>NW_028258138.1:61390000-62015000 GCF_053883595.1 Heterocephalus glaber
AGATGCCTTCTTCAGCCTCCCACTGGCACCCAAAAGCCAACATATCTTTGCATTTGAATGGAGCAACCTGGAACAAGGCATCAATGAACAGCTAACCTGGACCTGATTACCACATGGATTCAAGAACTCTCCCACCATCTTCGACGAGGCTCTGCATGAAGACCTGGGTGAGTTCCGCCTCCAGAATCCCCAATTAACTCTGTTACAATATGTAGATGATCTCCTTATAGCAGCTGAGATGTGAGAGGACTGCCTAGATGGAACCAAGAAACTCTTAATAGTCATAGGGGAACTGGGATACTGGGTGTCTGCCAAAAAGGCCCAAATCTGCAAACCTGAGGTAAGCTACCTGGGTTACATACTTAAAAAGGGGCAAAGATGTCTATCGGATGCTAAAAAAGAGACAGTTCTTAAGATACGTGCACCAGATTCCCCTCAGAAAGTTAGAGAATTCTTGGGATCGGCTGGCTTCCGCCGCTTATGGATACCGGGGTTCGCGGAGCTAGCGAAGCCCCTTTATAAGGCAACTAAAGACAATCAAGCCTTTCAATGGACAGAAAAACTACAAAAGTCCTTTGATCAAATTAAGGCTGCCTTGTTGTCAGCGCCAGCCTTGGGCTTGCCTGATGTCACTAAGCCCTTCTACCTTTACATTGATGAAAACAAAGGAGTTGCCAAGGGCGTCCTAGTTCAATACCTGGGCCCATGGCGCCAACCAGTAGCATACCTGTCCAAGAAACTTGATCCTGCTGCAGCTGGATGGCCCCCATGCCTGAGGATGATGGCTGCCATAGCCCTGATGGTCAAAGATGCTGATAAATTAACCTTGGGCCAGGAACTGCATGTGACCACCCCCCACGCCATTGAAGGGGTTCTAAAACAGCTGCCAGATAGATGGCTCAGCAATGCCTGCCTAACCCACTATCAGGGCCTGCTTTTAAATCCAACCCGAGTTGTCTTCCAGACCCTGGCCGCCCTAAACCTGGCTACATTATTACCTGACCCAGACCTAGAGACCCTGCTGCGTGACTGTGCTGACATCTTGGCTCAGGTACATGGGACTCAAGAAGATCTGAAAGATCAGCCATGGCCAGATGCTGAAGATACCTGGTACACCAATGGGAGCAGCTTTGTTCAGGATGGCTGAAGGTATGCAGGGGCAGCTGTGGTCACTGAGACTGAGGTTGTTTGGGCTGAACCCTTGCCCACTGGAATGTCAGCACAGCAAGCAGAGCTCATAGCATTAACCAAAGCACTGACTCTGGGAAAGGGCTGAAAGCTAAATATATACACAGACAGCAGGACCATTTACAGAGAAAGGGGACTGTTAACAGCTGAAGGAAAGACTATTAAAAACAGAGAAGAAATTCTTGCCCTACTGGCGGCCCTATGGCTGCCAAAGAAATTGGCTATTATCCACTGTCCTGGGCACCAAAAAATGATACTCCGATTGCCCGAGGAAATAATTTGGCTGACCAGACAGCTCGAAAAATAGCCCTAGAAGCTGATCTGACCCTGACCACTCAGCTGCCCGATCCAGGGGGTGCTGCCTTACCAGAAACTCCCCAGTATACTGAGGCAGACTTAAAGTGGATAAAACAACTGCCCATGGCCCAATACCTAAAAAGATTGTGGAGATCATCTGACTGTAGAGTCATCCTGCCTGAAGCACTGGGAGAACAAGTTCTTTCTAAAATGCACTGGGCCACCCACATGGGCACTCGAAAAATGCAAGACCTCCTGAGACATGCTGAAATAAAGATTCGAGATGCTAACTCCAAAATTGAGCATATCGTTGCCACCTGCAAAGCCTGCCAATTGACAAATGCTACTCACAATAAAGCCAACCCAGGCAACAGATTGAGAGGAAACTGACCTGGCGTATACTGGGAATTGGACTTTACTGAGGTAAAACCTGGAAGGTATGGTTACAGGTACCTGCTAGTTTTTGTAGACACTTTTTCAGGACGGACAGAGGCCTTTCCCACCAAACATGAGATAGCACAGATTGTGGCTAAAAAGTTACTAGAAGACATCTTGCCAAGGTATGGTTTCCCAGTAATGTTAGGGTCAGACAATGGACCCGCCTTCATTTCCAAGGTGAGTCAAGGTTTAGCACAGGTACTGGGGGCAAATTGGAAATTACATTGTGCTTACAGACCCCAGAGTTCAGGGCACGTAGAAAAAAATGAACAGAACTCTAAAAGAGACATTAACTAAATTAACCTTAGAGACTGGCAGTGACTGGGTGACTCTCCTTCCCTTTGCCCTCTATAGGGTACGCAATTCACCCTATAAGATGGGGCTAACTCCCTTTGAAATCATGTTTGGGGTGCCCCCTCCCATTATCCCTAACCTTCAGTCTAAAGTGCTCACTGAGCTCGATGTTCAAAAACTGTTGTCTTCCTTACAAAGCCTCCAGTGTGTTCACAAAGACATCTGGCCTAAATTAAAGGCCCTGTTCAAGTCCGGATCACCTCCCAAGCCCCATCGCTATCAACCAGGAGACTGGATCTTTGTCCGGAGACATCGACAGAAGGACCTTGAGCCTCGTTGGAAAGGACCCTATGTTACTGTCCTGACCACGCCCACTGCTCTCAAGGTCAACGGGATTGCCTCATGGGTACACTGCACTCACGTCCGCCTCGCAGATCCACACGCTGTTCTAGAGGATTACATCCCCTCATGGCAGGTGTCCAAAAACCGCGACAATCCTCTCAAGCTCAGACTGTGTCATCGACAATCATAATTATAAAAAGACTTTGTGCTGCCCTCAGTAAAGAGTGTTGTTTCTATATTGATCATTCAGGGGTAATCAAAGAGTCCATGGCAAAGGTCAGAGAGGGCCTTGCCAAATGAAAATGAGAGCAAGAACAGACTCAAGGTTGGTTTGAATCCTGGTTTAATTCCTCCCCATGGCTGACTACTCTGATCTCTTCTCTACTGGGCCCCTTGCTTAACCCTTGGAGAATGTGTTAGCTCTGTACAATTAATGGTGCTTAGGTCCCAGTACCAACCAAGTCTCAGAAAAGACTTGACCCCCCCGAGACCCATGATTGGGCCTCGATGGTGACATAAGAAGGGGGGAATGTGAGACCTAAGTGACTCCATTCTAAAATTTGGTGGCATAAATTTCAGTTCTAAGAAAAACCACAAGATGTATTTTGACCACCTGCATGTGATAGTGTTCAGCCATCCCCTAGCAACAGCTAATCAGTAGTTAGCAACCGTTTGCAGCTTGGGTGCACAAGGCACAATCAATCAGGTTTAATTGCCAATCTAGAACCTTGCTGTAACCACTATAAAAACCGCTGCTGATTTGGAGTCGGGGCTCTCAATCTTGACCCACTGTGGCCGTGACGGTTGAGAGTCCCTGCTCAAGCTTGAATAAATGACCCTCACGTGTTTACATTGGAATTGGCTCCTTGGTGGTCTTTGGGGACCTCGAAATCTGGGCACAACACCGTTCTTCCTCCTTACCTCTCTTGTCCTTACAGCCCTCACATTCTCCCCATTCTTTAGCACTTTTTCAGCTTCCATTTCTCTGGGTCTGCTCCAGTAGTCAGAAAACTCTCCTTCTCTCATCCTTTTGTACCTGGCTGCCTCAGTCTGCCAAGTTGCAAACTCCAGTAATACTTCACCCCTGATCTCTGACACAAAGTACTGTTGGTCCAGTCTGCAGTTAGATCCACCACCTTTGGCCACATTCTCACACTGCTCAGGAATCTTACTGATTTTGACCTCTTGTCACTTTCCTCTCAGTCACCAGGCCCACATGCCCCATTACACTTTCCTCAGGGCTCCTCCTTCCCTGAACTTCAAAAATAACTCTCCTTTTGCTGTTTTTGTTTCTATTTATAAAAGCAATATATGTTCATGGTAGAAAATGTAAGAAATACAAGAAAATAAAATAAAGGAGTAGCTATAATCCCATTAACTCATCCTACTATTGATGAATATTTATTGAATGCTGACAAGGCACAATTTAAGACCCACAGGAATTCCAAGACTTAAGTAGTTGTATTATTCCCCTTTAATCAATGATGAAATGGAGGTTCAAAGAGGCTGGGATTTGCTTTAAAGTATATAGCTGGCAACTGATAGAGCACAGGTTTGAACTTGACTCTGTATACAATTTTTTTATATAATACTGTGTCTTGATCCATAAAACTTGTCTTGATCCACCAAGATTTGTCTTGCTACTTATCTTGATACCAGAGATGATGCCACTTCATCAAATAATCTCAGATAGGAAAGGCTTCAAAGCAAGAAGATACCACACAAAGGTGTTTGAATGCATTCTTTCTATCAATTCTGGTCATCCTTCCTGTGATTTTGTAAACTCAGTCATTATAAAAGTGATGTTTTGATTCTTTGCTCTTTCTGACACCAAAACAAAAGCAATTTCCCTTCTACCACTTGGCCTGAAGCTTCTTTCTGCTACTGCCTAAGGCAGGCTATGGTTGGCACTCATATGGTGTTGCTTACCCTCTTCCTCTTGCATGTATATCTTGGTTCTTTGTGTGATGTGTGGTATTAGGGATCAAGCCCAGGAAGTACTTCTGCCTCAGCTTCCTGAATAACTGGGAGTGCAGGCATGTGCCACCATACCTCTGGCATATTGGTTCCTTTTTTTAAAGTGATAGTTTACTGGCATGACTTTTAGCACAATGGAATGTCAGCAGCATCAAAATGAAACATTTTACCTTAGTTTGTCATGTAACCTCTTTGTAATAGAAGAAACACTTTAATTTTCAGTCTGATCATTCATATGTGCTCTGTCTCAGTCCACTTAAACTCCCAGATACTTTTCTGTGATAGTTTTTCTCTTCCTTGAATTATTAGCTGCCTAGGTGAGTGGCATGGGGCTCACTTACTCTTCAAACCCACCTATCACTTATTCTTTTTATCCCAAGAACTTCCACTTTTAAAATATTACAAATACTCAGCTTTTTTCTAAGATCATATATACTTAGCACCTGTGTTAGATGTCATTTTTTTGTATTTTCAATTAATGGAAAATATTCTTGGTTTTCAATCTATCCCCAAACTGCAGGACCTATTTAAACCAGAATTTTTATAAAGAAAAGTCAGACTAAGATTCATGAATATTTCAAATTAAACAGTGCTTTATTGCTTTGTCACATTGAAGCCTTGAGTCAGACAGATCCAATTTACAACAGAAAACATTAAAGGACCAACCTCTACAACATGTGGACTTTGGGGACAGATGCCAAATTTGATGTGGGAAATAGAAATATTCTACAGTTGGGCATAAGGGAAATGTAAGAGGCAGACATATTCAGTAGTCACTTAAGAGATAATAGAAGAAAAAAATAATAGAAAATGAATTATTGAGTATTTCTCAACCAAAAGAATACAGTTGCTCACTCACATAGACAGTACTGCTCCCGAATAAATACCATCTCTAAGAATATTTATCTTTGTGTTCCCAATTTCTTTTATGATGTAATCATTCTGTGTAAGGATTGTTTCTGTCTGGTTTCTATCCACCCTCTAAACATCACCAAAACATAAACTCTAACTTACTTAGGGAACTCCACTGGCAGCAAAGCCCAGGGAAATTATGTCATCCATTTAAGATGTCTGATGCCACAGACACCATTATCCCAGGCCACTGCTGGCTCCCTTGAAAGCAATAAGTGGACAATTCTGGAAGCTGGCAGGAAATCCAATATCTAAACCCAATATGAGAGTGTGAGCCCAATCTAATAAGAATAGATTCATTTTATTTATTTCCATTTTGTCACATGCTTTTCGAGGAAAGTGAAACCTGTTAAATCAGAACATTGTGGCAGCTTCTGAGTACATATTGACTCCTCATCCCCTGATCCTTTATAACAAATATTTTTAAACCACTTAAATTAGTGGAGATTGAGTTTCTTAGCTGTATCCTCATTTCTTTTTTCTTTTTTTTTTTTTTTTTTTGGTACTGGGGATCGAACTCGGGTCCTTGTGCTTGTGCAGCAGGCAGTGAAACCACTGAGCTAAATCCCTGGCCCAGTATCCTCATTTCTATCATAATTTAAGAGGGCTTCCTGAGCTTAGTCTTAAAAGACTTGATTATTCAATGATCTTGGACTAGTTTAAATTTGCAAATAAATTTAGTGGAAAGGTAGGCAATCTTCTGATCTACATTAGAGACAAGAACCAATACCATCACAGGAAATAGTGGGGACAGATATGTTGGCTAACTTGCCTACAGCTTTTAAGTTATAATTTTAATAAAACAAATTTCAATTTGAGCAAAATTGCTAAAGAGGAAGAAGTATAGAGAATCTGAAATCTTAGTTTCTTCTCTTTTGGTAGATTTTTTTAAGCAAACGAATTTAGTAATTCAAACTTAACTGTGTTTTATAGTGTCCTTGTACCCAAACCAGTAACTCTGTATACTGGGTGACTGTTTACTTTAGGCTTTTATGTAAGCCCTAGCAAGAGCTTCCCATTAATTTAATCATTATAGCAAGCTATGGAAAAGTTTCTTTAGTTCAAAAGGAAAAAAAGTATTAAGAAAGGATAGGCTGCATCTCCCAGAACTAAGATATTCACCTATAAAATTTATTATAATTTCCTACCATTATCTGTATACTTCATGGAAATCTTATAGTTTGTAACTTACTAACAGGTCGTGTTATTTACTAATGACATTTAAACCTGTCTTGAATCAATGAAGTAGAAAGCTCTTTACATTTGTCTGGCAGTTTACTATTTTACTAATGAGGAAATGAAAGATCAAGAAAGTTAAATGAGCTACCTGTCCACCACCATTGATTTGGGGAAGAAGTATATCTAGAAACAATTCTTTTTCTCTTTACTCTTCTCCTTTGCATCTTACTTTTCTAAACGTGGTTGAGGCTTCCTTAGCTATATTATAGATCAGATTCTGTAGTATACCCTTCCATATATGTGATCTTATTAACTTTTCTCAACAACTTTGGTGGGTAAGTGTTGTCATTATCCTCAATTCATATGTAAGAAAGCTAAGGCTCAGAGAGGTTGAGTTACTTGATTAAGGTCATTCAACTGATAATTGGGTGAATCTCAGGTTTTAAACCAGTTTCTTTTTCACTCAAAACACAAAGCTCCAAACCATACCTTATAGAAAACATTGAATAGAAATGTTATTTGCATAACATTTTGGCAAAAAGTTATCATTCCCATTTTAAAAACAATAAAGGTCTTGTGTATTTTGTATTGATAATGGCTAGTTTTGCAGCTGATTTATGTTGGCTCCAGACACTTCTCATCCCACCAAGCTTCATACCTACCCCTTTTTAAAGATGGCAGAAATAGTAGCTCAGAGAGCCACAGCCTATGAAATGGTAGAAGTAAGAACTAAAGAAGATCAGATTCAAGGAGAGTCTGTGTTTTATGCTAGGGTGCCACACTCTGTAATAACAACCCATGTTATTGCAGTGGAGATGTTTTTCTTTATCTCTGTAAATGTGATTTTCATAAGTATTTCCAGATTCTAACTTGGCAAAAGTAGTCCCTGGTTAAAAAGTTTTCATATGCAATTCTACCAAATACTTCCACTGGAAATATAGAAAAGGGGTGTCTGAAAGCCAGCCTGGGTGGTGCACGGCCTACAGTGGTCAGTATTGGGAAACCAAGCTTTGTAAAATGCTGGCTGCTGTTGGTGCAAACCATACAGGAGGAGGACTCCACTCTGCATGTCTACATTGTCAGAGCAGAGGACTGTGGGAAAGTCCTTCCATCCCAAGATTGTTACGGACCACTTCTTCACTTTACCCATTTTTCATTTTCTTTATCTACCCTTAGTTTTGCTGTCATCGTCATTTTCTTTATTTTCTGTCTTTGATACCTGGGGCCTTTTGCTTTTGTTTTCTGTCAAAAAATATATTCTCAGTGTGGGTGGAGAAAGGATAGTTAATAAACACAGAGGCTCAGTTGAACAGAAGATAGCTTCTAGTGTTCTATAGAACAATAAAACAACTATACTTGACAAAAATTAACTGAATATTGCAAAGTAGCTAGCAGAGGAGATTTTGAATGTTCCTAACACACAAAAAAAGATGTATGTCTGAGATGACAGATATGCCAGTCATGCTTATCTAATCATTACCCATTGTATACATGTATTGAAATGTCAAAATATCACATTTTACCTCATAAGTATGTACAGTATTACCATGTGTCAAATAAAAATAAGAATATACTTAAAATATATTCACAAATACTTTGTAGCTTCTAAGTTTTGAAAAACATTACTTCAATTTTGAAGTGTTTCAACCTTAACAGTTTTGTGTTTAACTTCTTACTTACTTCTTTTCTGTAATCACAGGGGTAATACTTACTAGAGACCCCTGCAGTTAGGTTCCACTACCCTGCCCCAATATGTGACACAGGCCTGAGAAATAAAACTAAAAGACAGATCTAGGAGAGAGAAAGTGGGGTGCCAGCATGACCAATGCTGGTGCAACCAACAAAGGAGCTGGCCAGTCCCAGGCACTGACTTTTATAGGCAATCAATTGGAGTAAAGTCAAGCTATGTGCAGTTTCTATGGAAATTAATCTAAACAAGGCTCATAAAGGACAAGACAAAGCATTCTCAAATTAGGAACAGAATAGACAAAATATATGGTTGTAATTAGAACATTGTCCTTCCAGTCAGAAGGTTTTAGGTGTGGGAATGGAATTTGGGTGAAAGTCACTCTGACATTGGAATGTAGGCCTCGGCCAGTCTCACTTCTATAAACAAGCCAATTGTGGGGCTTTTTACAGCCTGCTCTGGGCATAATCAATATTACAGTCTTCTGCAAATACTAAGGCAGAGAGCCCAATGAGGTCCAAGACTTCTTTCACTTCTTTCCCAGAACCTGTAAGGATGGTTCCCTAAAAGTCTTTCACTGAAATACTTAGAACATTTATGATTTGGCTCAGGATAGGCCAGGGTCCCGGAAAACAGACACTATGGTGAGATTAGTGTGCAAAAAGCTTTCTGAGAGTGCTATCAGAAACAGCATCTTCAAGGGAGTAAGGGAAGAAGGATGCAGCAGAAAATGACTTCTGTTGGAACTATAACAGAGTCTTCTGCTCATCCCACAGAGCAGTCCAGGATAACCCTTCAAAGTTACCCCAGAATTGAGGCAAGCAAGGGGTCAGGCCTTTGTACTACCCCTTCATCATTCATTTATTACAGGTGGGCTATTTTCAGGGAGGAACCATAAATTTGGGAAGGAAACTCTCTTTAGATAAGAAGATTCTTGGATAATTACTCAGCTATGAGTCATCAAGGCAGGAAAAATGAGTGCTTCAGACCTGAAGGAGGAAGTCAGCAACACAGCACAGTATCCACTGTAAGACTCCAGTTTTCTCAGTGCTGACAGCATGATTGGTTTGCTAGGTTATTTTGCTACATAATTTTAAAAAATTGAATGTAAACTCTTCAACCATATATACAAGCCTCAATATCTGAGGGATCTAATTTAATTTAGATAAAACTTCTTGAAAGATGTAATTAAGTATCATGAGATAAGGTCACCCTGTATTCACACAGTACTCCCTAAATCCAATGACTAATGCACTTGTATAAAACTGAACAGGAGACAACCCACGGAGAGAAGACTATGGAAGACTGAAGGAGTTTGACGTGGCACTGAATTCCCAGAAGCTTAAAGAGCCAACAGGCAGAGTATATCATGGAGGCTTTCTGAGGTAACAGTGCTACCAATGCATTGATTTGGGGGGTTTTTTACATCCATAATTGTAAATTATATCAAATTCTATTATTTAAAGCCACCAACTTGGTGGTAATTTATGACAGCAATTCTGAAAAGTTAATACAACATTCAACAAAATTTGATTCTCACATGAGGAATTTTAAAACGTTTAGTAATGGGAGTGATCTTGAGATATTTATGTCCCGAGCTGCCTACCTGAGGGGTTGTCAAGGTGTGACTGTATTTTTATAGCAGAGGCCACGGTTTGTGTCAGGAGGCCTCTCCTTACAGCTACGTTCTCTGGTGGCCCTTTACCTGGTCTCCTTACTTCTAGGGGAGGAAGGGCTTCTCAAATGAGTCTCATCCCTGAGAGCTGTGCCATCTCTTATTGTTTCCCCTAAACCTAACTATAGCTTTATGAATAAGTCTTATATTAAACTCTGCTCAGTTATCACTTTGAGCATGTTTTCTGGGTTCTTTTGCAACTTGGAAACTCTGCAGTAAGTTGGACTCAGGGAGCAATAATTTGGATGTCAGAAAGCAATAACTTCAGTAAGTCCTAAGCCACTAGTGACAGAAAAACTAGTATTGCAGCTTTTCTGATATTTTTTAAATGATGTGCCTATATGCAAAAAATAAACTTAGATTTTATAATATTCATTTTATTATTGTATAGTATTAGGCACTTTAACACTCTGCTTTCAGAGAAAAGTATCTCATCATTGGTAGAGATAGCTTTGTTGTCCTTATTTTTGTCTCTTTTAAGTACTGGCACTGAATTCTAAGGCTCATATAACACAGATTTCATTTTAATTGATTAATTAATTAGTTAGTTAATTAATTTTGTAGTATTGGGGATTGGATCTAGAGCCTTTGCACTGAGCTATGTCACCAGCCCTTGTTTTAGTTTTTAAATTGTTAAAACTTGTATTAGTACATGTCTGCACTCCATAATGATTACATTCAGGCCCTCACTGCTTTGCTGCCTTCAATCTGCCATGAACTGTTGTCCCCTGCCATGCACCACCCTGCCTTAGAGCCAGCCAATTATGGGCTGAAGCCTCTACAAACTAAGTGTGTTGATGTCCTACCAAGGTCCTGAGTCACGTGGAAGATGCCGAATCACCCTGCTGCAGACAGGCAGGTCTGCCCACGCCCTAACAACATCCTGAGTAGCACAGAAGATGAAAAATCAGTCTGCTGCAGACAGGCAGGTCTGGCCACACACTACCGAGCTCCCGAGGGGCACAGAACATGCCGAATCAGCCCGCTGCAGACAGGCAGCCACTTGGTTCCACGCTACAAAGACGCAGAGGACACCAGACCACCAGACCAAGGTACTGAGTCACGCTGCTCCCGGCCCAGAGGTAGGGGGTTCAGAGCCGCCATCCCACTGCTCCTGGTCCAGAGGAAGGGGCTTCCTGGTCACCATCCCTCCCACTGCTCCCAGCCCACAGGAAAGGGCTTTTGTGCCACCTTCTGTCCCACTGCTCCTGGCCGAGACAAAGGGGCTTCCGGGCCACCATCCCTCCCACCACTCCCAGCCCAGAGGGAGGGGCTTCTGAGCCACCATCCCACTGCTCCTGGTTCAGAGGAAGGGGCTTCCTGGCAACCATCCCTCACTCTGCTCCCAGTCCACAGGAAAGGGCTTTTGGTTCACCATCCCTACCACTGCTCCCAGCCCATGTCCCACCACTCCCAGCTCAGAGGAGGTAATCCATGCAGGTGCTAACAGCCCCCCACCCCAGTCGAAATGAGAAAACACATAAATAAGTCTCAAAACCAGACTTCCAGATCACCTACAACAACCCCAAAGGGAAATGAGATGGAACACTCTGATACTCAACAACCTGGACCCACTGAACTGGCAACAAAAGGAGATCTGGAAAAAATGAAATCAGAAATAATTTCTCAGATAACAGGAGAAATTGTGCCCCTAGTGCAAGACATGATTAATAAATCTAGAGAGGAGCTCAGGCATATGATGGAATCCCAACATAAGAAACAAATGGAATCCATAAAACAGATGCAAATAGATTTCCAGGACCTGAAAATCTCCATTGAAAGTCTACAGAGCAGAACGAGCCAATGTGAGGGCAGAATTTCAGATATAGAAGATAAGATTGCAATTAGTGACCAGGAAAAGAAAAATTGCTTCAAAATTATAAGGGAACATGAGAAATCAATCCAGCAGCTGCTAGATGATGCAAAAAAGAATAAAATAAGACTGATTGGGCTCAATGAAGAAACAGGAGAGAGTAGAGATGACATAAAAAATCTCTTCACAGAAATAATGGCAGAAAACTTCCCAAGGAGGGGAAAAGAGCTTGACATACAGATAAGTGAGGCATGTAGGACTCCAAATAGCCTTGATCAAAAAAAAATCTACACATAGGCATATAATTGTTAAGATTCCAGAAACCCAACAGAAGAACAAAGTTCTACAAGCAGTCAGAGAAAAGAAACAAATCACATACAAAGGAAAGCCCATCAGAATCACAGCAGACTTCTCAACATAAACCATCAAGGCAAGAAGAGCTTGGAGTGACATATTCCAAGCCCTAAAAGAAAACAGCCTCCAACCCAGATTGATGTACCCTGCAAAACTATCTTTCAAAACTGATGGAGAAATTAGATACTTTCATGACAAAGAGCACCTTAGGAACTTTGTGAATGCCAAACCAGCACTCCAAAGAATTTTACACAATAGCCTAGGAACAGACATTGAGGATCACAACCCCAGGAAGCAAAGCAGAATGAACCCATCTGGCATGACAAGAAATTAAATGGAAAGAGGGAGAACCCAAAAAAAAGAAAAAGTCATGGCAATGACAACTCAATATGTTTCAGTTATAACCATCAATGTTAATGGTCTCAATTCACCAATCAAAAGAAATAGACTGGCAGAATGGGTCAAGAAGCAAAATCCAACAATATGCTGCATACAAGAAACGTGCTTAATTCAAAAGGAAACTCATACACTGAAAGTTAAAGCATGGAAAACAATACTCCATGCAACAGGTACCAAAAAAAAAGCAAAAGTAGCTATCCTCTTTGCAGATCAAGTAGGTTTCAAACGAACACAGATTAAGAGAGATGAAGAATGACACTACATCCTTGTAAAGGGTAGAATCCAAGAGGAAGAGATGACAATCATAAATATCTATTCACCAAACACTAGCGCACCCAACTATATAAAACAAATACTAACGGACAAGAAAAGTCATATATTCACTAATACAATTGTAGTGAAGGACCTCAACACCCTACCATTACAAATACATAGATCAACTAGACTAAAAATAAGTAATGAAAATACTAGAACTCAATTGAACTCTTTTTTTTTTTTTTTTTTTTTTCGTACCAGGGATCGAACTTGGATCCTTGCACTTGCGCAGCAGGTGGAGAAACCACTGAGGTAAATCCCCGGCCCGCGAACTCTTGAACAAATGAACTTAACAGATGTTTACAGACACTTTCACCCCACAAAATCAGAATACACATTCTTCTCAGCTGCACATGGGTCATTCTCAAAAATAGACCACATACTCATACATAGAATATGTTTAAATAAGTGCAAAGGAATTGAAGTTATCTTCTGTATATTATCAGACCATAGTGTGATGAAATTGGAGATCCATAGCAAAAGAAACTCAAAAAATTTCATAAACACGTGGAAATTGAACAACACACTTCTGAATAACCAATGGGTCACAAAGGAAATTAAAGAAGATATCAGACAGTTCCTTCAATTAAATGACAATGACAATAAAACATATCAGAATCTATGGGACACAATGAAAACAGTCTTACTAGGGAAATTCATAGCAGGGAATATGCATATTAGGAAAACAGAATGAGCCCAATTAAACACCCTCATGCTGAACCTCAAGCTTCTAGAAAAAGAAGAGCAGGACAACCCCAAAGCTCATACAAGGGAGGAAATTATAAAGATCAGAGGAGAAATCAATGCAATGGAGACTAAGAGAATGATACAAAAAATCAATGAAGCCAAGAGTTGGTTCTTTGAAAGAATCAACAAAATTGACAAACCCTTAGCCAACCTTGTCAGAAAAAGGAAAGAAAATGCCCAAATCCATGCAATTAGGAATGAAAAGGGTGAAACTATAACAGACCCAGCCGAAATCCAGAGGATCATCAATACCTACTTCCAAAACCCAATAAGATGGACAACACAGACGAAATGGACAGATTGCTAGAGACATATGAATGACCAAAGTTGAATGAAGAAGACACAAATATCCTGAACGACCAAATATCAATCAAAGAAATTGAAAATGTAACTAAAAACTTATCAACTAAGAAAAGCTCAGGCCCTGATGGCTTCACTCCTGAATTCTACAAAACATTTAGAGAGGAACTGCTGCCACTACTGTTTAAACTCTTCAATGAAATTGAAAGGGAAGCAATACTTCCAAATTCATTCCTGGAAGCAAGCATCATCTTGATCCCCAAAGCAGAGAAAGACTCAAATGAAAAAGAGAACTATAGGCCAATCTCACTAATGAACATAGATGCAAAAATCCTTAATAAGATACTGGCAAACAGAATGCAGAAGATCATCAAGAAGATCATACACCCTGATCAAGTGGGATTCATCCCAGGGATGCAGGGATGGTACAATATATGCAAATCAATCAATGTAATACACTATATCAATAGAGCCAAGGACAAAAAGATACGATTATCTCCATAGATGCAGAAAAAGCATTTGACAAAATCCAACATGCATTTATGATGGGAACCCTACAAAAAATTGGAATAGATGGTCTCTACCTCAAACTGACAGAAGCCATCTATGAAAAACCAACAGCCAATATCATACTAAATGGTCAAAAACTGAAATCCTTCACACTCAAATCAGGAACAAGACAAGGATGTCCACTGTCACCACTCTTGTTCAATATAGTTCTGGAAACATTAGCCATGGCAATTAGACAAGAGAAAGAAATAAAAGGAATAAAGATAGGAACAAAGAAGTCAAACTGTCATTGTTTGCAGATGACATGATACTCTAAATAGAAGACCCCAAGAACTCCACCAAAAGTCTTCTAGACTTAATAACCAAATTCAGTGAAGTAGCTGGTTACAAGGTCAATACACAAAAATCAATAGCTTTCCTCTACACCAATGACAGACTCACTGAGAGAGAAATAGGGCAAATGATCCCTTTCACAATAGCATCCAAAAAGCTGAAATACCTAGGAATCATCCTAATGAAAGAAATCAAAGACCTCTTCTCTGAAAACTATGACACTCTGAAAAGAGAGATTGAAGATGATATCAGAAAATGGACAGACATCCCCTGCTCCTGGGTAGGAAGGATTAATATAGTAAAAATGGCCATACTTCCAAAACTGCTATATAGATTTAATGCAATTCCAATTGAGATCCCAGCAGCATACTTCATAGACCTTGAGAAAAGAATCCAAAAATTCATTTGGAACAAGAAGAGACCCAGAATAGCAAAAGCAATTCTAGGTAACAGAGACATGGCAGGGGGTATCACAATCCCCAACCTGCAACTCTACTACAAAGCTACTGTGATAAAAACAGCACAGTACTGGCAAAGAAACAGATCTGAGCACCAGTGGAACAGACTAGAAGATGCAGAAACAACACCAGACACACTCAGCCATCTCATCTTTGATAAAGGAGCCAAACACCCTCACTGGAGGAAAGATAGCCTCTTTAATAAATGGTGCTGGAAAAATTGGGCTTCAACTTGCCAAAGATTCAAACTAGACCTGTATCTCTCACCATGCACTAAACTAAAATCAAAATGGATTAAAGATCTAAATATTAAAAGAGAAACACTGAATCGGCTGGAACAGAGGTTAGGTAGAACCCTTGAAGACATTGGTGTAGGAAAAGATTTTATGAACAAAACTTCAGCTTTCCATGAACTAGCACTAACAATCAACAAGTGGGATCTCTTCTTGTTAAAAGGCTTCTGCATAGCAAGAGAAACCACCAGTAGTGTGAAGAGACAACCCACAATGTGGGGAAAAATCTTCACCTGCTCTTCCTCAGACAAAGGTCTACTATCTTGAATCTATAAAGAACTTAAAAAGATCAGACCTCCCAAATTTAAAGACCCAATCCAAAAATGGGCATCTGAAATAAACAGACATTTCTCAGACTAAGAAGTAGAAATAGCAAATAAATACATGAAAAAATGTTCAACATCACTTGTCATTGGAGAGATCCAAATGAAAACAAGGCTGAGATTCCACTTCACTCCAGAAAGAATGGCTGCTATCATGAAATCAACCAATATCAAATGCTGGTGGGGCTGTGGGGAAAGAGGAACCCTGCTCCACTGCTGGTGGGAGTGTAGACTGGTGCAAGCACTGTGGAAATCAGCATGGAGATACCTGAAAGAACTAGGACTGGAAGTCCCATTTGACCCTGCTATTCCACTGCTGGGGATCTTCCCCAAAGAATTAAAAGAATCATACCACAGTGATATATGTGTGCCCATGTTCATAGCAGCACAGTTTGTAATACCTAAAACTTGGAAACAGACCAAATCTCCATCAACTGGAGACTGGATAAAGAAAATGTGGGTTTTTTTATAAAATGGAGTACTACTCAGCCATAAGAAATGAGAAATTAGGAATATTTATAGCTAAGTGGATGCACATTGAGGTGATACTCTTAAGTGAAATAAATACGACACACATGAATAAATACCGAATAGTTTCTCTGGTGTGAGAAACTGAAAGTGTAAATAAGGACTTAATGTATAATAGGTAATGTGAAATAGGAAGAAAAGGGGCAAAGGGGAAGGAAGTGGGAGGGCTAGGGGAAAGGATAGAAGGGAATGGGATTAATATGAGAAAATGGAAAACTAGGAACAAAATCTATGTAAACAGGGAAGAATGAAGGGGTTGAAGTGAGGGCTGGGCAAGGGTGAAAAAGAAGAACCAAGAGAGATTATGTAAAGGTGCAAATTTCCAATGATGAATGTCATTATATTGTATACCTAAAATGTACCAATGATTAGAATGAATAATCAATAAAGTAAAATAGGAAGAAAAGGTCCAAAGGTGTAGGGGTAGTGGGAGGGGCAGGGGAAAGGAAAGAAGGGAAAGGAAAAATGATGAGAAATGGAAAAAATGGAATTAAAGTCTTTGTAAATAGGGGAGGGTGGAGGGCATGAAGGGAGGGCTAGGAATGGGAAAAAAAATGAGAACCAAGATGCATCATGTAAAGGTCCAATTCCCAATGAGAAATGTCATTGTGTTGTATACCTACAATGTACCAATAAAAGAATTTAATAAAAAAAAATGATTACATTCACGGTGAGGAATAATTACATGTGTATAACACCTCTTAATTCTTTTTTTTACTTCCTTCCCTCCTTTCTTCCTCTCTCCCTTCCATTTCTACAGTTGACTTGAATACTTGGAATCCCAGCCATGAAATGTCTTAAAATTTATATTTGCTGCCATCGAAGTACATATTGTCAGCACTTTTATGAACTGCTAGCTTTTTTGGTCTCCCTTATTTCACAGAAGTCCTGGAGATTGTAATTGGTAGGAGGTTAAATGGGTGTCCTTGAACTGGTCACTCTTACAGTGATTACCCAGCTCCTTGAGAATGCCGAAATAATATCAGAAAGAATTAAATATCTTTTTCTCCTTTCTAGGGAAATCCTAGTGCCTGACATATATGTAGGAGGTAGCCAGTATTTGGTGAGAAGATCAGTGGAATGAAGGATATCTTCTATTTTTAGGATTGCTTTGAATTTTTTTACTTTAATTTTATGAACCTTGTGAAATGAATATAGTATATTATTCTAATTAATGGGAAATGGTGTTAGAGTTTCACTAAAAATGATTCATATAGTATTGTTACTTGATAATGGGTCCCAGAGAAAATTTTTAAGATTCTCAGTATCTTGAAAAAAAATTCGACAAGACACATACAAAAGTAGTGGGAGTGTATATTTATTGAAGGTGGGAAATAAATATGTTCTGCAGAGTGAAAGTGGCCTGATGAACAGATTCACAACAGGATAAGGGAAAACTATCTTTTATATTTAGAAATTTTTGGTTGACTTCTTATGCAAATAAGGCACTGGGTAGTTGTCCTACCAAAAATCTCACCTGGCCTAACATCAGATTTAAACTGTTCTATTGAAGATTCACTTGGTTTCATTCCAGATGTAAATGAAGAATTAAAAATAGCACTTTTCTGACTGGTTCTGCGTATAATGCTCAGGAACTCAGGGTCATCCTGGATCCTGTGTTCCATGCGTGTATCCTCAGACTCAAGATTTTGACAGATTTTTTCCCAGTTGTTTGATAGGTTTTGTCTCAGTCCTTATGTCCTGCTATATTTCCCCCTGAGAGACATAATCTTTGTAACTCTTAATGGGATGCTGAAATAGTGGAGGTCTCTGTCTTTGTATCACTGAAAGGTGCTGTAGGCCCTCCCTATTGTGGATTATGTGCTCTCTGACTACCTTGGGATGTTGGAGCTTACCAGCTGGGCTGGGAAAAAAAGAACCTGTCAGAAGACAATGAGAAAAGAGTTGGTGCCCATGTATCGAGAATTGTTGAGCTGCCTGGTCAGTGGGAGAAAGATCGGTTAATTTGTCATGAGAGTCACAGGCTATAATCTGGATCATCATCTGAAGGTGGATATTTTACAGCTTGAATGGACAAATTTTACTGTTGTGCTGGGAAGGCAGGATCCAAATATCAGAATGTTTCCTGATCTGTCTTAAAAAGTGAACTATGACAGATCTAGCAATTAGAGGAATTATTTTTCGTGCTAATATTTGGGAGAAATTTTTTTAAAGTTTTATTTCCATGCTTCCTGTGGAGAGGAAAACATGGCAAAGAGGGATATTAGACAAACTACCAAGAGCCTAAAAGCCATGATTCTAGCAAGCTAACCCACCTTACCAAACCAATTAAATGCAGAAGTCCAAGTTCAGGTACCAACTTAAGCTGTGTGGATTTAGGGGTCATTAGTGATTTTATTTTGCTGCACCTGGAGCAGTGCTAGAATCTTGGTTTTTGAAGAGGAGCCCTCAGATCTTCCAAAAGTTCACTGGAGTAGGTTTCTACTTTTGAGTGATTCTTTGCCTCAGACAATTTGAGTGAGGCTAGCTTTATCCTAGAATTGTGAATCCAGCCATCTAGCTCTGTCATCTTTATTGCAGTAGGTATGGAAAGGATCATTGAAAGGGGGCCCTTCTATTTTGGTTTTAACTGCTCTGCAGGAGTCCCTTCCGTACAAGTTTTAAGTCACCATGGCAAACACTAGGTGTCCCCCTGGGCCAGGAGCTGGCTGGATTTTTTTCCCATGTAATTAAATAATTTATTGTTCTTGGTCCAGGTTAATAAGAGACTGTAAAACTCTTGTGGCCTCTGGGTCCACTACCATATCAGAAAATAGAAAAGGCTTCCCATATATCATTTTAAGTGGACTCATACTTAGTCTGGCTTCTGGAAGTGTTTCAAATCCCTATGAGGATTATTGGGAATAATCAGAGTCAAGATTTAGAAGTCTTTTGGCAAAGTGTGGCCAGATTTTGCTTTAGGGTCTGGTTGACTCTTTCAACCTTTCTAGAGGACTGAGGTTTCTATGAAGAATGGAGATGATACTTTATTCCTCAAGCTTTTGCCAACCCCTGAGTTGATAGGTTAAAAAAAGACACATTGTCACACTGAAGGGACTAGGGTAGTCCAAGCTTAGGGATGATTTCTTTGAAGAACACTTTGACTACCTTACCTCCTTACCCTTTTTTGAATTTTTAGAAAAGGCTTCAATCCAACCTGTAAAGGTGTCAATTAGGACCAATATTTGTTTAAATACCCTACATGGTGGCATATGAGTAAAGTCTAACTGCCAGATCTCCCCATGGTATATCCCTCTCCTCTGTACAGGTTCTAACAAAGAAGGTAATCTAGACTTGCCAGTGTTGTTGTATGCACAGAGTGGGCAAGCTTGGAAGGCCTGTCAGGTGATCACCATTAGTCCTGGTCCTGTGAAAATTCGAGTGATCATTTTCCATTTCCCATATGGAAACAAACATAAAGGGTTTTAATAGCTTTCCATTGTGTCACTTGAAGAAGGACTAGTTTGTTTCCCAAATACCACCAAAACCCTTTTTGTGGTTGGTCATTTTTGTTCATTCTAAGGGCTCAGACTTAGGTCCTTTGATAACTTCACATAAAGGCTTTGCCATTAGTCCAGAATTAGGCATCTGGATTCAGCAGATGGAGGTATATCTCAGTACAGAGCATTTAACTGCAGATTCAGCAAAAGCCAGCCATTCTTAGGAAGGAACAAAGCTGGTGTTTGGTGGCAGGGGGCCCAAGATCACAGATAGCCTGGATCTAGTCCCTAGATAGTTGTCATTCTCTGGGTGTAAGAATGTATCCCAAGTACTGGACTCTCTGAAGGGACATCTGAGGCTTTTCTTTTGGGACTTTATATCTCTTTTTAGCTCAGAAGTTGAGAGTTTGGATAGTAAAAAGTTAGGGGATGTTTCTACAGTCCTGTAAGAGAACTGTCCAAATATATTGATTTTTTCCTTTGATGGGATTTTCCCATTCAAAGACAAACAGAAACTCAGAGTCTAGATGGAAAGGAAAAGAAAAGAAAGCATCTTTGAGGTCCATGACTGAGGATCAATTTGTGTGGCCTGGAATTTGGGAGAGTATTGTGTATGGATTTGGCTCTGAAGGATAGATTGAGATTAGAGCCTCATTAATGAGGTGGGAGTCTTGTACAATCTAATATTCTCCTGTAGATTTTACTATTTGAAGAATGGGAGTATTGCAAGGTCACAAACAAGGCAATAGAAGGCCAATTTTGAGAGGGTAAAGGCCTTTAAGGGCTTTTTCTTTGATTGTATACTTTTCATTGGGGAAATTGTCTGGACTTTGAGTTTTATAACTACAGGTATTGCTGAATTTGCCCTCCCAGGTATTCCATTGTAGAATGCCAGAGGATCCACCTGTTGATTAAGTCAGGGAGGCCTGATGTAGTCTCAACAAGAAGCTGGACTCAAGTAGAACATTCGTCTCCCAAGACTTCTCTTAGGGGAAGGCTGACCTATGAGTTGAAAGAGTAAGACTCTCCACTCTGAGTGTGTCCTGCAGAGCTTAAACCTGTCTGAGGAACATGAGAAAGGGGCTGGGAATTACTGGGTCTCTCTGGGGAGCTGGCCTCTGATGGAGTCTCAGAGTCTCTTGGAGAGGGTGGGACTTACTTGCTGGCCTGAGGATTTTACGGAGGGGAACCAGAAGATCTACCAGTGTGGTTTCTCCCATTAAATAGGTAGGGAAGAGCTATATCACTCTGAGAAACAGGTGAAGGTGTCTGAGAATAGAGTCATCAATATCAATCTCCTCTTCAGGGCTTCTTTAAGTACCATGTCTCTTGGGCTTTTACAGAGGGATAGTTTCTGATAAACAGGCATAAAAATCTGAACATAAGGGATTTCAGACCACTTGTTACTTGCCTTTTGTAGAAAAGATGTAACTGAAGATAGTATTGTACCTAAGACTAACATTCTGTAACCATTTCTTGCCATTTCCTTGTTCATACAGGGGACTAATGGTGAGGTGGGTGGGATGGGCAGGATGTTTCCTATTGTGCTCTGTGGGGTCTATAAAGAGAGAGAGAAAACTAGATCTGAGGTCCTTCAGAGGGTGTCCTCACAGAAGGATGGAGTTACATTGAGCTGTGGGGCATCTTCCATGAAACTCGTATTGCACTACCAGATGTCACTGGCCAAGCAAGCAGCATAGGTGCATTCTTTTTTCCTTAGACTTTTCCATTACCTGTGGTCTGTTATGACTTCCTAAAGACCACAGTGGAGCCCCCTACTAACTACATCTAACTACTTGAGAAAGAGTATCTCTCCCATTTATCCCAATAAAAGACTTTGGTAACTGTTTTTTAAGTATCAGAGACAGAAGGCTATCTTTTTCATTTTTAAAAATCCTTGGAAAGTTCCAAGTATAAACACAAGGTCTGTTGTCTATTGCCTAAATTACTCCAGCTCTACTTCACATACTCAAAAATGGTTGGATTGACCTTCATGGCCTGTTCTTTGTTCTGCTTTGGCCTGCAGTCACATGTTTCTAAATTACCTGAATTTCTGTTAGATGAAAGGGGGAGGGGATCTAACCAGATTTAGAAGGGAAGAGAGGCAGAGGGCCACATGTTCCCTTAAAAGTGTAGACTATAGCTCTTATCTCTAAGGGATTTCCTGGGTCTACAAGGACAGTTTGGAAACATAGTAGAAAGATGAAAGGTAATGACTCCCTGAGATTGGGTGCCAAAGCAAGTGAGTCACAAGGGGAACTAGAGATTAAAGGCCATCTGGAGGAAAAAGGCAAATGAGACTTTGATTATGATGACTATGAAAAGGGGCAGGCTGGGGTCAGTGGATACACAAACAACAGACCAAGTTACTGATAGCTCCCCCTCAAAACCAAGAATGAAAGGCAGAGGAGAGCCACTCCCAGCACCAGGAGGAGGCTTCTGGGTCATGGTACCACAACCCTCCCCCCAAGAGCAGAGGAGGTGAGCCACAGGGGTGCCAGAAGGATCACACCCCCTTCCATGTTGAAATGAAAAGACAGGTAAATAAGTCACAAAACCAGACTTCCAGATCACCTAAAGCAACCCCAAAGAGAAACAAGATGGACTGTTCTGATAGTCAACGACCTGGACTCCCTGAACTGGCATCAAAAGAGGATCTGGAAAAAATGAAATCAGAAATAATTTCTCAGATAACAGCAGAGATTGGGCCCATTGTACAAGATATGATTAATAAATCTAGAGAGGACACAGATTAAAAAAAAATAGAGGATCTAAGGAACATGATGGAATTCCAACATAGGAAACAAATGGATTCCATAAAACAGATACAAAGAGATTCCCAGAACATTAAAAATTCCATTGAAAGTTTACACACTAGAATGAGCCAATGTGAGGGCAGAATTTCAGATATAGAAGATATGATTGCAATTAGTGACCAGGAAAATAAAAATTGCTTTAATGGTAAGGGACCATGAGAAATCAATCCAGCAGCCACTAGATGATGCAAAGAAGAATAACATAAGACTGATTGGAGTCAAAGAAGAAACACAAGAGAGTGCAGACAACATAAAAAACTGTTCACAGAAGCTAAGGCAGAAAACTTCCCAAGCAGGGGAAAAGAACTTGACATACAGATAAGTGAGGCATATAGGACTCCAAATAGCCTTGATCAAAAAAATATACACATAGGCATAGAATTGTTAAGATTCCAGAAACCCAACAGAAGAACAAAGTTCTACAAGCAGTTAGAGAAAAGAAACAAATCACATACAAAGGAAAGCCCATCAGAATCACAGCAGACTTCTCAATGCAAACCCTCAAGGCAAGAAGAGCTTGGAGTGACTTATTCCAAGCCCTAAAGGAAAACGGCCTCCAACCCAGATTGATGTACCCTGCAAAACTATCTTTCAAAATTGATGGAGAAATAAGATACTTTCATGACAAAGAGCACCTTTGGACCTTCATGAATCCCAAACCAGCACTCCAAAAAATTTTAGACAGTATCCTAGGAAAACACAATGAGGATCACAACCCCAGGAAGCACAGCAGAATGATTCCATTGTGTGCAACAAGAAATCAAACACAAAGTAGGAGAATCCAACAAGAAGAAAAAGCCATGACAGTGATAAGTCAATACATATCCACTATATCCATCAATGTTAAAGGTCTCAATTCACCAATCAAAAGAAATAGACTGGCAGAATGAGTCAAGAAGCAAGATCCAGGAATATGCTGCATACAAGAAACACACTTAATGCAAAAAGAAACTCATAGACTGGAAGTTAAAGGGTGGAAAACAATACTCCATGAGACAGGACGACCCCCCCCCAAAAAAGCAGGAGTAGCTCTCCTCTTTGAAGATCAAGTGCATTTCAACCCAAAATCTGAAACACTTCTGGTCCCAAGAATTTCAGATAAGGGATAGAGGGATAGTCAACTTGTATGTACAAATATCTGTTGTGAACATGTGTTTTCATTCCCCTTAAGTAAAAACTTAAGAACAGAACTGTTGCTTCTTAACAGTAATACAAGAAATTTCTACATTGTTTTCCAAAATGGTTTTATCATTTTACATTCACATTACCAGTATTAGAAAGTTCTAACTGGTTCACACCTATGCTGACATTTGTTCTTTTAAAACTTTTAACTTAATCTCCCTAGTGAGTGTATAATACAATCTTGTTATTGTACTGATTTGTATTCTTCTGATTCTAGTTTTGCACACTTTTCCTTGTGCTGTGCTGGCTCTTTATCATCTTCTTGTGTCTACTTTTTAATTGAGTTATATTTTAATGAGCTGTAAGAGTTCTTTATATATTCTGGTCATAAGTTATATGTATTATAAATATGCTCTGTTTAAGGACTACTTTTCATTTTCTTAATGATGTCATTTAAAGTTCTAAATTTTTATGGAATCTCATTTACCAATTTTTTTCTTTTATACATCATTTTTTGTATACTAGGAAATTCTTGCCTACCCTAAATTCATGAACATTTTCCTTTATAATTTCTTCTTAAATTTTTATAGTTTTAGTCTCTCATATTTAGGTTCATAGATCCTTTCACATTATTTTTATGTATGGAAATAAAGGGTTGAGGTTAATTTTTTACATATGGATGCCAAGTGTTCTAGTACCATTAGCTGAAAACACTGTCTCTTCCTCTACTCATCAGTTGAGTTTATGTTCTATAAATTGTTAATGTTAAATAATCTTTCAAAACTCAGTGGACCATATATGTGTTCTATTTCTAGATTCTCTGTTTTATTACAATGATCTATATGTCTTTCCTTATGCCAAAACTGCCTTGATTACTGTAGATTTGGAGAAAGTCTTAAAATTAGGTAATAAATGTCTTCCAACACTGTTTTTTTCCTACTTTTTTGTCTTTTTACTTTTCTGGGTCCTTTGTACTCCTACATAACTTTTAAATTTCAATATCCAATTCTTCATTTATAGCAAGTATACACAGACCTGAATTTTTATATATACCTTGTGCTTTCTAATCCTGCTAAATTCAAATACAAGTTCTAGGGCCTCCTAGAAATTTCTTAGTATTTTCTCTGTAGATGATCATTTCATCTACATATAAAGATTTTACTTCTACCTTGCCAATCCCATGCTAATTGTTTCTTTGTATTGCCAGACTATTTTGGTTTGGGCCTATGTTTCAAAATTTAATGGACAGATGAAGAGTATGCATATCTGCCCTTGTTCCTCACCTTAGGGAGAAAGCATTGTGTCTTTTCCATTCATATAAAGCGTTTTTGCTGGAAGTATGGAGTACATGACTTATCTGTTGAGAAGAAGGTTCTGTTTTACTTCTAGTCTCCTGATAGCTTTTACCATGAACCGCTATAGAATTTAGTCCAATACTTTTTCTGCAACTACTGACAAGATCATATGGCTTTTGCCTTTCCTCTGTTAAAATGATGACTTGGGGGTGGATCTTCCAATGTTGAACCAATACTGCCATCCCTATAATAAAACCACTTTTTACATACTGCCAGATCTCACTTCTAATAATTTGTTTTATTAAACAAATTTTTATCTATGTTCATCCTTTTTTCTTCTATTATTGTTACCCAGTTTTAGTATTAGCACAATGTTGATTTCCTAAAATGAGGAGGAAAATGTTCCTTCTTTTTTCTGCTTTAAATGTTTGATATAATTCATCAGTTAAAATGTATATGAGCCTGTTGTCATATAGGTAGATTATGAAGCTAAGAATATACTCTCTTTAATACATTCTATTCAAGTTTTATATTTCCTCCAGAGTCAGTTTCATTAATTTGTCTTCCAAGGTATTTCTTAGAAGTTGTCAAATTTATTTCAAAAAAGATTTTTGTAATATGCTTTCTATATCCTTTTAAATTCTGTAAAATATGTGGTAATGTCCTCTAAATTTTGATATTGTAATTTTAAAAATGTGTAATTGATATTGTGTAGTAGAAAGAAAAGTTCTAAAGGAATAGGGGAAGTGGGAGGGTTAGGGGAAAGGAAAGAAGGGAAAAGAAAAAATATGAGAAAAGGAAAAAAATGGAAACAAAGTCTTTGCAAATAGAGAAGGGTGGAGGGGATGAAGGGAGGGCAGGGGAAAGGGAAAAAATAAGAACTAATATACATCATGTAAAGATACAAGATCCCAATGATGAATGTAACTGTATTTTATACCTAAAATGTACCAATAAACTTAATGGGAAAAACAAACAAACAAACAAACAAAGAATAAAAAAGCTGAATAAACTATTGGAAAGAAGTGTTTTTTTCTTTGTTTTTGTTTTTGTTTTATTTGTCCTTGGCAGAGCCTAAAACAGACTATCATGTGACTGGGTTAGCTGTTGATACCCCTGGTAGCTCTTAACTGTCTGACTTAGGCCTGCAATGAGTGACAAAAAATGGGAAAGAGAAAAAAGAAAAGAAAAAAAAAACTTTGCTGAGAAAAGAAAACTACCCAAAAGGGTCTTACCTCCAAGCTGGACTCTCCAAGAAAATGTTACCAGACAATGGGTTCCAGGTAAATTTTTACAGATTTTTGATTTCCTGAACAAAGAATTGGAAAAGACATACAAAAAAGGGAGAGGGAATGTACACTTATTGAAGGGAGAAAAGAAATGTGCTCTGAAGTATGAGAGCTGGCTGGTGAAGAGATTCATGATGGTCATGAGAAAAGGGAAAGGTGTCTTTTTTATTTTATTTTATTGGTACATTTTAGGTATACAGTATAATGACATTCACCGTGGGAAATTTGCACCTTTACATAATGCATCTTGGTTCTTATTTTTTCCCCCTTCCCTTGCCCTCCATTCAACCCCTCCATTCCTCCCTATTTACAAGAATTTGTTTCCATTTTTTCATTTTAATTCCATTCCCTTCTTTCCTTTCCCTTACCCTTCCTACTTCCCCTTCCCCTTTGTCCCTTTTCATCCTATTTCACATTATCTAGTATACCTTTTAGACCTTATTTACACTTCCAGTTTTTCACACTAGAGACAATATTTGGTATTTACACATGTGTCTCCTATTTATTTCACATAAGAGTATGGCCTCAATGTACATCCATTTAGCAATAAATGTCTCTAATTTCTTATTTTATATACATGAGTAGTACTCCATTTTATTTTTTAAAAAAACACCACACACACACATTTCTTTTATCCAGTCACCAGTTGAAGGGCATTTGGGCTGTTTCCAAGTTTTAGCTATTATGAACTGTGCTGCTAGGAACAGAGGTGCACATATATGACTGGGGTATGACTCTTTTAATTTTGGGGGGCAGATTCCTAGCAGAGGAATAGCTGGGCCAATTGGGATTTCCAGTCCTAGTTCTTTGAGGTATCTCCATAGTGATTTCCACGGTGGTTGCACCAGTCTACACTCCCACCAGCAGTGGAGCAGGGTTCCTCTTTCCTCACAGACCTGCCAGCATTTGTTATTGGTTGATTTTTTGATAGCAGCCATTCTTTCTGGGGTGAGGTGGAATCTCAGCATTGCTTTCATTTGGACCTCTTGAATGACCAGTGATGTTGAGCATTTTTTCATATGCTTATTTGCTATTTTGACTTATTTGTGTGAGAAATGTCTTTTCATTTCAGATGCCCATTTTCAGAATGGGTCTTTAAATTTGGGAAGTCCAATTTTTTAAGTTCTTTATAGATTCTATATAGTAGACCTTTGTCTGAGGAACAGCAGGAGAAAATGTTTTCCCACACTGTGGGATGTCTTTTCACTCTGTTGGTGGTTTCTCTTGCTGTGCAGAAGCTTTTTAATAAGAAGACACCCCACTTCTTGAGTGTTTGTACTAGTTCAGAGGCAACTGAGATTTTGTTCATAAAATCTTTTCCTACACCAATGTCTTCAAGAATTCTACCTAACCTCAGCTCTAACAAGTTCAGCGTTTCTATTTTAATATTTAGATCTTTAATCCATTTTGATTTTAGTTTAGTGCATGGTGAGAGATATAGGTCTAGTTTTAGTCTTTGGCAAGTTGAAACCCTATTTCTCCAGCACCATTTATTAAAGAGGCTATCTTTCCTCCGGTGAGAGTTTGGCTCCTTTGTGGAAGATGAGGTGGCTGAATGTGTCTGGAGTTGTTTCTGCATCTTCCGATCTGTTCCACTGGTCCTCAGGTCTGTTTCTTTGCCAACACCATGCTGTTTTTATCATAGTAGCTTTGTACTATAGTTTCAAGTTGGGGCTTGTGATACCCCCTGCCATGTCTCTGTTACCTAGAATTGCTTTTACTATTCTTTCCAAATGAATTTCTGGATTGTTTCCTCAAGGTCCATGAAGTATGCTGCTGGGATTTCAATTGGGATTGCATTGAATCTATATAGCAGTTTTGGAAGTATGGCCATTTTCACTATGTTGATTCTTCCAAGGAGCAGAGGATTTCTTTCAATTTTCTGATATCATCTTCAATCTCTCTTTTCAGAGTGCTATGGTTTTTAGAGAAGAGGTCTTTGATTTCTTTTGTTAGGTTAATTCCTAAGTATTTCAGTTTTTTGGATGCTATCATGAAGGAATTGTTTGCCTATTTCTGTCTCAGTGAGTCTGTTGTTCGTGTAGAGGAAAGCTACTGATTTTTGTGTGTTGACCTTGTGTCCAGCTACTTTACTGAATTTGGTTATTAAGTCTAGAAGACTTTTGGTGGAGTTCTTGCGGTCTTCTATACAGAGTATCCTGTCATCTGCAAATAATGACAATTTGACTTCTTCATTTTCTATTTTTATTCTCTTTGTTTCTTTCTCTTCTCTAATTGTCGTGGCTAATGTTTCCAAAACTATATTGAACAGGAGTGGTGATAGTGGAAATCCTTGTCTTGATCCTGATTTTAGTGTGAAGGATTTCAGTTTTTAATCATTTAGTATGATATTGGCTGTTGGTTTTTCATAGATGGCTTTTATCCCATTGAGGTAGAAACCATCTATTCCAATGTTTTGTAGTGTTTTATCATAAATGCATATTGGATTTTGTCAAATGCTTTTTCTGCATCTATGGAGATAATCATATGATTTTTGTCCTTGGGTCTATTGATGTAGTGTATTACATTTATTGATTTACACATGTTGAACCATCCTTGCATCCCTGGGATGAATCCCACTTGATCAGGGTGTATGATCTTCTTGATGACCTTCTGCATTCTATTTGCCGGTATCTTATTAAGGATTTTTGCATCTATGTTCATTAGTGAGATTGGCCTATAGTTCTCTTTTTCAGTTAGGTCTTTCTCTGCTTTGGGGATCAAGGTGATGATTGCTTCCAGGAATGAATTCGGAAGTACTGCTTCCCTTTCAATTTCATTGAAGAGTTTCAACAGTAGTGGCAGTAGTTCCTCTCTTAATGTCTTATAGAATTCAGGGGTAAAGCATCAGGACCTGGGCTTTTCTTAGTTGGTAAGTTTTTAATTACATTTTCAATTTCATTGATATTTTGCTGTTCAGAATTTTTAGGTCTCCTTCAATCAACTTTGGTAACTCATACATATCTAGGAATCTGTCCATTTCTTCTGTGTTTTCAATCTTATTGGAGTATAGGTTCTTGAAGTAGGTATTGATGATCCTCTGGATTTCTGCTGGGTCTGTTGTAATTTCATCCTTTTCATTCCTAATGGCATGGATTTGGGCCTTTTCTTTCCTTTTTCTGACAACATTGGCTAAAGGTTTGTCAATTTTGTTGATTCATTTGAAGAACCAACTCTTGGCTTCATTGATTTTTTGTATCGTTCCCTTAGTCTCCATTGCATTGATTTCTCCTCTGATCTTTATAATTTCCTCCCTTGTATGAGCTTTGGGGTTGTCCTGCTCTTCTTTTTCTAGAAGCTTGAGGTTCAGCATCAAGTTGTTTAATTGGGCTCACTCTGTTTTCCTAATATGCATATTCACTGCTATGAATTTCCCTCATAAGGCCACTTTCATTGTGTCCCAGAGATTCTGATATGTTGTATTGTCATTGTAATTTAATTTTAAGAACTGTCTGATTTCTTCTTAATTTCCTCTGTGACCCACTGGTTATTCGGAAGTGGGTTTCCTCTACTCTTTTTTTTTTTGGTACCAGGGATCGAACTCGGGTCCTTGCACTTATGTAGCAGCGGGGAAACCACTGAGCTAAACCCCTGGCCCAGAAGTGGGTTTTTCAATTTCCATGACTCTATGAAATTTTTGCAATTTATTTTCCTATGGATCTCCAATTTCATCACACTATGGTCTATTAATATACAGGGGATAACTTCAATTCCTTTGCAATTACTGAAATATGTTCTATGAGCGAGTATGTGATCTATTTTGGAGAACAACCCTTGTGCAGCTGAAATGAATGTGTATTCTGATTTTGTGGGGTGGAACATTCTGTAAAAAACTGTTAAGTTTATTTGTTCAAGAGTTTGATTGAGTTCTAGTATTTCATTGCTTATATTTTGCTTATCTATCTATTTGTGGCAGTGGGGTATTGAGGTCCCCCACTACTATTGTCTTAGTGCTATTTGACTTTTCATGTCCCTTAGTATTTGTTTTATATAGTTGGGTGCATTCATTTTTGTTGCATAAATATTTATGATTGTTATCTCTTCTTCTTGGCTTGTTCCCTTTACAAGGATGTAGTGTCCTTCTTTGTCTCTCTTAATCAGTGTTGGTTTGAAAACCACTTGATCTGTAAAAAGGATAGCTAGTCCTGCTTTTTTGGGGGTTTCTGTCTCATGGAGTATTGTTTTCCACCCTTTATCTTTAAGTCTATGAATTTCTTTTTGCATTAAGTGTGTTTCTTGTATGCAGCATATTGCTGGATCTTGCTTCTTGACCCATTCTGCCAGTCTATTTCTTTTGATTAGTGAGTTGAGATCTTTAATATTGATGGTTATAGTGGATATGTATTGACTCACAATCGTCATGACTTTTTCTTTTTGTTAGATTCTCCTACTTTGTCTTTAATTTCCTGTCATGCCTGATATCTTTATTCTGCTGTGCTTCCTGGGGTTATGATCCTCATTGTCTGTTCCTAGGATATTTTCTAAAGTTTTTTGAGTGCTGGTTTGTTATTCATGAAGTTCCTAAGGTGCTCTTTGTCCTGAAAATATCTTATTTTTCTATCAATTTTGAAAGATAGTTTTGCAGGGTGCATCAATCTGGGATGGAGACTGTTTTCTTTTAGGGCTTGGAATACATCACTCCAAGCTCTTCTTGCTTTGAGGGTTTGCATTGAGAAGTCTGCTGTGATTCTGATGGGCTTTCCTTTGTATGTGATTTGTTTCTTTTCTCTAACTGCTTGTAGAACTTTGTTCTTCTGTTGGGTTTCTGGAATTTTAACAATTATGCCTATGTGTAGACTTTTTTTTAAATCAATGCTAGTTGAAGTCCTATATGCCTCACTTATCTGTATGTCAAGTTCTTTTCCCCTGCTTATGAAGTTTTCTGCCATCGTTTCTGTGAACAGTTTTTTTATGTTGTCTGCACTCTCTCCTGTTTCTTCAATGACTCTGTCTTATGTTATTCTTATGTTATTCTTTGCATCATCTAGCAGCTGCTGGATTGATTTCTCATGTTCCTTTACAATTTTAAATCAATTTTTCTTTTCCTGGTTACTAATTGCAATCTTATTTTCTATATCTGAAATTCTGTCCTCACATTGGCTCATTTTACTTTGTAGACTTTCAGTGGAGTTTTTAATCTCCTGGAAATCTGTTTTCATCTCTTTTATGGATTCCATTTGTTTCCTATGTTGGGATTCCATCATGTTCCTCAGCTCCTCTCTAGATTTATTAATCATGTCTTACACTATGGGCCCAATCTCTGCTTTTATCTGAGAAATTATTTCTGATTTCATTTTTTCCAGATCCTCTTTTGTTGCCAGTTCAGGGATTCCTGATGGTTGAGTATCAGAGTGTTCCATATTGTTTCCCTTTAGGATTTCTGTAGGTGATCTGCCAGTCTGGTTTTGAGGCTTGTTTGTATATCTTCTCATTTCTAAGGCTGGGAGTGTGCTGCTGGTGCCTGCATGGCTCACTTCCTCTGTGCTGGGTACAGTGGTACATTGGCCCAGAAGCTACCTCCTCTGCACTGGGAGCAGTGGCAGTTCGACCCAGAAGCCTCCTCCTCTATCAAAAGGGGTCTTTTATATCTGGAATTTGGGGATTGGCTTTTTCCTCATGCAAAATAAGTCACTGAGATATTCTTCTATCAAAACTCACTTGGCTGACACCAGATTTAAATTGTCCTATTAAAGATTCACTTGCTTTTGGGCCAGATATAAATGAAGAATTAAAAATAGCACTTTTGCAATTGGTTGTGTACAGTGCTCAGGAACTGCAGTGTCATAGTGGATCCTATGTTCTGCACCTGTGCCCTGAGTCTCATGACTGTGGCAGATTTTCCTAGTTGTTTGACCAGTTTTGCCCCAGCTATGATCTCCTACCTCAGTGTGCAGTATGTGCCTAATACCATTCTGGAGACTGGAGACAGAGCAGTAGGAAGATAGCCTTAGCCCATAACCCTGATTTCACATCCTGAGATCTTTATTGACTGCATCACTACACTGGGAAATAGTCCCCTGAACAAGATAGGGGACCAAAAGAGTGAAACAAAGGAGGAGGGACAGCCAATCCAGGAGTGCATTATCAAGCATCTTACATTATGTCTTGGATCCTCTGGGCATTTTCTTAGAATCTGTATAGCATACACCTGAGGTACTTTCACCTGAGTGACAAGAAATATTCGTCTACCAGCTCCTGCTCTCCCTGTTGCTTCTGGATTGCCCCATAGGGCTTTAATTTCCTTGCACATTCCAGCCTTACATGTGTGTACACCTGCATGAGTGACAACAGGGATCCCATGATCAGAGACCTACATCAGAAAATGAAAAGTGCCCAGAGAAGCTGAAGGGAGATGCTTTCATGTTCTACATTTGAACAGCCAGGTGCCTGCACAACTGATGGAGTGCAAAGGTGATGTGATGTTATATAATGGAAATAAATATTGTTCTCTACCTTTGGTTTCTGATACACAGCTCCTATGACCCATGGAATCTCTTGTGGTAAGTATCTTTAAATATGCTAATAAGATAACTGATGGCTGGGTCTCCTAGAGAGCCTAAGAATGGGGTCCAGTTGGTAGGGGAACCAACCATGAGATTGGGGGGTTGGAACTTTCAGCCTCACTTCCCAAATTCCCAATAGGAGGAGAGGTCAAAGATTGAGTTGATCAACAGTGGTCAATGATTTAGTTAACAGTACATACATAAAGAAGTCTTCATAAAAACCCAAAAGGACTATTCATGGGGACTCCAGACTACTTACCTGAAGTTAGCTGGAGTTTGTCTGAAGAAAAAATGGAAACTCTGAGCTCCTCTTCAGAAATTTTGTACTTTGAGCCTCTTCTCTCTGCCTATTCATCTGTATCTTTTGTAGTGTCTGTTATAATTAATGGGTAAATATAAATAAAGTATTTCCCTAACTTCTGTAAGCCACCCTAACATGAAGAGGGGATTATGGGAACTCATTTATCTCCAGTTGATCAGAAGCACAAATCACAGCCTGGAGCTTACACATTTGAATTGCACATGTCAGTGAACAATTTAGATGGGGAGTGAGCTTAGTCACGAGCATCTGATGTAGAAGTTGGTAGGGGTCAGTTTTGTGAGACTAAGTCCTCAACCTGTGGGCATTGATACTCTGTCTGGGTGAATAACACCTGAATTGCATTAAATTACAGGACTTCTAGTTGGTGTCTCCTAGAGAACTGAAGAAGTGCTTGGTGTGTGAAAAACGCCACTGGACAGTTGGTGTTAGATGTGAAGTGTTGAGTGACTGCTTAGAACAGTAGAAGCACTTTGATTTTTCCCATCATTAACAGTGAGTTAAGAGAAGAACCTACTATTAAGGAGGGGTATTAAATGCAAAAGAGGTGAATCATAGACAAAGCCCTTGTCCTTTATGAACTTACATCCTAAAGGAAAGTGATAATATACTAACAGCAAAATAAGCAATTTACCTTCTCTTGGTGAAAAGCACTATCAGCAAGGTGTTTGTTTGTGTGACAAGATTCATGGCAGGGCCCTTTTTAGACAATCATAGGGGTCAGGAGAGGTGGAGACACTTAAAGAACTCCAGAATGAGAGAATCCAGTCATGTGACAAGCCCATGAAAAAGCAGAGCAGATGCAAAGGCCATGAGATTGGATGAATAGGAGAGGCAGAAAATAAAGAAGGTACAGGGCCCTGGGAGGCAGGAGAGGGAGCCAGGTTCCAGTGGGGTCATGCTAAGCCTTGTAAGCTGTGGTCAAGCCTGGGCATGTTCTAGAGATATGTGTAGAAGGAGCACATCTTGGAGATTTACAAAGATGACATTTGAGGGTTGTGCATCTTACATGTAACCATCAAGGTTCCTGATACATGTTCTTTGACCTGTTATTTCACCATGTCACACATTTGAATTATGAATGCCAGTGAAGGGTTTTGCTTGAAAGTGAACCTAGTTACATCGCAGCACCATATTTAAGCCTGGTTTTGTTGTCCTCTACTCATGGCAATGTAAACAGCAACCTCTATGAAATGATTAATCTTTGTTTCTCTATTTTAAGGTAAAGCCAAACACTTCAGTTCAATTGTTTTGTTATCAATAACTCTGTGACTTCAAGATTCTTTCCCATCACTGAGCAACATATTCCTCATTTATTAAATAAGGCAGTTGATTTTCCTGAAACTCCCTGGTTCTCTAACGATGATTAGGGTGTGAAACAGGTACTCCTAGTGCCAAGTAGATTCTACCTCTCTCAAAAGCAACAAGATATAATTTTGTTTTAGAAAATAAAAGCTTTTGGAATCTTTAGCTTGCTTAAGAGTTTCCTCCATACACAGTGTTTCCTGTAGTTCCATTTGTTTCCATTATTTCTTGCCTCCCCCAAAGTTGCTAACTTCTCAGCCAGGTGCTAGGTAATTAGAACAGCTTCCCTATTAAGCCACTAGTTTTGTGTATTGGGGATAAAGGAGAAGCAAAAAAAAAAAGAAAGAAAGGAATTGTTTGGAGATGCAAATAGGAAACCTGTAGTGCCTTTTCCAAACAAAACCAAAGGAAACAATACATAATAAGGAACAGAGAAAATAAAATAAAGTTAATGCTGTGTTATATAACATGGAATGAAGTTAATGCAATACTTTCAATTAAAAAATAGCATGCCTGGTTTAACCCAGAGTTGGTCAGAATTGCTCTAGGCAATTAAATATGAAAGCAAACAAGAGAACAAATATGCAAGCAAAAACATCTCAAATATATACATACATATACACATGACATTTTTATTGTATATATGTATATACATACACACAACATATATAACACTATTGTTTCCTCTATGGTATACAGAGGCAGGTTAATTGAGAGAAATCTCATTGCGATAAAAAATATCTATGCTTTCTACATTGTTTCTTACTTGTCAAGACATCAAAGGCAATTTTCATTTTAATTTAATGACCGGTTGGTCTCAATTGTTGAATACATTATACAGAGCAACAATTTGCTTAATTATATAAAATAACAGAGTAAGAAATATTACAAGATTATTTATAATGAACCTTCTAATCATGGGCAAGACATCTTTACCTCTTGGGGTTTCAGTTTCTTCATCTGTAAATGAAGGACTCTGTGTATTCTAGATAATAGATACAGTTTCTCTAGCTAGAACATTCTGTGCGTCTTGGAAGGAAATAGACATCCTCTGCCCACAAGCATGCTCAGACCTCTGTTTTTGACTCACAAAAAAAGGCAAATCTTTACAATTTAGTCTTCCTTTCTGGAGGAGTTTGTGGTTTGGCTCTATATCATCTACTTTTAGGCTCTAAAATCAATCATGAAACGTCTCAGTTTTTCAAGATGTTCTTTCTTTCTCCATTGAATTTGAAAAAACATTTTAAATAAATTTTAGTGCATGTAAAAAATTGTCTTTCTTTACATTTTGGCTATATTAACTTAATCCTGGAAATACTAATGGTTTCTTAGGTGTATTTCTGAAAAAATCAACATTATTAAGTTAGTATTGAGTCAATATAAGATTTTCAGAGATTTGGCTAAATCTCTCTCTCTTTCTCTCCTTCCCTCCCTCTGTCCCTTCCTCCACTTCTTGTTTTAGTTTGCAACTAAAAAAAAATCCACAACAAAAAAAGAAATATCCAAAGATTATTTACTCTAATTGTTCAACTGAATTTTATAATTCAATTTCTCAAAATAAAATAGATTAAAACCATATTTATGTTACTTAAAATTATTTTCCTGTCCAGCCATATAATATAGTATTGTGCAACTATTTTTAAAAGAAGTAGATTTTTGTTTTATAATATATACATGTGTGTATATTATATTATGAAGAAAAAATGTTTAAGTTAGTGTCCATGTAGTAAAACTTGATTTTGTTCATATATATGTGTTTATATAAAAGTATATAAAAATACACAGCATGCGAGTTTTTGTGGTCTGGATAGTAAGAATTGAAACTGACTTTTATTGTTTTCATTATCTCTTTAAATTACTTTCTTGTAATTATCAGATATTAATGCTGTAACTGGAAAAAATGCATTGAAATTAGTCTTGAGCTAGATATGGGGATATAACTGTATAATCACAGCAACTGGGGAGGCTGATGCAGGAGGATTGTTATGACTTCCAGGGCAGCCTGGGCTAAATAATGAGATCAAGCCCAGCATGATCTGCTTAGTGAGAACATATCTCAAAAAACAAACAAACAAAAAACAGGAAAAAATAGAAAAGTAAAATTTATCTTAATGGATGGAATTGAGTGAGGCAGAAATAGTAGTGGTAAAAGAGAATGCCATGCTGAAAGTCTCATGAAGTTCTTTTTCATTATGTGGCAATTCATAGAATTCACTTTTGTCTAGAGTCCATTGATCTTTTGACAATTGCTTTCTGATGAGGATGACTCTTCCAGCAGGAATCTGCCTCTGTTAATGTTTCCTTTCTTCTAATTCTGAGGCATGAAACTTCAGAGTAGATTTTGACTCTATGTCCAAGTGGACACCATTTTTTCCTTCTCTCCTCTCTCTTGGTAATGTCTGTGCTCCTGTCATAACTGATCATAACCACTGCCAGTCAGTGGGCCTCTTTCTCAAAGACCTAGGGAAACATAAAACTTCTGACAGGTCTTCTGTTGCCTCTTTTTCCTTTCTTTCATTCAACTTAAATGTTCCCACTCAAGTCACCCTTTAAACATGTTTCTTTATACAAAAATAATGTTATGCTAACCGATGCTAAAAAATTGATATTAACTCTCTCTGCCATGAAGACAAAAACCTACACTCCTTAGCCAAAAATTTAAAGCTGCCCATAATCTAAACTCACCTTTTAGGCAGCTTTGTTTTTCAACAGAGCTTCTGGTCTGCCAGAACAGCCTAAGCACTGAATTGGCCCTGAACCAAACACTCTCAAGTATTGGCTCTGCCAGGAATGAATTACCTAGTGGTTCCACCAGGCTGTCTTCTATGATATAAGGCTAAGTTCAGATTCTACACTTCAAGTATTCCTGGCCCACAAATACACCTGTCTTCCTTTTCTAAAGTCTTATGCTGCCTATACACTGGGGTGGTGATTTACCCTACTCAACTGTTTTGGTGTACATGAAGGCTCTTCCTCCAGCTGAATGGCACATGTCTGCAAAGCAAGGGCTATGTTTTATCCTTAGTATTTTAAACTCACCTAGAACTATGTAACTTCAGTAATTCCTTAAAAGTTGACAATAAATAATTTACTTAACAGAAACTTTTAGCATCACGTTTTCTAAGCATTCTAGAAAACCTGTGCAAAATATAACATTCTACACTTGGTATTTTTAATGTATGCAGTTAAAGAATAAAAAGAAAGAGAAAACTTTGAATTAACCATAATGGAAATCACAAAAATAAGTTTACCTATTTTTCAGTCTTCTTATTTCTGAAAATGTCCTTTTCTCATTGAATGTGTTTACATGGAGCATTTAAAAAGTTTGTCCAAAACTTTGTAAGGCAGTCATGGCTTGCCTCTGGCAGAAATAATGTGTCTTCCTGCTTCCCTTTGTAAATAATTGAATTTGCCTCTGAAGTTCAAGAAGTTCAAGATTTCTTTTCATGTGTGAAACTGACTGCTTCTGTTTTCTTTTTATATGCAGCAGACTATAATATAAGGCAAAAGAAATGCTGTGCAACTGGGATTTGGGGAGCAGGGAGGATAATAGGAAAGATTGACATGACTTCCATAGAAGAGTTATTTTTAAGTATAGAGAATGCTTATCCCCATACTGAAATGGGCTTTAGAAAATATTAGCAGGGTGGAAAGCAGTGGGGGTGATGCCCACTGCCTGAGAGCGATGCTGTCTGCAGGCTGCTGCTGCCACCTGCTGCACACACACAGCCACGGAGGGCTGCCACCTGGACCTCGCAGCTGGAGGATACCAGATGCATCCAATTAATATTCAATGGGCACTTCTCAGGGCCTAGGAGTATGCTAAAGGAAAATAAGCAAATCCAATGTCTTCAGGCCACAAAAGTTTTTAAATATAAAAACCAGAAACCTGAAAAACAACTAGAGAGGGCAGATTGCCCAACAGCCACTGAACACCTGCAACAACCCACATAGCAAGAGGCAGAGATTCTATTAAAAGTGTGTCTGTACTTCATGAAAATAAATGACAACCTCCCCTTTGAAGTTTTTAAAGCAGTGCTTCACTTTAATGCAATGAGATAGGAGACGTCTAAATACTTCAAGGACAGTGTTCTAAGAGAATTCGGTGAACTTGGATTTTCATTGGTTTTCTAGTTAGGTAAATTCCTCTTCTCATGACAAAAGGAGTGAAGTAAGAAGAATCCCTTCTCCAGGCCTGTAAGGTATCCTAATCTATTAGAGGTACCACCTTACAGATGAGGATCTTCAGAGTACAGCTCCTGTTTTCTCTGCTATGCTTCATCACTTTGATTTACTGCAATTTCCAGGAGGAAAAGAAAGTGATGAGAACATCCAGAGAAGTTATTCTCTTCATCCAAGGACACTGAGACCATTCCAGGAAAAAAAAATCACTCTCAGAACCACCTGACCCAACATTCCTAGCAAAATTTGTAGGGAGGTGGCAAGGGGTGAGTGGTAAAAATAAACTTTAAGAGGACCCGGACTAGGAAATAAGTAGCTCCATCTTCTGACTTTTTCAGGCAACAAACAACATTGACTGAGTAACAATAAGGTTGGTAATTGTCATAGCACACAATGGCAGAAATGGCATAGGCCTGGACATCCAGAAAGATGGAAGCCCTTGACTCGTCACATGCAAGTCTCTTTTCTCCTAGCTAAATCCTAGTCTCTGAATGGTAAGGATGATTCCTTATGTCTTAGTATCATTCATATTCCCCACAAGTCCTTGCATGGAGAGATCAGTACATAAATGTTAAGAAGCTGGCACAAAATATCTCCATTTGACCTAAAAAGAATTGTCACATCACAAATAATTCGACCTTCTTGTTTGTGTTTGATCTTGCTGGATAGTACTTATGTTCTTGTAGAGAAACTGGTGTCGCAGTATAGTTCATCAATCTTCCTTATAGTTATGAATTTATTGCTATTCTTTTTCATTAAACCTCTATTGTAGACCTCAGCCTAATGCATATTTTCTTAGTGTTGGAGAATGAAGATGGTTTATTTTATCCAGAGTTGGGAAAAGCAGTACAACCTTATCTGGCAAGAAATTTTCATCATGTCCTTTCATGAGTAACCAGACATTTCTACTAGGGGTCCTTTCCATGAAACCCCATCATGGTCCTCTAAAGGGAAGTAACTGGATGACTGGAACAGGCCTGGTATCTGGTTAAAGTGAGAGACTCTCTGACTTTGGATTAATCAGCAAAAAGCCCCCCAGCCATCCAGGTGAGAGACTTTCCTGTTGGACCTCCACCTTATTCCAGACATGGGTGACAAGGAGTTCTCATTTCATCTGTCCCAGAAAATACAAACTTTGCTGCAAGAGGAGAGACAATAAAACTCAGCTGAATTATTACTCCCTGTTATTTTTCAGATTTTATCAAAATTGAATGTGTTTCTACATTGTTCTTTCATATTGGAGAAATTCTGGAAATAAAATATATCTTAAGACTGAACAGAAAATTACTATGAAGACACTAAGTTCACATTTCTTAAATAACTTTGTGCTTTTGGAGAAATATGTGAAAAGTACATTGGTAACTTCTCTGCATGCTTTCCTTTCTTTGGATTTTAGAAACCACCTGTTTGACTGACAAAGAGATAATGAAGGAGAGGATCTTTGGATTCAGAAAAGTCTTCTAAGGCAGGTGATGCACAAGATTTCAGAGAACAATTACATTATTCTGTTGAAGGTTGCACTTAGCCCTGAACCACACTACCTTCCTGCCTATGTTGCATTTCCTGGAGATTTGCCAAGCAACAGCAGACCCAGGCCTGTAGTAGATTTAGGATTTTGAGCAAAAATAGGGTGGCTGGGGCCGAAGATTTAACTCAGTGGTTCCACTGCCTGCCTCACAAGCGCAAGGACCTGAGTTCGATCCCCGGACCAAAAAGAAAAAGAAAAATAGGGTGGCTGGAGCTTGCTTGATTACACACATCTAATGACTTTTGTGACCATTGCAGAAATGCTAGTGGAAGCCCTTCAGGTGACAATGGAAAAGAAATGGATGTATTGTGCTGTCTACTCCATCATCCAGATTCAGTTTGTCAGGGCTAAGACTTCCAGTTGTCCTTTATTGTCAGATCACTCGCTTTCTGTGCTACTGTTCATTTAACATTCCTCCTGATTGCTGCTGAATTTGATTACTAAAGGGGAAATAGTTATGGAAGTTCTCAGTTATGTATTTAAATGGCAGCTATCAGAGAGATGTTAGAGTCTAGAAAGGATTACTAATGAATATTAAAAACAAGAAAGGAACGTATGGTTTGTGCCACTTCTCTGAGATATTTTCACCTGTTTTCATCTGACATGGATGTTCAGACTACTTAAGAAACTGTGCTTCTTAGAAATAAAATGAAATGCTCTCCAACTGGTAGTCAAAACAACTCCAAAACACTAAAAGAATTGCAAAGCCATCATCTATATTCATAGTTTCTTGCTCAGCTTTTTCTCCCTCTCTCAAGCATGCTTTTTCTTTTGGATATAACAAGTATTTCTCCTCCAAATTCTGAAGTCTTTAGGGGTTGGACATATGTTGAATTTTATTCAGCTATAGGTAGATATGGCCCTGGGAGACAAAGAGGTGTCCCTACAACAATGAGAATCAGAACCTAATGAACCCATTTAAAAATGGAAAGAAAAAAAGATTAGTTCTGCATTATATAGTGAGCCTTAGTGTCTTAGAGATTAACTGTGCTTTTCAGGTATAGCTATGAAGATTTTAAGAATTTCTAACCCAAAAGAGACTTTGGAATATAATGCTATAGGTAGGATCAGAGGTGTATTATTAAAGAATAGCTCATAAAAAGTTACACTCAACTGTACTAACTACTGCCTACCAAAACTCTTTGCATCCACAAAAGTGTAACAATTCCCATTTGCCAAGTGCCTTTGAAGGCCTTGCTTCTTTTCAATTGCTTGTCATCTTTTTATCTTTTTCCTTTGTGAATTTCTGTGGGATTTGTCACATTATAGTTATTATAATATCATTTGTCACATTATATCATATTATAATATCATTTCTGTAACAGTATTCCAAAATAATTCTAAACTTGAGGGCCAGTATTACCAAACATATACCAAAGGATCAATGCTTAAGATATTTCAGGTGCCCTGTACCATTTGGTCAGGTTGCTCATGGGAGAAAGAATCTTGAATGTCCAGCAGTTCAGTGTTGGCTAGAGATGGTGCTGTGTGGAAGCTCTTCCGGGGCATCCACCATCCTCCTCCTCTCTGAGACCACATTCCATGGAAGGTGAAGGTCCCTTCCATCCTCCTCTAGGGAATATCTGTCTTCTTACCCTATTCAAATAGACCAAATTTTGCAGGCACCTTGGAGATTATGAAGGTTATAGAAAGAACACAGACCACGGGCAACCAAATCTATGTTCTTTCACTGGAATTGGAAGTAAGCAAACACTTCATCTCTCTGTGCCTCAGTTTCCTCTTCGATGAAGATGCTTAACAACATCACTGTTTATCAAGGAGCTATGTGGGGATTAAACAGAGAATGTGTGCAAGAGTGTCTATAAAAAACAAATTTTGAGGGCAGGGATTTAGCTCAGTGGTTCTGCCCCCTGCTTCATAAGCATAAGGTCCTGAGTTCGATCCCCAGTACCAAAACAAAACAGAACAAAACAAAAAACATATTTTGAAAAAAATGCTATTCATACATTAATCATATCACTTGTGTGTTATATGGAGCTATTGAAAAAAACAATTATATTAAATATGAGAATAGTTGTCTTACTAATTTTCCTCATGCTCTTCAGTTTTTAAAGGTTTAATTTTATTTATAGGTAGTCAAAAACCTTCAATTCTTTTTTTGGAATGACCACAGACAAAGAGAGAAATGTTCAGATATCAATCATTTCTTGTTCTTTTCCTAAGTAAATGCCTTCTCATTTGTACTGAGCTTTGTGCTTTTCTCTTTGCATCACACAGAAGCTGCTTTCTACATCTAAGTAAGGCAGGAAGAAACTTCCTCAGTCATTCTCTGTCTCACTGTAATGACCAGGGTTAAGAGTAAATTATACAAACTAATGGCTTACATGTTCCCTTTTTAGGAATGTGGAAAGAAATATCCAATGAAAGAGAAAACATTTTCTTCTACCTGGCTCCGATGTCCACCTGACATGCCAACCACAGAAGAAAGGCTTTTGGTGCAGATGCAATAGTCCAAGGCCACTAACAAATAGGACCTAATTGCCATTTGTCATCCCAAACATGGCTTTCACTGTGCCAATGAGAGTCCCTGTGAGTCCTTGACTTTCCTACAAACTCCTTGGAATGTGACAAAGTGGACTCTACACTTCAGGAATATGTTTTCATCACTCGCTGGAAAGTAAAAGTGTAACTTTACTCTGTACCCAGATGGCATTCATTCTAAAATCTACAACCTTCTCATTCAGGCACTTGGTAAGGATCCGTGGTGGAGGGAGGGGGAACTCCTAGCTTCTGCTCTCATTCATCCAACAAATATGTGTTCTGCACCAACTGTGTGCTCAACATGGTGCAAATGTTGAGGAGAGGGAAATAGCGTCTTGCTCAGGACATAGAAATTAATCAAATATGTGTAAAATTCCAAGTTCTAATAGAAAAACTAACAATGTGAAAGAACATTTAATAGTACCCAAGAAAATTGTCCTTGAGGAAGAAACACATGAATGTTTGATGTCTGAAAAATGAGTAGATAATTTAGGAAAAGCCACATTTTGTGAGTGATCCAGTGAAAGGAAACAGCTGCAAGAAGAGCTTGGTAGGGTTGAAGGAAATGAGAAAACACCAGTGGGATTATAGTGCAGAAATTGATGGGTGAGGCTGGAGATAAAGTAAGGACATTGTCTATCATGTTCAAGATTTGATATTGATCTAAGAACTATGAAAAGACATTGAAGTGTTTCCAACAAAAGGGAGGCATGACATATATAGCATGACTTTATTTCTTATAAAAATATGATAATGGCTTCAGTGCGAGAATGGTAAAAAGTAGAGAAAAAGAGAAAATGAAGATCATCCCAGCAGTTCAGAGGAGAAAGTGGTATTGAAAGAGAACCATAGATTGAACAACACACTTCTGAATAACCAATGGGTCACAGAGGAAATTAAAGAAGAAATCAGACAGTTCCTTCAATTCAATGACAATGACAATACAACATATCGGAATCTATGGGCCACAATGAAAGCAGTCTTACAAGGGAAATTCATAGCAGTGAATATGCATATTAGGAAAACAGAACGAGCCCAATTAAACAACCTCATGCTGCACCTCAAGCTTCTAGAAAAAGAAGAGCAGGACAAACCCAAAGCTCATACAAGGGAAGAAATTATAAAGATCAGAGGAGAAAACAATGCAATGGAGACTAAGAGAACAATACAAAAAAATCAATGAAGCCAAGAGTTGGTTCTTCGAAAGAATCAACAAAATTGACAAACCTTTAGCCAACCTTGTCAGAAAAAAGAAAGAGAAGGCCCAAATCCATGCAATTAGGAATGAAAAGGGTGAAACTATAACAGACCCAGCCGAAATCCAGAGGATCATCAATACCTACTTCAAAAACCCAATAAGATGGACAACACAGAAGAAATGGACAGATTCCTGGATACATATGAATTACCAAAGTTGAACAAAGAAGACCTAAAAATTCTGAACAACTCAGTATCAACCAATGAAATTGAAAATGTAATTAAAAACTTATCAACTAAGAAAAGCCCAGGCCCTGATGGCTTCACTGCTGAATTCTACAAGACATTTAGAGAGGAACTGCTGCCACTACTGTTTAAACTCTTCAATGAAATTGAAAGGGAAGCAATACTCCCAAATTCATTCCTGGAAGCAAGCATCACCTTGATCCCCAAAGCACAGAAAGACCCAACTGAAAAGGAGAACTATAGGCCAATCTCACTAATGAACATAGATGCAAAAATCCTTAATAAGATACTGGCAAACAGAATGCAGAAGATCATCAAGAAGATCATACACCCTGATCAAGTGGGATTCATCACAGAGATGCAGGGATGGTTCAATATATGCAAATCAATCAATGTAATACACTATATCAATAGAGCCAAGGACAAAAAAGATACGATTATCTCCATAGATGCAGAAAAAGCATTTGACAAAATCCAACATGCATTTATGATGGGAACCCTACAAAAAATTGGAATAGATGGTCTCTACCTCAAACTGACAGAAGCCATCTATGAAAAACCAACAGCCAATATCATACTAAATGGTCAAAAACTGAAATCCTTCACACTCAAATCAGGAACAAGACAAGGATGTCCACTGTCACCACTCTTGTTCAATATAGTTCTGGAAACATTAGCCATGGCAATTAGACAAGAGAAAGAAATAAAAGGAATAAAGATAGGAACAAAGAAGTCAAACTGTCATTGTTTGCAGATGACATGATACTCTAAATAGAAGACCCCAAGAACTCCACCAAAAGTCTTCTAGACTTAATAACCAAATTCAGTCAAGTAGCTGGTTACAAGGTCAATACACAAAAATCAATAGCTTTCCTCTACACCAATGACAGACTCACTGAGAGAGAAATAGGGCAAATGATCCCTTTCACAATAGCATCCAAAAAGCTGAAATACCTAGGAATCATCCTAATGAAAGAAATCAAAGACCTCTTCTCTGAAAACTATGACACTCTGAAAAGAGAGATTGAAGATGATATCAGAAAATGGACAGACATCCCCTGTTCCTGGGTAGGAAGGATTAATATAGTGAAAATGGCCATACTTCCAAAACTGCTATATAGATTTAATGCAATTCCAATTGAGATCCCAGCAGCATACTTCATAGACCTCGAGAAAACAATCCAAAAATTCATTTGGAACAAGAGACCCAGAGTAGCAAAAGCAATTCTAGGTAACAGAGACATGGCAGCGGGTATCACAATCCCCAACCTGCAACTCTACTACAAAGCTACTGTGATAAAAACAGCATGGTACTAGCAAAGAAACAGACTTGAGGACCAGTGGAACAGATTAAAAGATGCAGAAACAATGCCAGACACACTTAGCCATCTCATCTTCAATAAAGGAGCCAAACACCCTCACTGGAGGAAAGATAGCCTCTTTAATAAATGGTGCTGGAAAAATTGGGCTTCAACTTGCCAAAGATTAAAACTAGACCTGTATCTCTCACCATGCACTAAGCTAAAATCAAAATGGATTAAAGATCTAAATATTAAAATAGAAACTCTGAACCAGTTGGAACAGAGGTTAGGTAGAACCCTTGAAGATATTGGTGTAGGAAAAGATTTTATGAACAAAACCTCAGTTGCCCGTGAACTAGCACTAACAATCAACAAGTGGGATCTCTTCTTATTAAAAGGCTTCTACATAGCAAGAGAAACCACCAGTAGTGTGAAGAGACAACCCACAATGTGGGAAAAAAATCTTCACCTGCTCTTCCTCAGACAAAGGTCTACTATCTCGAATCTATAAAGAGCTTAAAAAGATCAGACCTCCCAAATTTAAAGACCCAATCCAAAAATGGGCATCTGAAATGAACAGACATATCTCAGACTAAGAAGTAGAAATAGCAAATAAATACATGAAAAAATGTTCAACATCACTGGTCATTCGAGAGATGCAAATGAAAACAATGCTGAGATTCCACTTCACTCCAGAAAGAATGGCTGCTATCATGAAATCAACCAATAACAAACGCTGGTGGGGCTGTGGGGAAAGAGGAACCCTGCTCTACTGCTGGTGGGAGTGTAGACTGGTGCAAGCACTGTGCAAATCAGTATGGAGATACCTGAAAGAACTAGGACTGGAAGTCCCATTTGACCCTGCTATTCCACTGCTGGGGATCTTCCCCAAAGAATTAAAAGAATCATACCACAGTGATATATGTGTGCCCATGTTCATAGCAGCACAGTTTGTAATAGCTAAAACTTGGAAACAGACCAAATGCCCATCAACTGGAGACTGGATAAGGAAAATGTGGGGTTTTTTATAAAATGGAGCACTACTCAGCCATAAGAAATGAGAAATTAGGAATATTTATAGCTAAGTGGATGCACATTGAGGTGATACTCTTAAGTGAAATAAATACGACACACATGAATAAATACCGAATAGTTTCTCTGGTGTGAGAAACTGAAAGTGTAAATAAGGACTTAATGTATAATAGGTAATGTGAAATAAGAAGAAAAGGGGCAAAGGGGAAGGAAGTGGGAGGGCTGGGGAAAGGATAGAAGGGAATGGGATTAATATGAGAAAATGGAAAAATAGGAACAAAATCTTTGTAAATAGGGAGGACTGGAGGGGTTGAAGGGAGGGCTGGGCAAGGGTGAAAAATAAGAACCAAGAGAGACTATGTAAAGGTGCAAATTTCCAATGATGAATGTCATTATATTGTATACTTAAAATGTACCAATGATTAGAATGAATAATCGATAATGTAAAATAGGAAGAAAAGGTCCAAAGTGGTAGGGGTAGTGGGAGGGGCAGGGGAAAGGAAAGAAGGGAAAGGAAAAATGATGAGAAATGGTAAAAATGGAAATAAAGTCTTCTTAAATAGGGAAGGGTGGAGGGCATGAAGGGAGGGCTAGGAAAGGGGAAAAAATAAGAACCAAGATGCATCATGTAAAAGTACAATTCCCAGTGAGAAATGTAATTGTGTTGTATACCTACAATGTACCAATAAAAGAATTTAGTTTAAAAAAAAAAAGAAAGAAAGAGAACCATAGAAAGAAAGTTACAGAGCACCATAGAAAAATAATTACACATTTTATATATTGGGCATAAAATATAGATATGACTTTGTCATAAGTGGGAATAGGACAATAGTAATATGAGAGTGAAGGAGAGAAAAACTGAAGGTGGAATATAGGTTTCTGGCCTGTCCATCTGCATGATGATGTCAGTCACTGGGCTAGAGGACAAAGGAAGTGGACTGGTTTGTAAGTGAGTTTGTGAAACCAACTGAATATTTAGCATAGGGCAGGTGAAGAAGGCAAGGAAGTTACTGGACATGTAGCATTCATACCATGCATGCTTTGGGGCCTGCAATAGGAGGCAAAACTCCTAGATTTAAGTTCCAACTTTTTTCAATGTAGGCATGATTTAATTTGGGGGCCTTTCATGTAAATTATTTGAGCCTTTTTGGAGAACAGTGATAATATTTGGCCTAAATTACCTGGTCCTAAAGTAAATGATTTCATTTCTACTAATGGAAAGAATGAAAATGAAAGTCAACAAATGGAAAATGCACTGAAAATGGGAAATTTTACACTCAGGGACAAAGTGACCTAGTACAACATGAAAAAAAAAACCAACAAGAAGTAGCTCATGAAGTCCATGCTAAAGGAGGCATGGAACTATCTAGGACCAGCAACTATCTAGGTCCAAATTTAATACCTCCTCTCCATCTCTTACCCCTTAGGTGCTCCAAAACTATATTAGAAGACTCCATCTTTAGGTCAAGATGCCATAACTATTGCCTTACAATGCACTATTTCTGTTTTCTGGAAAATTACCCCCCCCAAAAAAAAACCACTTTAAACTCAGTTGAGGATAGGGTAGATGGGATAGGGTTGAAATAAAGAGAAATAGAAGACCTATGTAGAGCAACATTTAGTTACCCATACTTTGAAGTTAGGAAAGCTGGATTTAAACATTGACTCTGTCACTTACTGTATACATCATCAATGCCAAGCTATTATACATCTCAAGCTTTTGTTTGCTTAGCATAACAAATGTGTACAATTATTGTTCCTCTTTCATGGGTACCATATCAATGAGATCATCTGTCCCTGCCAAAAGTAAGAGCCTGGTGAATTGTAGATTTTATTACATGTAATAATATCAATACTGAGTGAAATCTGTTCCTCAGTTCTTATTAAAAATGAGCCCACCTCCCTCTGTTTTTATGCTGGCCTAACTTGGAATCCAATAGGGATATCTGCCACACAATAGTGTAGGTACACTTTGACCCTGACTTCGCACACCCTGATTTTGTACCTGCTGCCTATGCCAGTAAGCTATGGTATGTCTGAGGACATGATCTTAACTCCATTGAGAAAGTGCCACATGGGTGGAAGTATGCTGTAGAAAATAGGATGTGTGATGGCATGAATGAAGACAGCAATGGGAAAGAGATGATAGTTAGAAATGGCAGAGGTGTTACCTTTAAGGAAAGCACATTCTTAAAATAAAAGGCAACACAGAGGAGTTAAGCTCATAAGTATTAAACACTATAAATGCCTAAAGAGTTAGAGCTGTATCTATATCCTCTATAGTTGGAAAATTTTGGATCTTCTTATTGTAACTCTTCTGCTTATCTGATGTATCAGATGAAAAGCAATGGGCTCAGCGTTAGAGAAAATGTTCTGGTATTGGGTACTTGGGTACAAAGGAATCAAAATTTAAAGAGCAAACTGGAAGAGTGTTATGATTTATATCTGGATGTCTCCCCAAGCCTCATGTGCTCAGAGGTGAGAGTTTGCAGAAGGTCCATGGATTTCGGTGTGCGTTACAGTCAGCTTACTAATGAGAGGTGGACCCTGGCTGGAAGAAGTGGTCTCTAGGGCTGTGACCTGGAAGGGTGTAACTCCTTCCTGAGTCCTCCCTCTCTCTCTGCTTTCTGGATACCATGATGTGAGGACCTTTGCCTCCACTATGCCCCTCTGCTATGCTGTCCTCCCTTGGAGCCAGACAACTGTGGGTTGAAACTTCTACACACTGTGAGTTAAAATAAACCTCTGTGCCTTTAAGTTGTTCAGCAATGAGGAAAGTGACTAAGACAAAGAGGAAAATAAAATTTTCACCCTAAGGTGACCAAAAAAAGCTTACTATGGAGCTAAGGAGTAGGCCCTTAACTCAGGAAGAAGCAGCCATCCAGGAGCCCTGCCAAGTCCCCTCACAATGGCACAGAATCTCACTCCTCTTTATGCTTTTGAACTTCTCTCATTTCCTCTCTTACTTCTACCACTCCCCTCCTTTGAGATATCCATGCTTACAAGCTAATTGGGTAAGCAAAACACACATGAAGTGCAAATATTTTTGAAGTACATAAACTAATCTAAATTGAAGTGATGTATAAGAATCTAAATATGAAAATGTTGAAGCAACAGAAGTCGTTGGGTTAATTACCTCTTCTTGTTTCTTTCTCTTGTCATCTGAATCATTCTTCCTTGTCTGTTCACAAAACAGTGTGTGTCAAAATCCCGTTTTCACATTCCCTGAGGGTTTAGCTGAGAAAGGATTCTGTTCTCTTTTCACAGTATTTTGTCCCTGTGTGTCTCAGTGAGCCAAAGCTGTGTATGAGAATTGAAATATAATAAACAGTTTGGCATTTGATTCTTTTTCATTTTCACTTGACAGGGTTTCTTCCTAAAGTAGAAGCTTCTGAATCATTCTAAGAAACTTAGCTCTCAGAGGTAAACTTTGGATTATTCTAATCTACATTTCTTTAATTTGTGTGGTACTGGATCCCTGTCATGCTTCAGAGTGCAAGATTTTAGTGTGCGTCTATGTACTGACACAATTATCAACTCATACACAGACTCATTTCATTTAATTCCTTATCAGTTGCCCTCTTCCCACTGAAGATAATAAGGATATTTCATTTTGCTACCAATCTTTAAAATATGAGGATGCTGAAAAAAAAAAGCCATGATACTTCCCCAGAACTAAAAACTTAATATCATCAAATATCTCATCATCCTTTCTTTTTTACTTTGTTTAAAATATGATCCAAATAAATTTGATAGATTGTGACTATTTGATAAATCCCTGTTAATCTAAATAAAGGCTGTCATATTTGTTTTTCTTTACAATGTCTTTGTTGAATAAATATGATGACTTTTCTTGTGGTTCTATCCATAGCTGTGATTTTGTTCTTACATTCTTATAGTATTGCCATGTTCTTTCACTTTACAAAGAGTATTACTATTTGATCACATTGAGGTTTTTGTTTTAATGCTTTGTATTTTGGAAAGAATACATCAAAGGCACATAATGTCTGGTCACATGATATTAACAGTCACTGAGGATTATTGCCTAGATCTATTAAATTATTATGATTTGCCAAATAGGGTATCTAATATCTTAATTTTATCACTGTTAACTTATTAGGTGATGTATCTATAAAGATAAACTTCCTCTCATCACCCTTATTGCTCACTAGATGTACAGTTTGTACAAGAAAAGCAGAATAGGCATGCATGAAACCCCGGGTTTGACCTCCGATACTGCACAGATAAAAAAGTGGAGACAAGAAAAGCAGAATAGACACTTAATTCTTTCTCTTATTTATCACTTTTTAAAATGATTTGACTCACTAGCATTTTTAGAAGATGCCCTTAAGTATTTGATGTTAAGTATCTGAATTCATATAAATTTAAACATTAATGAGCTCATCATAATCATTATCCTTATTATGCTGAGAATGTCCCATATATAAATGCTACTAATCTTTGTGATATAAGTTGCAAATATTTTCCTTCACAGTGCAGTGCAGAATAATTCTTGCTCTTATAAAACACAATCACTCTTTTCACTTATTGATCCTGATTTTATTATGTTTTTAATGTTTTGGTGCTGAGGACCAAAGCCAGGGCCTCACGCTTTGATCCTGATTTTAAATCATAGTTTAGACATTTTTCACTTTTCCAGATAACATAGAAATTTTCTCTTATCATTTTTAACACTTACATGGTTCCTTTTTGTATTTTTCTAATTTTTCCCCAGATTTTTACTAGTGCATATTGCTTATACAGATAAATGGGTTTCATTTTGGTAGACTTGTACATAGACATAACACATTAATCATTTACAAACAACCCCCAAACCCCACCTCTCCACTCACTAATTTCATGATTTTAAAAGACATGAGTTAATGTGTATTTTGATTTTATTATGCCCCTTATTGCACATCCTTGTACCTCCTCCCCTTCTTCCCTTATTCCTGCCTAGTAATAGTCTTCTTTCTATTTTCTTGTCATCTTTTTTGTATTCCACAAATTAGGAAGAACATGCTATATTTGTCTTTCTGAATATGGTTTATTTTGCTCAACATGGTAATCTCCAGATCCATCCATTTTCTTGCAAATGATATTTCAGTTTCTTTATCTATTCATCTGTTGATGACCACTTAGGCTAGCTAGGTCCATATCTTGCCTATTGCATATTGTGCTGTAATATACATAGGTTTTCAGGTATCTCTATGAAATGCTGACTTTGATTCCTTTGGATATATGCCAAGGAGTGTACAGCTGGATCACATGGTAGCTCTATTTTTAGTTATTTGAGGAAACTCTATATCAATTTCTATAGTGGCTGTACTAAGTAGTAGAAGGGTTCTTTTAACTTGCACCCTCACCAGCATTTACATATATATATTATATATATTTATATTTACTTTTTTTTACTGTTGTTGTTGTTATTTTGTTTTGTTTTACTGTGTGTGTTCTTGATGTTAGCCATCCTGACTGAGGTAAGTTTCTCAATGCAGTTTTCATTTGCATTCCTCTAATGGGTAAGAATATTGAACGTTGTTTCATGTACTTGCAAACCATTTGTATTCTTTTGAGAAGTGTCTGTTCAATTCCTTTGACCATTTATTGATTGGTCTATTTGATTTTTTGTTAAGTTTTGAGTTCTTTATATATTTTATATATTAACCCTCTGTTGGAAGAGTAGCTAGATTCCCATTGTGTAGGCTGTCTTTGCACTCTATTATTGTTTCTTTTGCTGCACAGATCTTTTTAATTTGATGTAGTCTGTAGGGAACAGGGAAAGGGGACATTACTAGAACCTCTGCAGTAAGTCCTAGTCTCCTGCAAGCCACAGCACAAGGAGAATTACAGGAAAGGTAGAAAAATGAGACTGAGAAGAAGCTGAGCTTTGGGTTTGATCAGTGCTGCTCTGGGCGGCAAAGACGAAAGCCCCCAGCTTACTGCACTTTTTATTCAGTATTCAGAACATCGGGAGAAACAAATGTAACAAATGACTTACAGAGCGTTCAGTACATCCTGTGTAAACAAGATGTAACAGGCCAAGAACACTGAGGAACTGAGTAGATGTTTGTTCCTCCCAGGATGTTTTCAGCTCCCAGGAAGTTTCTTGTCCTGGAGAATCACAGCATCACCGGATCATGGAGGTCTCAGTTGTGACCGGAGGCCAGAATGGAATTATGCCTCAGAATTCCGTAGCTGGGCTATGTAGGAGAACTAGGCTAACCAAATGATTTTTCCCTAAAATTACATAGCATTGCTCCCAACAGTAGTCATATTTATTGATTCTTAGTACTATTTTCTGTGTTATCAGAGTACTATTCAAGAAGTCTTTACCTGTACCTCGGGCTGCAATTGTTTCCCTAATGTCTTCTTTTAGTAGTGTCAAAGTTTTAGGTCAGATATCTAAGTTTTTGACCTATTTTGAAGTGATTTTTCTACAGGGCAAGAGATAGGTATTTAGTTTCAGTTGTCTATAAATGGATATCCAGTTTTCCTACCACCATTTGTTAAAGAAGATGTCTTTTCTCCAACATCTATAGTTGGCTCTTTGCTCCAGAATCAGATGGTTGTAGTTGCACAGGTTTATTTTTGTGTCTTCTATTCTGTTCCATTGGTCTACATGTCTATTATTGTGCCAGTACAATACTGTTTTTATTACTATGGCTTTGTATTAATACTTGAAATTGGGTATTGTGATGCCTTCAGCTTTGCTCTTGTTGCTTGGCATTGCTTTGTCTATTCTGGGTATTTTGTGTTTCAGTATGAATTTTAGGATTGTTTTTTCTAGTTTTATGAAAAACTTCATTGGTGTTTTAGTGGTGATTGCATTGAATTAATTTGGTAATATGTTTTTGATAATATGGCCATTTTAACAATGCTAATTCTGCCATTGCATGAATATGGGATGTTGCTCCATCTTCTAGTGCCTTCAATTTCTTGTTTTCAGAGTTCTGAAATTTTTATTTTAGAGGTCATTCATCTCTTTACTTAGATTGATCCCTCGGTATTTCTTTGAAGCTATTCTGAATAGAATTGGTTTCCTAATTTCTTTCTCAACTACTCCATTATTGGTGTATTTAAATGATATTGACTTTTTTAATGTTGATATCATAATTTAGCTACTTTGCTGAATTTCTTTATTAGCTCCAAAAGTCTTTTGATGGAATCCTTAGGGTTATCTAAATATAGGATAATGTCAAGAATGGCAAAGGATAATCTCTCTTTCTTTCCTATTTGTGTCCTTTTTATTGCTTTCATTTACTCATTGCTCTACTTAAAATTTCAAGAACTATCTTGTACAGAAATGGGGAGAGCAGATATATTTGCCTTTCAGTTTTTCTCCACCTAGAAGGATATTATCTGTGGGTTTGTCATATATGGCCTTTGCTCTATTGAGAAATGATTCTTCACACCACAGAAACTATTCAGTATTTACACACGTGTCTTATTTATTTCACTTAAGAGTATGGCCTCAATGTGCATCTATTTAGCTATAAATGTCTCTACTTTCCCATTCTTTATGGCTGAGTAGTACTCCATTTTATATATTTAAAAAACGTATCTTCTTTATCCAGTCTTCATTTGATGGGCAAGGGAGGACAGGGGAATGGTGAAAAAATAAGAACCAAAATACATCATGTAAAGGTACAAGATCCTAATGATGAATGTAACTGTATTGTATACCTAAAATATACCAATAAACTTAATAAAAAAAAGGAAATGAGAAATGATCCTTCAATACCTAGTTTCTGCAGATCTTTCATCATAAAGGGATGTTCAATTTTGTCAAAGGCTTTATTTTTGCCAATTGAGATAATTGTGTGCTTTTTATCCTTGATTCTGTTTATATTATGCATCACATTTATTGATTCACATACGTGAACCAACTTGACATCCATGCAATGAAGTCAACTTAGTTGTGGTGTGTGATCTTTTTAGTGTGTTGTCGCATTTAGTTTGCAAGTATTTTATTAGGAACTTTTGCATGTATGTTCATCAAGGATACTGGTATATAGTTCCCTTTTTTATATTTCCTTGTGCAGTTTTGATATCAGGGTTGTATTGGCCTCATATAATGAGTGAAAATATGTCTTCACTTTCTATTTCACTGAATATTTTGAGAAGCACTTCTGGTAGTGCCTCTCTAAGGGTCTGGTACAATTTAGCAGAGAACTCATCCGATCCTGAGCTTTTCTTTGTTGGAAAACTTTTTATTATTGCTTTAATATTGTTGCTTATTATGGATGTTTGGGTTTTATATTCTCTTCTTCATTTTAGTAGATCCTATGTGTCTAGAAATTTATCCACTTCTTTTAGAGTGTCCAATATTTTAGAATATAGGCTTTTAAAATAGTTCCTAATAATTGTCTGGATTTCAATGGTACCTGTTGTAACATCCCTTTTTCATCTTTAATTGTGTTCATTTGAATCTTCTCTCCTTTTCTTTTGGCTAGTTTGGCTAAAGTTTTATCAATCTTTTTTATCTGTTCAAAGAACCAAATATTAGTTTCTTTTTAAATGTTTTGTTGGTATATGTTTGTAATACATAATATATTCATTGTGGGCATTGGTATATATTATTGTTGGTACATATTGCATCTTGATCCTTTTTGCTTTCCCTTCCCTTCCCTCCTTCCCATCTCTCATTATCCATTCCCACCTCCACAAAGTCTATCTCCTTGTTTCCTATCCCAACTCTGCTGTATTCATCCTGTGTATTATTCTTTTTGTCTTTATCTCAATCTTAACTGATCTTTATTATTTCTTTCCTTCTGTTGGGTTTGATTTTGGTTTATTCTTGTTTTTCCAGAAACTTCAGATGGAGCATTAGGTTGTTTATTTGAGATAGTGCTGATATTTTTATACAGTCACTCATAGCTATAAACTTTCCTTCTAGAACTGCCTTTGCTTTATAATAGAGATTCTGATAAATTCTATTTCAATTTTCATTTAGTTCTAGATTTTTAAAAAATTCCTTCCTCTTTCTTCAATGACCCATTGATCTTCTGTCCTAGTTACTTTTCTTGTTGCTGAGACAAAATACTCAACACCCACAAGTTAAAGAAGAAAATGTTTATTTCAGCTCATGGTTTGTAGAGCTTTCAGTTCATAATTGACTGGCTCCAAGCCAAGGTGGTATAGAAGAGGAGCATCAGAGAGGAAAAACAATTCATAGTGTGGCAGGTGGAAGGCAGCGAACAGCAGCAGCAACCCTGCCTTCCCTCTCACCTTTCATATTCCATGTAGGCTATAAGCCTATTGATTGATTCCACCTACACCCAGGGTGGGCCTTCCTATTATCTACACCCAGAACTATGCTAAACCAATCAGTAGACTAATTTAATACCACACATCTTTAATCCCAGTATCACATGCCCTAGATCTAGTCAGCTCCAAACAGCCCCACCCATGAATGCATGAGCCTTTTGGGGGGGGCATTATATATAATCCATAATGCCTTTTAAAAGTAAATTATTCAATCACTATATGTTTTTATAGTTTCTGTGGTTTTCCTTGCTGTTAATTTCTACTTTTATTCTTTTTGTTCAATAAAATGCAAAAGAATATTTAATTTTTTTGTATTTGTTAATAGTTGCTTCATGGTCCAAAATGTGATCTATTTTGGAAAATATTCTATGAGCTACAAAGGAAAATGGATAGTCTGTAGTTTTGGGTTGGAATATTCTATAAACATCTGTTGATCTATAGTATAGTTTAGCTCTGAGTTTCCTCTATTTTTTGTCTAAATGACCTATCTATTGATGCAAGTGTAGTATTGAAGTCATGCACTATTATTATATTGAGACCTATGCGTCCCTTTATGTTCAGTATGACTATTTTGTTTTTTCTGGTACTGGGGGTTGAACTTGAAGTATGGCTCGTTTGATAATATTGAGCTTAGCAATGTTTAGTGCATATATATTTGTAAGTGCTATCTTCTTGGTGAATTGTTCCCTTTACCAATATATAGTGGCCTTTGTTGCCTCATCTGACTAGTTTTATCTTGAAGTCTGCTTTGTCATATGAATATAGCTACTCCTGCTTGCTTTTGCATTCTACTTTAATTGAATATCTTTTCATTCTTTCACTTTCAGTCTGCATATGCCTTTGCTAATGAGATGTGTGACCTGAAAGCTATAAAGATTTGGGACTTGCATTTAATCCAATTTTATCATTTATGTCTTTTAATAAAATTAAGATCATTTATATTCAGAGTCATTATTAAAAGCCATGTACTAATTCTCATCACTTTTTTCTAGCATTTTATTCTTTCCTACTTCTCAGTAGCTTGTCTACTCTTCCTCTTCTGTTTGTAGAATTCCTTTAATAATCTTCAGCATTTCTGCCATAGTGGTCATGAATCTCTTTAGTCTATGGTTGTCTTGGAAGCTCTTTATTTTTCTTTTGCATGATATCTTTTCTAGACATACAGTAATGTTCTGGGTTGGCAGGTATTTTCTTCTGGGTCTTGAAATATATCATTCCATGGCCTCCTGGCCTTTAGTGATTCTGCAAATAAATCTGAAATTATTCTGATGCGTTTGGTCTTAAGTGACTTAATGTTCCTCACTTGCTGCTTCCAACATCCTTTCCTTGTTCTGTAGTTTTGCTATTTTAACCACAATGTGACATGGGGACATGATTTTTGATTGTCCCCTTTTGGGGTTCTGCATAATTCTTGTATCCAGATTTCTGTATCTTTCCCAAGATTTGGGAAGTTTCCTGTCATTATTCATTAAATAGTATTTTCATGCCATTAGTTTGAACCTTAGTGTATTCTTTTACACCAAGAATTTATAAGTTTGGTGTTCCAGAATTCTTGGGGTTTTGTTCATAATTTCTGGGCTTTTTCCTCTCAGGGTCTGTATGAAATAATTTTTCCACCTTATCTTCAACCCCTGTGATTCTGTCCTCTGTTTGATCATGTTTAGTGATGAGGCTTTCCACCAAGTGTTTGATTTTACTTATGTGTGCTCTTTATCTAGAGAATTTCTGTTTGGTTCTCCTTCAGAATCTCTATCTCTTTGTTGAATTGCTCCTTCATATTCTGCATTATTTTTCTTAATTAATTCATCAGTTTTTTGTATCCTTTTTAAAGTCATTGCTCATTATATAGATCAGCCACTTGAATTATTTGACATTTTATTGACTTCGATATTTTTACATTCAATTGCTGATGAATTCTGTAAAATTGGAGAAGTCATGTTGCCTTGTTTTTCATACTTTTCGTGTTTCTAAAATGAGATTTTTGCTTTAGTTGGGATAGATATCTCTCCCACTTTCATTTGTGAGTTCTCTTAGTGCCCAGTCTTCTGGGTGCACAATCCCCAGTGCCACTCAGAGGAAAACATGAACAACAGAATAGTTAATGACACAAAAGAAACCAAATATTGGCACAAAATAATAACCAATTAAATTCAACAACTTTCAGGGCTATGAAGTGGTTGTTTTTAGTATATTTGCCCAGTTTTTTTCTTGTCTTTTTTCCTTGTCTCATCTTCCCCAGAAGTCTCTCCCTCCTACCCTTTTTATTTTTGATACTTACATTTTATCTTTATTGTAAATAAATAGTAATTACAAGTCCATATAACACCATAGACATTACACTAATCTTTATGTAAGTGCCTTCCAGTCTGAATTGTATTCTACTGGAGGATCCTGAGAAACTGTCTATGGAAACAATATTTACCTGAATTTCTGTATGATCCTTACATTCTTCTGTACTCTTCAAATTAGAAAGATAATTGTGCCAACTTTGGCTCACATTTTCTTTCCTTGAGTGGATTAAATATCCTACTCCACTATTTTCTGACATAGAATTGCTATCATAAAGCTAACAACAATCTGAATTTCTGCATAATTGACTTAATTCAATACTTTCAATAAGAATATCCTTAGTGTCCCTTCTGCATCTGTTTTCTTAATTTTTAAGTATAATGTTTTAATACATGTTTTCATTTTTATTTTAAGAAATTGTTATTGAATTATTGTTCTTAGTATTTGTTCTCTTCCATGCTTTGGTTTTGCCTTCAGTGCTTTGTATTATATTTTTGTCTTCTTTCCATACCATTTACTTTGAAGCCCTTTCATCTTTTTTTACTTAAAATTTATTAATTGCTAATTTATTAATTTAAATATCTATCTTAATCTACATTTTAATTTCTATTTTTAAATTTTCCTGTAATGCATAGTATTTCCATTTATTTGTTTTCTAGTTTTTTCATTTCTGGAATGATTTATAAAAATTAATTATTTCCAACTCTTTCCTAAATTCTGGTACCTGTCTTTTGTAAGCCTTTTATTCCTCCAATGGGCTCATGTATCAGTCTTCCCAAGGTTTTGCACAGCTTATATAATTTTTTTTATTTCTCTTAGTTCATTTTAAATAAATAGGCTATAGTTTTCTTTATTTTGTACTCATGTCTTGCTAGTGTGCTCTTATTGTAGGAATGTTATTTTGTTATCTAACCTCATTTTTCTTAGAGTAGCTTTTTATGAGTGATTCCATTCATTCCTTTATTATTGCTCTTGTTTAAGTGCTTTTAAAAAAATTATCATCATGGAAGAATCAGCCAAGCTAACTTTCCTGAAGTCTTTTATGCAGGTAGGGCCCCCTATTCTGTTATTTTCAAGACAAAAACTATGCCATTGGACTTACTGAGTACAAATTCTGTTCTTCTATGCTCCACTTTTATCAAAATTGCCTCTTTGATTTCTGCTGTTGGATCTGTTCCATTTAATTTGGATTTTACTCTTAAGGGTTTCTTCTCAGTATAGGATACAACCTGCAAAGCCCCATCCACTCCAGCACTGAGTACACTATTCCTTTTCCATTTTTAAACACTGGTAAGTTTGGACCTACAAATTCTCTCCTCCTCTTCTTCTGGTCTCAAATTAGTCTGCTTCACTTTCCAGTGATTGCCTATTATTCAGAGGGAAGGTTCTGTAGTTCTTGGGCCATCAGAAGCACGGTTAACTTTCCTGTTTCTTTCCACACAGTTGTCAATACCAAAGTTGTCCAGAAGTTTGTCCCTACCAATTAATGGGAATATGTTGTTATTTAGTGGTCTTGCAGATTTTGTCTATGTTGTCTTAGTTTGGATTTTGTTTTTATAACTGTGTCACTTGTACTGTCAACTTCTCAGAATCTAGACAAACTTCAAAAATTTTATATTTATGCATTTGGATAATGTGCTTTAAAATATGCTGAGAGCATTTCATGGACTTCACAGGTATTAGCACCTAGTCCATTATCTGCATAACATAAATTTAAATGAGACAATTAAATAACTACAAAAATAAAATTAAATAGTAGTAATGGTATGTATAACTAGTAGTAAAAGTAGTAGTACCATTAAATAGTAGTAATGGTGGTATAAAATATGTCAAGAAATTATGATGGTTACATACAATTTACTTCACTTAAAAATACTGTTAAAGATAAATGACTTTAACAAGGGATAGGTTTCTCTTTTTCTAAATTATGAGGTTGGAGTGATATATATCCATGGGTTCTGCATGTGCAAATTAAAGAATCACTAGTCAAAAGTATTTAGAAAAAATGTGTCTATACCATGTACTGACAGTTTTGTCATCATTCTTTAAACAATACAGTATAACAAGTATTTACATAGCATTTACATTAATTAGGCATTATAAGTAATCAAGAAATGATTTCGTGTATATGGGAAAATGTACAGAGATTATGTGAAAATATACACCATTTTATATAAGGGATTTGAGAATCCTCGGATTTTTTTATGTCAGGTGGAGGGTTCTGAAACAAACCCTCTGTAGATACTGGGGACAATGCCTGTAATCCCAGCATTCTGGGAGGCTGAGACAAGGGGATCTCAAGTTTGACCTCACCCAGAGAAGTTTAGCAATTAAGTGAGACCCTGCCTCAAAATTTTTAAAAACTAAGAAAAAAAACTGGAGATACAGCTCAGTGTGAATCCCTGTTTTGAATCCAGAGAGAGAGAGAGAGAGAGAGAGAGAGAGAGAGAATATGAATTTGGGAGGAGCAGTAGAGTACAAGGAAAGGGGCTGATCCAGTCTCTTGAGCTTGAGGAATTATAAATACAAATAAATAAATAATAACCACTATTTGAGAATGCTGCAGAGAAGATGTGCCCTACTGAAGAGAATTGGCTTCAATTAAGGAAAACATGAGGAAAGAATTATCAATAAAGTGAACAGGTGGTATTAATGATAGATTGAATAAAAGAAAAACCTAAAGGTCAAAGTTATACCCTGAAACTAGGAAATATACTATTTTTTAAAATAATGTACTTCTGGTAGCAATGTGAATATTCCTACACCTTGATCTATCCATTATATTCTGAAAAATTATCTTAGGTAGCTAAATAGTCAGAAGATAACTATTAGCATAAAGGTGGTTCTTGCTATATAGCATGTAATAGTTTAAAATAAAACAAAAGCCCACACTGAAAGGAAAAAATGATTTAATAATGGGAGAAAAACTAAACAAATGACTTTGAGCATATATGATGAAATAATGCAAAGCCTATAAAAATTTCAACAACTAGTAATTCATTCAAGACTCATGCAATACATTTTGAATAAGAATATATGCAATGTTTGTCAGTAAACAGGATTGCAAAGTTTGAGAAAAATATATATATTATATATATTATAAATATGTATATATATATTTCATGTATAATATGTTTCAAGTTATAGGTAACATATAGTTATATATGTTTCAAATATATATACATGTAGATAGAAGGGAGGCTTATACGGGTATTAAAATAAGATTTTTGGTTATTAGAATGAGTTCTTTTTAATTCATAAATTGTCCCTTGGTGTTACTATGGTTTAGTCACCAAAGTACATATATATTTATACAAATTTCCAAGAGGAGATAACATAGATGTTTATCTCACAATAAATTTAAAGTTAAAATAATTCACAATGACACTTCCTCATATTTTCCTATATATTTCTCTGTATTATTCCTTTGTTAATGAAGTGTTTATAAGCTCTAAGAACGTAATTAGATATGAAGTCAGTATAAAGTTCAGTGATTGACAGGAATTAGGGAAACTGAATAGATGAAGGATAGAGAGTTTCAAGGGCAATGGAATTACTCTGTATGATACTATAATGGTGGATACCTGGCATATACATTTGTCCAAATCCATAGGTTGTGCAACGTGAAGAATGAACCCTAATGTAAACTGCGGGCTTTGGCAGATAATGGTGTGTAACCCTGAGTCCACTGATTTTAGCACATGCACCTCTCTGGCATACATCCTTGACTGTGGGAGAATTTGTATGTGGTAGATGCAGGGGTATATGTACATAGGAACTCTGTACTTTCTGCTCATTTTTCTTGTAAACTTAAAACTGCTCCATAAACATAAAGTCTATTAAAAACATTTTTAAAGTACTGTACATTTAGAAGGTAGGTTATAAAGTTCTATATTCTATCAACTTAACAAAATGTAACCTAAAGACTAATGCACCAATTGGGGCTAAATTAAAGAGACACATAAAAGTATGAGTTGGATTTTGTTAAGGTAATTTTTCAGTGAAACAACCCTAAGAGAATCAGTGGTAATTTTCCAGTGATAAACAACTCTGTGCTTCTCATAGCCTGGTGTTGCCATTTATATAATGAGGATAATAGTGGGGTTCTGTCTCTTTACTTCAAACTCATACCCTGAAGATAGATGACTTTTCATACGAAAATTTATTTTGTCTCTTCAATAAAAATCCCTCTCAAAGATCCATGTATTTTCCCTCTTATGTTTTGTTATAGTTACACAGAATGAATGGAGAAACAAACATACAATAGAAATAGAGACAAACTGGACTTTGGAAATACCATGCTTTCAAAATATCTCCTGAGAAATTTTGTCTGAGTTCACCTTTGCATGGTTGGTGGTTAAGTGTTGCCCTTTTCAATGAATAACTGCAATGATCTTTAAATATTAATGAGGTAAAATGAATAACAGGTAAAAATAGAGAAACAGGAAGAGGCAGGCATTATGCTCTTGGCTGTGGAAGGCTTGGGAAAGAAAAGGACACAAAGATTTTTCTAACTAGGGAAGACTCCAGTCTATGAATGCAGTGGATTAATTATAGAAATTAGCTCCTAAAGGTTAATTTCTACTTCAAACTGTCCACTAAACCATGATTAGAGAGAGAATAAAACGTTATGGTGTCCAGAGAGGAGCCACACCCAGCAGAAGCCCCTACTCACAAATATGAAAAATATATGTAAATGTACAGCCCCTTTTTCCCAGAACCTATATTACAATAGTCTGAGGAAAATACAGGGTTGCTTCAGGTCAAGAAACACAAAATCTAATATGTATAAAATATAAATATAAAGCATACATGAGAGAAGCAGGCTTTGCATGAAGTAGTCACTGCTCAGCTCTGTGAACACCACAAGGGGAGGCAGGACCACAGTAGTCATGATTTCTTACTCAAAGAATTTTAGGAAGCCATAAATCTATCTTTTTTGTAAGAAATTTTCTAATTTATAAAACACTGTGTAAAACAAAAATAAAATATTGGTCTATTATTTTGATAGAACATTATACTAGGACATCGTAAAATATAACACTAATATTTTTTAAATTATCAATTAAAATTTTTCACAGAGTAGTCATAGTCATGTTAGTTAAGTTGCATACCATGTCCTGTGTGGTGTCTAAATTTGTTCAGTTTTTCTCTACTTAAATATTGCAAAATTCACTCATACAGCTGCATGATTTGACTTGCCCTGCCCTTTAATATGAATGTATTGTTTACATAGTTTGTCTGACTGTTGTTTTATGATTAGTCTGCAACATTATTCTGCCATGCTGTGTCATTCTGTTTTTAAAATCTAAATTTAATTTTAAAAACTAAATTTATAATGATTTATATAGCTTTTAAATGGAAATTAATTTTATCTTATAACAGGTAAATAAAATCAACATTAAGATAATGAATATGAAAAAATTATGCCATTTTAACTTTAAAGTAAGCCAATCAAATGGAAACTAGCTGTTAACTATTATGGATAGTAAGCTTCTAAAACTGTTAAATCAAATGATGACAAGAGAATAACACATTACAAAGACACCATAAGGAAGATTTGAAGAATCACATAACACTGCATTAGTTTAGATGATCCTGACCATGATTACATTAATTTTTTAGATTGTCATCAAAATAAAAACACAAGATTTAAAAGTTCTTACAAAACTAATAGATTTCTGTGAACGTAACAGCTGACAGAGTTTGGAAAATACTGTGATTCATATAATTGATTATTCACCTTAGAAGTTACTTAGATTTTTTTGGACTGTCTTGGAAACTAGAACTTACATATAAAAAGGATTCTCTGAGCACCTACCAAATCAAAATTAACAGATGTATATGAAGACCTTAAAGTACAGCCTTTTCATAACTTTCACTATCCAGATACTTTTAGGTAGTTAGTAATGTGAAAATACAAATATATTCTAAAATGACTTTCCGTACTGCTCTAAAATCTATCATGTTTCCTTATTTGTCACAAAATGTTTGCCACTTTAAAGGATTTGGCTTCCAAAATGTAAGTACTCCTGGAAATTGTGTTTATTATCAGTATAAGTCAGTTGCTCTTAATAAACATGACATAATGCAGTTGTTAGAAAAGAGTTAAAAGTGGCAATGATACTGTGAAGGCTGAAAACTTGCTATACTAAACAAGGCAGTAGTGGAAATATTCTGTTCATTCCTTACCTACATTATTAATATTTCCACCAGTAGGACAAAAATTCCTATCTTAATTATCACAATTTGCTATCAGTGGGATTTGTTTAGTGGGGCTTAACTGCAGAGACTTTTGCTGGCCATTTCTTGACTGTAGCATTCTTAACTATCTCATGAGCATGTGATCTGTTTCTCTAAGCACATGGAAAGGCTTCAGTCAGCCTGCTGCTTCTCTGTGACTCTGAGCTTTTCTAGGGTTAAATGCTGCATCTCTGACTTCCAAAATCCCTAGCATTTAGTATAGGGCTAGAAATAGGCACTCAATAAATACTTAATACATAATTTATGGGGCCGGGGATTTAGCTCAGTGCAACTGCATCTGCCTCGCAAGCCCAAGGTCCTGAGTTTGATTCCCAGTACCAAAAAAAAAAAAAAAAACTTAATAAATAATAAATAATAAATTTAATGGAATGGTTTCTATCATTTCTCTTTCTTCACAATTCTATTTGTTGTCCTCATATTACATTGATGGTCACTAAATTTATCATGTTGATTGGTTAATGACTGGCACTTCATTAGATATAAAAGACTAGATAATTGATAAAGCACCCTTTATCTTGTGGTTTCCTTTAAAGAAAAAAAAGCTAAGAAGGTTATAAAAATATATTTTTGAATACCGCCTGGTCATTTAGAATAAATGAGGACTGGAGAGAGTGCACATAAAGTCACACAGTGGACCTCAAGCCATGCAGTCACTTTCAAGATTGCATCATAATGTAGACAACTTGAGGAATTTTTTGAAAGAAACAATTCTTCAAAAGTAACATTGTGTTGGCAAATGTGCTGATTAAATTCCTACTGTGCCTTTCCCTTTTCAAATGTCAAAACCTATTTGGTCGTATGATTTACATCTGTGCCCCAACTGTTGATGGCTGTGAGATTTAGCAATCTGATATGAAAGCAACTAATGTCTTCATGTCACCACGATTTTATGTCTGCAGAGGACTTCAATATTCCCTCTAATCCATTTGTTCAGATCTTCTTTAGTGTCTTGCTAAACTAACAATAATAATCATGATGGTAAGCCAGTGATTCTTACAAACATGAAATAATGGGGGTTTGAGTGAAGGGTGATGAAGAGATGCTCAGGAGGCCAAAAACCTGCTGCACTAAATTTAGAAACTCTGGGAGCTTCAAAGATCTCCTGCCCCAAGTGCTTTGTTGAACCCTGGAAACAGTTTTATAAACTAAAATGATCTGGGTCACTGGAAAACAAAAATCATGTCTTTCTGTAAATGGAATTTTATAAAATCTAATTAACTCAGTTATGACCCTAATGGGAAAAGTTATTCTTGGGATTTTCTATATCATTAAGAAAGCCTATTAACTGTGTGAACATGAGCCAATGCTTAAACTATGTTGGATAGAACAGATCCTTTGTTTTGGGAAGCTACATTTCAAGACTGACTACCCTGAAGCAGACAGGCATCGGGTACAAATACACAATGTATCAATGTATCTTTGTCCGGTCCCCAGATACTTCACTTACCTAAGCACATACAAAAGGTCAACACTTTAATGGAGACTGAAGATCTATGTGAATAGTGGAGGGACACTTAAGAAATCATACATGTATGTTTAGGTGGGGTGCCATTATTGGACAAAGAACAAGTGGTTATTTTCTTATTTTATATCCTGGAATACAAGCATAAAGTCAGCCCGACGATTCTTTAGCCTTATTCTGGGAGCCTCCAAACTCACTCTGATATTTCATTTTCGTTCGAAACTATCATCTTGATTTCCCACAGTATACATGTTAATTCAATCCAATAAAGATGGTGAATCTGTTTTGAGGGTTAGGGCCTGCAGGGATATATTGGACACATTTTTTATCACAACATACACTCTTAATGAAAGTGTAAAAAACAATAGTAGTATAGGAGAAAAATAGTTTGATTCTGACTAGATGTGCCTGAGAAAGCTTCTTAGAAAGGTTATTTTTTAACTAGTTAATTAAAGAAGAATTGGTTGGCAAAATGCAGACATATACTGAATCCAGACTTTAGGAGTCACAAGTACAAGTTGGTAGTGCACATGGGAGAAGGTTCTCAGGGAATATTTTTTCCTAAAATCAGTGAATAAAAAAGTGATACACAATTTAACTCCTTTAAATCATGAAGACAAGAAATTCAACAGTTTAATATTAATAATAAAAGTACCTAGCTGACTCATATCTATATTTTAAATCCTTACATATTTTTTATCTGAAAATATCTTTTTATTATGCTTTTTAAAAATTTTTGCACCATTTTATAATTAAATGCAAAGCAAAATAAGACTATAAACAATATTTTCTCATACTTATGGGGAGCATTTCTATTCAGAAAACAAAACTAATGTCTCACCTAATGGCAGCTGACCTCAATTCTTATAATCAAAAACCAAAGCACCAGCCAAAAGACAAAGTGTGAACAATAATGATATTAGAGAAATATTGTTCTGGTCCTCTAGAGCAATGGATATAGAGTGTTTCTGCAAGCAGTCTGCTTTGACAGCACCGGCTTGGTAGAGAACAGGGAGGAAATGTGAAGATAGGAAGCAGTTGAAGATGAAGGATTAGCAATCAATGCAATTAACAGTATTTATGGGACCAGCTCTGAACACCCAGCACCTGTCACCTACTGTGATCAACACAGCTGGCTCTGATGTGGAGCTGGCTCCTGGCTCCGGGGAACTCAGGCTGCCCAGAGAGGAGATAATATCACTCAGTCAGGTAATACCAACATCCCTCTTCTAGACTGAAAATTCCAAGCCTACTAAAAAATAGAAAAGCCTCGGTGAATTATTTCAGGGTTTGATATAAGGAGTAGTTTGCCATGACTCATTGTGACTCCATTCATCCCTCATTATAATTATTTTACCATATCTATGTACATAATTTAATTATGCATTTATTTCTCTTCTTTTAGTCCTGATTTTTATATTTTTTCTTGTTGAATCTGTTCATATTTTCAAACAGACTATATGCTGAAAAGGCAAAGGCAGGTCCTACCACTTTTGTGAAACTGTATACAGCAGCCATAAACAGCAGGACCTTTGGAGGGAAAGCGTTATCTTTAAGTCCTGGCTCACCATTTACTAGCTGTGCAACCTAAGGGCTGAGATGAAGGTGACATGATGGACTGTCAACCCTGAGAGCAAAATTTAAGGAGGTACCCAAAAAATGAGTAATGAAAATAAATGTCAATATAATATTTTAATCAAAGTTTAGGGAGTAAAACATGGTGAACAAAATAACAAAAATTTAAAGAAAATATGTTTTTGCTTGAGTTCTGGCTATATTTAAATTGCTCAAAGAATTGTATTTTCCAACCAGCCTGTGGTGTTTGTGGTGCCTGTATCTTCATGGCCATGTGCCCCTCAATGGTAGGTGCATAAAGGTTGACAGTGGCAGGACTACACATTGAGCAATATTTGGTTTTTAGACTGTCTTGGTCCATTTTGTGTTTCTGTAACAGAATCCCTAAGGCTAAGGTAAGAATTTATGCTCTCTAGGTTCTGATGGCTGAGATGTCCACCACCAAGGTGCCACAGGGCAAGAACTAGCCTTTCTGCTTCCAAAATTGCAGTTTGAAGGCCTCATCCTCCTGAAGGGAGAAACACTGTGTCTTCACGTGGCAGAAGTGTGGAAGAGAGAGAACCTACTTTCACAGCCCCTCTCCCCTTTTTTGGGCAGGGCTATAGCTTGAACCTACAGCCTCAAACTCGCTAAGCAAGCACTCTACTACTGAGTTCATCAGTAGTCCAGTCACTTCCCCTTAACATTGTTGTATTGGGAATTAAGTTTCTTTTTCTCAAGTTTTTTACTTTGTATTACATAATGGTTAAATTCTAACCTTACTTTTGGAAGGGAGAAAAACATCAAAACATACTAATGACTAAATATTTTCTCAGTTTTAACCAGGCAGATAGTGAATACAAATAAAATATAGCCGGTTGATCATGGGTGTACTGGGTGTTAAACTTGTATAATTGATCATGTGTAGGGACTAGAATAGGTAAATCTTATATGTTAGCTACTTAAATATATATATATATTTAAATATATATATAAATATATATACATGGCCCATTAAAGTATAAGGATCCATCAAGTTGTAAGCTCATAAGATTTTAGAATATTTAATAATATTTTAATAAGAAGACAATTTTTTTCTTTGAAGAATAGGGAAAGACAAGAAAAACATGTAGAATTAAAGCCCCTGCCTAAGGACCCCTACCAGTCTGTTTCCTGCAGACCAGGTTATCTAAGCTCACTATTATTATCAGGTAGGAGTTGAATGCCTATTATGCATTGCATGTCTATCTGTGATGCTTTATGTCAAAAGTGGTCAATATATTGCAAGAATACCTCTTTAGACCAGCAGTTTGCCCATACCTCTGCAATCTGTAACCTACACAAAAGATTCTGGCTTTCTGGACTTTCTTTTATATTTCTTATTCCAGATTCTCTAACTAGGTTTTCATTAATTTTATTTTTATGCTTTGGATTTCATTAATACACGCTATCTGACTCTTATTTACCCATGGTTCTGAGCATTCTTTCTTTGAAATATTGTAATTTAAATACCTTTTTACACTATGTTAACTTTGGGCAAGTTAACCTCAATTTATTCCAAACTGTTATGGAGAGTATAAGTAAGATTTGAAAGAACTTTGCATAGTACCTAAAAGACACCAGATGCTAAATAACCTTAGGCTATGACTAATATATAAAAAATATAAAAGTTTAGAGGGGTCAGAGAATATTAGTATTCTCTCTCCCTTTCTCAGCTCTGGACATTTCCCAGGTCTAGACATTGCCTGAGCTAGCTTTAAGTACCTCTCCTGTTGCTTGCTCAGTGAAAGTAGACACTCACATGCAGGTTTTTGTCACATTACCCTTTATAAAATATGGAACTATAGATTTCTAAGCACTCTAGAATCTCTTGGGAATTTCTTACATTATAGGTTACAGAAAATTTTGCAAGTGAGTAGTATCTTTCCCAATGAAGGAACAAACCCCTTCCTCTGCACTAGTTGGTTACCCAGGGGGAAAAAAGTGAGCAAAAACAAAACAACTTGTGTATAACTTGGCTTTTGTTTATTCATTTCTTTACAGTATCTTTTCTGTAACAAATAAACTACTGGAGCCAGCCACACCCTGCTACATAATAAAGGCCAAAGCAATTGTTCTTAGCAGTCTACATGGGGCTGCCTTTCTTCCCACAACAAAATGACAGAAATTTCCAAATGGTAAGCCACATACTGAACAACCATGAGCATTTTTATCTCTAAAATTCTTACCAAGTAGTGTATGTATGAGCCAGAGGCTGTCTGATGACCCTTGTGCTAAAAGACCTGCAGGGGGAGCCTGCTCCCTTAACTATGGTCTCCAGATCAGGCCAAGGAAATGCCTTCCATTTTCTTCAGACGACACCCACAATCATTAGAGCCCCATGGGGACCCTGTCTCAGGAATACACTTTTGCTTTGATGGTTCGGTCTTCTTTATTAGGGAAATAATACATGAGTTCATAAGGCTAAGGGAAATAAATCGGATACTAAAGATTATATATCACATGATTTCTTTCACATGAGAAGCCCAAAATATAAATAAAGAGCAAACTGAAAGAGAATTGATAGCAAACAAGCAGATAGACTGTGGGGAGATGCAAAATGAATTTGGTGATGCAGGGAGATGGGAGAGAGAGAAGGGGAAGTAAAAAATGATTAAGATGAAGTACATATATGTACCAATGTCCAATGATGAATATACTCACTATATATGGGAAACATATACTAATAAAAAAAATTTTAAATGGAAAAGTGGCACAGACTTCTAGTGTTGTAAAAAAGTACCTATATCACTTCAGGGCTAAGATTTTGCAGGCTATGATTCTTTGCAGGCAACACTATGCTATTATCCACATGTAAGGCTGATAAAAATCCTAGCCAGATTCATCTGTAAAGTTGTGCCTTACATGAGAGTCCCCCCTAAGTAAATTCTGAAATTATCCATATAATTAAACTCAGAAGTATGTCCATGCTTGAATTTACTCACTCACCTGGCTTGCATTTTTTCTACCCTGAATTTATCTCATTATTTAAACTAGGAATTCCAAGTTATAGATATTTGCTTTCATTATTTTGTAACTTTTCACCTTTCAGATGCATTCCTGCTCACCCTTTTATACTTTCTCTCTTTCCATCTCCCCTTGTGCACAGTAATTCATTTGTGGTTTAGTTAGGCCAGTGTTTCTCAGCCCTGGCTCACCTGAGAACCTTTTAAAAATGCCCCAGTCCAGGCCTAACCCCAGAGGGATGGATGTAGAGCTTGTAGAGAAGGACCTTGTGCATCAGAAGTTTCAAAGGAGTTCAACTGAGAATATTGAGTTACAGTGACTGAGTATGAGGACTTGACAGTTCTTCCTCCTTTCTGCTCCTCCAGAGTCCTCTCTTCCCTGGGGAGTTGGTCAGCACATTGACTGATAGTGACCACAGTGAGCTTGCCCATGGAAATAACTGCACAGGTGAGAATAATGAGGGCTTCTTCTCACAGATCCAAGACAAGATAGTAAGTAGAGGACCCAAGTACACCAAATAAACTGATCTCCAAAATTCAGATTAACATTTGAAGGTACTGGTAGTGTGTACATAAGGATACAAGGATATAAGGATAAGGACCATGATTAGGATGAAGAGGTGCCTAGGACAGATGCCAAACCTTCACCCACAAGACTCTGTTTGCATCTTTACCTTGTCCTAGTCCTTGCTCTGAGAAAGGCTAAAATTCCTTTTCTAAAGAAATTCTGGCCAGAAAGGGTTGCTATAATTTTCTGCTTCTGAAGATTTAATAAGGAAAATGTATAGACTCTCCTCACTACAAGTCAACATTAAAATTTCAGAGCTTTCTAAATGATGTGCCATTAGCTCCCCCTTCCAGGCCCACAAATCCTACCCCAGACATGCAGCTTCTGTTAAGGTAGTAAGGGGAAAGTCTAGTCAGAAGAGCAGCAAGCTTCTATTCATATTTGGAGAGGGTGACAGCAGTTTTTAGTTGAAAGTTAAATGTGATGATACTTTCTCTAGTAGCATACAAAATATCTCATGTTGATTCATCATTCTTCCTCTCCATTTTACAAGAATAAATTAATTAATGCTCATGTAACACCTACTTCAGAGCTGGCTCAACTGAATATCTGATAACTGGCCATTTTTTTCTTACCAAGAGATTAATGGCACTGGAGAAACTATTATCTCCCATGATCTTCACATTGGCAATTCCGTATCATTTAAAGACAGACTCAAGCTAGGTGCAGACTATAGACTTCACCTCTCTGCAATCCAAGTCCATGATGATGGCTGGAAGTTCTCTTGCCATATTAGAGTCAAGCCTGGCAAAATCTTGAAGAGCTCCACAACTATGAAGGTCTTTGGTAAGGGATTTTGCTGTAGGACTCCTACTGTCCTCCTGCCAATATCTCATACCTTGTTGTCCCCTAGAAATGAAGCTCCTCTTTATGCAGGAGAGAAGCCACACCAGAGTAACTGTTTGCTTTGATCCTTATTGTTCTTATTAGAAGTGAGAACAAGGATGAAAAGCTAAGATATAATTATTTTATTCATAGAAAAAATCATACAAGAAGTCATGTATGAGTCAGTTTCATATAGGAGGCATATATGAGTCAGATTGCCTAGTCTGCAATCTTAATTTTCCCTAAGGATACTGAAAATTGATTTAATTATAACCATCAAAATCTAATTGTTCACTTGTCTAATTATCTTAGCTGCTTTCTGTAGCAAGGTGGGGTAAGGCCACGAGGAAAGCAAAGAAGGTGATAAACAGAGCCCAGAGAAACTCTGCAGGAGTCGCCCCACCCCATCCTGCCATGAACAGCTGGGGTGAGAGACTGACCCAGCCCTCCCAGCAAAGGAGCCTGCCAGGATGGCCCTCAGGCTCTGCATCCTCAGGAGAGTGGAGCTGAGCTGTAACATCCACTGTGCTTCACCCACAATGCAGAGACTTGGCAGGGCACAATTTTAAGATTAAAAACATGCACATTTCATTTTGCCCCAAGGTGCAAGGAAATATTAATAAACGGAAAACTCTGGTTTCTGATACTTTATCATTTTTGTGACCAAGACTTGTATTTTTTAAAAGGCCATTTTAAAGGAAGGCAAAGAGAAAAACAGTGATGTGGGTAAGCAATTAATTATTTTAGAAAATGAGGTAAACAGAGAGCATAAGGGCATAGGCTTCTAAATTGTTCTTCAGCTCTCTGAATGATAGAGCAAGTAAAAATTTTGTTTTTATTTTGAATATTTCTCTATTGAAGATCATAAGATACAATATTTTCAAGAAAACAAAACAATTTGCAAAGATGGAAGTAGCTACAACCAACAAGTATTTGATTTGAAGTCTCATACTTACAGCTGCCCCACCCCTTTCTCTCTCCTAAGACCAGGGCACGACTGCCTTAAACATGAAATTGTCTCATCTGGCCTAGTGGCAAACCCATTAAGGCAGCTACCCAAGATGCAGAAAAAATATTAATTTTAAATTAGGCAAGCTGTGCCCCCATTTAACCAAGACTTATTGTATCATAACATGATATAACTGCCTCATCAATATTTAGGTCATGCACTGTTTCTCTTTTTTAGTTAAAAAAAAAAATCATTGGTACACTTTTTTTTTAAGTCCCACCAGTTTAGTAACAATTTTAAAAACCCAAAAATGGAAAACTGAGGAGGCAAGGGAAAAGACCCCTAGGCCAGGGGCACGGGGAGCCCTGCTCACAGCCCCAGGCCTGGCTGCAGGGTCCCCGGTTACTGCTGCTGCTACCAGGTCAAGGGGGAGTGGTTGTCTTGTGGGAGACACTGTTCATCTGGGCCAGGGACCCTCACTTCTTCTGGGGTGTGCTCAGCTTCTGCATGCCCCGGATCTTGTCCAGCCGGCCACAGATGAAGGCCTCAGTGGGTTTGTAACAGTCAACCAGCAGCTCTTTGACCCTGGCAGCCCAGGTATCGTCACTTTCCATGTCCAGGAGCTTGTCCACTTCAATCTCCAGCTCTGGGATCTCCTCTTCCTGGCAGTCACAGAGGTGCGTGAGCTGCGGTTCTACTTGACGGTGACCTTCCCTTGGCGTCTAACTGGGCCCTCGTAGTCTGAGTCGCCTGAGCCCTAGGCTGCGCCCCCGTGGGGCTCTGAAAATACACGCAGGGGGGCAGGGGGGGTGCCACTGCCTGACCTGAGGCTGGGGCTGCCAACGCCGCAACATGGCCCGGTAGGGAGAGCTTTTACCAGAGCCAGAGTGGGGTTTGGGGATATAGTGGTTAGGGATTAGAAGGTTTGAAAGACACGTGACCCAGGGATTGGAGGAGCCTGTGACATCACTAGTTGCTAGGAAGAGAGCAAGTATCAGATTACTCTTTTGGCGGGAAGAGGGGCATGTTGGGAAGAAGAAGGCTGTCCTTTGGTGGGAGAAGCCATCTTGGGGTTGGGTTTTAGGCGGGAAGCAGGGTATTGTGGGAAGAAGGCAGCTATTATATGTAGCGGACATCTTAAAGTGAGGGAAATCTATCACATAGAATGAGATTTCCCCCAACTATTGGCATTCTCATTTAGTAAATGGGCTGGGTAGGTTATGTTTGGATAGAGTTTCATCCAGGCTTTGATCTATTTATGGGTATCACCTGAATGTACATTACAGTGGCCCTAGCACAGAGGTACAATACATGCTGTATAAGAACTTACCTTGCATCCATTAGTGATTCCCCATGTTGAACAAGCCAAAAATACAACATAAAAATTAAATATCCACAATGTATGACCTATCCATTCTCCATAACCTAAACCACTCATTTCTTCCTTCTAAACAATGCCTTTTTACCTAGCTTTCCATTTTGTACAGACCAGCTCCTTTGCTGCTTCCTGCACCTCCCTCACCTGTCTTCACTTGTCACCTTCGCTCACTTTGTGACATCACTTTGCTTGGCAGGAAGCTATCTTCCATCACAAATTTGCTTTCCCCACTCCTAAGCTGAAAATTTGATTGTCTTAAGCATTAAAGATGCTCTGTCTCTTTTGATCAGCTCTGCAAGTTTTAGTAATTGTTGTTTCTTCCAAGTCTTTCATTCTACTGGTACTTGTCTACTAGTAGAGTGTCAGAAATATCCTTTCTCCCTTGAGAGTTTTAGGGTTACATGTTGGTTTGCTTTTCCCTGAAAGAAAAACATAGCAACAAAGATTTGAGTTGACTTATTTGAGATGTCATCTTAGGAAACAAGAGGAGTGAGAAATTGAATTTAAATAATAACATGTGCATGATTAAACCAGTTACCACCATGGGCATAGAAATCAATTCCACTGAATACACTGGATCATAGTATAGAACACATCAGAGTTATGTCAAATTAAGCGCAAAGAAGCCAGAATATTTAGCTGCCAAATCCTCTCCATTATCACTACTAACTCCTAGTTTTTCCTTTTGATGTACTGAGTGTGTTCTTACCATCCCAATGAATCCTCACGCAATGAGCTGGTAGCTGGCAAGACTGTTCAATGTGTAGAAGGCAGGGCTATGCAGATGTAGCAGGCAGAACAGAATCTGGGAAAAGAGGCCTTAATGCTCTTTCCATGGGGTAATAAAAGGCTCTCTACCTGCAGTAGTCAAAAAACCTACTTGAAGTCACTTCAGTTTAACATGATGTATTCCATGTGCACTTTGTGCTGGACACTAAGTGCTGGAGATGAAGGGATGCGTAACAAACTCTGGCTTTGAGACACTTATAATCTACCAGGACAACAAAATTGCTGAACTATCTCTTGATATTTTTCTAGTGCCAAGAAAACAAACAAATATCATGTCTTTTTCTGGCTCTTTTCCAGGTCCTAAAAATGACCTTTATTTCTTAGTCTTTGGACACATAAAAGACTCTTCTTTCCCCACTGTCTACCCCTGCAATCCCCCACATTCCAATCAGTTTCAGTCACCTGTTGCATCTTCCAAGGCCTTTTATCCTCCAAGGTCCAGTTAGAAACTTTTCTTAAAAGCCTTCTTCAAATCCTATATGGTCTCAATCATTGTACTTATTTCAGTGTATTATAACTTCTAGCTTATTTACCTCCATTTTCCATGATAATGTAAATTTCAGTGAAATAGTTTGTCCATTTCTGTTTCCTGGATTTCTAGTGTACTGTCAGGCATGGAGTGGGTGTTTAATAAATATTTGATAGATAGTGTTTCTCACAGAACACATGTGTGCTCACACACACACACACACACACAACAGCTAGTAACAGCTGCATTCAGTGCCACTAATTGAGTTTTATTTTTCTTTAGCCTAAGCCATAAATCTCCATGTTTATGGAAAACAAAACCATGGATGTCTTGGGAAAGGTGAGTCACCCTAAAGCCTTTGAAAATCTATAGCGTTATGTGCCAAGGTGTGTCAAGTTATATACCTGCTAAGAACGTTCTTGCAAAGGACCTTACTCCTTAGTCCTTAGCCAATTAATTGCTGATAGAGATGAAAGGAAGCTGAGCTGATTCTAGAAACCAAATAGGGATTCTTACTTTGACTTTAGGGTCTCAGAAGGTGTGATCTGCATCCGTAGTCCTTAAATTTCCTACAAAAATAAACTGACTTGTTTAGACTTCTCCTTAATAAAAAAAATTGAGAGAAAAGTAGGACAGAAAGCAGTGTGAATCCTGGTGTAAGAATGAGGGTTTTGTTCAGCTGACATTTGATTTGTTGTAATCCATTTCTTGCACCAACTTCCTCATTATTTTTATTTCAAAGTGACAAGAAAAAATGTGCCCTGCTGTACTTTCTCAGAACGCTGGCTATTTCTTTGGCAGCAAGAGGGAGGGCAGAAGTAAAAGGAAAGTAAACTAGTATCCTCTAACTTTTGGGTAATTCCAAGCTTCCAGTCAGTGGGATCTGGACCTCTTCCTTGCTCCTGCTCTTGCTGGTTACAATCTTGAGCAAATTTTATCACATCTTTTAGTCAATTTCTCCAAATATATGAAGTATCAATAAGAGTGTCTATGCATTTTTGTTTTAAAAATAAAAATAATATGTGAAAAATTCTCAGTGTAGTGTGTGGCATACATTGTATTATGATTTCTGGTCCTGATAAACATCAGTCATTTAATTTGATGACTGCATACAAATCATGGCTCAGACTGTGGAATGGTTTTGGATGACTGTGCTTTCTCCAAGTATCTGTGTTTTTTGTCAGTTGCGTGTGTTAGTCTCTTAGATAATACTATTGTTCTGAGTATATAAAAATATGTGTTTTGCTCTGCTCCAATTAATTTCTAAGTTTATTAGTGGACTTTATTTCAACAGCTTAAATAAAACAAATAATCTACTGGTATAGTTTTGGATAGATGTCTTTGTTTCCTTTTTTTTTTTTTTTTTGTACCAGAGATCAAACTCGGGACTTTGCTCTTGCAAGGCAGGTGGCGGAACCACTGAGCTAAATCCCAGGACTTGGTGTCTTTGTTTCTTAAAGGGTCTCTTATACATTCTTAGTGCCAGTGTTTAGAGGTCATTAAGATTTAAATCTAGAATGTCCCCCAAAAGTCTCATGTGTTCAGAGGTGGAGCTTGGAGAAGGTGATTGGATCATGGGAGCACTAGACATTACTCATCAGTGGAGTCCAGAGCTAAATGTGCAGTTAGGAGGCAAGGCCTGGCGGAAAGAAGCCAGTCACTGGAGTGTGACCTGGAAAGGATATGCCTTCCTCACTGGCACCTCCTTTCCCTCTCTGCTCCTTGGCTGCCATGGGTTAAATAACTTTTCCTCCACCATGCCCTTCTGCCATCTTGTTTCTGCCTCAAAGCCAGCTGACCATGCACTGAAACTGTGAACGAAAATAAATCCTGCCTTAATTTGTAAGTATTGGGTATTTTGTCCCAAAGACAGGAAAATGACTAAGACATGGGTAATATAAGCTTAATGCAGATATAAAACCCATCAATTGGGTCCAAGAATCACAGTTATAAAAAAAGACTTTGCCTTACAAGGTATACAAAATTTCCTTTTCTGTACCCAAGTTTGCATAGGTGCTGACTGGGAAAACTGGAGAACTTTCTTCCTAGGGAATTCATGCATAAACTCTCTCCAACTCCACATCATCAGCTACATGACATGGCTTGTCTAGGAATCTTTTCAGATCCTACCAAACATTAGTAACTCCTCACTGTAATGTTCTTCTAACAGCTGCTGCATCTTTAGTGATTTATTAACTCTTCAAAGCACTTTCACATATTTTTATCTTGTGGTACTTTCAATAAGCCTCAGAGGGCCTGGAATTTAGCTCAGTGGTACCATGCCTGTCTTACAAGCGCAACATCCTGACTTCAATCCTTGGTACCAGGAAAAAAGCCTCTGAAAGGGGTAGAGCATCTGTAATTTTACAGATGAGAAATTTGAGCCTGAAAAGTCTTAAACAATCGGCTGAGTCACTAATGAAGGGCTGGCTTGGGGTGCATATTTAGCATGCCCACATCCAGGGAAGATGGCTGCATAATGAAAAGACATCATTCTTAAGAGTCAGATAGCACTAATATAAAATCTTAATTCAACCACTTACGAGCTATATAACCTCAACAAGCATTAGCCTCCATAAGCTTCAGTTTACTAATCTCGAAAGCTGAGATAATAATGAATACTTCATGGAGTTCTTAGGAAAATCAAATTTCTATGCCGTTCTGGAGCACATGACACATAATAGATGTCTCAGGGATTTTTTCCCTATCCATTATTTGTCACTCACTCTCTTTCATCCATCCCTTCTTCAGCACGTACATTCATTAATCTGTTAGGTGAATGGTTCTAGGAAACAGAGTAGGATAATGAATGAAACAGCATAGATTTTGCAATTAGATAGAACTATTTTTAATTATTATTTTTAATAAATTTTGCAATAATGAGGATTGAACACAGAACCTTCACACTGGCCTACATCCCCAGTCCTTTTTTTAATCTGAGGCAAGATCTCACTGAGTCACTAAGTTGCCCGGGCTGGGCTTGAATTTGTGATCCTCCTGACTCATGACATCCAGCTTAATTCTTCTTCATGACTTATTAAATTGGGCTCTGGGAACCTTAGTTCCTTAACTTGCATATCAATGAATGGGGCAGTGGTTCTAACTTCCTGGGGATGGTGAAAGGATCAGATGAGAAAATATATGCAAAGCACCTATCATCTGGCAACCATAGTATTTATTAACAGTAATTTCCTGCACTCACTTCATTCCCTAGAAATTAGCTAAGTGAATATGTGCATATTGGCTGTCTTACCTGTGGTATGTGTTCACTGCTCAGCTGCTTTCAGTACTGGATTGTGCTGGGGACTCAGTCAGTTGGGACCTGTGGTGCAGTTTTATTAAACTTCTCAAGTTTATGACTAATTTGTTTTTTCTATAAAATAGTTGATCTAAAATCATTCTAATGATGATGCCTCTCCGACTTGCATGTATCAGGGACACCCAAGAAAAGTGTTCCTCGTATGGGAATCATATTCTTACCTGTTCTTGAGGGCAAGACTTCTCCAGGACTCTCACACAGCACACACTGTGTTTCTATAGCTCAGTGAGAAGAGAGTCCTTCACCTAAAGCTCAAAGCCCACCAAACTAGCCAACTTTTGCATCAGAGTAAAAGATGCTGGGCCAGAAAACCCCCAGTCCATAGCTATATCATAAGAGAGATGCATAAAAACTTCAGAGTTTATGTGATAGTTCAGACTTTCCAAAGCCACATATGTTGCTCTTTATGCTGTGTTTTATGCTTTAACCCATCCTGTTCTTGTCACTTCCTATTTTTCTTAACTTTGACAAAATTTAGGGGAAAAATCTAAAACAAATACCTACCATGAAGCACAGGAAACAAAAACAGTTTGAAGTTATGATACCCAAAGAGAAAGAGACTGTCCAATAAAAAAAAAACATGTAAAACAAACACCATAACCTAAAAAATATGCTGAAGTCAGCATCAAACTTTAGCAGGAGAGCTACAGTACCTTTTATGCACAACTCAATTATTTGTGTTTATTTGGTTTTGGTTTTACAAAACTTTCCCTATGGATTCCTTGACTTTCTTACATTCTGTTCCAATGTATGTGAGTTTTGTTTTGTTTTTAAGGGCCTGGGGATGACAGCCTCTTGTTTTCTTATGCATCTTTTGTGGCACAGAGTGATTCTGCCCAGGTGCATGACTCTCAGCCATCGTGGTTTGCACTAGAGAGCACCTGGGTTTTCCAAACAGATGGAGAAGGTGCTACAAGGGGCACCGTGACTCTGTGAGGAAACCACATGGGAAATGAAGTCTGTACCACCAGGCAGTTTCCCAGGGTGTGGAGGAAAGAATATTATAGACTTGTACCGTGGTCTGTGTTCTTCATAATTCTGATATTTGGATTGGTGTTTGTTCCACAAACATCTCACAGGGACTACAGGTCTAGTTCCTAAGCTACCTTACAAATCTAAGAAGCAGTTAGAATGAACCATGTAGAAGGAAAGACACCATGTTTAAACCAGGGTCTCATCAGCTTCAGGGAGGTTGGTGCCCATAAATTATTGGCTATCCAGAAGATAGTGGGACATGTCTTCATCTTTTCCTGTGTTCCCTAGCTCTCTCCTTCTCAATGTTCTACTCCCAACTCACTTAAAAAAGCAAAGGCACTAGAGAAATCTTCCAAAACAAAAGTCCACTCTTGCACAAAGACCAGAGTACTATCCAGTTTAATTTTTCTATTCCTAAGCTAACATTTTAGCCATATTCTTACTCAGAAAATTTTTCTCTCCTTATGGATTATTAGGCTCCTTTTCTTCAAAGCATCTCTGAACATTTAAAGATGAACAGAGTGTTTTTAATCAGGGACCAATGGATTACTGTGCAGTTAGCATTTCAGAGGAAGCACAAGTAAAATCCAAAACCTGCTTTTCAAATGAAGGACTAATCTGTAGGTACAAAAAAAACCTGAGTTACTTCATGAAGACACAGTCATGATCTTTTTTCTTTTCGCGGTGAACTTCTTCTAGAAAACTGTCTCTCTTCCCCATTTTCACACATTTTCTATTCTTTTCTTTTTAATCCGTTTATTAGGTCTCGTTACCTACCTCATCTTTCTGTCTTCTTTTTCTGAGTTTCTTTTATGTCTTCCTCACTACCTCCTCCACATTAATAGAACATAATGTGAAATTAGACTAAACATAAATACTTTGGAGCAAATTTTTATGTTCTTTATTCTTAATATTTAAACCATGTGTGTTGAAAAATCTTTGACTTCTCACTGTGATAATTACATACTAATTGGTTTATGTGTTGGATTGTTGGAAAAATTTAAAGGACAGTTAGACTATACTGGGGAAATAGCTTTAATCTAAGCAGACTATAAAACACTGCAACGGGGAAAAGAGATACATCACAAGTTCCAGAGAGCTCAGGCTGAAGCCTCTTTGTCTTTCTACCCTCGGATCACACAGAGCAAGATTCACATCCAGGTCTCCAATCACTATCAATATCAATACAAATAGCTCTGACCCAGGAAGGCTGTGCTTTGCTAGCACGGAGGTCTCTATGAGTCACTGGTCGCATAGGCGCATTTCAGCTCCATGCCGGCCTCAGGTATGGAAACCTTCCCCTCCCCCAAAACAACCACTAGGCACAAAGGCTGTTATTTTCACTAAACAATGTGACAACTTCTGCCCATCTTGGCAAAACAACCTTTATCTTTAGTTAGCACATTGCAGTTTTGTCCAATGGTCAGCAAACAGTAGGAAGCCTGTAAATAAGCATTTGTTCAGTTCAGACTCGCTGAGATTAATTCACAAGATGCACTCTTTTTCTTAAGAACAAATTGTCACTGAATTATTTTTGCTTTATATTTGAGCTAGCTAAACTGAGTGCTTTCAGAATGGACACTGAAAGCACAATTTAGACAAAATGGAAAGGATGTCCCCCTGCAGACAGGTCCTTCTCTTGCTGGTGTGCTGTCTTCTCAGCCCTCACCCTCCACTTCATCTCCAGGATGGCCCTTTCCACCTCTTCCAGGACTTGCTCCCTCCTCTGCACAGCCCTCTCCCGCCACTCCACTGCCCTCTCTCTCCTCAGTACCTCCTTTTCCCTCTGGCTTGCCCATGATGTCAAGGTGCCCACTTGCTCCAGGAGCCTGGCCCAGTCACCCTCAATGCCCACAGGGAGATGGGTTCCCTGGAGCCGTGGGTCCTGGCGCTGCCCTGCCTGGCTGTGACCACTCTTCTCCAGCTCCTCTCTGTGCATGCTTTTCAGGTGCTTCCAAAGGGCCGTGGTGCCCACATTGATCCCTGGGCCACGGCTCACCTGCTTGCTACACAGGCGGCAGGTGGCATATTGGTTGGGATGGTGCCCAGCACGAGCAGGAGCCAGATGGAAATACTCCCATGCTTCAGAGAACCGGGTCCCCCTGTTGTGGGGCACGGGGGTGGGCACAGCACTCACAAACTGTCCAGCCAGTTCTCCAGGCTCACTGATCTCCTCCTCCTCCTTCATTGCTAAGGCTCCTTTTGCCTGCAGCCCGCTTCCATCCTCTTCATCCTCTTCCCGCCTCATGGGGTCTCCTCTTCCACGCTGTTCTTAGGCTATACCTAGATGTATGCAAAATGTTTTAGTGGAGTCACAAGGTTAATGTGCATTTGAGGAAAGACTGGGGCAACTCCTGGGGATTCACAATAATGGCCAAAGTTCAACCACATCTGTTGGTGTGATGTTTTCTCCTTTCTGGTTCACTGGAGAGTTTGGGTGTATCCCATCCAAACAAAATGGCCTATGACTATATTCTTTCCATGCTCCAGGTACTTACTGATCCCTCCTTGACTAGGCCAGAAAGACAAACATTACTTCCTGTTGCAGAGGCAGTCCCTGCCCAACAATTAAAGGGTCTTAAGAGAACTCAGTGTTCTCTGCATTACTCACTACCACAGGTATTTTTGAATACTGAAAAGTTTAGGTTCACTCTTGGTTCTCCCTCTTGTTGTTTCCACTACTTCTGTGCTGCTTGTTACCTATACAGTGCATTCTGGAGACAGAACAGTCTCCAGGTTCAGCCTGTCAGGACCCTCAGGGCTGGGACCTCACTAGACCTTCCTGGGAAGGTAAAAGCAAATGCACAGATGCTGATGGAAGAGAAATTCTTGCTTCCTAAGAGCTATTGTAACAAGCAGTCCAGAGACTGCAAAGCCTCCCAGGACCTGAGTAAGAAAGTCCCCAGTGTGAAGTCCATTTTTCCCTAGAAAGCCCTTTCTGAAGCTAATATTCTAAGAAATGCAAATAGCAGACCCAGCTGATGTCGGCAGGAGGATCTGACATATGCAGAGGTGAATGGGGCAAAGCACATCCTCACAGACACAGATATAGTACTTCCCAGGTGTCCACTGCAAGCAGCTCATTATACTCCACTGTCCCCAGCACAATCACTTGCAAAGCCAACAGCCAACAAAACCTTCTTAAAGCATCTTATACCAGATGTTGCTTTATTTAACCCATTTTAGATATGAATAAATAAATGAAAAATTATATTGTATTTCTAAAACTACCTCATTGCTCTCTTTTTTCTTGATCATTCTCTTAACAGACTATCTTTATGAAGCTTTGCAAACCTGAACACTTATGAAAATCTTCCCCCTAGCCACAAGTGAGTACTTACCAGCAAGCAAGGCTCTAAACCTGCCTGTGATCTCTCTGGTGCAGAGTGAATATATTCCTGCATTTGCTGGGTGACAATTAGCTGACTTCTACACCAGGTGGAGGACACCTCCAGCTTCCGGTTTCCTCCCACTTCAAGAAGAGTTTTGCTTCCAAGTGGGTGCGTCTCTGCCTCTAAGGTTTTTCTGTAGCACAAAGACACAAATGCAAACCTCTTCTCTACCACCAAAACAGGATGTTCCTGGCAAATGCCATGCAAGCTCCTACAAGTCTTAGTTCAGTTTCCCATGGCTAGATTATCTGGCCTCTGAAGAGGCCATGTTGACAAATTCCTGACCACTTTCCAGCATAGACCTCCAAGAGAATAAAGGCCTGTTTCTTCCCTGTCCACAAGATGTGACTGTTTTCTAAATTATTCTCAGATTTTGCTCTTTATTATACTCTTATACAACCGTCCAAACACTTTTTTTGGCACTTATTACATAATTGTATGTGTTATTTACTCTTTGTGAACTTAGAACAATGTGTTTGAAAAAACAATTACATGACTTGTCTCTTTGCAACATGTGCAGGATGAGTGAGTGAAAGATTTTTTACTTTTCAGCCAAGGAACATGTGTGTACATGTATGCATGTACAAGTATACGCCTATGCATATTTGCTATACTTTATATTTTTCCAATTTCACGTTTTTCTTCTTGCTCATTTAAACCAGGTAGAAGTTCCCAAATAGAAAAAGCTCTGCTTGCTCACAAGACCATGTATGCTTGACATTTAGTGTTTGACTTCAAGTTGAACTACTTTAGTCTGTGGCTTTTTAATTTTAGAGTTTTGAGGAGTTTAGAACAATGATCATATCCATAAACCAAATTTTGGAACATAAAGTCTGGAGATAGTATAGAATATTTGAAATTTGCACTATTCCAGGAAAATTGAGCCCCCCAAATCCATAAAAGTCAAATCCTTTCAATTATTTTTAGAAGTTGATAAAAGTTTTCTTCAGTGAGCCACTTGTCTTTGCAAAATGATGGAACACCCCGCTTGTTCCTAATATTACCATATCATCATCTTTTGGTTAGCTACTGAAGGTGAAGGAAGTGAGTCATGAGGTTGGTTAAAGGCAATGAATGCAATACAAACCTTTAAGGCTTCTTTTTCAACTGTTCATTTCCTATGTCTCTATATTCCTTCCTCAACAACTGGACATAAAATCGATCTTTGGCAGCATAGTGGATTAAATGAACTGGATTCTCTTTCCTCTGCTTAATAAGAGTGTGTTTGGGACCATGGCTCCCTGTGCAGAGGAGGCTTCTGGGCCACTGTACTACCACTCCCAGCACAGAGGAGGCTTCCAGACTGCCATAGCACTGCTCCCAGCACAGAGGAGGTTTCTGGGCTGCCATACCACCACTCCCACCACAGAGAAGGTGACCTTTAAGGGCTCCAGAAGCACACACACACAACCTCCCACACAAACATATCGCCCGCACCAATTGAAACGAGAAGACACGTAAACAAGTCTCCAAACCAGACTTTGAGATCACCTACAGCAATCCCAAAGGGAAATGAGATGGGACACTCTGATATTGAAACACCTGGACTCCCCAAACTGGCAACAAAAGAGGATCTGGAAAAAATGAAATCAGAAATAATTTCTCACTTAACAGAAGAAATTGTGCCCGTAGTCCATCACATGATTGATAAGTCTAGAGAGGACACAGATTAAAAAAAAAAGGAGGAGCTGAGGAACATGATAGAATCCCAAAATAAGAAGAAAATGGAATCCATAAAACAGATACAAAAAGATTTCCAGGAGATTAAAAACTCCACTGAAAGTCTACATAGCAGAATGAGCCAATGTGAGGGCAGAATTTCAGATATAGAATATAAGATTGACCAAGAATATAAGTGACCAAGAAAAGAAAAATTGTATTAAAATTGTAAGGGACCATGAGATATCAATCCACCAGCTACTAGACAATGCAAAGAAGAATAACATAAGACTGATTGGAGTCAACGAAGAAAGAGGAAAGAGGCAGATGACATAAAAAGCTATTCACAGAAGTGATGACAGAAAACTTCCCAAGCAGGGGAAAAGAACTTGACATACAGACAAGTGAGGCACATAGGACGCTGACTAGCCTTCTTCAAAAAAAAAATCTACACATAGGCAGATAATTGTTACAATTCCAGAAACCAAACAGAAGAAAAAAGTTCTACAAGCAGTTAGAGAAAAGAAACAAATCACATACAAAGCAAAGCCCATCAGAATCACAGCAGACTTCTCAACACAAACCCTCAAGGCAAGAAGAGCTTGGAGTAATGTATTTCAAACCGTAAAGGAAAACAGCCTCCAACACAGACTGATGTACCGACAAAACTATCTTTCAAAATTGATGGTGAAATAAGATACTTTCATGAAAAAGAGCACCTGAAGAACTTCGTGAATTCCAAAGCAGCACTCCAAAAAATTTTAGACAATATCCTAAGAAAAGATAATGAGGATCACCACCCAGGAAGGCCAGCTGAATGAATCCATTGGGCAGGACAAGAAATTAAATGCAAAGAGGGGAAATCCAACAAAAAGAAAAAGTCATGACAATGATAAGTCAATATGTATCAGTTATAACCATCAATGTTAATGGTCTCAACTCACCAATCAAAATAAATAGACTGGCAGAATGGGTCAAAAAGAAAGATCCAACAATATTCTGCATGCAAGAAATAAACTTAATGCAAAAAGAAACACATGGACTGAAAGTGAAAGGGTAGAAAACAATACTCCATGTGACAGGAACCCGGAAAAAAGGTGGAGTAGCTGTCCTCTTTGCGGATCAAGTGGATTTCAAACCAACGCTGATTAAGAGAGATAAAGAAGGACACTACATCCTTGTAAAGGGAACAATCCAACAGGAAGAGATGACAATCATAAATATCTATGCACCAAACACTAGTGCACCCAACTATATAAAACAAATACTAACAGACATGAAAAGTCATATATGCACTAATAGAATAGTAGTGGGGGACCTCATACCCCACTGTTACAAATAGATAGATCAACAAGACAAAAAACATGCAACAAAATACTGGAACTCAATCAAACTCTTGAACAAATGAACTTAACAGATGTTTACAGAGTGTTCCACCCCACAAAATAAGAATACACATTCTTTTCAGCTTCACACAGGTTGTTCTCCAAAATAGATCACATACTCTCTCATAGAACATGTTTAAGTAAGTGCAAAGGAATTGAAATTATCCCCTCTATATTATCAGACCATAGTGCAATGAAATTGGAGATCAACAGCAAAAGAAACCACAAGAATTTCATAAACACATGGAAATTGAACAACATACTTCTGAATAACCAATGGTTCACAGAGGAAATTAAAAAAGAAATCAGACAGTTCCTTCAATTAAATGAAAATGACAATACTACATGTTGGTATCTATGGGACACAATGAAAGCAGTCTTCTGTGGGAAATTCAGAGCAGTGAATGCTCGTATGAGAAAAACAGAGCGAGCCCTATTAAACAACCTGATTCTGAACCTCAAGCTTCTAGAAAAAGAAGAGCAGGAAAAACCCAAAGCTCATACAAGGGAGGAAATTATAAAGCTCAGAGCAGAAATCAGTGCAATGGACACTAAGAGAACAATACAAAAAAATCAATAAAGCCAAGAGTTGGTTCTCCAAAAGAATAAACAAAAGAGACAAACCCTTAGCCAATCTTATAAGAAAAAGGAAAGAAAAGGCCCAAATTCATGCAATTAGGAATGAAAAGGATGAAATTACAACAGACCCAGCAGAAATCCAGAGGATCATCAAGACCTACTTCCAGAACCTATATGCCAATAAGATGGAAAGCACAGAAGAAATGGACAAATTCCTAGATACATATGAATTACCAAAGTTGAAAGAAGACCTAAAAATTCTAAATAACCCAATATCTATCAATGAAATCAAAAACATAATTAAAAACCTACCAACTAAGAAGACCCCAGGTCCTGATGGCTTCACTAATGAATTCTACATGACATTTAGAGAGAAACTACTACCACAATTCTTTAAACTCTTCAATGAAATTGAAAGGGAAGCAATACTCCCAAATTTATTCCTGGAAGCAAGCATCACCTTGATCCCCAAAGCAGAGAAAGACCCAACCGAAAAAGAGAACTATAGGCCAATCTCACTAATAAACATAGGTGCAAATATCCTTAATAAGGTACTGGCAAAGAGAATGCAGAAGACCATCAAGAAGATCACCCACCCTGACTAAGTGTGATTCATCCCAGGGATGCAAGGATGGTTCAACATATGCAGATCAATCAATGTAATACACGATATCAATAGAGCCAAGGACAAAAACCATATGGTCATCTCAATTGATGCAGAAAAAACATTTGACAAAATCCAACATGCACTTATAATAAAAGCCCTACAAAAAATTGGAATAAATTGTCTCTACCTCAATATGATAAAAGCCATCTATGAAAAGCCAACAGCCAATATCATAATAAATGGTCAAAAACTGAAATCCTTCACACTAAAATCAGGAACAAGACAAGGAGAGCCACTATCACCACTCTTGTTCAATATAGTTCTGGAAACATTAGCCACAGCAATTAGACAAGAGAAAGAAATAAAAGGAATAAAGATAGGAACAAAGAAGTCAAACTGTCATTGTTTGCAGATGACATGATACTCTAAATAGAAGACCCCAAGAACTCCACCAAAAGTCTTCTAGACTTCATAACCAAATTCAGTCAAGTAGCTGGTTACAAGGTCAACACACAAAAATCAGTAGCTTTCCTCTACACCAATGACAGACTCACTGAGAGAAAAATAGGGCAAATGATCCCTTTCACAATAGCATCCAAAAAACTGAAATACCTAGGAATCAACCTAACAAAAGAAATCAGAGACCTCTTCTCTGAAAACCATAGCACTCTGCAAAGAGAGATTGAAGATGATATCAGAAAATGGAAAGATGTCCCCTGCTCCTGAGTAGGAAGAATCAACATAGTGAAAATTGCCATACTTCCAAAACTGCTGTATAGATTCAATGGAATCCCAATTGAAATCCCAGCCACATACTTCACAGACCCTGAGAAAACAATCCAAAAATTCATTTGGAACAAGAAGAGACCCAGAATAGCAAAAGCAATTCTGAGTAACAGAGACATGGCAGGGGTTATCACAATCCCCAACTTGAAACTATACTGCAAAGCTACTGTGATAAAAACAGCATGTCATGGCAAAGAAACAGACCTGAGGACCAGTGTAACAGATTAGAAGATGCAGAAACAACTCCAGACACACTCAGCCATCTCATCTTCAATAAAGGAGCCAAACACCCTCACTGGATGAAAGATAGCCTCTTTAATAAATGGTGCTGGATTAACCACATGTTGCACAAGTGCAAGGACCCAAGTTTGATCTCTGGTACCAAAAATAAATAAATAAATAAATAAATAAATAAATAAATAAATAAATAAATAAAATACAAAATAAAATAAAATGTAAAATAAAATAAATTTTAAAAAATAAAATAATGTGCTAAAAGAATTGCATTTCAACTTGTCAAAGAATTAAACTAGACCTGTATCTCTCACCATGCACTAAACTAAAATAAAAATGGATTAAACATCTAAATATTAAAATAGAAACACTGAATCACCTGGAACAGAGGTTAGGTAAAACTCTTGAAGACATTGGTGTAGGAAAAGATTTTATGAACAAAACCTCAGTTGCCCATGAATTAGCACAAACAATCAACAAATGGAATCTGCTCTTATTTAAAAGCCTCTTCACAGCAAGAGAAACCACCAGCAGTGTGAAGAGACAACCCACAATGTGGGAAAAATTTTTCACCTGCTGTTCCTCAGATAAAGGTCTACTATCTCGAATCTATAAAGAACTTTAAAAAATCAGACCTCCCAAATTTAAAGACCAAATCCAAAAATGGGCATTTGAAATGAACAGACATTTCTCAGACAAGGAAGTCAAAATAGCAAATAAGCATATGAAAAAATGTTTAACATCACTGGTCATTTGAGAGATGCAAATGAAAACAACACTGAGATTCCACCTCACCCCAGAAAGAATGGCTGCTATCATGAAATCAACCAGTAACAAATCCTTGCGAGGTTTTGGGGAAAGAGGAACACTGCTCCCCTGCTGGTAGGAGTGTAGACTGGTCCAATTACTATGGAAATCAGTATGGAGATACCTCAAAGAACTAGGACTAGAAGTCCTATTTGACCCAGCTATTCCCCTGCTGGGTATCTTCCCCAAAGAATTAAAAGAATCATACCACAGTGATATATGTTCACCCATGTTTATAGCAGCACAATCTGTAATAGCTAAAACTTGGAAGCAGCCCAAATGCCCATCAACTGGAGACTGGATAAGAAAATGTGGTTATGGGGCCGGGGATCTAGCTCAGTGGTTTCGCCTGCTGTGCAAGTGCAAGGACTCGAGTTTGATCCCTGGTTCCAAAAAAAAAAAGAAAATGTGGGGGGTTTTTATAAAATGGAGTACTACTCAGCCATAAAAAATGAGAAATTAGAGACATTTATAGCTAAATGGATGCACATTGAAGCGATACTCTTAAGTGCAATTAATAGGATGCACATGTGTAAATACCAAATAGTTTCTGTAGTGTGAGAAACTGAAAGTGTAAATAAGGACTAAAAGGTAAAGTAATGTGAAATAGGAAGAAAAGGGGCAAAGGGGAAGGGGAAGTGAGAGGGGTAGGGGAAAGGAAAGAAGGGAATGGAATTAATATGAAAAAATGGAAATAAAGTCTTTGTAAATAGGGAGGGATCGAGGTGTTGAAGGGAGGGCAGGGGAAGGGGGCAAAATAAGAACCAAGAGAGATTATGTAAAGGTGCCAACTTACAATGATGAATGTTATTATATTGTATGCCTAAAATGTACCAATAAAATAAAATTTCTTTTTAAAAAGAGTGTGTTTGGGCATTCTAGTTTTAATTTTTTTTGGAAAGAAAATACATAATTTGTATTTTCTACATCCCTGCCCTATGCATCTGTCCCCATTGTCTGGAAAAATAAATATTGATTGAGTGGAAATATTGAGAGCCACCTACTCTATTAGATGTGACAGATAACCCCTTTTGAAAGTTTCCTTGGGTTTTGATAGTGATATACTGAGGGATGGTAAGCTGAACATTACCAGAACCTCACCAGAAAAATGCTACATAGTTCTCTTGAGTTTGATTTCTCAGCTGTGTAGGCTCAAATTCTTCAAAAGGAACTGGTTTGTAGGTTGGCACATCAAGTATCACACACAGTCAATTGTTCTTTACTTGTTAATTACTATATTTATCAGTTGTGGAAAATATTTGAGTACTACCAACTAGAACCAGGAATATCTAAAATATACACATCTCTTAATGAGAAAACAGGTGATTTTTACATAAAATTATAACTTTATGGGGTATCAGACTAAACAACAGAAATTTTAAAAGTATTATTGTGTATTTTTTCCAGGCTGTGGAAGAATCTATCACCCAAAGAATGGACGTGTCAAAAATAAAATATAACTAACCCTGCATCCAAGTTCTCTCCTTTTGTAACATAGCCATCTGTTCTTTTATTTCTTTATTATTTCAATATAGTGCATTTTACCAGGAAATATTTTGGACTAGCACTGAGGGGATATATTCCCTAATTGTGCCATTAATTACTTTCTACTTCCTTTAATCCTTGATGCCTTGATAAATGAAAAAAATTAGAAAAAATTTTTACAAGTTAAAAGTGGTATGTTTGTATTAAAAGGTTTCTATAGATAGTTGTTGCTACAAATAAACTTTTACATTATTTTGCAAACATAATGTGTGGGTCTATTTTAGCTTTTAATCTAACAATATTCTTCTCTGGTCTCTGACTATTACAGCTCTTCCTTCTATTCTTTGGTTTCCATTTAGTGTGAGTTTATTCTACCTGCACAAAAATTATAATTTCCCTTTTGTAGAACCATAATCCAGACTCGTAACATTGGTATAGTCCTAGATTTTTAAACTGACCTGGGAAATCTAGCTATAAATTTCTACCATCTTTATAGGCAATAGCCCACACATATTATACATTTTTAAATAATCTATTCTAATTATCATAAAGACAGCCAAATTTTGTAGTTACCCAGTTAAAAATAGAGAAAAATATTTCTTACCAATTTGCCTCATGTTCATGTTGGTGGAGATGTGAGGGGTACCAATTTCCTTCTAAATTTGCAAATAATTCTCTTTCTGTCTGTACTAGAGTATGTTCACCTGCTCACTAAAAAAATGTATTTCCCAAAGCAAATCTTACATGGTTTATTGATGGCCATTTGCTTCCAGGTGACAAAGAAGATAAGGAAAATGGGTTTGGCAAAGAAAGGAAGAAGATAAAAAGGAGGATGGAAGGAAGGAAGGAAAAGAAAGAGAGAGAGAAAGAAAGAAAAAAAAAAAGAAAGAAAGAAAGAAAGAAAGAAAGAAAGAAAGAAAGAAAGAAAGAAAGAAAGAAAGAAAAAAAGAAAAGAAAAGAAAAGAAAAGAAAGAAAGAGAAAGAAAGAAAAAGAGAAACAGAGAAAGAAAGGGAAGGGTTGAGGGAGGTTAAAAATCATTACTTCCTAAGTTGTTGGCATTTAAAAATAATTTCCATTGCAAGACAAACAACATCTTACCTACCAAATATCATTTTCTAATATTTCATCTGACTATTCCAAAAGGATGGAAGGTAACACTTATCAAAACGAAACATCTGATGAAACTTCATCAACAACATACAAACACTTTTACTTAAGTGTTAATAAAAGCAGATGTTTTGGGGCCTGGGATTTAGCTCAGTGGTTTTGCCACCTGCTGCATAAGCGCAAGGACCCAAGTTCAATACCCGGTACCAAAAAAAAAAAAGCAGATATTTTATATGAAGGCAAAAACACTTGATTCAACATGCGGTTATTAATAAGTTCTCTTATTTGAATATTGTTACTTCCATTTTTTTCTTAATTCAGTATAATGTGTCCAATTTGTGTAGCACCACTGCTTTACATCAGTTAATAAGTAATTTCTGCTTTTTCTTGTGAGGATATGGGGCAGGGCTTGAGGATATAGCACTAGAGGAAGTATGTGCAAAGGAGTTGGCTCCTTCAAAAAGAACATGTTCACCAAGGGGATTAGAAATTCCCAGAACAGGAACACACCAAGAGAAGCTCAGCACAAAGCTGTATTTTTCTAAGGTGTTGACCGTGACAGCAAACTTTGCCTGGATGACAGGCCTTCCCCTAAGTTGTTTTTCCTCTAAGCTCAATACATTTTGAGCAATAACTGAGTCACAAAACTCTTGCTGCATTATTATTTTTAAGTGAAAAATTAAAATCTTATGTTACTGATGATCATATTGATAATTTGATGCATGGTTTGTTTAGTTCACTTTTAAAACAGTTCATGCACAGCAATAACACAATGCAATACTGACAATAAAAGAATTGCTAAAGGTTATTATAAATATATTCTCCTGTTAAACATACTCTGCATAGATGTACCCAGGCTTGATGTGCCCATGACTCTCACTACCAAGAAGGCCAAATTATTTGCTCAGAATTCCACCAGCGCACAATTGCTCTTAGGCTACTTTTTTCAAGTAGTAGCATTAAGAACCTTTAATGTAAGGAAGCTTTGAGAGTTCAGAGAGATTTGACCTATGGTGGTAGATGCTTATACATTAATTTCCTGCTGCCACGTGTGCTGTTTGGAGGTTGTACCAACACTAGCAGTTAAAGAGAATCCAAATTCTAAAGAAAACTCTCAAGATCCAAAGTGAAAATGCCTATAAATCTACAGTTTATTTCAGGAAAAGGACACAAGGTAGTTACATAATTAAAATATTCATTATCTACTACACTGAAAGCAAAGTTAAGTGTAGAGGGAGGCCCTCTGTAAGGGCCACAGAGAGATGTGCTTTCCTTCTCAGATCAGCAACTACCAAGATATGCACAAAAGACCTTAGAAGTGGGAATCCCAAATAGAGTCTTTACTGAAGTCACTTTATATTTTACTGGTTACTTAGATTAATGCTTTTTATGATCATATTTTTATTACTACATGTTTACAGTACATATGTTTACATTCCTTGTGTGGACCTGGTCTATGTACATAAAACATCCGTATTCCTTTTTTCACTCTCTCTCTTCTCGTCACTCCTCCTCCCTGCATCTCTTCATTGCTTTCCCATTTGAGAAAGATCAATTCCCTACTGCCTATTATCTTTTAATTTGCTCTTTATTTATAATTTGGGTTTCTCATATAAGAGAAACTATGCCATATTTAAGCTTGTGTGTCTGATTGTCGGGCTGATGGGCTAACCAGTAAGTGGGGGATGCCCAGTCGCCTGATGAGGGGACAACAGGGGATGTGTGTGGGGTCGGGAATTGATCTTCAGCTTTCTCTTGGCTAAAGACCATTTGATTTTAGCTCTGTCCTAGCTGAGACCAGGAGCTCTGGATTTGTTAGTGCTTATGATTATGCAACATAGCAAGGAGGTGTGAAGGCAAATGTAGGGAATAGAAGAACTACTGCATTTAATGAGCCAGGCTTGGAAAAGGAGCTAACTGTGTAAACTTGTGAGGGTCACAATTAAGGAGGGACCTGTTATCTTGCCAGTCATAGCTAATATGCCACCTGCATTATCTTCCTAATGTTTGATCTTAGAGAATGGTTGCACAGAATCATAATTCCTCAGCTGCAGTGTTTCCTTGCTATAGAGATATCACAACCTCATCGAGCATTGAGACCTCAATTGTGATCATTCACATTGAAGTTTACATCTGAACACCAGCCAAAAGGTAAATTGGAAGTTCACATTTAGGCCTTGTAGTGACTCATATTCTTAATCAATACTCAAACTCATAAGCCAATATAATATCTAAAGCCTGCTCTGTATGGTTTCAAGCTGGTCTCCTGCATCGGATTGTTGTTACAAAACCAAACTCTCCTGTAGAACCCTCCCTGGGTTTAACCCACTCCAAAAATTATCAGCTTCACTATTATCAATAAACAATGCTGAGGAGCTGGGACAATCTTCCCTCAAACCCTTTGGACTCATGGCCACAAATAAAGTAGCATTATTAATCAATTCATTTAATCCCTGGATCATGGATCAATGAATGCCTTGTAGGAGCTTTAATAAACAGTTCAGGTTAACTCAGCCCTGCTGGTACTGAGCCTCACTTCACAGAAGCTGAACCTTTACTGCTTTAGACACCATATTACCACAAATTAACTGAATGCAGTGGGATAAACCTGTAGTCCCAGCTACTTAGGGGGCTCAGAGTGGAAGACTGTTTGAGCCCACAAGTTCAAGGTCAGCCTGGGCAAGATCCCATCTCAAAAAAAAAGCAAAACAAAACCAAAACCATAAATTGATGTCTTGGCATGTAACTGATGTAGAAAATCTTAGTGACTAACAATTTTTTATCTGTCTTGTAGAGCTAATATTAGGAGAGAGAAAACAAAAGTGGACTTCTAGAACTAATAAAGATGCATGGTAATAAACCAGCCCAATCAAACAACTTCACAATTTGGTGTATAGCTTTGTTTCTAGAATCTGGAAATAAAGTATGGAATACCTCATCAGAAAAGATGATTTTTTTCTTTGAGTGAGTTGTCTATTTAATAAGGTCTACAACTCTTTAATAAGGGTTGACTACAACTGCCAAGATTTCACAGTATGTCTCAGTGGAATGAATATAATACTCATTATACCCATAACATTTTAATCTCAGAAAAACTCAGAATTCTCTATGTAATTCAAAATTATTACTGTTTGAATTATCAAGCATTTTTCCAGATAGAATTTGAAAAGAAATTTCTTTAAATAAAAAGAAATTAGAGGATTGTTGTTTCCATAAAGAATTTCTGTTGAATACAGTAAAGTTTTGTCCAAGTTCTAATAATTATAATTCTTAATTAACTAGCATTTTTGTTAGCTTATTGCATAATGAAAGTTAATACTGATATTGATGATTAATAGAGATTACAAAGATCCTAAAATTTCTTCTGAGTCATAAAAATGTAACTATTTACTGCATATATAATTGTAATACTTAGAAAGGGCAACCATGTATGTGACACAAATACAGACAGAAAGTCCCTTGATTTTAGCACCCTAGTTTGAAAAACAATATTTGGCACATAGAAGACTTTCATGACTTAAAAATTAATGTGCACAATCCTTCTAGTTATTACAAAATTTAGCTAACCAGAATATTTACTACTTCAAAGCAGATCAGAGATTTTGCTACACAAAAGATGAGATCAAATGCAGTGACAAAATATATGCCTATCAAAAGGAAGTCTAAATGAGGACTGTCATAACTACATATTTAATTGTAATCTTGTAAAACTAAACAGATTTGCAAATTACTATTATAGCTCTCTCTGTAGGACTATTAACCTCTTTAACCATTATCCTATTTTCAGACATATTGTAGTCTACAACATGCTTCTAAAAAACACAGAATAATTTATGAGGGAGTTTTCCTTTGATTCCAAAACACAATCTGCATCTTGAGTCCTGCCCAGCTCTTTCACAAATACAATGGTTGGTTACTGGGATCCTTGAAAGAAGAGAAGTGTATGTCTCAAACAAAACCATTCTCACTGCTCAGAAGCAGGTGCCATTCTGATGCTGGGACAGTGACATCACCCCTGGAGCCCTACCTGTGTGTTTCTGCATATGTATGAACAAACTGAGTCAATCACTCCAAAATCATGATGGATTTACACTAAAATAGCCTTACTCAACATAGCCTAATTCCCTCAGGAATAATGACACCTCTTTCTTAGAAGGCTGAACATGGGTAGGGCTGTAGTCTTGAAGTTAACTGTTTTTCACATAGATTTGCCAGTAGCTTTGACAGAATCTAAGGACATGAGCTAAAAGACGATAAACTTCAGATTCTGAAAGAGAACCATATTTTCATGCCTGAAAAACAGTATTTTCTGAGGTTAAAAATGGTGCTTGATTTCAAGATCAGAAAATAATTAACACTTTTACGGTAATAAGAAAGAATACTAGTTCCAACATCCCAAAGCACACCGTAATTCTAATTTTATAGGACAGCCCTTGATCTGGGGTAATTTTAGGCCCTGAGCAGGTGTTTAGTTTTAAATTGCCAAATGAGTCTTTAGCCTTAATGATCAAATATTAAAAACAATAAATCTTGAAGAGCTCCATTTCCCAAAATTATAGCTCACATTCTGGTCCCATGCTGACATAAATCATTGTGAATAAGTTAGAAGACATAGTTGAAGCTTTGTAAAGCAATACCATCGAGATATCATATTTCCCTGTGTTACACGTTCTTTAAATATCTATTTCCAAACATGCTGTGGGCATGTGGTGGTACTGCTGTCCACTTGATGAACTCTGGAATACACTTCTGGTGCTTGCTACAACAGTCATTGCCTTGTCAAGCTATTATTGCTGACAAGATACTGAAATGAAAGCACAGAAGAAAAATGTCATCTTGGTGCTAGAGAAGAGGAACTGCGAATTACAGAGACTAAAGAGATTTAGTGAGGAAAAGGAATTTTATTCCCTTTAGATCCCAGAAAAGGGTCAAAATACTAGAAGGTGACAGGAAACAGTCCTCTGAGGTGTCCTTTCCTGACCTACACACAGTCTTACATGAAGTTCAAATGCTCAGTGAGCCTCAGAGAACTCAAGAAGGAGGGCGTCCAAAGGAGCATGATTGGTGGCCTTCAGGCAATTATATGAACACCAACCCTTGCAGAATTCTCATGATTCAGTAGTATCCATAAATAAGACAAAACAAAAACTAAGTGTCTTTTCCAGAAGCAGCCTGGCCTGTAGATTCTCAGAATGCCTAAAAGTGTAACACTGAATTCCATTTGTTTGGTAGATTCAAAGCATTGGGTTTTGGTTTGTTTGAAACGGAGGGGGGATATTTTGTTTTGTTTTATTCCATAAGTTGAATACAAATTTCCCCTGGGGTTGGTAATATTTTGGCTGTCATCAGCCTTGACAGAAATTTGTTCATTAAGTGGATTTTCAACTGTAACTGTCGAAATAAAGGCCTTTGGGATAGACAGATAGTTCAGAGTTGACAGAGAGAGAGAGAGAGAGAGAGAGAGAGAGAGAGAGAGAGAGAGACAGAGAGAGACAGAGAGAGAGTGTGTATGTGTAAGTATGCATGTGTATTTTGGGATGTAGAGAGAGAAGGACCTCTGAATATTGAGGTGGAAAATGCCAGACAAATACTTCTTGTATCATGGCTTTCTGCAGTTCATCTAGCCTGGTACCTGTGACCAATCCTGGGGTTCCTGAGAGTATCAGTAAAGAACCTTCATATACATATAAATCACCCAGGGACCTGACTAAAATGCAAATTGGGATTCAGTAAGTCTAGGTCTGGGGTGAGGCTGAGATTGTACATTTCTAACAGGACCCTAAAAAACTGTTCTGCTGGTCTATGGAACATATTTTGAGAAGAAAGGATCTAGCAAGCCCTGGGGTTTGGTGCATTTCTAGGTGGGCCAGGTAAGGCCGCCACATGCTCTAAGAAAGCCCCCAAATTAACCCTGCTGTCCTTGTGAGAAGGACTCATGGCTACAGCTGTCTCTACAGTGGTTCTGAGAACACAGGCAAGAGACAAGCCTATTCCAGAGTGGATCCACTGCAAACTGAAGAAGTTGCTTTAGGCAAACAGCTCATCTTCTTATGATAGCTATTATGAATGCAATGATCAGAAAATGTGAAAAGATGTCTCTCCTACATTCTGCATCTGAAAATAGAGAAACTTCTTTTCTCTGTTAGGTTGTAATCACTCCCTTTCACACCGTCTGAGTTTTGTTTTGAACAAGCAGAGTTTAGAGTCAAAGCTGAAACCAGACTGGGTATTTTTGTTTTCTTTTGTTTTTGGCTTCAGGTTTCACAGTGAAAACTATGTATCATGTTTATCACGGGGCAAAGAGTTCTTCTCAGAATGTAAATCTTACAGTAACATCTTCCTAACATACTAGGAGGCTGAACACCTCAGCTTCCAAAGACATTTGGTAATGAAATATAGCAGAATGGTTTCCTAAAACAGACATGTCCCATCAATGAAAAATAAATCCTTCCCATTGTAGAACTCTGGGATTGAGTATAATATATCAACATCTTTCTTTCCAGGAGTTGCTAAATATTTTTCTGTAAAGGGACAGGTAATAAATATCTCAGGTTTTGTTTACTATCACATCACATTACTAAATTCTGTCACAGCAGCCATAGATAACATGTAAACACATGGGCATGACCATGTTCCAATAAAAATTCACTTACAAACCTAGGCGGTGGGCAGGATTTGACTGTGGTCTATAGTTTACCAACCTCTGTTGGAATGAATCTATGGAGAAAAACATCTATGTGTTTATTTTCAAGGCCCATGCTCCATCCTATTAAGTTACTATTTTGAAAGATGATGCTTTGATCTACCAGCAGTAAGATAGGGACTTAAAGGTGGCCGTTTTTCTTTCAATGTTAATCAGTTTGTATGAATTGAGTCAGTCATTTCCATCTGCTGGAACCCATAAATACAGGGAGGAATGAAACAAATGTCTTCTCTAAAGAAGCATATCTGATGAAATGGAGTGATAAAGATTGCAGTAAACATTAAGGGATAAACTCATAGTAGGGAAGTAAATATGATAAAAATATGTTGTATGCATATAATAAAATATAATATTGAAACAATATTTTTAAATTAATAGGCACTAATAAAAATATATTTTAAAAATACGAAATATCACCACTGCCCCCAGTGCCGAGGAACAGAGCTGCCCCCAGTGCAGAGGAGGTGAACCTTCTGGGCTGCCATACAACCGACCCCAGTGTTGAGGAGCATAGCTGCCCCCAGCACAGAGGAGGTGAGCCAAATGGGTGCCAACAGCACACATCCCTCCACCCACCACTGAAATGAGAAGACACTTAAACAAGTCTCAAAAGCAGACTCCCAGATCACCTAAAGCAACCCCAAAGGAAATGATATGGAACTGTCTGATACTCAAGCACCTGGACTCCCTGAACTGGCAACAAAAGAGGATATGGAAAAAAATGAAATCAGAAATAATTTCTTACATAACAGCAGACGTTGTGCCCATAGTGCAACACATGATTGATAAGTATAGAGAGGACACAGATAAAAAAAATAGAGGAGCTGAGGAACATGATGGAATTCAACATAGGAAACAAATGGATTCCATAAAACAGATGAAAACAGATTTCCAGGAGATTAAAAATTCCATTGAAAGTTTACACAGCAGAATTAGCCAATGTGAAGACAGAATTTCAGATATAGAAGATAAGATTGACCAAGAATATAAGTGATCAAGAAAAGAAAAATTGCGTTAAAATTCTAATGGACCATGAGAAATCAATACAGCAGTTACTAGACAATGCAAAGAAGAATAACATCAGGCTAATCAGAGTCAATAAACAGAAGAGAGTGCAAGCGACATTAAAAAACTGTTCACAGAAGTGATGGCAGAAAACTTCCCAAGCAGGGGAAAAGAACTTGACATACAGATAAGTGAGGCATATAGGACTTCAACTAGCCTTGATCAAAAAGATAATCTACACAAGGGCATATAATTATTAAGATTACAGAAACCCAACAGAAAAACAAAATTCTACATGCAGTTAGAGAAAGGAAATTAATCACACAGAAAGCAAAGCCCATCAGAATCACAGCAGACTTCTCAACACAAACCCTCAAGGCAAGAAGAGCTTGGAGTGACATATTTCAAGCCCTAAAGGAAAATAGCCTCCAACCCAGACTGATGTACCCAGCAAAACTATCTTTCAAAATTGATGGAGAAATATGATACTTTCATGACAAAGAGCACATTAGGAATTTCACGAATGCCAAACCAGTACTCCAAAAAATTTTAGACAATATCCTAGGAAAAGATAATGAGGATCACCACCCAGGAAGGCCAGCAGAATGAATCCATTGGGTGGGACAAGAAATTAAATGCAAAGAGGGAAAATCCAACAAAAAGAAAAAGTCATGACAATGATAAGTCAATATGTATCAGTTATAACCATCAATGTTAATGGTCTCAACTCACCAATCAAAATAAATAGACTGGCAGAATGGGTCAAAAAGCAAGATTCAACAATATGCTGCATATAAGAAACACACTTAATTCAAAAAGAAACTCATAGACTGAAACTTAAAGGGTAGAAAACAATACTCCATGCGACAGGAACCTGAAAACAAGCAGGAACAGCTACCCTCTTTACAGATCAAGCGGATTTCAAACCCACACTGATTAAGAGAGCCAAAGAAGAACACAACATCCTTGTAAAGGGAACAATCCAAGAGGAAGAAATGACAATCATAAATATCTATGCACCAAACACTAGTGCACCCAACTATATAAAACAAATATTAATGGACATGAAAAATCAAATGAGCACTAATACAATAGTAGTGGGGGACCTCAATACCCCACAGTCACAAATAGATAGATCAACAAGACAAAAAACATACAACAAAATACTAGAACTCAATCAAACTCTTGAACAAATGAACTTAACAGATGTTTACAGAGTGTTCCACCCCACAAAATAAGAATACACATTCTTTTCAGCTGCACATGGGTTTTCTCCAAAATAGATCACATACTCACTCATAGAACATGTTCAAATAAGTACAAAGGAATTGCAATTATCCCCTGTATATTATGAGACCATAGTGCAATGAAATTGGAGATCATTAGCAAAAGAAACTACAAGAATTTCATAAACACATGGTAATTGAACAACACACTTCTGAATAACCAATGGGTTACAGAGAAATTAAAGAAGAAATCAGACAGTTCCTTCAATTAAATTAGAATGACAATACAACATATTGGAATCCATGGGACACAATGAAAGCAGTCTTACAAGGGAAATTTATAGCAGAGAATACTCATATTAGGAAAACAGAATGAGCCCAATTAAACAACCTGATGCTGAACCTCAAGCTTCTAGAAAAAGAAGAGCAGGAAAAACCCAAAGCTCATACAAGGGAGGAAATCATTAAGATCAGAGGAGAAATCAATGCAATGGAGACTAAGAGAATGATACAAAAAATTCAATGAAGCCAAGAGATGGTTCTTCAAAAGAATAAACAAAATTGACAAATCCTTAGCCAACCTTATCAGAAAAAGGAAAGAAAAGGCCCAAATCCATGCCATTAGAAATGAAAAAGATGAAATTACAACAGACCCAGCAGAAATCCAGAGAATCATCAAGACCTACTTCAAGAACCTATATGCCAATAAGATGGAAAACACAGAAGAAATGGACAGATTCCTAGATACATATGAATTACCAAAGTTGAATGAATAAGGCAGAAAAATTCTAAACTACCCAGTATCAATCAATGAAATTGAAAATAAAATTAAAAACTTATCAACTAAGAAATGCTCAGGCCCTGATGGCTTCACCACTGAATTCTACAAGACATTAAGAGAGGAACTACTGCCACTACTGTTTAAACTCTTCAATGAGATGGAAAGGGAAGCAGTACTCCTGGATTCATTCCTGGAAGCAAGCATCATCTTGATCCCCAAAGCAGAGAAAGACCCAACCAAAAAAGAGAACTATAGGCCAATCTCACTAATGAACATAGATGCAAAAATCCTTAATAAGATACTGGCAAAGAGAATGCAGAAGATCATTAAGAAGATCATCCATCTTGACCAAGTGGGATTCATTCCAGGGGTGCAGGGATGGTTCAACATATACTAATCAATCAATGTAATACACTATATCAATAGAACCAAGGACAAAGACCATATGATCATCTCAATAATTGCAGAAAAAAAGTTTGACAAAATCCAACATGCATTTATGATAAAAACCTTACAAAAAATTGGAATAAATTGTCTCTACCTCAATATGATAAAAGCCATCTATGAAAAACCAGCAGCCAATATCATACTAAATGGTCAAAAACTGAAATCCTTTACACTAAAACCAGGAACAAGACAAGGATGGCCACTATCACCACTCCTGTTCAATATGGTTTTATAAACATTATCCACGGCAATTAGACAAGAGAAAGAAATAAAAGGAATAAAGATAGGAAATGAAGAAGTCAAATTGTCATTATTTACAGATGACATGATACTTTGTATAGAAGACCCCAAGAACTCCACCAACAGTCTTCTAGACTTCATAACCAAATTCAGTAAAGTAGCTGGATACAAGGTCAACACACAAAAGTCAATAGCATTCCTCTACATGAGCATCAGACTCACTGAGAGAGAAATAGGGCAAACAGTTCCTTTCACAATAGCATCCAAAAACCTGAAATACCTAGGAATCAACCTAACAGAAGAAACCAAAGACCTCTTCTCTGAAAAAAATAGCACTCTGAAAAGAGAGATTGAAGAAGATATCAGAAAATGGAAAGACATCCCCTGCTCCTAGGTAAGAAGGATCAACATAGAATGGCCATACTTCCAAAACTGCTATATAGATTCAATGCAATCCCAATTGAAATCTCAGCAGCATTTTCCATGGGCCTTGAGAAAACAATCCAAAAATTCATTTGGAACAAGAAGAGACCCAGAATAGCAAAAGCAATTCTAGGCAACAGAGACATGACAGGGGGTATCACAATCCCCAACTTGAAACTATACTACAAAACTACTGTGATAAAAACAGCATGGTACTGGCAAAGAAACAGACCTGAGGACCAGTGGAACAGATTAGAAGATGCAGAAACAACTCCAGACACATTCAGCCACCTCATCTTCCACAAAGGAGCCAAACCCTCACTGGAGAAAAGATAGCCTCTTTAATAAATGGTGCTGGAAAAATAGGGTTTCAACTTGCCAAAGACTAAACATAGACCTATATCTCTCACCATGCACTAAACTAAAATCAAAATGGATTAAAGATCTAAACATTAAAATAGAAACACTGAACTGGCTGGAACTGAGGTTAGGTAAAACTCTTGAAGACATTGGTATAGGAAAAGATTTTATGAACAAAACCTCAGTTGCCCATGAACTAGCACAAACAATCAACAAGTGAAATCTGTTCTTATTTAAAAGTTTCTTCACAGCAAGAGAAACAACCAGCAGTGTGAAGAGACATCCCACAATGTGGGAAAAATTTTTCACCTGCTGTTCCTCAGATAAAGGTCTACTATCTCAAATCTATAAAGAACTTTAAAAAATCAGACCTCCCAAATTTAAAGACCAAATCCAAAAATGGGTATCTGAAATGAACAGACATTTCTCAAAGAAGTCAAAATAGCAAATAAGCATATGAAAAAATGTTTAACATCACTGGTCATTTGAGAGATGCAAATGAAAACAACACTGAGATTCCACCTCACCCCAGAAAGAATGGCTGCTATCATGAAATCAACCAATAACAAATGCTGGTGGGGCTGTGGGGAAAGAGGAACCCTGCTCCACTGCTGGTGGGAGTGTAGACTGGTGCAAGCACTGTGCAAATCAGCATGGAGATACCTCAAAGAACTAGGACTGGAAGTCCCATTTGACCCAGCTATTCCCCTGCTGGATATCTTCCCCAAAGAATTAAAAGAATCATACCGCAGTGATATATGTGCACCCATGTTTATAGCAGCACAATCTGTAATAGCTAAAACTTGGAAGCAGCCCAAATGCCCATCAACTGGAGACTGGATAAGAAAATGTGGTTATGGGGCTGGGGATTTAGCTCAGTGGTTTCACTGCCTGCCGCACAAATGCAAGGACCCAAGTTTGATCCCCGGTTAAAAAAAAAAAAAAAAAGAAAAAAGAAAAAAAAGTGGGTTTTTTTTTATAAATGGAGTACTACTCAGCTATAAAAAATGAGAAATTAGAGACATTTATAGCTAAATGGAGGCACATTGAAGTGATACTCTTAAATGCAATTAATAGGACACACATATATAAATACCAAATAGTTTCTGCAGTGTGAGAAATTGAAAGTGTAAATAAGGACTCAAAGGTATAATAGATAATGTGAAATAGGAAGAAAAGGGGCAAAGGGGAAGAGGAAGTGAGAGGGGTAGGGGAAAGGAAAGAAGGGAATGAGATTAATATGAGAAAATGAAAAAATGGAAACAAAGTCTTTGTAAATAGGGAGGGACGGAGGGGTTGAAGGGAGGGCAGGGGAAGGGGAAAAAATAAGAACCAAGAGAGATTATGTAAAGGTCTCAATTTACAATGATGAATGTTATTATTATATTGTATACCTAAAATGTACCAATAAAATTAATTTTAAAAAAGGTTTTAACAAAAAAATACAAAATATCCTCAGGTTTCCTCATAAGTTATATTCATGGAATCTTGAGGACAAGAATATATCAGGAAACAGCCAGAACAATGGCCAGGAAAGTTATTATGTTTGAAAAATTATATTGAAATAATTGCTTGTTAGTCAGAATGTTTGGGGGGGACAATGGTGACATTCAACATCAGAGTTGGTAGCAGTGTGCAACCACATTATGAAATGCCATGCTGAAGCGTTCAAACTTATTTTGGATGGCAGAGAGGAAGAGTATGGTTATTTTGTCATGCGAATACATATAGCCATCTTCTACCTCCTCAGAGATTAATAACATGAAAATATTTACATGATAGTAGGCTGTGGGCACACCCTACAGCCACCAACAATAGCAACACTGACAACGATGAGTATAAAACACATATGTATCTGTATCATGGAAACAAATTTCTTCCACTGGCACTATGTGCTAATAAGTGACATAATTTAAATAGCATACACTTGTCTCTTAAAGTGAATTATGAAAAAGAACTAGTAGTATAATTTGTAATTAAATATCCAGGTAATTGACATGGTCATAGTGTGTGACACTATATCCAATGACATTCTATTGAGAAAAACTGCAAAATTCTCTAAAAATCATCTAACCACCTTTAATTGATGAATTCCTGAAGTTAGAAGATCCTTATGGCATTTGTAAATTGTTTTATATCTCCAATAGATCTACTTTAAAGCACAATGGTGAAAGTTGAAATAATTGAAATGAATGTTAAATATAAGTAAGTAAAAAACATGTCCTAGTTTTTATTTCTACATACACACACACACACAAAAATTGTGGCCAAAAATGTTAGAAACATCAAAATAATACTATAGATTTTAAATTTACTGATATTACATCTAATTAGTTAGCTGTATTATTGTTTCTACACTTGCTAAAATTTTGTGAGTTTATGGATTTTGTAAACTGTGTGGTTATTTTCTAGGTATTTCAAATATTAATTGCTATCGTGGGCTTCCCATGTCTTGAGTTAAATGTCACTTTCTTTAGGAAACTTTTGTAGAACTTTGGATCTTGATGGTTCCCCCATGATTGTGATCCTGTGTCACCTTCTCAACACAATGCCTAGCTAACTTCTTTCTTGAATATTTGCTTTTCTGAGACAGCTGTGGGCTATTTTGTTCACCATTAAATCTCATTGTGTTGCCTGTAACAGCCCCTCAATATTTATTTGTAAAGTAGTTAATAAATTAAAGTAAAATATTTTGCGGAGTTAAGTCAACACTTTATTTTCCCATTTCAATATTTTATTCATTGTAAGTGCCTGATCCTTTTGTAACTGGATCTGTCCAGCTCTGAGGTCCTTTTTTGGGGGCAATGAAAAGTATAGCCAACAGTACAGTAAACAGTGAGCGGTAGGGAATGGCCAAATGCATGTTTATTAGAAAGAATGAAATAAAAGCTTTCCACTAGTCAGAGAGGGATGTTCCCTAAGGGAGAAAGCATGGATGTTTAGCTTCAGTGTCTTTTTACACAGTTTTCCGTATTGGTGTACATGATCCAAAGCAGGAATGCTCCTGGTTGCAGGTAGGCCTTTGCTGTCTGGAAATCAAGCTGCTTCATTCACATTTCACAAGGTCTCTCTCATTTGATTAAGGACCTGTTCTTTGTCTATTTCATTTGGCCCTGATAATCTGTTTTGATATTCTAACTCACTTAGGCCCTGACTTTTAGTTTCCTCTAAATTACCATTCAGGACCTGTGCCCTATCTGTCTGACTTCTCTATCTCCTGGTTTCACTTTCTGGCCCTGTGAATGTCTCAACAGATTCTCCATTCTGTGTTACCCCGAGCAACCAACCTTCTCCAGACAACAGCGTATCTCCTACAAGTAAGAATACTTTCACACTGTTTTTTCCCCATAAATTATTGATACTTTAACCTAGCAGCTGGTTAAAGAAAAAAATTTTAGCCAGCTTGCTATGAAATTTTAGATAAACCTATTAAATATTGTTCTCATGGCTTCAAATATTCAACACTGCTTCCAAAGTCCTTCACTTGAAGTGTTGGAAAATTGGGAGTACATCAATATTTAGAGAGGAGTTTAAATTCTGTGTTTATTATTAAATAGGTTAGTATATATTTTAAATGGGTTAATCAATTGTCAGTCCTCCTCCTTAACTATGATCTCAATGGGAAGCTCAAAAATTGGTCACAAAATGGCATCCTGTGGGCCAAAGGTAGTTAGATCATTTCAAATTAGATCATTTCAAATTTAAATTTATTTGGGTTCAAATTAATCTACCAAGTTGAGTGTTGAGGACTATAAATTTAGCCCTCCCATCTGTGGCATCATCCATAGGGGAGGGCACTGGGTCTGTGTTGCTATGGCAAAGGAATGACAGTGGTTCTCTGAGGTTGGCATTGATGCAAACAAATCATAAATTCCCATGTTCACGATCTTTGTGTTTGACAAAAAACCCTGATATTCTATGTAGAGTAGAGGTATGACTTCCATTTCTTATATAATTAAAGCTTTCAATTTTATCTGAAAATGAGAATTGAAGATGGAATTTTAAAAAGCAGTCTGTAGGAATGAACAATCCCTTAACATGGTAGCCTTTGGCATATGGCCTGCAATCACTGTCACAAGTAGATACCTCTCAGAAGAGGAAGCAGATGGCGGGTGAGAGATGCCTGCAAATCACCCAACAAAAGCTTTACATTAATCTAATTTTTTGTTTCTCTTTATATTTTATACTTTTCTTCCTCTCCCCCTTCCTCTTCTGCTTCTCCTTCTCTTATTCTTCCTGCTTTATGTTCCTTCAGTTCATCATTCAGTAATAAATTGTAGCAGATAATGGCATTCTTCAATCAGGAAGTATTAGCATATTCAGTAATAATACCTTAAATCTCTAGAGTATGCTGTGTATTAGTTGTCCATGGCTGCATGAAAAACTACCTTAACACTTACTTAAGTTATAAAATATGTCTCACATGGTGTGGGGGGCTCAGGAATCCAGAAGCAATTTAAAAACTCAGGTTCTTTCACAAGGTGAAGTCAACCTGTTGGCCAGGGCTTCTGGATGCCTTGATAGGAGCTAAAGTATCTGCTTTCTGAACTCAAGCATGGTAGTGAGAGGGCTTACCTCCTCACCACATGGATATTGTGATAGGACTGTGTCCAACATGGCAGGTGTCTTCCCTAAGACCAAGTAATCCAAACAAACTGATTAAGGCAAAAAGCTATGATACCTTTCTAAATGTCAGTCTCCCACACTGTACACAGTTCTGCCTCATGTTATCCCTTAGAAACAAATCACTAGGTCCACCTTATATTAAAACGTGGAGACTTGGGACTTGGGCTCTTCCTCTTTTTTTCTTTCTTTCTTTTTTTTTTTTTTTTTTTTTTTTTTTTTTTTGGTACGGGGGATCGAACTCAGGACCTTGCATTTGTGAAGCAGGTGGCAGAACAACTGAGCTAAATCCCCAGCCCTGGGCTCTTGCTCTTGAAGGAGTGAATATTAAAAAATATTTGAGGATAAATTAAAGCCACCATTCTGTCATTTGAAATGTTTGTACATGTTATTTAATCTTCTTATGAGCAACAGAGTAGGCATTTATTCTTATTTTCCAGATGAGGGCACTGAGACAATGAGAGCTTACATTATCACCCTAGTTAGTGACAGAGTTAATATTCACACTAAAGTCTTCTGATTCTAAATCTAGTTCTTACCACATTAGATACCATTTTTCTCCACTATTCTAAACACTCCTTAAAGACAGTGATCATATTTGCTTCTTATCACATACCTACCACAAAGTAGGCACTCAAACAATATTAGTTGAATAACTGCATTAATAAAATAATTTGTTATGTAGATGTCATTTAACTGAGTCTAGGGTATTGAAAAAGAATACTTTTTTTTCTTCAGAATCTGCTCTACTTAAAGAAGGTAAGATACATACATAAAAATAATATACTTGTGATAAGGTGGCATACCTTATAGAATAAAAATGGCTGGGGAGAGAGACAGATCTGGAAGGATCAAGCTTCGAGTTATGAAAGTTCCCTTTGGGTTCATGAAGTCAGAAAATGTTCTCTAAGAGAGAAGAAATGAGCTGATCGCTGCAATGTGTACTTCATTTACATGACTCAGTAGAGAACATGAAAGAATATTCTAAACAGAGAAAAGGAATTAAGCATACATGCATGGCAAAGAAGTTCACAGTTATTTGGGAAAATATTCATTAATAAGGTTGGGCCAAAGAGGTGAAAGAGGTCCATCAGAGAAGCAAGGTTGAAGACTGGAAAAAGAAAGCTTTGAGTCCCAATATAATGACTTATAATATTATTCTTTAGGAAATGAAATGAGATTCTATTAAACTTTTTAGACGGTGATACAATTCATGCTCCAAAATTTGCTAAGCAACTACTAGTATCTGGTACACTTACAAGTGGTAAAAATACAGCAACGAATAAAACAGAAGAAAAATGCCTTCATGGCAATTGTGTTTTTCTAGTTGAAAGCAGATACAAATTCTTTCTAGCTGAATTTCTGCAGGATTAGTCAACATGTGTCAAGTGCTCACATTGGACCAAGCACCATTCTTATTTCTTTGAAGAAAGTCAAAGCAAGAGAAACCACAATTGTGCTTAACTAGTCTACAATTAAATATAGGTCCAATATTAGAGAAGGAAAGCACAGTGAATATAAATATATATTTTAAAATTAACTTTATTGATACATTTTAGGTATACATCATGATCACATTCACCATTGAGAATTTGTACCTGTACATAATATATCTTAGTTTTTCTTTTTTTCCATTCGCCTTCCCTCCCTTCCACCCCTCCACCCCTCCTGATTTACAAAAGCTTTGTTTCCATTTGGAAAAAGTGCTGCCCTGCCTATTCACTGTCAGAAGGATATGATGTAATTGGAAAGTTTATGGAGAATCAAAGACCTCTTTAAAAAGAAGGCACTGCCACACTGGGTCTGAGAACTGATTTAGATTGGTAGTTCTCAACCAAAGTAACCCCTATTCCTATCCCATGGGACATTTGGCAATATCTAGAGATATTTTTGGTTGTTACAATAAGGATGACAGGGTATTACTGTCATCTAGTGGGTAGAGACCCAAGATGCTACTAAATATTGTACAACACAGGCCAGTATAGACCCATAACAAAGAATGGCTTAGTCCCAACTATCCATAGTGCCAAGTCTGTAGAAATTAAAGTAGGTATCTTTCACTTTCCAAAATCAAATCTAGACTCTGTCAAGATGAGAATGACAGATTATGTTTGGAACAATTTTCTCTCTGATATTTATATGTCAAAAACCATGCTAAATGTCTAGTTGGGTATATCTAAGTAAAATTTACTTCCTAGGCTAATCACTGAATTACTGTTGAAAAATCCATATTTAATCCTGGCACTCCTGAGGGTAACTGTAAAATCACATGGTGGCTTGCTGCCTGTGGAGCTGGTAGAATTCACCTTTGCATGTTCTTTGAAGAAAGGCAGCGAGATGGAGCATGTCCTAGAAATTAACTTCAAAAGGCAAGGGCTTCACTCCAAATTCAAGCTGTAATGAACTAGATAATTCAGTCATAATTACTAAGTACATATCTGGCTGCAAGCATATAATTCTTATTCTTTTTATTCGATGAGAGGCTATTTTGTAAACAAATGTAGAAGTTCACAAAAGCAATATTCTTTAACTATGGGAGGAGAACTTTATAACTCCTATCCCAGGGAAGAGATACCCAGGGAAGCCTCACTCAATTCAACCAGAGCCAATTAGTGTTTCCTGAATCCCAGCTGCATTCTCAGCCCTGTTAGAGGAGGCTGACAAGCTAAGCAGTGAGACAAGACAGGCCCACACAGAACAACTACGGACAAATTTAGGGTGGGACAGTCTTGGTCTAACTCAGGAGATTTTGTTGCCCTGAGGAGAGAACCCTATGCCTTTCAACTTATCGGCTATGAAGTGGCTACTAGTTATGTTGTCCAAGACAACAGGCCAAAGAAATGTTAACCTGATTGTAGCAATCATCCAAGATACTTGTTCATTCAACAAGTGAATACCAATTGCCTACAAAGACTCTTAAGGTGCTGAGGTTACAGTAATGAACAAGACAGACAGGAACCCTATTGCACAGAGCTTATAATCCTGTATCATTCTCACCTTGTTTCCTATGTCTCCACCCACCAGGCCACAGACCCCTGTGTTCTGTCTTCTATTTTTATATCTGCACATTACCCTTAGACCTGATGACATTGATTTTGGTATTAAGCCCTTTTCAGTAATTTAACTGGTCTCACTGTCTGTATCTTTTCACTCTGGACATGGAGCAAAATACTAGGACCAGTCTGACTCTAACCCTTGGCCTAGTCCCCAGGTTGATACACCTGATCTCTGGCAAGTAGATAATCAGACATGAGGATTGGGGACATGGAAAAGGAAGCAGCTGCCCAGGGCATGTCACAAGTGAGTGACTTAACAAATAAGCAAGTCAGAAATGGATGGGAAATCAACCTAGGAAACATGTCATTATTTGTCAACATGTCAAGAGAAAACAGACAAAAAGATCATCAGTAGATCAGGACCCTGGTTCTAAAGTTAAGAAGGAGATCACAGAGAGGGCCTAGAAGGCAGTGAGAAGATTTTGGGGCTTTGTTTGTGACAGTGACTTCTTTCCTGGTCATGCTATACCTGTCTTTTACTGTCAGCAGTTTGGTTCAGTTGTTGTCAAATTGTTTCTGACTTTATCATGTATAAATGAGTATGAAAAAATTAAAACAGAAACAGTCAGACAGGACAGAGGGTAGCTCAGCAGTAGAGTGTTTGCCTAATATACACAAGGCCCTGTGTTCAGTCCTTAGCACTGCAATGATGATGATGATGATGATGATGATGACGACGACGACGACGATGACAACGACGACGACGACAACGACAATGATAATGTCAGGCAGAGGAGTGGAATCAGGGAAGTCTTCAAAGACATAAAACAAAATGAATGAGAAAAACAGGAAGACTGTTGACAGCTAGAGTGAGTTGCTGAGGATGAGCCTGCAAAGCAGACTAGGTGAGGTGAAGCCAGGTGACAGTGAGCTTAAATTAACAAGCTACAGAGTTGGGCTGTCATCTGAACATCAACAAATAGCCACTGTGGATTATTTAGTATGTGGGGAAAAGGAAAAGAGAAGCTATGTGTATGGTAAGTGATAACTGTAAGCACGGGGAACAAGAAGACCAAATGATATTGATTGGAAGTGACTCAAATTAATGGTAGCCTAAAATAGAATGGGCAGGTAGAAATGGATAGTGCTGCAATGGAAGACTTACCAGGACTGTCTGCCTAAATATGAGGATAAATAAAAGGTTTCTAGAATACTATCATAAAAGTGACTTCCAGTTTTTTGCTAGTAATTACCTAAGAATTTTTACTCACTGCCAGAATTGTACTAATATTTGTTGAAGCCCCTTCATGTGCTTGGAATTGTTCTCAGCTAGTCAATGCATTGTCTTGCTTCATCCTCCCAACGACACAATGACATAGGTACTACTATTATCCCCACCTAAAAGATGATTATTCCAAAGCACAAAGAGGTTAAGAAAAGTGCCAAGAGTCACGCAGGAAGTGGAAGAGCCAGGATAGAACCTAGGCAGACTTCAGACTTTGAGGCTTACTGCCTATGAGAGTACGTGGTTGGTGCTCCATAAACATCTTCAGACACTGAATAAATATCTTCTTCTCTGAAGCTGTTATAGCTCCCACGCAAAGGTCAAACATGACAGCCATGCCTAATCTTTCTCTTCTCTAGACCAGTGGTTTATGAGAAATGCAGCCTTTAGGAGAGTGAAGCTAACATTTCCTCAGTTGTAAACAAATCAGAGGAAAAAATACCCCTTCCACTCATTAGCCCTCCCCTATCAACACTATTGTAATGAATTTTTATTATAGATACAAATCTGCAGAATCTATATGAACCTTCAATTCTCTCTTGAATCCCAGGAAATTCATCTCATTATTTCTCTCTCATCATCTTTCACCCAAAATACACATTATAGGTTCTTAAAGAGTTTGACATTTTTTCCATACTTGTTCCATTTAAATTAACAATGGTCTATTTGATTGGTTTATTTGTTTATTCAGTTTTCTCCATTAATTTTTCACTTTATTTAGTAATTACTGAGTGTCTACAAACACATCATATGTATGATGAACTCTATCCTGCTTCCTGCCATCTTCCTCCAAGGGAATCTTGAAACCTTTTTTACACCAGTAATAGAGCAATACATTTTCCTCTTACCCATTCAGCAGCCATGTGTCCCACACAATCAGCCTCCCATAAATAAACATTCCCTGTGTTGAGGTCAGGGCTTCATACCCCATATCTCCCATACGAAGGACGTATGGTTAATATCCACTCTTCCTGACCACCTGGATTGATGAGGCTGATTTGAATGTATTTAGATGTATTTGATGGCCTTTGTTCTGTTAAGTGCAATTATCCATTAATGTCACCACCATTTTTTAAATCTCTTTGTGCCATAGATAGACTGATGGAGAGCAATTACACATTTTTTCAAGGAGAGTAGATAGATATGTGTAAATCTGTGCTACGCTGATAGATGTGTAGTAAGCAAATGGAAGTTCAAGTGAAACATTGGTATTTGAAAACTAAATTAACATTTCTGATTCGATTATAGATAAGTTTTAGATAATTGAGCATAACAAGTGAGATCATTCAAAATGAGCTTACAAATCACTTTTATTTTATTTGGTTGATTGATTAAATAAACTGGATCAGCTAACAAAAAAATAATTTTATTTTGGTCCATAATTCCAAGTTCAATGAGCTCAGCTGAGTAATTTCTTCTTGGCCTCTGAAAGAAATTTCAGACAAATTACTTGGCTTTTTTGGTGATTTTTCATATAATAAATGTTTTCTGGTCCATTTCACCCACAAGAACAGACTTAGGTCAATAATTTAAAAGTCCTGTCAAATGTAATTGAAAAATTTAATTCAGTTCAGAACTTCATTCCTGTCCCACCTCCAAGCATGAGTCTATCTTAGCTGCTGCTTCTTCTTCTTCTTCTCCTCCTCCTCTTCCTTCTTTTGAGACAGGGTCTCACTTTGTAATTCAGGCTAGCCTTGAGCTCTCTATGTAGCCCAGGGTGGCCTCGAACTCTTGGCCATCTTCCTGCCTCAGCCTCCCAAGTGCTGGGATTACAGGTGTGCACTACCACACCCGGCTCTGCCTTAGTTTCTGAAGGTGGAAATAAGACCTGTTGTGTCTTTTACAACTCAACAAATGGAGAAGAGATGAGGAGATGCACTCCTGCACTCTTTGTTGCCGATTTGGGCCCCTTTTTGGAGCATGAAAGAGAGAGGAGAGGAGAAATAAGTGACAAAAATCTCCCTTGATAGACCAGCTATAATCTGACTCAGGTGACTTTGGATGAGAAGAATAAAATGGCCTTCTTCACTTCATAGGCACTTTGAGATATTTCTCAGAAATCTCTTTAATTGTCCTAATGGCTGCCATCTTCCTGATTCACGCTACCCCTCTCCTCCAGTCTTTTTCTTATCCCTCTGCAACATCTGAACTCCTGCTTCCCCCTGCAGCTCCTTCTAGGAATTCCTTGTTCCTATAAGTGCTTATATTGGGTGAGATACTTTGTGGTGTCCTATTTTGTCTGAGAAAATATGCACCTTTGCCTTCTGTTTGGACAAGTGCTCCTCTTCTCCAGCATGGCTCTGTCTCTTCTCCATGCCCATCAAGGCTTAGCCAACCATGCACTCCTAATATTATAGACAGCTAAGTTAGGTATAAATGTAATTGGTAGTCAGACAGCGCTGAGCCCTAGAAAGAATCAAGACAAAAGGTGAAAACACACTACAACTGTGGCCAGAGACACATCAGCTGTGGGCCAAGCCTCAAGATGATGACAAAAGAGCCAGGTGTACATTGTTCCTCAAGGGATGAGATAAGTGATAACACCTAGTCTGGTCTGGTAAAGTCTAGATAGGCATCAGTCGCCTCAGTGGGTGACCCAAACCCCCAGATCCATCACCTACCTGAGAAGCTCTTTGTTCTTTCCATGTACTCTTGCAACTTGACTTGCTTCTCTATTGAATCACTGTTACCTAAGTGACAATACTTGTTTCATAGATGTAACCAACGTTATACTCACGTGGGTTTTGCTCTATGAAACTTCCTTGTAAAGTGGGATCCCTGGTTACCCATTCAGATCCCCCCCTGCCTCTCTTAGAAGCTATCTTTCAATAAATATTTTCCTACTCTTAACCTCTGTTGTTCCTAGAATTCATTTTTCAATTTTAAAGGACACAAACTTAGCATATCAGACATCTAACAGGTTGAGAGACATAATAGTTTTCAAATCTCATCTCCTACAACACTAACACAGCCTCTTAGCTATGATTCAAACATCAATCCCCTTTGTCAAAAACCCAAGTCATAGGCCAAGACCTTTGAGCATTTCTCCTGAAACCACATTTCATTTGGTACAAAATGAGCAGATAGATTCTTTTTCTTCTCCTCTAAGGGGGAGGCCAGATGCACAAGAGAATATTAATCTAATAATGCTCTTCAAAAAGTCCTCACCCAGTCTGCTTCCACCTGGAATAACTTTGAGGTTGACAATGGCCCACAGCTGAGAGAACTCACTCCACTTTCACAGGTTCTTCCATCCTTCTGAGATAACTTGGAAATTTGCTTTCAAAGTGAGGCTGATCTTGCCTTCTACTGTGGTTCTTAACATTTGAGATCTAATTTGTAATGAAGGTACAAAGAATTCTATTTGAAAACTCTGCTTTGCACTATCCATTAAAATGCAGAATTTAAAGAAATTCCTTGAAAATGAAGCAAACAGGATAAGGTGGTGCTTTATCCACTGAGATGATCCACAGAACACCATAGTTCTTGGTAAGAGTGTGAAAAATGAAAACTAAAACACAGAATGCTAAAAACATTGGCATAAGGTGAGGATTCTTGAGGAAAGTGGAGGCAGATCAGAGAAGAAAGGAGAAAAGGAGCTTTGTACAGATAGTTCTTCCTCAATGGGTGATTAAAGGCATCAGAAGGAAGGAGGCATGCCGAAGACCTAATATAGTACCTGCTTCACAGTAAGCGTCAATGTGCTGCCTTTTATAGTTAGTCTTCCCAAACCTGTTTTGGAACACAGTAAAAACTCAAAGTAGAGAATAGAGTGGTCAATTGATTAACCAGTCTGTGTGTGTGCATGTGCGTGTGTGTGTGTGTGTGTGTGTGTTAATAAAAGCAAATAATCTAGACCTACTTGAGATGGAAACTGATATAAATAAAACCAGGACTACTATAAGGATAAAGTTTTGAGTGGGGCATGATGGTCCATGCCTATAATCCCAGCATTTAGGAGGCTGAGACAGGAGGAGTGTCAGGAGTTCAAGGCCAGCCTGAACTACATAGCAAGACGTTGTTTCAAAAAATAAATCAAACGAAACAGACAAACAAAAAAGAATAAAGTTCTGAGGGCTGGAGATTTAGCTCAGTGGTGCCACCGCCTGCCTCGCAAGTGCGAGGTCCTGAGACTACCTTGTCTCTGCCTTCCACTACTCTGTAACTTAGGATGAGCCACTTCACCCCTCTAATACTATTTACTAATTTTAAAAAGGTGGAAGTAACATGAGGCTAAGACTACTGGAGATAGGCTGAGGAGGAATGGCAGGATCAACAGAAGACTCTAGCAAGCAAACTTAATCTCAAAAGAAATCAAGGCCTTTATTTGTATTTCTTAATAATTTGAAAGGGGAAATAATTGCCAAATAAAATTGTTTAAAAGTTAACTTTGTATCCTTTATCCTCCACATAACAAATCCTCACCCATCACTTCTATTTGGCACATAATGGATTCATATTAAATTATCTTTAATATCTAAATTGCTTTGGAAAGATTCCAGAAGTTTCAAAAGTTAACCAATCTTGGGATCACTTTCGTTTCCTTGCCTTTCCCTTCTCCAGCAATCAGGCGGTCAGTCCCTCGGAAGATGGGTGGACATAGGAGCTAAGAAACTGGGCTCTGCTTGAGACATCCCATGACTAGCTAGAATTAGCTTTTATAGGACATATTTCTCTCTCCTCCATTCAACTCAGACTGACTGTAGCTATCTTCTGACTTAATTGAATTTCCAGTGATAATGTAAAGGGGTGTTTTTTTAATTTTAGTGAGAAATTTTTTCAGGAGTTAAAATAGAAATGGTTCTAGGAAGGTTTCAAACATCATCTATACTCATGGCAGTTTCTGAACTAGTGTAAACAAGACATTTTGTGTGAAGCAGTGTTTATTTTTAATCCTTCTTTCCTGAAAACAAGAGTCATTATGATGTATGTCTGGATACTTGCAAGATTTAAATATTCACATTGAAGAAAAAATAAGCAACCAGAGAACAAAGCAAAGAACTCTCCACCTCTGGATTTGGTGCATTTTTTTGCCCACATAGTAAGTCATAAAGTAAAATCAACTATTGAATATTGAAGAGGTTTTACAGTGTTGTGCACTATAAACTTAGCCTTGAAACAGAATAGACACAAAGCAAGCTGTCTCATTCACATGCTGAGAAATATGATCAATATCAATCTTTCAAAAAATGTAGCTAAGAGAAATGCACATAAAATTCTTTTAAAATGCTCTACTTAGTATCAAGAGATAGTCAGACATGATCTCCTATAGTTGGAAAATCTCTAGGTCAGGTTCTTGGAAGGAGTTTCTTTTAAAAACTAAATCAGCTGGGTGTGGTGGCACAGGCCTGTAATCCTAACTCATGGAGGGTTGAGCTAGGAGAATTGCTGTCAGTTTGAAGCCAGCCTGGGCTACATAGTGAGTTCAAGGCCAGCCTGAACTACATAGCAAGACTCTTGTCTCAAAAATAAATAAACAAATAAAACTAAACCAAACACAAAACTCTGAAAAATAAGCAGTGTTGCTTTCACTAGCATGGTGCATTTTGATTCCTTTCTCCTGCTGAAATTGATGTTGTACCTAGGTACTGTAACACCCACTTCACTCAACACTCAGAACAGACACTACTAGGGACGTATAAAGGTTCAGCCCTGGAACTGACATGTGTTAGACATTACCATTACTACCCATAATGTGTAAGACCATATGCAGAGCAGTGGCACTTGCTGTGCCTTCTCTATGAATGCGCTCATCTTCTTCTCAGGCACCATTCTCCCACTATATTCCTCAGGGATTCATGTGTTCTACATTGGGATTTACTTATTTGATTCTCCAGCTAGTGCCTATCTCCTCCATGAACTTAAACTGCATGGAAGCAAAATTCCCAGTGCCAAGAACACTGCCTAGAAGATACAGGCTCCCAACTGTTGGTGGAACAAATAACATATACAAAACATGCAAGAGATGATCATGTGTAGAATATTAGAGGTCTGTCATGAAATGTGAAGAAATTCTAACTTGAACCATTGTGTAAAGTGGTAAGAAGTGGAATGGATTTAATTTATCTGAGAAATAGTTTCCTAAATGGTTTCAACTCTGACTTTTTATGTCTTCATGATAAATGAGGTCCCATATTATAGGGATCATTCTTTCAGTAACCTATGGAAATTGGTACAAATCCTCAGACCAAGACCAAAAAAATAAATACATAAATTCAGCAGAAGACCACTAAGACTGAAATAACCTCATGCTCCCTGGGACAAAAAAGAGGGGTCATTGATGCTTTATTTCCCAGTGGCTGGAATGTTCTCAAACCTCAACATACTTCACAGTCTTGCATGTAAAACAAAGGGTAGAGGAGTGCAGAATTCTAGTTTGATACAGATGCAGTAAAACAAAGCAATGTACATGCCTGAGTTGTGGTCCTCCCCCGTATGGTCCCTAAACAACCTATTATATGACATCAAATTAATAAGTTCTGCTCTCTAAGTTGCTTTCAGTAAACCTTGAGTGAAGATTTAGGTCATATTATTTTCTGACTTCCAGAAGATAATGTTTCACAGGTCACTTTAATACAATGAAGTTTCCAATCAAGGTGAACTCCCTCAGGATTCTTGCCAGAGTTAAATCCCACAGAATTAGTCAATGCCAGTACCCAACATGGGCGATGAGACTGACACAGGAAAATGTCTGCTGCTGGAAGGACAGAGAGCTTTTAAAAACCTTCTGGTAGTAACATATTAGACAGATTTCTAGGAATGATGCAAATAAATACAATTCTCTAGTGTTTATTTCCTAGTTCCTCTTTGTTATCATGTCAATTTTGATCATATCACCACTGCTGAAACCATTCTTTTGCATTCACTTAGTAAGCCTCTAACTTTTGGAGCTCAGAGGACAGGTGGAAGGAAGAAAAAATTGTATTTTTCTATTAGGAAGAACATAACATGTCTTTCAGTATCTCATAGTGACCAAAGATTACTTATAGCTAGGCTTTTATTTTCTTCTATGCATTTTTATGTTGTCTTGTCCCCAAAAGTATATGAGGTATCTTAAAATGCATAATAACACCCAATTCTACAGAAGTAGAATTCAAATTCACTCCTTGATCTCTAGTTCCTAGGTTAAAAGCAACCAGTCATACTTAAGCACAATTGCTCTTAAGGCAGAAACTCTAATCCTAAATTTCCCTCTAGAGAGAGAGGTTGAACACAGCCCAGCACATTCTCACACCAAGTGAACCATGGCTGACCTCTCCCAGCTTCCAGGCCAGTAAGTTGTCATCACTGTGGGCCATGGGGAAATGCCAGTGCTCTATGCTGTAAGGGTGATTCTACAGTAAAGTGACTTCCATACTCAGTTCAAGGAAAACTATGCTTAATCTACAACTATGTTGCATGTCCTATAGAAAGATAGACTTGTGCACTTTTTATATCCATTGAGACTTTGATGAGTGGTATGAGGCTGTTAGATAGAAGCTATAATTAATGAACAATAATCTGTCACTGGTGGCTCAGAGAGAGGTATGGGAAGAAGGAGAACTGGATGTGGTTCTGTCAGTAAGAAGTTACGACCCCATTGTACAGCTATTATCAGCAAATTATCACTCCTTTTACCCCTGACAATTAGCCCTTCTCTGGCATAGCCTTTTGGAATGAGGTTATTTTAAAAATCTTATTTGTTTAACTTTTTTAGATTATTAGTACATGTGTGTAGTACATAATGTTTACATTCCTTGTGGGAAGTTGGTCCACATACATAATAATACATCTTAATTCCTTTTCTCATCCCTTGCCCCCTCCCCAACATCTCTTGTCTTGGAGCAGTTTGTGTAAAGAGGGATTGGTTACCTCAGGTCAATATCCTCATGGAAGGACTAAAGGAAATGGGACAATTGTGGAATTTATTTAGGAAACTCAATCACCTATTGTTAAGTCAGGATATATTTGTATTATGAATACCTGAGCTAAACTGCCAACCCATTTTATAGATTCTAAGATAGATAATAGGCCTTTTAGCATTGTCCCATTCCAGGCACTCTTCTAAGTGCTTTTCATACATGGCTCTTTTAAGCATCACCATCATTCTACTAGAAAAGTACCATTATTTCACAAGTGAGAAATTTGAAGAAAAGAGAAAAGTTAATAACTTTCCCAAAATAATACTCCTAACTAACATTCAATTATCTGATCTGGGATTCAAGCCAGGTAGTCTGACTAGAATCTAAGCTATGAATGGTTAAGCTGCATTGCTTTTGCAAATCTTTACATGGTTTGTCAATCTGTCTCCTATGCTATGTGTGCAGGTTGATGCATCTAATTCAATGGCTTCCTAGCAACCAAGATCTATAGGAAAATCTACTTTCTTGGCAACATTTGATTCTATTGACCCAGCTTCCACCACTAATTCAGTTTTCACTAATAAGTATTTGTTAAATTGTACTGGCTTGTCCTGCATCTGGATACATGACTTCTATAACACTATACGTGCATGGCTTTCTTCCTGCCTCTCAGAATCCCCTTTTCAATCCACTTTTCTTCTGCCAGTCATTCACATGGAAGCGTTCCTCATTGTTTCATCCTACACCCAATTCTCTTCTCCCTGGACCCTCCCTCCCTAGTGCTGTCAGGTACTTCAATTATTATGTAATGTTGACATCTCACAAGTATATATTTACAGCCTAATTTCATTCCTAAGATTCCAGTTCACATGGTCAGCCTTCTGCTATAATTGAATGTTCATATTTACTCAAAATTAATCTGTCCAAAATTTAGTTCATCTTTGTGCCCTCTAGCAACTTCCAGAATTACTTCTCTGTTTATTTTCTCAGTTTATGATACCATGATCTGTAACGCTGCTCAGTTCAGGGAACTGGAAATCATTTTGGCTTCTCTTTTTTATTTCTCATACTCAATCATCCACCCAGCCTTGTTGAGTCCACCTGTTCAATGGCTCTTAAACTTGTCTACTTTTTTCATCTCCATAGCTTTTTTTTTCTTAAATTCTTTTATTGGTAGGTTGCAACCACCATTTACTTACTTTTGTGTTATAGCATATTGTAAAGACCAGTCAAATATCATTTCCTCTATGTGCTCTTTGAAATATAGCTCCCTACTTCTCATCCTCACTCATCCTTTAACTTTGTACAGAATGGCTCAAACATTCTGAAAGGCTTCATTCTATTTTAACTTTCTTCCTACTGCTTTTTTGCCTCTTGCTTCCCCTCTCTACATCCCTTCTTCCCCCCACGCACTCTTTTTTTTTTTTTTTTTTTTGGTACCGGGGATCGAACTCCGGACCTTGCACTTGTGAGGCAGGCGCCAGAACCACTGAGCTAAATCCCCAGCCCCATGTACTCTTAACTTGTCTAATTCTATGTCTAATTGATGTCACTTTCTGCAGAAAGTCTTCCCTGAGCTCCACATTTTGGCTGTTTCCCTTCTCTAGAATACCATTGTGCCATGAATTTTTCTACCACAACATTTATCACCTTGTACTGCAGTTATGGTTCTACTATTTGGAAGAACAGTTAATTTTATACATTTATCCTTGTAAGTTCATTTATTCTTAAAGAAAGAGCCAACAGGGGACCAAAATCAGTGACTAGGTGCTCTGCTCCATACAATCAGAAGCCCAGACTCCCAGGAGGTCTGTCACCCTTACATGACTTCTCAGTCACTCTGCATGATAATATCTGCATAGTACAAGACAAAAGACCATGAAGAATCATTGATGGAAGGTTTTACAGGCCAGATTTGAAATGACAGCTATCACTTCCACTCACATTCCATTGAATAGGACTCAGAACATGGTAACATCTAACTGAATGAGAGGCAGGGAAAAGGTAATTTATTTGTGCCAGGAAATTAGTTTACTGGTCGGCTAGTAGTCTGCCACACTAACCTTCACTCTCACTGAACTGAAAATTTCATGACATCAGGGGTAAAGATTTTCTTGCTCTCCATTTTATCCTCAATTCTAGATGTAATTGGTGATCAAGAAGTATTTGGTGCATAAATGAAGCTATGCATATCAATATTTATAAATTGCCTTTTAAATGTTTTTTCCATCCTGATGTTGGCTGCTGCCTATGTAAGTCACCCACACAGCATCTTCTGTGGCAGTCTGTAGCATACCTTCCCATATTTCACTGTCTTCATGGAGCTATGGTGTAGAAAGTATCTCTTTGGATTTCATTGGTAGGCTCCATTGCAGAAATGATTATTATGATCCTCTCTGGATATGTACTAAGTGCAGATGCATAAGCCACAATGTCAATTTATTTGTTTAACAAACATATATATTTTAAAGGTTATTACCCATATTCTCTCTACTTAAGGGATGGAGTTAGGGGATGCAGTAGCTGGGAAGCTGGGACACTAATCACCACTGACAAAAGTTTGGGTATAAATGAGCCTATTAGCTACCATACTATAAGGTTATTGTTAAGATTATTGTACATATTACATAGCATTCCTTTTTAAAGGTCTAGAAGAAATTTTATCTTAAATTACAATAAAAAGAATAACTTTCTCCTGAAAATTGATTTATTTTGTCTTCTGATGTTCATCAACCATATAACATATACTCTTTATTTCCTAGCATTTGCTACTAGAAAGTTCAGAGCAAATATGGGGCTACATAGGGTAGAGATCAAGATTTGCATTTTCTGTACTATCCCAATTCAGGCTTCCACTGATTCAACATATTTTTCTCTAGCCATATTTTCCTTTGTCCTCATTTTTCCTTTCTATTCACTAGTTTTTATCTTCTTATATTACACATTTATGTAAGTAACCTTGAATATGTTTTGGAACAAAGGAGAAATACATACAATAAAATATATTAAAAATTTGTCTTTACATAAACATGATTTCAATAGAATGTGGTTAGGTATTTTTCTTCTTCATTAATCTATGGTGTTTTAGCTCCAGAGATATTTTCAAAGGAATGTGAAGCAGTCTTTTATTTGGGAAGACAATAAAAAGAGGAAGAGAATAAAAAAATGATTGATTATAAACATAGAGATGACTTTGCAAGCTGAGAATTGAAGTAAATATGAAACTATATTTATTATGTGAAACATATTGTCTACTATTACAAAAATTCATTCTAATGTAAGTTCTGTGAGAGCAAGAACCTTGTCTTCATTGTTGCTATTTCCCCAGCATGAGAACAGAACCTGACACAATAAATACTAAACAATATATTTTGAAAGTGAGAATGTTATACATTTGTATTTAGGAGAACTAGGTTAGTAGCAAAAAGATGAGGTTGAATATTAGTTATACATCCACAAGCATAGCATCTTTGGATTTAGTTTTATTATTTATAAAGTGAGGGTATTAGACTTTCCACAGAGATCTTTCGAATTTAATAATAGTTCGTGCTCTTGTTGAATCTAGTGACATAGTTAAACATAAAGATGTAAATGTCTATAATAATTTGGGAATTTTGCTTTCAAAGTAGAATACCCAGCTACATTGTCAATGGTCCCTACAGATGTGGATACATCAAAGCCACACACCATGCCTCAAAGTGAATATAGCACATCTTTCCTCACATGTTTCAGAAACAACATACAAGTTTAACAACATACAGTCCCTGTGATATTGAGATTTGGGGAAAAAAACCTATATTTTTCATTTGATGTTGATATTTAGTTTTGAGCTACTCTGTAGTGATCATATATTGATAGAACAATCCCTATAGTCTTAAAAGTAAGGGTTAATGATCTGTTATTATAGTTTATCTTTTATTTGTCAAGGAATTTTGAGGTAATATTAAAGAAATCTCAGCACTCCCAGGGATCTGAATTGGTGACAAGAACAGAGAGCAAATCAATTATAAGTTGTCATTAAACAGAAACTATAGAGCTTCTACTTAATAATAGTTACTGTTCCTTCATAGAGGAGCACATTTTCAATTTCAGATTTCCCCAGTCATATAGATTAAAAATTCAGTGCATCAAAGCAAAGTCAAATTATAGATTTATTTTAAAAAGTTAGATTCTGAAAATAATTTTGTCCTTCAGCCAGCAATTCCCATACTGAAGACTTTAGTGACTCCTGGACCTCCAGTGAGACAGATGCCAGAAAATGTTGAGTATAAGTGTGAGTCCTGTAGAATCTGGTGTCCCCTCATTCATTTAATACATATTGAACAACTATCATGTGCTTGTTCATAAGCTTATTCACTAATATTTGCAATGCATCTACCATGTTTAAAGCATTGCTGTAGGTGATAAGAATACATTTGTGAACAAAATATATCTAATCTCCTAATTCTGTTGCAGGACAGACAAATAGTAAAAAGTGATATAGAGAAAACGAAGTAGTGAAAGAAGACAGGAAGACTCAAGGTAAGGGTGGGTGGTCTTGGAACGTCTTATTGAGGATGCTGACATCAGAACAAAGGTACCACCAATGAAGCAAACAAAGGAAGATATGAGTGTATGTAAGGAAAAGAAAAGTAGCCAGTATATGCATATTATCAATGAAAATGAACAGAGAACCCAATCTGATGCACAGAGGTGATTTATTGTTCTTCCAGTACACCTGGCAGCAGTTCTGTGGGTGCTGCTTTAGCAGATATTGACAGCCTGAAGAAGAAATATACTGCCTCCTAGTGGCATAAAACAAAGATCAATGGAGTGGGGAAGTGGCATGGAAAGTAGCTGGAGCAAAGAGGAAAGAGAATTCCAAGTGTTTCAGGTGCAAAACTCTGCATTCACTTTCTGGACCCTTTGCCACAAAGAGTAAATGTGTATGTCCTTTTGGAAAGCATTTAAGACACACATGTGAAACCTTTAGAGGTCTTTTATGCCTGCTGGCTCCATCATTTGACTGCTGGGAATTTCTCCTTAGAAAATGTAGAAAAGGACCATGTACAATATTTTTCTTTGCAACATTACTTTTATCTCTTTGATGGACCTCGGAGTTATGGATTTGGATTAATCATAATCTTTAATTCATGACAAACTTGCATCATTAGTCAACGCATGATTCTCTGTAATCTATTTCTTTTTTAAAAATATATTAATAATATAATAGATACCTGTAAACTCACTGCCCAAATACAAGAATTGAGAAGGCAGTATTCAGATGTGACAGCATCAAAGGAGATCCACAAATAAGTGGAATTTAGATATATGACAAAGTTAGCATGACAGATTACTTAGAAAAAGAGGGAAGGACTGTTCAGCAAATAGACATGAGAATGTACCCCTACCATGCACATTACACAAAAATAAACTGCATATAGTTTAAAATCTTTATGTCAAAAGAAAAACGTTAAAACATGTAATAAAATAAAGATGAACTTCTTCCTGGCTCTTGAATTAGGGAAAAGCATAATGAAGAGGCATAAAGCACTATAACCATTAAAAATTGATAAATTAGAATGGAATTAAGAAATCTGGGTTCATCAAAAGATGCCTTAGAGGAGGTTAAAAAGCAAGATATAGGGCCAGGAATTTGGCTCAGTGGCGCCCGCGCCTGCCTCGAAAACACAAGGTCCTGAGTTCGATCCCTGGTACCAAAAAAACAAAACAAAACAAAACAACATACAGTTTGGAAGAGATATTTGCCACACATATATTTGAAAAAGGATCAAATACTTCATGTCAAGATACATAAATCAATAGCAGAAGAAGACAAAAAGCAATAGAAATGAATGACAAAAGGTGCATCACAAAACATAAAAGTGGCTACAAACATCTAAAAAGATGCACATCTCTCTAGTAATCAATAAATGTAAATAAAAACTAGAAGGGAGAAACGATTCAACATATAATCAATTGGAAAAAATTAAGAAGTCTGGTATTGCCACATGTGTCATTGATACAATTTTTTATAAATTGCTGATGGGACTAAAAATTGGTTGACATTATGTTTTAAAGTTGAACATGCACATACCCTATAACCAAACAATTCTATTCCTGTATATATACCTCCTTCTCCAATTGTATATGGATACAAGAAATATGAACACATGTATATACAGGAGATTGAATATAAATGCTGCAAGAAAATAGTGTTCACATAGAAAAATTACAAATAATCTAAATGCCTCTAGTCAAGAGAATGGATAAATTTGCAGTATAGAATGGAATCAAATAGTATAGAGGAATTAAAAATGACTAAACAACAGCCATTCAACAGCATAAATGAATTTTAATGACATTGTATTGAGCCAAAACAGTAAATACCAGATGACAACATATGGTTTAAGTTTTTAAATAAAATAAAAATAAGTATAACTAAATATATAACAGACAAAAATTTTAAACTATGTAAATGAATAAAAAGCACAGCATTCAGGACAGGATTTGCTTTTGATAGACACAAGAAATGGAACAGGATGAAGACATTTATAGTGTTATTCATAATAGTTAAAAATCTGCGAGTGTGGCTAGGAATAGACAGTATTAAGGAAACATATGACTGATAATAAGATAATGTTTAATAGGCTAAAGTATAACTCATATAGCTCAGTGAAATATTATGAAGCCAGCCAAAACAATAGCCATTATGTTCTCTTAGCCAACTTATCATAGAGACAAAAGTACAAGGTATAAAATTTTTATCAATCAGATGTAAATTGACTATAAAAACATTAGTGACACTAAGGATAATAGTCCATACTTAATAGATTTGGACTTATGCTATATAGTATTAGCACAAAATTGAGTTGTTTGTAATAAACTATGCTAAAATACTACTTACACTAGTTTTTGTCATCCTTTATTGTTGAGATTATATAGTACAAGGAAATTTCATGAGATCTTTCTTTGTTTACCTATATCCTCAGTCCCTAAAATAATGCTTAGCACACAGTTATTGCTCAATACTAACTGTAGATGAATAAATAAATAAATTGATACTTGTTGGTTATAACATAAAAATTATGTAGTATTGGAGATAAAAGTTTATTGAACAACTGTATTATTCAGCTTTTTTATTGCTGGGGCAAAATATGAAACATACAACTTAAAGGATGAGAGATTTTACTTACTTCATGGTTTCAGATGTTTCAGTCCTTGGTTGACTAGCTCCAAGGCAGAAATGTGATGGTGGAAGGGCTTGGTGGTGCAGACAAGAAGCAGAGCCCAGGGGAAGAGTGCCAGGAGAAATCTACCTTCGGAAGGCATGCTGCGAGTGACCTGCCTTCTTTAACTGGGTCCCACTTCCTAACAACACATTCAGTTATGAGCATTAGTGCATTAACCCGCCCTGTAAGCAAAGCACTGCATGTCTAGTCACCTCTCCGGGAGACTCTTAATCCACTCAAGTCAACAATTCAGATTAACTGGATTAAGATTAACTACAATGTTATAAGAAAAAAACTGAACTCCATATTAGATTTATGCTATAGTCAATTATCTCATATTTTAGTTCTCAGCATAATACTTACCAGTGTCTGATATCTCCTTTATGTATTTAACTCTGATTGAAATTATACTAGAATGTAGGACACAAGAGAATAGGAACCTAAGCCTTCTTATCTCTTGCTTACTGCAGTGTCCTATCACATATAGCAATGGCAGGCATACTGTCAGCTCAAGAAGCATTTGTTGAATGATTGAAGGGATAAGTGTATATGGGCAATGACAAAGAAGAAAACACACAGACTGACACAAACACAGTGAAAAGAAGTGATTTGTTTAATTTGAATTTTAACTTCTTTTTCCATTTCAATGGTTATTGTAATATCATGTGTGGCATAGAGGTGGGAGGGGTAGGATGAGGAAGACATCCTTTCCATCCCCTACATCATGAAACATAGAGGTCATCCAAGGTACTTTTTGCCCCAGAAACTGGAATACCGAAAATATGTTGCTTAAAAGTCTTGCTTTATAATTTCTATAATTAGAACTCTATAATTCTTAGTCATTTCACAGATCCATAATGAAATGAACTATTGCGAACATCCACATTTTCTGTTCTTTTCCACTTGAAAACCTCATTTTCCTCAGATATCATTTTATCTTTCTTAACATAAAATCAGCCTTAGAAATGGTGAAATCAGAAAGGAACTCTGAAGCCAAACAAAGAAGTTTGCCCTGGCAGTGTAGGCACACATTCTTACTTATACGAGAATAAGAAGAGCCTGTTAACCAGTCTATAAACTTGGAGAAAATATCCCCTGCGGTAAGTTGCTTTATTTATAATCATTCACAAAAACACATTAGGATCCAACAAGTTGAAATTGAATGCTCACTCCCAAACTGTTTCTGAAACATGTTTCTACTTGTTAGGTTGGACTGCAATGTGACATCCAGTATTGGATGATGCATTTGGCAAGATTCATGACAGGCCTTGGTAATGTGATTTTCTTCCTTTCAGCACGTTTATTTCAATAGATTTATGAAATGTTTAGAAACAGAAAAAGAATGATAATGGCTGAGTTTCCAGAATTTGTAGGGCCTTTGCTGTATGTGAACATATTCTATGGGATATTTGGCTCCTGCATGCACTTCATGGAACTCATATATATTTAAATGTCACTACTCTGCTCTGAGTACATTGCATTTAAATACATTATCTTTTAATATATTCTTTTCTTATTATTTTGCTTATAAACTTGAAGAGGAATTCAATAATATTTGCACTATAATTCACCTTCCAACTTTCCTATGATGTGGAATAAAAATACTTATTTTATTTTAACTGCTTATGAAATAGTAATGCTCAATCTAAACATCTTAATACCATATATATGGTATTATATATAGTGTATAACTACACTATAGTTAATTAGTTATATAGTTATATAAAATACATATTGGTTAATTAAATATAAATATATATATATATATATATCTCTTCTTGGAACAACTTTTCACTGAGACTCGGGTGACCAGACCACGGAGCAGAAAATTGAATCTTAATCAGTTTTTTCTTTCTGATTTCCCTTGCTATTAGTGTGATCCAATGGAGCTCAAAGCCTCATTGAAACCAGTCAGTGTGTATAAGTCAGGGAAGCAGAGATATGATATCAGTCTCTGTGGCCCCTTTCCTTCCAGCCCATCTCATTACCCAAATCAACAAGCTCAAGCTCACAATCAACACAAACACCAAACATACACTCATACACATACCACACACACAAACCCACACCATACACGCACACACCACACAACACCCACACACACGCACAAACACATCAAGCGCTCAGTCCTCCTTACTGACCTCAGAAAGTAACTTTACTATGTTCTTTGACCATGAATTCCTTATCCTTTCAAAACTTACACACCCTTCCTCTTAAATCTTATAAACATATCCATCTCTTACTCTGCCTGGGTCCTGAATGGTTCTGTCTAAGCTTCTTGATAGCTGAGCCCAATGATTTCATAGCATCCTCTGTATTTTCCTTAGTCAGGAGAAGGAGCAGCTACAGTTGAAAGATTTGAAAGTCAGAATCTTTGTGTGGTTGGGAAGAGTGTAAGGGCTCCATCTGTAGACTGGGTAGTGATGCCTACAGTGAGCAAAGTAGCTAGTACCAGTGTGTGCATCCTGGCAGCAGGGGCAGTGCTTTCTCAGCTAATATTCTCCTTAAAGAGAAAGCAGAACACCTTAAGAAAGATGACACCATGGGCTGGGGATTTAGCAAAGTGGTTCCACCACCTGCCTCGAAAGCACAAGGTCCTGAGTTCGATCCCTGGTACCAAAAAAAAAAAAAAAGATGACACCAAGAAATGATTCATCAAACATCTACATATTTGTGAAAAGATGCTAGAATTCCATGAAAGTTCAGTTCACATCAGGACTCCTACAAAGGTAACAGAAATTATCTGTGGTTTTATCAAAAGAACTGTCAAACTTCAGAGAATAAGGACTTTGATGATTCAAAGTAGATTTTCCTACAAAGTAAAAAGATCTCTAATGTCACATAATGTCACTGACAACTCTAAACTGGTCATGGATTAAGGTCAAAAGAGTTACTGCAGCTAAAGTAAAAATATTATGCTATGAAATTGATATTGCTTTCACTATAGATGATAAGTATCCTTCCTTGATGAACAAGCTTTACCAAGTACTAAATTTAAAGAAATTTTTAAGAATCTTACATTATGTTCAAGGAAGGATATAACAATTTATTTGAGAAGCTCCAACAACACAGTATCCCTGTATTTCTATTTTGGGTGATATTGGTTTATCAGTCAAGGTGGTATTTACCATACAAATGTCAAAGTGCTGTTTATTCATTGATTTTGATGAAAATGGATGCTCAAAAGATTTAAAGGAAAATTAATTTATATGTCTAACAAACATGATGATGCCTTGAAGAACACAGAATATTTCAATCAACTGAAGGACAACAGCATCGTAATTCTGTTGAAGGATTCTGAAGGAGACATAAGAATGCCAGTTGGAGTAGCCAAGGCATTCTGAGGATGAGATATTTAAATGATAGGAGTGGATGGGCTCTCAGAAAAGTGTTTTTTAATTGAAAGAGCAATCACTAGAAGAAGCAAACAATTTTTTTCTCCTTCCTTCCTTCCTTCCTTCTTTCCTTCCTTCAGTTCTTTCTGGTATTAAGAATTAAACCCAGTGCTTTTGACTGAACTGCATCCCCAGGCCCTTTTAATTTTTTGGCTTTGAAACAAAATCTCTCCAACCCACTAAGTTGCCCAGGATCGGCTCAGCCTTCCAGAGTTCTGGGATTACAGGTGTGTGCTACACCACCAAGACTAGCCACTCATCTTACAGAGGATTCCATAAATAAGTATCCTTCATGAAGACCTCTCTCTTGTGGGAGCATGGGCTACAATTACTATTCATCAATTCATCTTGTGGAAAGACTCTTATTTATATTTTTGTTCTTGAAGTTTCTCCTTTACATTAATTATTTTCAGATATATTGGATTTATGAAATGAAAGCTCCTTTTTCTTCACCCCTGTCATCACCACAGTCCCCTCTAAATTTTTATCACAAGTAAAATAATAACAACTCTTAAAGCCAAAAGTAGAAAAGTAACTTTTCCAATGTGGATTTTATATTTAATGATATACTATGCATTATACTGAGGAGTTTTTTTTTTATGCTGGAAAAGATTGTTGAAGTCTAAAGAGAATTTTTACAAAATGGTCAAATAATTGACATGAATTATTCCTAGTTTTACAATTTGGAATGGTGATGACTTGAAATTGTGTTGTGTCTGCTTTGCTCAGAGAAAAATCAATATTAACCAGAAAACACTGTATTTGGCAAAAAACATACTGATGTCCATATGCTACTAATTTTTATAAAATGTTCTGTAACGATTTATTGATAATGAAGTGAGATATCTTTTTGTTTTAAATGCCTATTTCCATTAAAGGAATTGTACTTCTTCAATCACATTTAACTTAGCATATATTATCCTATCCTTTCTTGAAAACATACTTTGAAGAGATACTTGGTACTCTGTCTAGAAGAAAAATCAGTCAAGAGCATATGTGCAAGATCAGATAATTAAATTGAAGAAAAGAACATTTTCTTGACCTAATCATACTCAATATGGCAGTGTAGGACAGATTGTCCTCTGAGAAATCCCTAAAACCATCAACTTGCACCTCTTTGGAAAGGCCTTGTTACCTTTGTCAATAGCTGCAGCCACTGTTGACATCTAGATAGAAAGCAAGAAAGGGCTGGGAGTGGGCTAAGAGTTTTTTAAATGTTTGTTTTGGTTTTGTTCATTTATTTTGATCTTGGCACACAAGGAAGCACTTAACTGGGAACCTTATACATGCTACTATTTTAAATAAATGAGTAGAATATGTTTCTACTGATTGAAACCCTGCACTACTTGTTTCACTTTACATTATATTGGAGGCCTGCTATCAAATCCAGGTGCATGCCAAGATGTGCATCTTTCTTTCCAGGAATGGAGCAACAATAAACAAATGAATTCAAATCTATGTGCTGCCCAAATATGCTGCCATCCACTCAAGAGAAATATTTTTCTCTGAATACCTCAAAGGTGCTCACTCAGGAACTAATGAGACCTGTCACCATAGGGGTGGACAATGCTCTACTAACACAGCTGTTTCTACTGTCAGCCAGACCACAAATACAAAATATTTTATTACCTCATATATGTTCTACAAAGGTCTTCAGAGTCCCACTGGCACCTTTTCCTGACTAAAATCTACCCTAGCACACCTGTACTTTCATTCTCTCATGTTCCTTTTTCTCAATTATGGATGAACAGGCAAACAGCGAGAATAAATTCTCTGTGACTAGTGTATGCTTTCTGATCTTTTTTTCCTGTTTCTTAGTGACTATTTGAGTCCATTTGTGCAGATTAAACAAAATACCACAGATCAAGTAACTTATAAAGATAAGAAATTTTTTTTTATAGTTCTAGAGGGCTGGGAAGTTCAAAATCAAGGTGTCAGAATCTTATGAAGACCTTACTGTGTCCACACACGGTGGAACACAGGAAGGAAAGGCTGAGCTCTGCTCTTTTATCTGGGCCTTAATCTCATTCATGAAAAGAGGTGCCTTGCAGCTTAATCATCCCTTAAAAGTCCCAGCTCTTAATACTATGACATTGGCAACACCTGAGTTTTAAGGAGAACTATGATCAAAACTTTTCCAGTTAAAGACATCTGAACCACAAGTATCCCTCAACTCTCCATTTTTCTGATACAATCTAAGGTATACTGCAAGACAGTTTAATTATATTGCTTTAAGTACTCATTAATGTACTTCCCTCCATAATTATTAGATCCGATTATAATGAACAAGAAGAGAAAATAGATGACTAGTCATATAGATTAACTCTTCCAATATATTATTCCCTTAGCAGTTTCATGAATACCCAGTAAAACATACAGCTTATCTACCTTGGGTGCAGGCTAAACCCTTCATGGTGAGTACATGGGAAAGAATTAGGAACAGAGAGAGCTCCCAGACCAGAGGAGGCTTCTAGGTCAACATGCCACAGCTCCCAGTGCAGAGTAGGAGGCTTTCAGGCCAACCTACTACTGCTCCCAGTGCAGAGGAGGGTTCCAGGTCAGCGTGCCACAGCTCCCAGCACAGAGGAGGCTTCCGGGTCAATGTGCCACAGCTCCCAGTGCAGAGTACGAGGCTTCCAGGACAACCTACAACCACTCCCAGCACAGAGGAGGTGAGCCTGCCACCAGCAGCACCCCAACCACCCCACCCCACCCCTGTAAAAATGACAATACACATAAACAAGCCTCAGAACCAGACTTCCAGATCACATTACAGCAACCTCAAAAGGAAACAAGATGGAACCCTCTGATACTCAAGCACCTGGACTCCCTGAACTAGCAAAGAAAAAGGATCTGGAAAAAATGAATTCAGAAATAATTTCTCAGATAACAACAGAGATTGGGCCCATTGTAAGAGATATGATTAATAAATCTAGAGAGGACACAGATAAAAGAGTAGAGGACCTGAAGAACATGATGGAATCCCAACACAGGAAACAAATGGAATGCATACAACAGATGCAAACATATTTCCAAGAGATAAAAAAACTTCATTGAGAATCTATGCACCAGAAGAGCCAATGTGAAAACAGAATTTCAGATGTAGAAGATAAGATTGCAATTAATGACCAGGAAAAGAAAAATTGCTTTAAAATTGTAAGCAACCACAAGAAATCAATCCAACAGCTTCTAGATGATGCAAAGAAGAATAAAATAAGACTGATCAGAGTCAATGAAGAAACAGGAGAGAGAGCAGATGACATCAAAAAACTTCACAGAAGCAGAAAACTTGCCAAGCAGGGGAAAAGAACTTGGCATACAGATAAGTGAGGCATATAGGACTCCAAATAGCCTTGATCAAAAAAATCTACACATAGGCATAGAATTGTTAAGATTCCAGAAACACAACAGAAGAACAAAGTTCTACAAGCAGTTAGAGAAAAGAAACAAATCACATACAAAGGAAGTCCATCAGAATCACAGCAGACTTCTCAATGCAAACCCTCAAGGCAAGAAGAGCTTGGAGTGATATATTTCAAGTGCTAAAGGGAAACAACCTTGAACCCAAATTGATGTACCCTGCAAAACTATCTTTCAAAATTGATGGTGAAATAAGACACTTTCATGACAAAAAGCACCTTAGGAACTTCATGAATACCAAACAAGCACTCCAAAAAATTTTAGACAAAATCCTAGCAAAAGACAAGGAAGATCAAAAACCCAGGAAGCCCAGCAGAATGAATACACCAGGCACGACAGGAAATTAAAGCAAAGGGGGAGAATCCAACAAAAAGAAAATATCATGACAATGATAAGTCAATATGTATCCATTATAACCATCAATGTTAATGGTCTCAACTCACCAATCAAAAGAAATGGACTGGCAGAATGGGTCAAGAAGCAAGATCCAACAATATGCTGCATACAAGAAACACACTTAATTCAAAAAGAAACTCATAGACTGAAAGTTAAAGGGTGGAAAACAATACTCCTTGAGACAGGATCTTGAAAACAAAGCAGGAGTAGCTACTCTCTTTGCAGACCAAGTGGATTTCAAACCCACACTAATTAAGAGAGACAAAGAAGGACACTACATCCTTGTAAAGGGAACGATCCAACAGGAAGAGATGACAATCAGAAATATCTATGCACCAAACATTAGTGCACCCAACTATATAAAACAAATACTAACAGACATGAAAAATCATATAAGCACTAATACAATAGTAGTGGGGGACCTCAATACCCCATTGTTACGAATAGATAGATCAACTAGACAAAAAACAAGCAACGAAATACTAGAACTGAATCAAACTCTTGAACAAGTGAACTTAACAGATGTTTACAGAGTGTTCCACCCCACAAAATAAGAATACACATTCTTTTCAGCTCCACATGGGTCATTCTCCAAAATAGACCACATACTTGCTCATGCAACATATTTAGGTAAGTGCAAAGGAATGAAGTTATCCCCTGTATATTATCAGACCATAGTACAATGAAATTGGAGTTCAATAGCAAAAGAAACCACAAAAATTTCATAAACACATGGAAATTGAACAACACACTTCTCAACAACCAATGGGTCACAGAGGAAATTAAAGAAGAAATCACACAGTTCCTTCAATAAAATGACAATGACAATACAACATATTGGAATCTCTGGGACACAATGAAAGCAGTCTTACAAGGGAAATTCATAGCAGTGAATACTCACATTAGGAAAACAGAGCAGGCCCAATTAAACAACCTGATGCTGAACCTCAAGCTTCTAGAAAAAAAAGAGCAGGACAAACCCAAAGCCCATAGAAAGGAGGAAATTATAAAGATCATGGCAGAAATCAATGCAATGGAGACTAAGAAAACAATACAAAAAATCAATGAAGCCAAGAGTTAACTCTTCAAAAGAATAAACAAAATTGACAAACCCTTAGCCAACCTTATCCGAAAAAGGAAAAAAAAGGCCCAAATTCATGCAATTAGGAATGAAAAGGGTGAAATTCCACAGACCCAGCAGGAATCCAGAAGATCATCAATATCTACTTTCAGAACCTATAGGCCAATAAAATGGAAAACATAGAAGAAATAGACAGATTCCTAGATATGTAGGAAATACCAAAGTTCAACGAAGAAGACCAAAAAATTCTAAACAACCCAATATCAATCAATGAAATTAAAAACGTAATTAAAAACTTACCAACTAAAAAAAGCCCATGTCCTGATGGCTTCACTGCTGAATTCTACAAGACATTTAGAAAGGAACTACTGCCACAACTGTTTAAACTCCTTGATGAAATGGAAAGGGAAGTAATACTTCTGAATTCATTCCTGGAAGCAAGCATAATCTTGATCCCCAAAGCAGAGAAAGACCCAACCAAAAAAAGACAACTATAGGCCAATCTCACTAATGAACATAGATGCAAAAATCCTTAATAAGACACTGGCAAATAGAATGCAGATGATCTTTGAGAAGATCATACACCCTGATCAAGTGGGATTCATTCCAGGGTTGCAGGGATGGTTCAACATATGCAAATCAATCAATGTAATACACTACATCAATAGCGCCAAGGACAAAAATCATATGATCATCTCAATAGATGCAGAAAAAGCACTGGACAAAATCCAATATGCATTTATGATAAAATCCTATAAGAAATTGGAAATGATGGTCTCTACCTCAGTCTGATAAAAGCCATCTATGAAAAACCAACAACCAATATCATACTAAATGGTCAAAAACTGAAATCCTTCACACTAAAACCAGGAACAAGACAAGGATGGCCACTATCACCACTCCTGTTCAATATAGTTTTGGAAACATTAGCCACAGCAATTAGACAAGAGAAAAAATTAAAGGAATAAAAATAGGAAATGAAGAAGTCAAACTGTCATTATTTGCAGATGAAAAGATACACTATATAGAAAACCCCAAGAATGTCACCAAAAGTCTTCTAGACTTAATAACCAAATTCAGTCAAGTAGCTGGTTACAAGGTCAACACACAAAAATCAATAGCTTTCCTCTACATGAACAACAGACTCACTGAGACAGAAATAGGGCAAACAATTCCTTTCACAATAGCATCCAAAAAACTGAAATACCTAGGGATCAATCTAACAGAAGAAATCAAAGACCTCTTCTCTGAAAACTATAGCACTTTGAAAAGAGAGATTGAAGAGGATATCAGAAAATGGAAAGACATCCCTTGCTCCTGGGTAGGAAGGATCAACATGGTGAAAATGGCCATACTTCCAAAACTGCTATATAGATTCAATGCAATCCCAATTGAAATCTCAGCAGCATATTACATGGGCCTTGAGAAAACAATCCAAAAATTCATTTGGAACAAGAAGAGACCCAGAATAGCAAAAGCAATTCTAGGTAACAGAGACATGGCTGGAGGTATTACAACCACCAACTTGAAACTATACTACAAAACTACTGTGATAAAAACAGCATGGTACTGGCAAAGAAACAGATCTGAGGACCAGTGGAACAGATTAGAAGATGCAGAAACAACCCCAAGCACACTCAGCCACCTCATCTTCCACAAAGGAGCCAAACACCCTCACTGGAGGAAAGATAGCCTCTTTAATAAATGGTGTTGGAGAAATAGGGTTTCAACTTGCCAAAGACTAAAGTTAGACCTATATCTCTCACCATGTACTACATTAAAATTGAAATGGATTAAAGATCTAACATTAAAACAAAAACACTGAACCAGCTGGAACAGAGGTTAGGTAGAACTCTTGAAGACATTGGTGTAGGAAAAGATTTTATGAACAAAACCTCAGTTGCCCATGAACTATCACAAACAATCAACAAGTGGGATCTCTTCTTATTAAAAAGCTTCTGCACAGCAAGAGAAACCAGCAGCAATGTGAAGAGACAACCCACAATGTGGGAAAAAATTTTCACTAGTGGTCCCTCAGAAAACGGTCTACTATCTAGAATATATAAAGAATTGAAAAAAATCAGACCTCCCAAATTTGAAGACCCAATCCAAAAAAAGGGCATCTGAAATGGACAGATATTTCTCACACAAAGAAGTAGAAATGGCAAATAAACATATGAAAAAATGTTCAACATCACTAGTTATTCGAGAGATGCAAATGAAAACAATGCTGAGATTCCACCTCACCCCAGAAAGAATGGCTGCTATCAAGAAATCAACCAAAAGCAAATGCTGGTGAGGCTGTGGGGAAGGAGGAACACTGCTTCACTTCTGGTGGGAGTGTAGACTGGTGCAACCACTGTGGAAATCAGTATGGAGATACCTCAAAGAACTAGGACTGCAAGTCCCATTTGACCTAGCTATTCCCCTGCTGGGTGTCTTCCCCAAAGAATTAAAAGAATCACACTACGGTGATATATGTGCACCCATGTTCGGAGCAGCACAATTTGTCATAGCTAAAACTTGGGAGCAGCCCAATTGCCCATCAACTGGAGACTGGATAAAGAAAATGTGTTTTTTTAATAAAATGGAGTATTACTCAGCCATAAAAATTGAGAAATTAGAGACATTTATTTCTGAATGGATACACATTGAGGCCATACTCTTAAGTGAAATAAATAGGACATGCGTGTAAATACCAAATAGTTTCTCTAGTGTGAGAAATTGAAAGTGTAAATAAGGACTAAAAGGTATAATAGATAATGTGAAATAGGAAGAAAAGGGGTAACATGGAAGGGGAAGTGGGAGGGGTAGGGGAAGGAAAATAGGGAATGGTATTAATATGAGAAAATCAAAAAGGAAACAAAGTCTTTTAAATAGGGAGGGATGGAGGGGTTGAAGGGAGTGCAAAGGAGGGAGGAAAAATAAGAACCAAAAGAGTATGTAAAGGTGAAAATTTCCAATGATGAATCTCATTATATTGTATATCTAAAATGTACCAATAAAAGGATATACAGTTAAAAAAAAAAAAGAATTAGGAACAGAGATTGCGATCTACTTTATTTGGGCATGGGAGGAAAAACAAGAACTGATAAGGAGCCAACACCAGATGGGCACTTAAAAGTGCATCTTGATAATGAAAATGACAATAAACAGAATCAAAATTCCTCCCAGTCAAATAAGGTAGAAAACTCAAAGCCTCAGAATTTTCTCTATTTTATTTCAAAATGAAATCTCCAAATAGCATTTTCGGCCAGCTATAGCCATTCAAGTTTTTTATTTTCCATTTTGAATGGAAAGATTATTCAACATGGATTTGTAAGGAATTTTTATTGACCTCATAAACACACTGGGTTGTATAAAATCAATATTGTGATCAGCTGAATCCTTGCTACCCTAAAAGAGCATGGATCAGGCTACATCTTTCCATGACCTCATGTATGGCATTTTGCCATACCACTTAAATTTCTCATGTAGATTTCTTAACATATATTTTTATTATTTGAAAATGTTCATCTTTTCTTAGGACCAATAGGAAATTTCCTCATTTGCTAGCTGTTAGACAAATCCCAGGATTGTAGCCTTGCTGTAAATTGGTCCTTAGTAAGCTTTACACATAATATTTTATGGACAGCCAGGCCATTCATGAAACTCAATCATGATTTTATACTGCTTGATCAGGTTGAGATGGCTATTGCATCAATTCAGATATTCTCTTTTATATCCCTAGATGATGTCTTCAACAGCACAATGGGAAGCTTTTCAGAAATCCTCACAACTGCTTATAGATTGACTAAAAATAATAGCATCCATATCACTGGTGAATCATTTGCCATGTCTTTTGGGATTTTATGTTTTGGCTACTGAACAAATATTTGTTGAATATTATGCCAATTGTTGGGTATATAGTAATGACACTGGGCTCCCAAAGATTATAATCTATTAGAGATGAGATATAGTAAATAAATAATTGTACAATTAATTTGCCACAAGTACTAAGATGCGATGTCACAATCTAACAGAAAAACCTAATTTTAACTGATACAGGAAATGCTCTGAGGATGTAATTAAATTAAAATCTGACAAATAAAAAAGAACTCACCAACTGAAGGTAGCAAGAGGACTGGGAATGTATTTCATGGCAGAGTACTTGCTGAGCATGCATGAGGCCTTGGATTCAAGCCCCAGCACTGAAAACAAAAAAGAGCAAGAATCATTTCAAGTCTGTGAAAATATATTCTAAGACAAGAAAGAGATTTTTGGAACAAAGAGTATTTCTCTAATTCGACTAAAAAAATGTTGTCAGTGAAAAATGCAAAACCTTTATTTTACATCACAAGAAACCAAAGGTTTCAGTAACATTGAAACCATCCCAATGCAGCTCACATCCATAAATTGATTGGCATAATTAATACTCACTTCCAAGTTGGGTGGGGGGAGTATTTCACTTGATTGGTGAAATCTTTATCTGGACATCCACATGACTTTTATATAAAGGTCATATAGAATTCATACCATTGAAGCATCACCCTGCATGCATTATGGCAGTGGAGCCTCAAATTAAGGTGCTACCAATATCTTTAATGTTGATACCCTGAAGAAGTGCCTAGTTTAGAGACAAGACAAGATTGGGCTCTGCTTCTCCACTAAGATGTTTTGAGGTAATAGTCTCATCTATATTTGGAATATAATTTCTATGCATTGATGTAAAACCTATTAAAAACCCTTTGTACTTTGATTTCTCTAAACTTTGAAGGTAAAATAATATATCTCACCATGTTACCAGTGTACAGCCTAGTAAAGTTTGATTGATTTGAGCAGAACTTCATTCCTGAATTCACAATCGTATGATTGCTCCTTTTGTGGTCAGTACTCTAGAGATTTCCATTGTGGACTCTCCAGCCACCCTTATAGAAAATGCACCACATGATGAGCTGTTCTAGGACTCTCTGAGTTTCCAGTATACCCTCAGTGTCTTCTTTGACAGACCTGAGGTACATAAGAGGAACCTAAAGACCTCAAATCCGTGGATGGGTGTTGTATGAAAAGGAAAACCTTCAGCATTGATACTCAATGCTAACATGATAACATCATATGACTGAAGTCCAAAGTGTGTAATACAAGAAAGACTTAGTAACCAGTATTTTAAATCCAAGTGTTTGGCCTCTAATTCTTTTTGAGACTGCTGTATGAAAATCAGTAATAAAAACTGAGCAATGTACCTATAAACTGTTTACTGTCTTGTTAAAACAATGAGAAAAACAATACAGATAACTTTTTACCAAATGATCTGCTTAATATAAATATCTAAACATATATCTACAATTTATAGGAAATTTCATTGCAGTGTTGCTAGAAAAAACAAAAGCTTAAAATTATTTAACCACCAACATTAAGAGACCAATTAAACTATGGTAGAGGCATTCGGGGAATTAACCAGTCTCTTAAAAGAATGAAATAAATCTCTATTCACTGCTATGGAAAGATTCTAAATTTTTGGTTGTTTTTTTTTAGGAAAAAGAGGTTAGGGACGTCTCCGCGCCGCTGCCGCATGACGCACTTCCTGTTTGTTGTTGGAGAAAGGAGAGAAAGGAAAGCGCGAGGAACCGCCGCCACCACTACCAGGTCACAGTGCCGGAGCCGTGAGTGAGGGGACGGGCCACACATCTCTTCTTTGCGCCGCCGGTCGTCTGAGTCCTCGGACTTGTTCCGGGAAACTGTTAAAACATGATGGATTACTATGAAGTTCTAGGCGTGCAGAGACATCCGGAAAGCATACCGGAAACTGGCACTAAAGTGGCATCCAGATAAAAAATCCTGATAAAGAAGAAGCAGAGCGAAAATTCAAACAAGTGGCTGAGGCATATGAGGTGTTATCAGATGCTAAGAAATGGGACATTTATGACAAATACGGCAAAGAAGGATTAAATGGTGGTGGAGGAGGTGGAAGTCACTTTGACAGTCCATTTGAGTTTGGTTTCACATTCCGGAACCCAGATGATGGCCTCACGGAATTTTTTGGTGGAAGGGACCCATTTTCATTCGACTTCTTCGAAGACCCATTTGAAGACTTTTTTGGAAACCGAAGGGATCCCCGAGGAAGCAGAAGCCGTGGTGCGGGCTCCTTTTTCTCTGCCTTCAGTGGATTTCCATCCTTTGGAGGTGGATTTTCTTTGTTTGATACAGGATTTACTTCATTTGGCTCCCTAGGTCATGGTGGCCTCCCTTCATTTTCATCCACATCATTTGGCGGCAGTGGCATGGGTAACGTCAAATCTATATCAACTTCTACTAAAATTGTTAATGGTAGAAAAATCACCACAAAGAGAATTGTCGAGAATGATCAAGAAAGAGTAGAAGTTGAAGAAGATGGACAGTTAAAGTCCTTAACGATAAATGGTAAGGAGCAGCTGCTACGCTTGGATAACAAGTAATTCAATGCACACATTTCACAGAAATGTTAAACTATAACAAACACCATTTGAGGATTAACAGGAACATTTTTTTTGAAGATTTCAACGAACTCAACTTTCAGTATAACTGTACCTAATCTAAAGTATTTATAAACAGCTCATCGGAGCCCCTCTTTGTCATAGACTTTGGAGTTTATTGTTGGGACCACACAGTAGGACCATTTTTTGTCTTTAAAATTGTTGTGATTTCTGTATACATTTTGCTTTTTTATTAAACATGATCCAAGGTAAGCCTTGACTCTTTTGAGTAGCTCTAGGACAAGATTGTACTCTTAACACCAGCATGGATCTGCTTTCCATTGTGTTTGAAATGTGAGCCAAGTAGTGTCCACCTGCTGTGAAGCTAACTTTGCCAGGATGAGTCCTCCACAGAAATAATTTCCATTTTTTTCAGTATTTAGTAATGAAAGATACTAATGCATTAATGGTAATAACATTCTGGTTCATTACAAATTTAAGGATGTTTTCTAGCTGTGCATGGATGCTGGCAACTTAGTAAAGTTTTGACAATGTTTAAATGTGTAATGTTAAGCTTAGGTGTATAAAACCTGGTAAATTGGGTCTTTGTCATTTGCTTAAAAAAAAAAAAAAGAAAAGAAATGTGAATGTATTGGTGCATTCTTTCTGGAGTGGGGAAAAAAAAGAAAGAAAAAGAGGTTAGGAACAGAATAGTGTATGCCCCATTTGTAATAAAAGAAATATATATTCATTATATATATATATGCTTACATAGTCATAGAAAATTGCTGGTAAGATACATAGTTAACTATTAAGTATTGTGCCTTATGTAACAACTTATAGATATGGCCTCCAACTATGATTGTAGTCAATGAATACCCTCATGACCCTTTGGGAAGAAAATGTGTTTCAGGCAGGAGAAATAGATTTTGGTTTTGGTTTTACTTTGTTTGTGTGGTGCTAGGCATGAACCTGGGGCCATGGGCATGTTGATTGTACTGCCACTGAGCCGTACACTCAACCACAGAGAAATAGTTTAATCCTTTTTTCCAGATATCAAAGTTTGGCACTAAAGTTCATCTCCCTTTATCCCCTTTTCGGGTATTATAGTTAACAAACCCAAAGATGGAATGTCATGGCCAGTGATCGTAGCAGCTCGGCTTGTTTTCTGCATGGTACTGTTTGGTCTTGGAGTGAGAAAATGATGTCAGTAACAGAAATGTGAGTATAATGCTGAGATATGTAGGAACTGATCATTTTTGTTACAAAATATTTCCACAACACTAAATATTGTTACCCTATGGCGTTCCTCTCATATTTTAATTAGCAAAGAAGGCTTACAGAAGCTCAGAGAGGATGTACGACTGGTTTCCCAGCATCGAACCAGTTCATACTAAATGCACAACTCCGGACTCAGTGTCCCTCTTCTTACTGGCTTGCTCAGACAGTAATCCTCATCAGATGGAGCAAGTCATTGAGCATGAAATGGGAACTGAGCCTCATCTCACCTCAAAACTAAAACTGATTTTTCTTTTAATCTTCATTATTTTTTCATTTTCATGCATCTTTCAACTGCTTGGGCTTAGCTGGGGCCAGATGCTCAAGTGTGAAATTGAGTGAGAAAGGTAATTTTAAGAGATTTCCAGCTGCTTTTTATCGGAGTGGGCTGTTACTGCCTTTTTCCTTTTTCCCCAAGGGGAAAATAAAGTGGCTTGGGTTTCTCCCTTCTTTGTTTTGTTGAAACATTTTCCAAAACTGTTCTTCACGTAGCAGTCTGAAGTAGCATTAAGGTTAAGCTTCTCTTTCTCTGACTCAGCTATTTTGGAGGAGTCTGGATTAGCCTGTGATTATAGGAGACCCCATAAAACACAGAGCTGATCTTCCATACGCTGAGTGTGGCTATCTGATATCACACTCACCACTGCAACATCCTCTTCTGCTTCTCAGAGGGTTCTTGAAGGCTCTATAACCACAGGCAGGGAATGTTTTGTGGTGAACAAAGCACTAATAGTTCAAAATTCTAGGTCATCTAAGGACTGCATCTTGGCCACTATATGAACTTCAGAAATTCATAGTTTCTGTGAAAAAAAGTACAAGATTAATACAATTGTATTGACCTTTTGACATATTTTAAGCCTCTATTAAAACATCCCCCCAAAAAACAGATAATTAAGGATTGGAAGGTCATTAAATTAAAATGAACAAATGGGAATCTGAAAATCTGAATTGGTTTTTTAAATTGTTCTCTACTTAAATGTCTATACTACATAGATCTCGATTTTCCCCCATCCCTCCCTCCCTAAGATGCTGTGGATTGCCAGGCAGCATAGAATTTGAGTTGTAAACATAAAGATGCTCAAATATATATTTCTGTTTTCTACTATCAAAATATCTGGAGCGTTTGTACAGCTAAATCTTATACTAACCTGGATGATTGATGCATTTCAGGCAGAGATGAATTGTGCTAGCATGAAATAGCACCTTGTACAGAGACAACCCTGAGAATGTACAACAGGGATTCTGACGTTATCCAGATAGTACCACCAACTCAGGGATTCAAAAGGGCTCTACTTCCCCCCCTTTGCCAGATTCCCCACAGTATATATGAGCACTGGCTGAGTATGAGTATGAGTGTGAGTGTGAGTATGAGTATGAGCATGTAGCTGAGGATAAGTTGCCGAAGGGACTCTTTGAGGTACTTCAGTCATAAGCCTCTGACTTTTAAGATTTTTTGTCTTTGGAGGACTGTTTTAACTCATGTAAGAGAAAAACTTCCTTTATTAACTAGGAGCCAGTTGTCATGAAGAGTATTGGTTCTGGCTAAAAGACTTCAATTGATGACCTGATTCTCTTGAGAAAATTTCTTAAGATCTCTGAGCCTCAATTTTATCTTTATAATGGTAGCAATAATACCAAGTTCTTAGGTACACAATAAGTGATAGAATAAAATTGCTTCGTAAATTTTAAAGTTCTATATAAACATTAATACTGTGATTGTAGTGTTGAAATGGCTGGTAAGACTAACACAAGAGATGGAAACGTGCACAATTCTGAGGAAACTAAGAAGGTATATTTTGCTGAGCATGGTGGTCCATGCCTGATATCCCTATACTCTGGGTGGCTGAGAGAGGAGTGGCACAAGTTGGAGTCCATCCTGGACAACTTGCCACTTACCTAAAGCCTTAGGTTCAAACCCCAGTACTGATGGGGAAAAAAAGTGTGTCTCTTTTCATTAATCTGTCTCTTATTTTTAAAAATGCCATGTCACATTCTTAGCATTAAAAAACAATATTTTATTTCTAGCATGGAAAGACCCCCACTTTTCAAGCCACTGCCACCTCCCATCAAGTATACATGCATGCAGGAGCCTATGGGAAGTGATCTGCTTTGTCACGAGATGGAGATACTCTAGTACTTTTTTTTTTTTTTGGTACCGGGGATTGAACTCAGGTCCTTGCACTTGCGCAGCAGGTGGCAAAACCACTGAGCTAAATCCCCAGCCCTGATACTCTAGTACTTTGAAAGTTTATCATACAACAGAACTCCAATGGAATCCTAATGAAAAGATAGACATTGTACTTGGTAATATAATCACTCTCCAGCAAACCTATGCTTCATGGGAAATTGATATTGAACTGAATGACTTGTTTTCCCAGCAACTCTCCTGTTTTCATCTGTATATGCCTGAAATTTAAACAAGAGTGAAAGGATACAGCAATGAAAGTTGTAGGAATTTTCTTGCTTATATAAGAGGTAAATCTTATGTTTCTGTCATTAAAAAATAATGGCAATGTTTCAATTTTTCATTTTAATTCTCTGATTGATGGGGAAACAGTGATTTCAAGCATACGCTCATACTAGATTGTCTTCATCTGGATATCTTCCAACATCCTAAACTATTTGCCAGAATCATAGTAATCTCTGACTTTTGTTGCATTCCCTAAGAAAAGTACAAGAAGAAAAAATTATGAAAGTTCTAGTAAGAGTTCCAAATAATGAGGTGCAGCCAGTCTTCACCCTGAAATTCTGTTGTTTATTTTCACTGAAAAAAAAAACCAGTGTGCTCTGTCCAAGAACTACATATCCAGTTCTCTCTAACCCTTCTCAGCCAAGCCATCCTGGCACAAGGACCAGGAAGAGGGAAGATCAGACAGATAACTAGCCAAAAACCACATAATCTGCAAGATGAAAGAAATCACTAGCCTCCAAAATTATATGAACTAAGAGTGGTTTCATTCTCAGTTTTGCCTCTGTGTTTATGTGGGTGAATGCATGTGTGGGTGAATGCTTGTGTGAGTATATCAAACTGATACCAAATTGCTATAAAGAAATAGGCAACCTAACCCAATCTAAAACTTATCTAACTCCTATTATTTTATTTTTCATCTGGGGACTTTCCTATTCATTTAACCTGCCTGTTTTGATTTGTCCTGAAATAAAGAGCTTTCAGTGAGACTAGCACTGATGAATTAACCCTGATCCTACCTTTTACAAAACAGTTCACACAGAATATATAGGTGATAGAAAAGAAATCTAATTAGCCAGACCTGCTCTGTTCAGCAATAGTTTGCAAATGAATAAATTACTGATCCCCACTGTGCCCCTCCAAACCCTCCCACAATCCTTGCCCCGAAGAGAACAGATGCTGTTGACAGGTACAAAGACAGGCACACTACGTGGACTTTAGTCCAAAAGGAACCTTTTTGTTCATTTACAGAATACTTGTCCCTAAATGCAGATGAAAATAGTTTAAAATTTGTCTTCTTCTTTAGTACCACAGATGTTCAACTCCCAGTGAATAATATCAGTGTCTCTAAGAAGTGAAGTGCAGACATCAGCACTCTCAGATAATCCATATGTTTGGCCAAGATTGAGAACTGCTGAACTTGTGGAAGTCTCTGCTCAAGGATTAGAAACCTGGTTAGATACTTAGCTCTTGGGGTGTCAAGACAACTTCCACTGGTTCTTGCTTTCTGTTATTCATGCCCCTTACAATCCTTTCAAATACTAATATGTAACTGATGTGTAAACTCGGACCAGGATTCAGGTGAGGTAAGTGAGCCACTTAGGGTGGGTGCAAAGTTGAAGCAGATATTCACACTCAAGGTCATGCACTTGCACAATCTTGAGAGTGCCTGCCTGGCCTCACCCTGGTATGGCCAATAAGAATGCCAAAATGGTCAGAGTGTGACTTCAGAGGCTACATCATAAAATATCCTGTGGTTCCCAACATGATCTGTCTTAGATCACTGACTCTTCAGGAAGTCCATTTTAATGCCAGACTGATGTGCAAGCAGGCTTATTCAGCTCCAGTTGTCAAGGAAATGTGGCCCCCTGTAACAACAAACATCAATTTGCCGGCTGTGTAGGAAAGCCATTTTGGAAGCAGACCTCACAGTAATGTCTTCAGATGCCTGTGACTTTAGTTGAGCTTTTGACCAGTACTTCAAGAGAGCCAGAACAACCTAACTGAGCTTTTTCTCAAATTTTTAAATAAAGACACTATGAGAGAAAAAATACTGTTTAGTACCACCAAGATTGGTAAAATCTTGTTACATAGCAAAAGACAATCAATACAGCTCAATAAATGGAAAATAAACTGATGTTTGCCTGCCTTGATTATCCTCATTGGCTTATTAGTTTTCAAGTTATAAACATGTTTCATACACATAACTGTTGCTTCATGTGTATAATTATCTTTATTTAATACAATTTAATCAACAGTAAGAGTTGTGGTTATATTTTGTCATTTCTTTAGGAGACATGAACATAAGTAGAGATATCAAGCTAAAAAATGGCAGTCAAAGATATATAGATTGTTTCAGTAAAGGGACAGAAAGTTTTATAGTAAAACATAAGCCCATGTAATTTTTCAATCAAATGACGTGTCTTATAGTGTTTTTATGTTAGCTTTTCTTGGAAGTACCTTATTTGGTGTTATTTAGTTCCAGTCAGCATTTTAAGATCATCTGCTACTTGATTAGAGTGAGTAGTTGCTTATCCATGAAGGGATGCTTCAGTGAGTAGTTCAGAGGAACTTTTCATAAACTGACAAAATGGAGGCCTCGAGTAGTACTGTGACCTTGACATCCCTCATTTGAGCAAGATGACAGTATCACCTACACCTTAAATCTGTGCAGATAAATTCATAAAGCCTATCTCAAACCAGCAGCTCTTCTCTCCTGAAGTGGCTTTAGTTATGTCCCATAGGAGAAATAGCAACACTGGACTTTAATCCCTAAGAGTTCTGCATGTCTTTATCTCTACCTTCATTTTCACTGAGAAGAAGACATATGTCAACTGTTTTATTACTCATTTCCAAAGCACTATGTTGAGTAACATTGCTATTCAGAAAGAATGATTTTCTTATCCTCTTGCATCATGAAAACACCTTGACTTTGGGCTTGACCATGTAACCTGTTTTGAGTAATGGAATACAATAGGCATGACTAACCTAAGGCTAGAAAAGTGATTGTAGTATGGATTTACTGTCTTGTTCTCTGCCATAACGTGAGAGTTCATGCTAGTCTACTAGTATCAAGAAGGATATGAGAGATTTATAGAGCAGAGTAGAACCACTCAAGCTAGGTCCAGTTCAGATCAGCCAACCCCCAGCCTTAACAGATACATAAATTAGTTACTGTATACCACAGAAATTCATGATTTTATTTATCACTGTAGCAATAGTTAACCTATACACACAGATCCAGAAGTAGGGATGTGTCAGCTCTTGTGTAAGTACCTAAGCTTCACCAAATTAACTTTCTGTTATAGGTTTTTAAAATCATAGAACATTTGAACAGGATGGGTAAATTAAGGTCATTTTAAAAATAAAGAGTTAAAAGCTCTTTGAAACTGGTTTGCCTAAGTTCATACAGTTGGAAGTGACAGAGTCCAAATGACCCTCTGAGTCCTATTCTAGAGTGTAATCAATCTCTAATTGCATCGGTATCCCTTTTTACTGTAGACAGGACTATTCTGTGTGCATTTAAGCAAATACTGATTTTTTTTAATGCCTGGCTATTGTTTCCCCAAAAAAATTGTGACAGAAAACAAAGAAAACTAGAAAAAATTGCTCTCTGGGGGTGGGATGGCCTAAAAACTGCAAAAAAAAAAAAAATGACTACAAAAGGAAAAGAGAAAAGAAAATAATCAAAATCAGAAACTGTAAAAGAAGTTTAGAGAAACTTACCAAGACCAAAGACCATGAAAATGATGCTTCTCAGGGATCAAAGCAGAGAAAGAGGCTCTTGATACTCTGATTTAGGAGAATGACTTTGTCTCAAACCTGAAAGCTGAATCTGTAAAACTCCTGTGTTCTCTCTGAGATGAGGACTGAAACACATAGTGTAACTGAGTTTTGACAGTAATAGTCATGGCTGTGACAACCAGCTAAAGCATGAGAGTCCAGCAGAGACAGCTGCAATGATGAGGGGAAGTTACCACTGCTGAAGAAAAAGACATTAACTGTGAGAAATGGGCTGTTGTTCCAACCAGAAACACATGGTGAGATAGTAGGAGCTAGGTAGTTCATTTCTCAACTCCTGCAAAGAGGCTTTATTCCTGGATTCTGTACTTAACAGCAAGGCTACATGCTGTATCCAAGAAGGCATTATGAGAGAGCAGGAGGATGTGGCATTAGACAAGGTCAGGGCCTGGGAATACTTTGGGAATTATTCTTGAACCTCATTTAGTCCAACTCTGATAAGACATTAATTGAACATAAATTAACATAAAAATAACAATAGAATTTAGATTTTTCTCCCCAGTCAGCATCTCTGAATCCTTTAGTGTCTTTGTATTCTTTCCCTGTTCTCACTCAGATTCATGTTCCTCATATGAGATTGTGCTTATTTAGAAGGATAATGAGGATAATAAAGAGAAACATCAGCAAACTCATTTGCGACTGTTAATCAGGATATATCAATGAGACTAGATTAAGGAATCCCTAGCAGATTAGTAAAGCACTCTTCTGGGTATGTCTGGGTGAGTCATGAATGGGCACTCTATGTGATCTCTGGCCCCTTCCTCTCTGGCACAGTTCCTCTGCCCTGTTTTCCAGTGGCTATGAACTAAACATCTTTGCTGTACCATGATGTTTCTACCTTGGAGCCAGCTACCATGGACTGAATTCTCCCAAACCATGAGCCAAATTAAACCTCTCCTTGTTTAAATTGTGGTGTCTAGTATTGTGTCTCAGTGACAGGAAAGCTAATATGCCATTATCACAACATAAAGAATGGAATATAATGGAGCTGTAACCAGCTAGTCTTGATAAATGCCAAGAATCTTCACACATTTACCTTGAGTTTTGTCACACTTTTTCCTATTTTTCTGTCCAAAGAAGTTATACTACCAAATAAAACTAACAACAGTATTATGCCATTCAGCTTTTACCAATAAATAAAAATGCTAGGAAGATTCTGAGGAGGAATTTGATAATGTACTTGATAGCCTAAGAACAATGTACAATAGTTAAACTCTATTCAGTGCTTTCTCTTTCCAAAACATAAACATCTGTTAATGAATAGGAAGGTGAATAGGGATTTGAGAAATCTATCTATGGTAGAACTATTTTTGCATTAGTTTGGGATAAGTGTGACTGCACTCTTATAGTGGATTACATTAGATTTTTTTTATGCTGTTGCACTCATTCAAAGTGACATTCTTTGATGACTAGTAGTCTGAATCTAACATTGATTTCACTTTTGTGGCTAGTTGAAGGTATGAAAAGCACCATTGCTGAATCTCTTTTCTGGATGTCTAGTTTAGGGTATATAGATTCCACACTTAAGGAATCATTACAAGGAACTACTCCTTGGCTTCAGGAGTACTCACTAATGAGACAGATATTTAAATAAATATACAGTACAGTGTGATACATATAAAAATAAAATTATGTATAAATAAGAGAAATGAAGAAAATAGTATTGTATTAGGAATAAGGTATAAGAAATATTTTTTAAATCTCAAGCAAGGAAACTATCAGCTGAGACAAGGACAAGGCAGTGGAGACCTTAATATTTGAGGCATAGAGACTTACTGATAGGAATTCAAAACCTTACCGAAGCCAGGTGTGGTGTTACACATCTGTAATCCCAGTACTCTGAGAGTCTGAGGCAGAAGCTGAGAGTGAGGATTGAAGGTCTGAGCTCACCCTGAGCAATTTAACAAATTAGGGAAGCCTTATCTCAAAATGAGAAATAAAAAAGGATCAGAGATGTAGCATACTGTGAAGGCCCAGTTTTCAATCCCCCATACCAAAAAAACAAACAAAAATAAACCAAACAGGACAAGATGAAACAAACAAACAAAATAACCTTCCATAAGTATTATACTATTAACACGAGGATTAAATGATAGAAAAATCATCTTAATGTAATTCACCATGTAAGTAGGACCTAAGAGAAAAGGCATAGGATTAATCTTCGTAGATGCTCTAAAGATCTTTTGCAAAATTCAATACTCATTCCCAATAAAACTTCTTCTAAATGAGGTATTCCTTCACTATATAGGTACGTGTGTATACATATATAATATGTACACATGTTTGTATATATACATGTATAATATATGCATGCATATATATTTCTACATAGCTATATTCACAGATACATGCATACATACATTATTGTTTATTATACAATCATACTGTAGTTATAGATACTATAATTATAGTTATATATATAATGTAGTATATCATACTACATAGTCCTTGCATATATAACTAAACTGTAATTATACATATATATGAATACCTAAATGTAATAAAAGGAACAATGGATAAATTTGACTACCTAAAAAATTTGGCATAGCAAAAAAAAGTAAAGCTAAAAGACAAATGATAAACTCAGCGAAAATATATATTTATATCTCACAAATAAAAAGCTAATATATCTGATTGATAAAGAATATAAAAATATTGAGGATAAAGTATGAAAAAATCCTACAAGAAAGTGGACCAAAGATATAAACCAAGGATTCCCCCAAAAAATACATACAAATAATTCTTGAACACTTGAAAAAATTTTAATTCATACATAATGAAAGAAAGGCAAATTAAATTCACTGAGATATTATTTCTTCCCAATTGCTAAGAATTTCAAGAGTTTGACAATATGACTTGCTATCAAGGCTCCAGGAGGAGATTGCAAAGTGGTGCAACCATTACAAAGAGATATTTGATAATATCTTTAAAAAAACACATATTTCCCCCTAGACCTAGCAATTCCTCTTTAGAAATTTATGCTGAAGCTCTGCTTCCAATAATATCAGACTACATATGCACAAGTTTATTCTTGATATCATGATTTCTAATTGCAAAGTATTAGAAACTATCCAAATGTCCACAGGAGATTGGCTGAATGAACTATATGGTAAATACATAAAATAAAATTATGTTATTCACTTTCCTATTACTATAACAAATACCTGATATAATCAAGTTATAAAGAGGAAAGGTTCATTTTGGTTCATAGTTTTAGAGGTTTCCATTCATAACTGGTTGGTTTTGCGGCTTTTAGTCATGTGGCAAGGCAACATATCCTGGTGGGAGAAAAACTGGTCACCTGAGGCCAGGAAACAAAAGACAAAAGGAGGAAGGGTTCAGGCCCCTCACTTGGCTTTTTGAGAGCACTCTCCAAAGACCCAAAGACCTCCCATTAGCCTCGATCTCTTAAAGGTTCCACTACTCCCAATAGTACCACCCTGAGGACTTCAGATTTTAACACATGAGCCTTTGGAACACCCAAAGTGTTACAAATGCGTAGCTGCAAAAAATAACAAAAATGAAAATCTCTATCAACAGGTATGAAAGGATTTCCAGGAGATATTAGTAAGTGGAAAAGGCAGAGTACAGAGTGCATATTATATATAATTTTTGTTTAAAAAAGAAAAATTCAAAAAAATTAATGTACAGATTAATCCCCTACTTATGATGATTCAACATATAATTTTTCAGCTTTATGATGGTGTGAAAGCAATATGCATTCAGTAGAAACTGTACTTCAAACTTTGAATTTTGGTCTTGTCCTGGACTAGTGCTATGCAGTATAATCCTCTTTCCTGATGCTGGTCAGCAGCAGTGAGATTCAGCACCAGTCTCTATAATCACCATGAGGGTAAACAAAAAATACTCTATGATATACTATAAAGTACATTATAGTGTATTTTCAACTTGCAATATTTTCAATTTATGATGAATTTATCATATGGTAACCTCATCATAAATTGAGGAACATCTGTACATGTATATCTATTTTTTGAGAAAAAGAAACACAAGACAATAAACCAAGAAAGAACAAGTTGGTTATCTATAAAGGGTAAGGATAGAGATGGAAGAAATATGGGAGGGAGTGACCTCTGTTTCTATTGCTCTGTATAATTCTGCCTGACAAAAGTATATTAATGTCTACCTATGCAAATAATAAAATTAAAGAACAGTGAAAAAGCTCTAACCTGAAAGCAAACTGAAACAGATGAGGCCATTTATATTTAGAATAAACATCATAATCACACTGAGATAGCTATGATCACACCAATCCAGATAACTTTGAACACAAATTTTGACTGAATGTACTCAGTCTGAGGTCAGGTGAGAGGGAGTGGAAGAATTGTGAGCAAATCTGGAAGATTTTATAATAAGGTTTGTTTGTTGTTTTAAATTGTGGTCGTATGCAATTCTGAAACTATTTTGTATATATAATAGGACTGAGTAAATGTGTAAATATACTGTGGTTGAGAGACCAGGTTTCTCACTGTGGGAGATGGAACCTATAATTACGGAATAAAGGAAGACAGGAAAAAACCTTGGGTGGATGCAGAGATGGATTCTAATTGGAGATATTGATAAGAACTCATTACTTACTTGTGTGTGTGTTTGTGTGTGTGTACATGCGTGTGTGTACATGTGTGTGTGTTTGCATGTATGTGATATCCAGTTATCACATCTGGATGTCCATGATGTCCACCTGTCATTCACTGGTGATATTAATTTTGATCATGTATTTATGTGTACTTGTGTATGCACATATGTTTTGCACTGTAAAAATGTATATATGTCTGTTATTCCCAGATTTGTCTTTTGAAAGGACCAAGAAGCAAGGATAGTCCAAGAGCAGTTAGCACACCTAGAATCCAAAATCTTTCTCAAAAATGTCTGATTAAAGACAAAGTGCATATAAATAATGTTGGAAGATCATATTATGTCAGAAAATAAGAACATGGTCCAAAAAATTCTGAGACTATATCAGAAAGATACAGAAAACTACTTGAAAGAATTCCCACTGAACAGCTCTAGGTTCATTTGATCTCCAATATAATTAAGTATAATAATGAATTTTAAATCATTTTAAAAAGTAAGACTTAATGAATCCTCCTTGGTAATAGGTAATAGAAATATAAGGGGTGGGGAGGGAAGAGGAGGGGAGGAGAAGGGAAAGGAGAGGAAGGAAAGCTAAGAGAAGGGAAGGAAAGGGAGGGGAAGGGAAGGGAAAAATGGAAGGGAAGGGAAGGGAAGCAAAGGAAAAACAAAGGCTCTAAGAAACATGACAAATTATAGCAGGGTATAATGGCAATTATACCTAACTCTATACTGGAAGACAGAAAAAGCTGTAAAGGACCTTGTTAAATCAGCTAACAAAATTGGAATATCAAAGACTAGATGAAAGTATTGATGACTCTGTTGTGCTTAAATAAGAATACACAGAAATATTTAGAAATAAAAGACTATGATGTGTATAATTAATCATCAAATCCCATGTGCATATGTGCATATATCCTGTATTCATGTACAAACTCATATGAAAAAGAAAAGGAAACAAATGATAGAGTATGGGGGTAAATTATTAAAGATAAGCAAATCTTGGTAAAGAAAATGTGTGACTTTTTTGGTGTCTCTTTACTATTTTTGCTTTTACAATTTTTGTTGTTTGAAATTATTTCCAGTGAAGAGTTTAAATAAAAAGCACCTAAGGACCAAATTTTAAAATCTTAATTTGACTCAAAACCACCCTATTTTTCCAACATTGCATCCCTGAAACATTATGACAAAAGACAAAAATCTGTTTCTTTGGAGGGAAGTTTTCTTTGAGCACTGCTTAATCTGAAAGTTCAGAAGAAAATAAAGTTTCATCCAGCAAGTTCACTGTTTTTGTTCCATTTCTGGGTCTTGTTCTGCCCTAGGTACAGGCTAAGATCCACAAAAACTTCAATCAGTTTTTTCTTTCTTAAGGAAATGAACAGGGTCCTTTGATTTCCCCAGAACTGCAGGGCAAATTTATCCACTCACCATTAAACAATTTCATATCAAAGGAGACTAGGCCATGTCTGCCCAGACTTCACCCACAAGAGAGACTTCAGTTCTTTGCCCAAATCCTTGGGTAGAGTTTTTTGTTGCCACCTTAGCAGGAATTTACAGGGATCCTACAGCAAGATCCAGCAGATGCAGGAGCAATGGTTGTGGGCCCCAGGTCAGGGTTTCTACTGGGTCTCCCCAAACCAGAGCTTCCCAGCAGGATCAGAAATCACTTCTGCTTCTCCACCTAGAGAACTTTATCCATCACTCCAAATTTCTGGTACAGAGTTAGAACAATATTCATTTGTTCGATAAACACTTGATCTGCAGATATTCTATATGCTACTAAAATGAAATTTTTAGTTTGTGGCTGTTGCTTTGGTGCAGTATTTACACCGCAACTTGAACTGTCATTCCCAGCTGTGGAAATGCCTGTGATCTCTTGTTGGACTGAAATGTTCTCTACCATGGAAAGTTATCCTGCACATCTCAGCATCCCCAGAGTAAGAGTGGAGCCTGGGTAAGTTAGTGCTCAGTTAAGTACCATGTGAATGAATGACAGGTGATAAGAGTATGATGGAATAGGAGAACTGAAATATAGTGTGTTTGGATCAGAGAGTTAGCTAGAAGTGGTTGAGAGTCTCTCACTGAGCTTTTTGAAAAACACTTCTTGTCACAGACTACTGCATCTACTTTAAGGCTACATTCTTCTTCTAAATGTTCTTGTTATGGCAGGGCAATCAGGCTAAGAGAGGTCGGGGCCTAAATGTGGGTGGTTTGGCCAATGCCTTTGGCTGAACAGGCCACTAGATCTGTTTTGGTTTTGCTCAGGTTGGTAGAATGAGGTCAGTATCCACAAGTGCAGTGGAAAATTTCAGTAGGCCACAGAAGAGACAAAGGAGTTATAAGCCCAGACCAGAGACCTCTTGTCTTCTACCTCCATTGTGTACATTGATCAGGTTTTCATGGTGCACACTTGGTTGCAGAAGGACAGACCAGAACCTACAGGTAAAACTTTGTCCTAATCAAGTCAAGAGCAGAGGTCAGAAGTCTTTGGTCCTCTATTCTTTTCCAGGAATTTCTCATATCTATGATGGCAAGACAAATTTGGCTCATATCCCTGATTCTCTACCTGCTGCTTCTGCATGTTGCCTAAGGTTTACACAAATGGATACTACTTCAAACTTTGGCCTCATCTGTATTCTTCTACATTTCTGAACTAGTTGGGCCATGATTGAACCAACGGAGCTTTCTTGTACCTACCTTCTTGGTCTCTTTCTCTGAGACTTGGCATTTTCATATTCGGTGACATGAATAACCAAGCATATAGGTGTGTGCCAGGAGCAAATAAAAGCACTAGGATGAACATAGAACATTTAGGACATCATTTGTATTCAAGTACAAGGAACGAATATGCAGAAACAAACTATGCAACTTGAAAGGAATGCCATGATGAGTGTATGCAGTAAACGCTCTGGGCAATATGCATTCACTTTCTCCAGAGCTAGAGCAGCTCTGGTGGAAGAGATGAGAAGCGAGCTCTGTGAAAGGTCTGTCACACACCAGTCCACCCACTGTGGAGGTGCAGGAAGCACCAAAGATGACTCCCTTCCAGGCCATTCACACTCCTTGCTCCTCACTCTAAGAGCTTCCCTAAGTAATTCAGAGCATGGCTTCCTGAGTTCAGAGCATCTCATCCTGGGTGTCAAATACACGGCGGACATAAAGAAAATCTTATAATTCCCAGAGGCTAAAATGTGTAATATCAGAATCCTCTGAAACCAACACCATCAAAAGGCCAAGAAACATATTAGGAGACAGGGAGAGTTGGTAATGGAAAAACACTAAATATTAATTATTTTATTTATATTTAAATATATTTACTCTTTTTAATACTATTTTATAGGTCAGAGTTATTTACACAACTTGTAATCTTAATATTTAAGCTTGGTAATATCTACTCTCAATTACTGTGATATTTATTCCATGGACCCTGCAGCCACATGCTATTTCCAACTGACAGCAACCCCTAATGCAGGGTCAGGTTGCTAAAAATAGTGAAATCCTTTTTAAGATTAAATTTGCTAAATGATAACAAAAGTGCAAAGCTTCTAATTGTGACTAAAATGTGAGTGCTTACTTATGCTTATGTATTAGTTCTTCCATCAGAGTACAGGGTCCAAGGAGTCCCCCAAACGAAGGCAAGGATCACAACTATTCCACGTATGTTCTTGATTCTCTTCCCAAAAAGGAATCCCAGGACTTGTCAATGAGAGGCATAGAGAGGCTTTAACAGGCATAAATAAAGAAATATACACTCAGAGGAGAGTGTAGGCTTGCAAAGTGTTTAACACATTACGGTCTTGACCAGGTAATAGTTATATATTTTGAATGGAGAAATCTATAGAATTGGTGACTCTATAGAAGGGAGGAGGCACAATTTACAAGTGAAAGGAGATGGCCCTCTTTCAGGTTAAAAGGCCCATTTTACAAGAGAAAGTCATGGACCCAATATATTATTAAGTTTTGCTATTGTTTATTTTGTTATTGTTGTTTATTTTTGTTTCTGGATGTTTTATTTTGTTTTGAACCCTAGGTATTGAACCCAGGGCCCTTTGCACTGAACTACACCCTTCCTCCTGTCCTAGCTTTTTTTTTTTTTTAATTTGAGAACAGGTTCTCACTAAATTGCTCAGACTGGGCTTGCATCCTCCTACCTCAATATCCCAGAGTACTGGAATTCCATTAGCTACTACACCCTGTAGTCCATTGTATTTTCTTAAATGGGTGATCTAAGATACTTTGCTTAAAAAATATTCTATGAATTCTTCAAATCTGTTTCTCTAATTTTAAATTCAGGTTGCTACACTGTACCTTATTAACTGGTTTAATTTATGGACTTGGAATATCTTTAAAGGATTTGGGTGTGATGGGCCTGAAAGAAATAAAAGCTTAAGAGTAAAGATAATGGAGTAGAGATAAAAGCTTAAGAGTAAAGATAATGGAGTACAGATACAGATAATCTTCAGTGACTTTGTGTCGGGAAGTTGTAGTCATTTTAAAAGTACAGTTTTCCTTGTCTCCTTTCTACCTATCTTTATTTCTTCTCTCCTACCTCACTCAGTATAAGGTCTCCTAATAATTGATGTGATTTTCATAATTCCAGGAACCTTCTCCAAGACAGAAAAATAAATAAAAGGTAAGGGAGGCAGATCACTTGGTTTTCATGCCAGTTAAGATCTACTATGTCTGCCAAACACTCTCCTCTAATTGCATAAATTTTTGTACAACATGAATAAGAGTTGCTTATCCTGTCATTCTACCTATTTTTTTTAATGAGAAATTGTCTGACATTTCAGTCTTGATCTCAAGTATTTGAGTAATAAAAATCCCCTGGGGAGCTTATTTAAAAGATAGGGAAAAAAAGACTTCACCCTTAAAGGTTCTGGTTCAGAAGGGATGACAATTGACCCAGGAATGTGTATATGACATAAATTCCCAACTGTTCCTGGTGCTGGGGTTTAGATGTCCTCGGGGTAATTAAAACTGAAAGGAAATCTGTGTCTGAAGTGCGCCCTTAGTACCAGCAGGTGGCTCCGTAACCCCTTAAATCACCGGCTTTGCGGCTTAATTGGCTTTTCTTAGGGATAGGGTGGGAAGAACTGCAGGAATATGGTATGGCAGAAGAATAGACATCATAGTCCCTCTCAAAAGTACTATAGTGACACTATGTTGTTGCTAAAGAAATTTTTCTTTAAAGTAGGAAAGAAGAACTTGATGTACAATACATTTAAAATCCACAGAGCTTTTAGGGTCTACCTGAACACTAAGCTTTCAAATCTAGGAGAAACATTCTCATAGCCCACTGCTGCTGCATTCACTCTTGTCTCATTTCACAATCTCAAATGTTGACCATAAATAATACCAGGTGCATGTGAGCATGTGAGGTATCTATCTGCCTCCCTTACCATATATATATATATATATATATATATATATATATATATATATATATATATATTCACCACTTCCTGCTTGAGCTCCTACTGCCTTCTTATACGGTTTCTCAAGGACAGAACACCTAAGTATAATCAGGGGATCCATCACATTAACAGTGACAAAATAATGACCTCTGGCTGTAGCCCTGATCAACTAAACACCATGAGGTCAGCATGTGGGAACATATCACACATCCACAGGAATGTGTGCAATGTATCTCATGTTTGGAAAACAATGTGCCTTGGCATCTCGCTATCCTTGGAGGCTGCTGAAGGTTCCCAGGTGATACAACAATTTACTTTTCTGGAGGTAATTGCAGCTGCTGCCCTGTCTCTAAAATCACCCACTTTAGAGACATTTCTTCATCCTATGATGATCCTTATCACATGATTTGGGGCTTGATACAAAGGAAGGAGGTTGGGAATAACTATAAATTTCTGAGAAGTCTTTTCATAGCTTGGTTCCTCATTTTAGTCCCTTAACTTCTCCCCACTCACACCATCCTCAGGTGAGGGGATACTGTGAATGAGACATCATTGGGGAACTCAAAGCATCATATTGTTACTGGGTTTGGGGGTTCTGAAGACTCCTTCTAAAGATTCTTTCTAGGTTCTACTTGTCCAAACAAAAACTTGGACAATGCAAGTACAAAAGGTAAGAAAAGAAACATGCTTTGCAGAGTGAGTGTGAGCCAATTAAAAGTAGGAGAAGAAATAACACTCTACAGGGTGACAGTGGACCACTGTGAAAGAACGCAGACAGTGCCCATGAGCTTCATGGTGACCATCTTTTGTATCTTCCACTCCTCAGGCTGACATCAGATCTAGGACATTCTATCAAAAACCTCCTTCAATTCCTAAAAGAATTGGAAATAACATTCTCTGATTTGTCCCAGGTACAGTACTCTGGGAACTGTTTTTCTGCACACTTCCTAGATCTCCATTATTGACTAATCATGACCACTTGCCCAGTGGGCTTTGCCACCATCTACTGCTTCAATATAGCCTCACCGGCCTCCGGGCAATACCAGAGACAGCCTCAGCCATAACAGCACTAAATCAATATATTTCCTTTGAGGATTGTTTGGGGAACTAGAGATTAAACCCAGAACCTTCACATTGAGATACATTCCCCAATGCTTTTTTTAATGTTTTGAGACAGGGTCACCCTAAGTCACTAAGTTGGCCAGGCTGGGCTCAAATTTGCTATCCTCCTGCCTCAGCCTTCCAGGTTGCTGGGATTATAGGCAGGTGCCATCATGCCAATTTCCTTCAAGAATCTTTGGGTGCTTTCAATCAAATAAAATTCAGGTCAGATCATCCTGCCAACTAGACATGTCTAATGGCTTACTCACTTGCTCTGGGACCCTTATTGTTCATTTATGGTATGTGTTCAAACAAAAAAAAATTTCAAAATATAGACACATCAGAACAGAATGTAGTCTCTCAAGAGTAGGCAAATGCTGCAGTCAGCTCTTCAGGAATTCAGTAATGTCCTTGATCAAGTAATGGAGAAGAAAAATTGAGAAAAAAAACATGTAGACATATTCATAGAAACGAGTTTGGTTGTATGTGATAAAAATGGAGGAAGAGTTTGATGAAACTTTCAAAGGCTGAACCATAATTTGAAAGGGAAACAGGCTACTCACCTAGGCCCTAGAATTAGAGGTCCTGGGAGATGACAGTGAGACAAACATCAAAGCTAAGGAAGGCCATGCTCTCCGTGCAGGTCTCTGCATGCTTTCTCACTTTCTCTTGCTAGACAACAGATTTCAATGATTTATCTGAAAGACTCATTTCCTCAACCATCCTGTTGTGGCAATCCTCCTCAAGTACAATGTGAATCATTTTACTCCCCTTCTCAAAAAGGCTACAGTAGTCCCCTTTGCCCATAGAAAAGAAAGAAGGTCAAGCTCTTTAGTAATCTTCAGTCATAAACAACATTACCTAGTTTATGATAACAGGTAACACAAAGGGAAGTCCTTGGCACAGTCATCTGGAGGCTTGGAGCCATAGCTCTGCTCCTAAGTATCCATGAGGTCTTGAGTAGGATTATGCACCCTTTAACTACAGGAATAATAATAGTACGAACTTATTGGGAGCTTGGGCAGATTAAGCAGAATAAATGTGCTCTATTTCCCACTAATCCTGCGTGCCAATCTAGTGTGTTTTCTGTTTCTCACATCTACCTCTCATATCATAGCTTTAATTGTTTTATCAGCTGCCTATCCCTTTCCCATTCAGTACCACTCTATCCAAGTTACAAGAGCTGTAGCTTTTCTCAGAATGCAAGACTTACTTGAATGTCACCTCTTTTAGTAATGTATCGCTTGATCCTTCCCCCATTGAAATGTGTACCTATTGATTATGTCCTCACATGCCTGTGTTATCCCTTTATTTTGTCTCACATTACAATTTGTCTTTACATATTGTATTTTCTTCTCTATTGGCACATATGTTATCTGAAGATAATTCAATTTCCCTCCCATTCCTAGAACCCACCAGAAAGATCTGTACATAGTAAGCTCTTTGTGATCATAGATGGGGCTTTTGAAAGATAAGTGGATTATGCAGGCATTATCGTTGACTTGCTCTTAAGCGGTCTGAAGAGGTGGAACACTGTGGATATGGCCCGGAAGGTTATATCACCCTTCTTGCCTCCTTTCTTGACTCCCTCTGCTTCCCAGCCACCATGAAGTGAGCAGCCTTACCTCTGCCAGTCCCCTCTGCCATGCCAGTCTGCCTTGAAGTCAGCACTGAAATATGAGCCATAGAAAACCTCTCCTTCATTAAGTCGTGTCTAGCATTGTGTCTCAATGATGAGAAAGTCACTAAGACATACTCTATTTGCTTGTAACTATTCATAACATTGACTCATTTTGAAATTTAATTCCTCTAAAGGAAGAAGTCAAATTGTCCTTATTTGCAGATAATATCATCCTATACATAGAAGACCCTAAAAAATCCATGAAAAGATATTTTGGGGGTACTGAGAATTGAGCCCACTGCTTTTGCATTGAGCTACATATCCTCTCCAAATTTTAAATTTTTACATTTTGAGACAGGTTCTTACTAAATTGCCCAGACTAGTCTCAAACTTGCAATCCTCCTATCTAAGCCTCCTAGACTGCAAGGATTACACATGCATGCTATCATCCTAGCTAAAAGAGTTTTATATCTGAAAAACAAACAGCAAAGCAGCAAGACACAAATCAGTGCCAAAAAAAAAACAAAACAAAACAAGAACAAATACTTTTTCAATGTCCCAATAGCAAATTGCCTGAGAAGTAAATGAGGAAAACAATTCCATTTATAATAGCAAATGATAATAACAATAATAATAATTAATAATAATAATCTACTTATAATAGCAAAAAAAAAACCCTAAGAATCAACCTAACCAAGGAGGTTACCATGAAAATTACAGAAGACTGAAGAAAGAAATTAAAGAAAATACTAGATGGGAAACCTCCCATGTTCATGGATTGGCAGAATTAAAATTGTTAAAAAGGTTGTATTGCTAAATGAATCTATAGTTTTAATGCAATCCCCATGAAAATACCAGTGACATACTTCACAGAATTAGAAAAAAATCCTAAACTTGAAATGGAAATGCAAAAGACCCAGAATCTTTAGCAAAAAGAGAAATTCTGGAGGCATCACAATACAGAGTTTTAAAGTATACTACAGAGCTACAGTAACAAAAGCAGTGTGGTACTGACAAAAGCAAATACATAGACCAGTGGAATAGAATAGAGGACACAGAAATAAATACACACTGCTACAACCATCTGATTCTTGACAAAGGGGCCAAAAACGTACATTGGAAAAAAGACAACTTCTTTAAAAACTACTGCTGGGTAATTGGTTATCCACATGCAAAAGATTAAATCTAGATCTCTTTCTGTAGACCTGTACAAAAATCAAAATTTATCTAAGACCTGAAACTTTAAAATTGCAATACAAAAGCCTAGAGGAGGGCCAGGGATTTAGCTCAGTGGTTCTGATGTCTGCCTCGCAACTGCAGGGTCCCAAATTTGATCCCCAGTACAAAAAAAAACCCAAAAAACTAGAGGAAACATTTCAACACATGGCCATAGGCAATGACTTCCTGAATAGGACACAAATAACTCAGGAAATAATGGCAAACACTTACCAAAGGGATTGCAGCAAAGTAAAATTCTTCTACACAGCAAAAGAAAACATTAACAGTATTAATAAACAACCTATAGAATGGGGAAGAAGTCTTTCCAAGTTACTCTTCTGATGGAGAATTGATATCCAGAATATATAAGGAACTCAAAAACTTAATATCAAAAGAATCTGTAATCCAACAAGTAAATGGGAAAATTAACTGAACAGAAAATTTTCAAAAGAAGTACAAATGTCCTGTAAGTATATGAAAAAAAGTTCAACACTTTTAGCCTTCAGAGAAATGCAGGTCAAAAGTACACTGAGATGTCATTTCACCCCAATAAAATGATTATCATCAATAATACAAAAAACAATAATTGTTGGCAAGGATACAGGGGGAAAGGAACCATTATATGTTATTAGAGGGAATGTAATTTAGTACAGCCAATATAAAAATCAATATGGAGGTTCCTCAAAAATTAAAAATAGAATTACCAAATGAACCAGATATACTACTCCTTGGTATATACCTGAAGGAATTAAAGCCCACACACTATGGAAATACCTGCATACCCATGTTTATTGTTCCACAATTCACAATAGCCAAGATAAAGAATCACCCTTAGTGCCCATCAATGGATGGATGGATAAAGAAAATATGGTACATATACTCAGTGGTTTATTATTTACTGATAAGAATGAAATCCTGGCATTTGCAAAAAAATGCATAGAACGAGGGACAATCATGTTAAGTAAATAAGCCAGACTCAGAAAGACAAGTATCACATGTTTTCCCTCATATGTGAAATTTAAAGGAAAAAAAGGTGACATGAAAGTAGAATGGAAAATTAGATAAGATAAACAGGATTGAAGAAAGGTGTAGGGGGGGTAAGCTAGAGTATTGTAGAGATGGATATGATCAAAATATGTTATATGTATGCATGAAAATGCCACAATGAAACCTAATATTTTATAAAATTAATAGCCCTAATGAAAATACATATAAGAAAATAAATAAAAAGAATCTATGATCACAAAAACTTCATTGTCTTAATATATTCTTTCTCTTCAATATATTTTATCATATAGTTCTATGAAATATTAACAATTATAATTCTTTTTTAAAATTTTAATCTTTATTAGTACGTTTCCAATATCTAATGATTATATTCATTGTGGGGAATTGGTACATGTACATAATACACTTTAGTTATTGTATTTTTCCCCTTCCTCCCCACTATCTCTTTAAAAAATGTTTTTGCCAGCATCAGATTCATTTATCTTAGAAGTCCTTATAAAGTTAACTATCATGTGTACAGAAGAACAGCTAGACTAACAGGCCAAATAATAACATATAATATGCGTAAGACAATTATACTAGATCAAGGTACATTTTTAGAAACATTGTCCATGCTGGATTATAATCACTTTTTTTCTCTCTCTTTTTTCCCCCTTTGTCTGTCTTTTAATTTGCACTTTATCTATATACTGGATTTCTCATATAAGAGAAACCATGTAATATTTAAGCTTGTGTGTCTGGTTTCCTCCAATTAACATTATGGTCTCAAGTTGCATCCATTTTCCTACAAATGATTCAAGTTTATCCTTTATAGTAGAGTAGTACAGTTTGTCAGTTTACAAACTTAATTGATTTGGGGGAAGATGGCTGTGTTTGGGTTTGTGTGGGGAAGATGGCCGTGTTTGTGTTTGTGTGGGGAAGATGGCCATGGTCGTATTTGTCACCCAATGTGGAGTTTGTGAATAGAAGCAAAATTTTGCTGAACACTTTTGTTTGTGAACCAAATTGTTTGCAAACAGAATTTTTCATGAATGGAGATACTACTGTACTTTATTGTGTATAAATGCCATATTTTCTTTATCCATTTATCTGTTGATGGACATATAGGCTGCTTCCAAGATTTAGCTATTTTGAGTTGTACTGTTTTAGATATGGGTATGTATGTATCACTGGGATATGAAGTCTTTAACTGTTTTGGGAAGATACCTAGAAGGGGAACACCTGGGTCAAATGGAATTTCTATTTTTATAATGGATCCTCAAGTTATGATCAGCCTGACATATGAACAATTTGGGTTATGACTGGAATTTTAGTTTTAACTTATGACCAAAGTCTTGAGTTATGACCTGAATGCTGGCTGCTTGTGCTTCCAGATTGTCGCAGATACAGATTTAACCCTTAAAGAGTTCCGGAATGAACATTACAACATCCTTTCCTGTGTGGGGTTGAGAAATCCTAGGCAATGTCTTTCTAAGGACACTGAGATCTGCCTGTATACAGAAGAGAGACTTTGAAGGCTGTATAGAGGAGCCTGAGCCTCAGTTGACCAACTTGAGCTACAACCAGCTCTTGGGAACGAATTGAGTTCATAGGTCAAGGGTCCACTGTAGTTTGCTGAGGAATCTCCATGATGGTATCTATAATGATTGTGTTATAGGGTAGTTTTTAGAAATGGCTTGCCAATCAAAAGCATTCCAGGTCCCTCTTGCTTCAAACAAAGAACTGATGAGTCAAGGCAATAATGGTGCCAAAAAAAGTTTATTTGAAAATAGCAGGGTGAATAGATATGGAAGAAACCACCTCTGCAGAGTGAACTTGGGCAGAACAAAGAGAAAAATAAGATATTCCACATCTGAGAAATTCAGTGTGAGCCATCATGTAAACTCATGATAGTGACCTTCTGTAATGGCTGGTTTTCTTTTGTGCCATCCACATCTCATGGGAGCTCACAAAAAGTTTCATATATGGGCTCTTGGCATTACAAGATCTTATAATTGACAGGTCCTGCTCATTTTCCCCAGCCAGCTTTACCATGCCCTATCTCCTAGATCAGTTTATATTCCCATTAACAGTGTATAAGGGTTTCCTTTTCCCCCTACAGCCTCACCAGCATTTGCTGTTATCTGATTTCTTAATGACAGCCAGTCTTTCTGGAGTGAAGTGAACCTCAGTGTTGTTTCCATTTGCATTTGTCTACTGGCTATTGATGTTAAACATTTTTTAAAATTAATTTATTCCCCATTTGTACTTCTTCATCTGAGAAGTATCTATTCATTTCAGATGCCCATTTTTTATTGGATCTTTAAATTTGGGAGGTCTAATTTTTTTTAGTTCTTTTTATATTCCAGGTATTAGTCCTTTGTCTAAGGAGTAGCTGGCAAAATTATTTCCCATTCAGTAATTTTGCTTTCTTTAGTGAGGAATGTTTTTGGTATTCTGATTGGGATTGCATTAAATCTGTATAACAGTTTTGGCAGTGGCCATTTTGACTATATTGGTTCTGCCTATCCAGGAACAGGGGACATCTTTTTATTTTCTGATGTCCTTTTCAATGTTTTTTAAGAATACTATAGTTATCATTATAGAGGTCTTTGGCTAGGTTAATTCCTAAGTATTCTATTTTTCTTGATGCTATTATGAAAAGTATTATTTCCCTAATTTCTCTCTTGCTGAGTTTATTATTAGTGTACAGGAACACTACTGCTTTTTGAATGTTGACTTTGTATCTTGCCACAATACTGAATTTTGGTTATTAATTCTAGACATCTTTTAGTGGAATTTTGGGTCCTTCTACATAGAAGATCATGTCATCCACAAATAATGATAATTTAATTTCTTCCTTTCCTATCCATAGCCCTTGTATTTCCTTCTTTTGTCTAATTGTTCTGACTAATGTTTCAAGAACTATTTTGAATTGGAGTAGTGATAAGCACACATTCTGGTCTTGTTCCTAATTATAGAAGGAAAGCTTTCAGCTTCTAGTCATGACTTTGGCTGTTGGTTTGTCATAGATGCCATTTATCAGATTGAGATAAAGACCTCCTATACCTATTTTCCTCTAGGTTTTTTAATCATAAATGGATGTTGGATTTTGTCAGATAGTTTTTCTGCATCTATTGAGATAATCATGTGATTTTTGTCCTTGCTTCTATTTATGTGATGCATTACCTTTGTTGATTTGCATATGTTGAACCATCCCTGCATACCTGGAATGAATCCTTCTTGGTCATGACGTATGATCTTTTTGATGATTTGCTGCATTCTATTTACCAGTATCTTATTGAGGATTTATGCTTCTATGTTAATTAATGAGATTGGCCTGTAGTTCTTTTTCTTGATTGGGTCCTTTTCTGGTTTAGAAATGAGGGTAATGTTTGCTTTCAGGAATGACATTGGGAGTTTCCCATTTGATTTCATTGAAGAGTTTGAGGAGTTTGGCATTAGATCTTTTCTAAAGTTCTTGTAGAATTTGCCAGTGAATCTGTCAGGACCTGAGTTCTCCTTCTTTGCTAGTTTTTACACTACTTCAATTTCATTGACACTGGATTATTCAAGAACTTTATATCTTATTGTTTTAACTTTAGTAGTTTATATGTACCTAGGAATTTATCCATTTCTTCTGAATTTTTCATTTTATTGGAGTACAATTTCTCAAAGCATTTACCAATAATATTCTGGATTTTGGCACAGAGGCCATTGTGATTTCTCCTTTATCATTTTTAATTGCATAGATTTGTATCTTTTCCTCCTTATTTTAATAAGATTGGCTAAGGGTTTGTCTATTTTGTTTTGTCTCTTAAAGAACCAACTCTTTGATTCATTGATTCTTTGTACTTATTTTTTAGTCTCAATTTCATTAATTTCAGCCCTAGTTTTCATAATTTCCTACCTTGTACTAGCTTTGGATTTGAATTATTCCTGTCTTTTCTAAGACCTTGAGATGCATTATTCAGTTATTTATTCAAGCTAGCTCTGCTTTTCCGATAAGGGAATTCATCACTATAAATTTTCCTCTTATGACCACTTTCATTGTGTCCCATAGGTTGCAGTGTGTCATACTGGCATTATTCATTGTAGGAATTGTCTAATTTCTTCCTTAATTTCATCTATGATCCACTGATTATTCAAGAGAGTATTAATTTTCATATGTTTGCATGGTACCCGTGGTTTCTTTTGCCATTGATTTCTATGATCTGATAATATGCATAGGATAATTTCAATTGTTTTCCATTGACTTAAGCATGCCTTATGGCTAGTATGTGGCTATTTTGGAGAACGTTCCATGTGCGCTGAGAAGAATGTGTATTATGTTGTTGGATGGAACACTCTGTAGATATATATTAAGTTCATTTGTTTGAAGGTTTGGTCCAACTCTGATATTTCTTTATTGATTTTTTTTTGTTTAGTTCATCTATTTGTGACAGTGGAGTATTGACTCCCCCCCATAATAATGGTTTTGATGTTTGTCTTAGTTTTTGTGTCCATTAGTGTTTGTTTTATGAAGTTGGATATGTCAGTATTTGGTGCACATATGTTTATAATTATTATCTCTTCCTATTTAATTGTTCCCTTAACCAATATTTAGTCAGATTCTTCATCTCGTCTGCTCAGTCTTGGCTTTGTCTGAAATTGGGATAGCTACTCCTGCTTTTTCCCAGATTCCTGTTACATGGAATATTATTTTCCATCCTTTGATTTTTAATCGTTAAAAAAAATAAACATGATTCTTGTGTACTGAAATATTATTGAGTTTTGTTTCTTGATCCATTCTGCCAATCTGTGTCTTTTGATTGGGGAACTGGGACTATTCACATTGAGAGTTATTACTGAGAGGTTCTGATTAATTCCTGCCATTGGATTATTTCCCTCTTGCTGATTTTCTTAATTTTTTTCCTTTTGCCTAACTGCTCATCCCAACAGGTGTATTCATTCTTTTTTACTTTTTAGCATTGTTGGTTTCATTGTCTCCTTTTAGGATATCATTAAAAATGTTTTTTAAATGCAGGCTGTGTGGTCATGAATTTTTTTGAGGTCCTCCTTTTCATGGAAATACCTTATTTCTCTGTCAATTTTGAAGGAAGTTTTGCAGGATACATAATTATGTCTGGCTTAATAGGTGCTATCTTTTAGCGGTTGAAACAGTTTGCTCCAAATCCTCTTGGCTTTAAGATTTGTGTACAGAAGTCTGGTGTAAGCCTGCGGGTTTACCTTTAGATGTGATTTATTGCCTTTCTCTAACAGTATTTAAGATTCTGTCCTCATGATGGACTTCTGACACTTTGAATACAATGTGGCACAGAGAGTTTCTCTTTCTGTTATTGTTATTTGAGGTTCTACATGCCTCATTATCTGTATTTTATTTCTCTTCTTTTCACATATTCCAATTATTCTTAGTTGTCTTCTTTGCATCATCTAGTAGCTTTTGTATCCATTTTTTCATATTCTCCTGTTGTTTTTAAGGTGTCTTTGTGTAGTTGGTCTTTAAAGCCATCATTATCGTCTAGTTCTGAAATTCTGCACTCACATGGGTTGCCTCTGCAGCCCATACTTTCAATATAACTTTTCATCTCCTGAATTTCTGATTGAATCCTTTCCATGAACTCTAATTCTTTGCAAGTGTGGTCATTCATGTTTTATATAATTTTGATTAGCTTATCTGGCTTTTTATTAGAGCCTTCTAAAAGCTCCTCGATCATTTTGATTTTTCCATTATCTGTTTAGTTATATTTTTTGTGATCCTGCCATCTCTTTGATCTGTTTTCTAACCTCCTGTTACCCTTTCCAGTAACTCAGTTATATAGCTTGTGGTATTGTTTCCCTTGGTGCCCCCTTTATTAATTGGTGGCATTGGGAATTTGTGGAGGCATTTTGTTGCCTTGTCTTCTAATGTTTCTATTTTTTGCCGTTGTTTGTTTGTTTTGTGCTGAGGTTTGTGGATGCTCATAGTGTTGCTACATAAAAATCTCATTAGTTGCTTTTCAGTGATGTATTCTGGGCATGGCTAACTATGATCCTTTGCCACAATCCCAAGATCCAATCACCTCGGTTAATTTGGGAGAGGAAGATGAAGTGTAATCAGCTTGACAATCAAGTTCTCTGAGAATGTACATTAGTATTGTTAATGTCACAAAGGTAATCTGAGTGTTGGCTTACAGAGAAATAGAGACAATATGTGGCCCTGTTATTATTAATTGTATCAGGTACAGTACTATCATTCACAATAAATTGGATATTAACATACCATTTAATATCCAATTATGTGCCACAATCCTAGAGAAGAAATCTGCAATTGTGGTGTAAACATTAAGACAACCTACATATTGACTTACAGTTCATGTGCACTAAATGAGATAGCTATATTTTTGATAATGATAGAAATAAATTCAACAGTAATTTTACAGAGTTAGCTATCAAAAGATTAACACAGCTTTATGGTTATACTATTAAAGATATATGGTTTGGGAATGAGGAAATGCAAGAGGAAAACTTTGAAACCTTAAACTGTATGATATGAGAAAGAGGAGAGAGAAGTGATACAAAGGATCTTACTGGGGAATAGAAGGATGTTTATAGAGTTTGGTATAGGTAAGAGAAAAAACTGACAAGAAATAAAAGATAAAAGAAAAGAGGGAGGAAAAAATAAATTGCGTAGAGTGTAAAAATAAGGAGAAAAACTTAAAGGGAGAACAATTAAAAGGGAGAAGAGGAAAAAAATAAAGAAAAAAAGGGGGAACGATAAGCAGCATGAAGAGTAACAAAAAAAATTTTTCCCAAGCCACAAGAAACTGATGAAGAAGAAAGGAGGAAAGAAGAGAAAAAGAAAAAAAAAAACCACATGCACAAAATGAACAAACAAAGAAAATAAATTTAGGGATGGAGATTTAGCTCAGTGGTTCTGGTGCCTGCATCACAAGCACAAGGTCCTGAGTCCGATCCCCAGTACCCTAAATAAATAAATAAATAAATAAAAGAAATTTCTCTGTGATTTAAAATGTGTGGTTTTCCTCCAGGATTTATAATTTTGGGGCCACATCCAAAACCTGTTCCTGCTCACAATGGCAGATAAAGAAGACAGCCAAACTCAGATCTGTGCTGGATGCAGGCACCAGCATCTAGTAGAATTTGGGTGAGGGAACAAATTCTGGAACTCTCAAATCTAGAGCAATTTAGACTGAGTCTGGACTCAGGCTGTGGGGGTAGCCCATCTCCGTTAGTTTAAAGCCCTTAGGAGGTCTTTCAGTAGCCTGACCAAAGCTGTCTCCTATGGATGTCCCTCACCCGGTCACTGTAAGACTAACACTGGGAGTCCTGAATTGAAGCTGTCCCTTGGCTGCTCTGAGTCCCAGGTTCAAACAGTCATCCCCTCCCTCGAATGGCATCCAACAAACCACTTTCTCCATGGGATATGGTAGAGGTTTCAGCTGGAGTTGCAGCTCACAGCCTCCGAAAGTCCATTCCACTGCCATGTTGTGTTTGTCCCCGAAGCCCTCCCGTGTTCCTCACATTCACTTTGTCTCTGCCGATCTGATCTCCTTTTCTTGTGAATCACAAGCCAGTCACCAGCCAGGAAGAAAGTGCAGATTGTCCCTTCCCTTTTCCGCATTGTGTTCTGTCTCTTCAATTTCTCTGCAGGTCTTAATTTTCTTGTCAGATCCTTCCTGGCTCCCACGGATCTACTTCTTTCATTTTTTTCTTACCTAGATTGTTGTATTTTAGTGTCTGAATTCTGAATTTCAGAGAGGCTGAGTTGTTGTTGTTTACCACTCTTCCATTTTCCCACAAGTGCAACTATTCCAATTCTAAACATTCGTTTTTATTTAAAAATTTTTTCTAAACATCTGTGATATAGTAAAAAAATTCCACTGATAATTTGGTTTCTATTACATACTATGACACGGACATTATTCTATTATACTTAGAGATTGTTAGCCTAGATTTTTAAAGCAAATTTATTTTTTAATTATAATAGTGATATAAAAATGTGAAATTCTGAAGAAGAGAAAAAAACCTAAGGATATTCCTATATATCAGACATGAGCCCTAACAGGCAAGGTGGCACTTGCCTGTAATCCAAGCACTCTGAGAAGTTGAAGCAGGAGGATTACAAGTTCAAGCCCAGCCAAGGGCAACTTAGTGACTCAGTAAAACAGTGTCTCAAAAAATTTAAAAAGGACTCAGGATGTAGCTTAGTACACAGGCCCTGGGTTCAGTCTCCAGTACTGTAAACAAACAGAAAACAAAACATAAGCCCATTCTTGAAGTGTCTGACCCAGTAGAGTTAAGCTGGAAGCTTACAAAAGTGCAGAATATTATGCCTATGTCAAAGCATTTAATCAGAATATCACTCGTCTTTACCTTTAAAAAAAATTACTATATAAGGCAATACCTAAGACCATCAGAACATGTCCTACCAAGAATCTCCTTTCTTCCAACAAATATTTATTGACTACCTACTATATGTCAAGTATTATACTAAATACTGTTTTCACCTGTAAGATTCTTTCCAGGACTGACTCAGGAATTTATATCCTCCTTTTGAACAGTTTTCTTGGGCTAATCAAGTAGTTTACTAATTTCAGAGGGGTGCAAAACAACTCATTTGAAAATGGTTCCACTTTTCATGCTTTCTACTTCTCATTTAAATACCTAAAAGCCCCCACCCAGTACCCAGGCCTTTGCTCTGAGATATATCCCCATTCTTTTTTTATTTTTTATTTTGAGACAGGGTCTCACCAGATCACAAAGTTACCTCTCCTGGGTTCCAACTTGCAATCCTCCTGCTTCAGTCTCTCAGAGTGCTATGATTACAGGGCGACACCTCCATATCTAGTTGATGTTTTCTTAATATACTTATACTTACCATTTAAAGGTGAAAAATACAGGAAGAAGGAACTGAAATTAGCCTTCATAGTTGATCTTACAGAACACATTTATTTGTTTTAAGGAGTTTACATCAATAAAATTTTGTGTTTGGGAATTTAAAATATATGTTTTTGAAGTTCAAAGGAAGCCCAGAGAGGTGTATTTCAAAACTAAATCTTGGGATATTCCTTCACAGAGTGATTTTTCCAGGAGAAAGAGATTTCGTTGACTCAAACAGCAGGGTGACATATTCCCAATATCTTGTGGTATATTTGAAAAAAATCACTATATTGCACTGCCCTTTAAACTTCAGAAGATACATATAAATATTACACTTTCTTTTAATTAGCTGTTAAACAATGTTCCTCCATGGAAACCAAAAACTAAAGGTAAAAAAAATCTACTTGGCAATATTATGCAGCAAAGCACGTTTAAATGAATGTTAAGAATAACATGGAGACTGGAGCATTGTAGTACACACCAGTATTCCCAGTACTCTAGGAGGATGAAGTAGAAGGATGGCAAACTCGAGTCCAGCCTGGGCAATTTAGTGACTTAGTAAGACCCTGACTGAAATAAAAAATAAAAAGGGTTGGGGATGTAGTTAAGTACAAAGGCCCTGGGTTCTATTCCCAGTAAGAATAACCTGGAAATGGGAATTTTAATAAAAATGTCAAAAGGGGGCAGTGTGCAGCAAAAGTTATGTGTATGGAAAGGCGCTTTGGGGTGCAGGAGATGGAGTAGGGGTATTTGCTGAGTAAATGGCAGCTGGCCTACAGATCTGATAGGAGCCTCAATTCTTCTCTTTGCCTGAGGACAAGTAATTGCTTTCTTTTCCCAAAAGTTCCTCCTGAGTCACTGAGCATTTGCCTAGTATTTGGAACCTCAGGGACAGGACTCTCAAGGCCATGGTGCTTTTTTAAATGTACCTGTTTGCCGGATGTTCCTGTGACTTTTGATGTGCAAAGTCCTCACATTAGTGGATACTCTGTACTGTACTTCTCAATAATGGTTAAAGTATCATTTGAAGGAGCACGGAACAATGTAGAAAGCCAGGGAAATGAGTGCCTCTGTTAGAGGGTCTCCTTCAGAAATGGGATTTGCAGAGTGCGACCCCATGACCTGCTCCCTGAATGCTCCGGGACTAATTCATCTGTTAAAGAGAGGCATCACAGTAACCCTCATTGCCTTGTGGGGGCTACTGTGAAGAGCAAATGGGACAAATAACTTGCAAAAAGGTTCTCAACGTCAGAGCAATACCAATGTAAACTGTCATTATTTCTTCTGTGAAGTGAGGATGATAGCGCAGAACTGCTGCCAAGTAGGATACAGGTGAATCTCAATTACGTAATGCTTAAAATATAAACCGTACTTGATGTTGGCATCCGAATGTGAGATATAGCACCTCTGTGGGCTTCTCTGCCTCTCCTATTTCAGCTGAGTCTGTGGTTAAGAGAAAATGTAATATTTTCTGGGTAACTGTCACGGAGTGTGAGTGTGAGCGCGCGTGTATAAGGGAAAGAGGACGCAAAGAAACCTTTGTGGCCGCGTTGAACGTCTCAGTGCTGACTGAAATGCCTGCCGAAAGACCTGCCTGGGGACCGGCCGCCCTCCGCGTTGGAGGCATCCGACCGGGTCTACACCCAGGGAGGCAGGAGTATCGGGGGTGGGGGGTGGGGAGGTGGAGCCTGGGAGCAGGGGAGGCGTGGGAGCGGGACAGAAGGGCAGCCCCGAGGGCGCCGGCCAATCGGAGCGCGCTCAGCCAGTGGCCAATCACTGGCCGCCGAGCCCGGCAAATCTGCCCTGCAGTGAGGGGCGGGACTGCCTGGAGCCGAGGTGCCACCGGCTACACTTCAGAGCGCCCTGAGGAAGCCACCCGTCAGAGCAGTTGTGCTGCGGGGCCAGGAGGGGGCGGCGGCGGCGGGCCTGGCTTCTGTGCCAGCTCCGTGCGCTACTCCGAAGCATAAATCCCGCCGAGCCGGTGCGCGGCGGCACTCACGTGTGTAGACCCGGGCAGGTCCTCTGCTGCGCGGGCTCCTTTCCTGTGAGTAGCTCCGGGCGTGGCTGCTCCTCGGAAGCTGGGTTCCTGTGCGATTTCTCTCCAGGGGCCTGCGTACCTCCCTCAGCTCCAGAGGGGAACGTAAGAAGTTTAACGGGGCGAGACTGAGCAGATTAAGGGAGTAGAGCAGAGGCTGGGCCGAGAGGGTGGGAACCACCACCTCCTCGACAGTCTTCCGGGCAGAAAGGCTTTTCAGAAAGACCGGCGTGACAGAGGGGGCCCTGAAATGTCTAGAGAGCCCGAGCAGTGATGGTCACTGAATGAGTGACACTGGTCATAGCCAGTTTGTGGGCGAGAGAGATGCTAGCACTTAGGAAGGCAGGGAGGAAACTCAGGATGGGGACCATCTGCTCCCCCAACCTCAGCGGGACAAAGACAGCATTGGAGGTCTGCAATGCCGACTGGATGGCCTCGCTCCCCCCTCACCTCCACAACGTCCCCCTTTCCAATCTGGCAATCCCAGGTATTTTTCTATTCCTACTTGTTCACACTGTGTTGTAATTCTGCCATTTTCGTGTTGTTAATGGGTCAGGTTGCTCTTCTGTTGTGCTGAGAAAACAGTTGTCAGTGACTCCTCTTAATTCCAAACCAAAAACTTAACACCAAAGCAGCTGCTTTAAAGAGATGTAAGTACACACCGTCCTTGATGGTGGGACTCATTAGCACAGCATTGTTGCTTTTGCTTTGTTTATATTTCATAGTCTTACTTTGAAAATGTTAACCTTGTTCATGTTGGGGCTAGCACATGTGAAGGGTGCATTTACTTGAATCACTTCAAGATAAAAGGGAGAGCTCAAGGGTAATGAATAAAAAGTCACTAACAATTTTAGATCTGGATCAGAATTAAAATTGAAAAGTACTTCCTTTCTCATTTACCTGACTTTGTCTAAGAAAGAAAAAATAGATAAGATTAGCGAGTAGGTTCAGAATCAGGACTGAGCATAAAGACACGTAGTTTTGTTGTTGAAAATGCCAGAAATAGAGACTGCTAGCTTGCATCACAGGCAGTCATTAGGTGTGATGAGGTGGTGTTTGAAGCTTTGTCTATATATACACAGGTGTCTGCCTGACTGATCTAGAACATTGTTTCTCTGTTGGGGGTTTTCCTCCTTGACATTATTCTCATTGGATTTGTTAAATGTGAACTTTTACTTTCACTAGAAAGGTTGTTAAACCATGGTTTCTCAGGAAGGATGTTTAGATTACAGTGAGCTTGACCTGGTGTGCTGAGCAAAGTCCTACAGTGCTGATACTTGGAAAGCACTCACGGAGCAAGAGATGGATTTGTGCCAATCCTTCCTCTCACTTGGAGATATAACAATCGAAGTTCACCTCTAGACTCCCAGACAAACTCTCAAGCATTCCCTGGACCAGTCTGCTTTTCTGTTGGCTGAAAAGATGATCTCATGCAACTCCCAAAGTTTGCTTTCTATGCATGAGGAATAGCTGTGCTGACTTCAAATGTAGGCTTCAAATGCTCACCTTTTCTTTTGGAGGTCTTCCAGGTTCATTATCCTCATGAGCCCTGTTGCTTCTGAGCTAGGAGAGGGCTGATAAATTTCTATATAGTTATGGTCACTTCTGTTTTACTATAGCTTCTTGGGAAATGTCATATGGTTGTGCTTCATTCAGAGTATGTCTTTTCCATGTTTAATTGATGCCTGTAGAGTCGTCACTGAAATGATGCATGGGTCAGTTTTAACATGAATCATTTGCCTTCAGGCTTTCAATGGAGTTATTTTGTTGAGTGATATGGCAGGTAGTATGTGTTTGCAAGCAGAATGGCATCTTAGACAGGCAATAAATGGCCCTATCATTCAGAATATGTCTGAGCTTCCTCCTTCCTTGTTGTACTTTGGATATCTCAAACCTTAACAGCAGTTCAGCTGGTGGCTTGGCTATGTATTCCTACTCCTTGATTCTAGGAAGAGGCTGGGCATTTGTTCTGTGATTTAGACAGTTCTAGAATGCCAGTGGGGGGCAAACCACAGGGACCTTTGCTATAACTGGAAATTCTATGATTAGCTGCTGTTGAGAGTCAGGACACCCCTTTTTGTGAAGTCCAATCTCCTAAGCAAAAAAGAAAAAAGATATTTTGACTCCTCAAAAGATATTGAATTTACTACTGTGAAATATCCTTTTCCCAGGAGTCAAAGGAACTCAAGTGTATGTGTAATGTAAGCTCAAGACAAGAAAATCACATATTAAGCGCTGACTCCCCCTTACTAGTTCTCTTTTCTCTACCTGGAGCTTAATACTCTCCAGATGAAGCTGGCAGTCAAATTCTGACAAGACTTGCTGAGAAATGTGGAAATATCTTCTCTTTCTTTTCCCTTCACTGTCACCTTCCTAACACTTGTTCTTTACTGAGCCCTACCATGCAACAATCACTGGCATTACCTCATGTTCTCACATCTCCATGAAGGGATTAATATCCTCATTTTAGAAATAAGGAAATTATTGTCCAGAACATTTAGATAGTTTTCTAAGATCACATAAATATTAAGTGGCAGAACAAATATTTAAGCCGTTAAGCACTGCCCCTGTGCCCTTGAGGGGGCCTTGGGAAGTGCAGAGCAGAGGAGGCAATTTTGAGCTGAAAATCAGATTACTCAGACCATATTCTGCAGCAAATGAAAGAATTTTTAGAATAAAATGGTCTTTATCTGAGTAATTATGTATCACTGTGAATATTAGATTAGGCTAGATGTACTCATATTATACATCTGAGATAGATCTGTATATTCTCGTTTAGAATTGGAACCCAGTAAGTTTTAAATTCAAATTTAAATTCAAATTGTGTGTGTGCATGCACATGTACGCATGTGCACACTCACGTACCTAACCTGGGGCGTCTGAAAGACTGGGTCATATTTGTCAGGAGGAGGGGAATGCAGCAGTGACATAGGAAAGGTCAGAAAAGAGGCAGGGGCTCTGGTCATAATAGCAGAACTGGGATGGAGTAAACTGTCAGATTGGAGTGCACCTGCTGCATTTGCCTAAACTGTGATGGGACAGAACATGTGCGAATGTGCATCTCTTGACAGAGCCTTGATGTATTAGTTTACTTCCGCAAGTGTTAAGAACACCTGTTTATCACCAGTATCATCCAAACATATTGAAATATCTTAGAGAACACCTTCGGAATTACTCTTATTGCAAACTGTATTAAATCATTTGATGTCTGAAGGGTAAAGGATTGGGGGATTTAAAAAGTCAGATTTTTAAATTAAAGCTTTAAACCCTACATACATTTTCACTGATGTTACTGAAAGCATATTTTTCTACATGATACATAATGCTTTTCAATGAATTCTTTTTCTCTATATATTTTAGTGTTATTTCTTTTTCTTTCATTTTTAGTCATGTTCTTTCTCTTTTATTAAAGGTAAACTATTTGATCTATTGGGAGGAATCTTGAATTTAAAGGTCTTGAAATCTATGCTTAGTTCTGGCTGTGTGATACGGAAAAAGCATCTGAATTTCTCAGATATTAGTTTAGATTCTTCATTTGTAAGTAAGATATTGGATTAAAAATCATTTGATTAATTTGAGAGTTTTGTTTTGTTGCCTGTTTTTTATCCAAATGCAAAAAGATGAAAAGGGTGATTGAATCTTTTTAGGCCTAAGGGTCATTATTTTTGGAGAGCCCCTGCCTCTTTCCAAGAAATTATTTTTGGTCTGTGTAAACAAGGATTCACAACTGCCCAAAATAAAACAGGATACATTTTAGCATCATACAAGGGGCTGTAGACTAGTTAATATAAGTGAATTTTCACTTCATCAGGTCCCAAGTGCATCATGGAAACCTCCATGTTCAAGTCTATGAGAGATCAAAAGATAAATCAGGCATCAGTCCTACTAGTAAAGAAGCTTATGGTGTGGGTGGGTGTGTGTGTGTGTGTGTGTGTGTGTGTGTGTATGTGTGTGTGTGTCCATGTGTGTCCCTGTCAGTCATAGTTTTTTTTCTTTTTTTACAGAACAAATTAGGGTAAATGTTAAAGACACAGCAGCTTTTAGGATGAGAAACCACTTTTTTGAGAAAATGGCATCTGATCATTTAGATTTAAAGAATGCTCAAGATTTCAAGAGATGTTACTTGGTGTTCAAGGTTGGGAAGGGGCTTTCCAGGTGAAATGAACCAACTGCACTACATTATGAGCATATATGTAGAAAATGTCCGGAAGGCACCCTCTCCTGCCCTCCATGTCCTTTGCTAGTACCTTTATCATTATACTTTCATTACATTGTTTTTAACTATCTTTCCCATGGTCTGCAAGCGACCCACAGGTAGAGGATATTACTTAGTTCTCTTTATAATCCTGAATCCCAGTAAAAGGCTCAGTTATCAGTGACTGTTGAGAAAATAATTTAATACATTGAACTGCAGATTAAGAATGCTAGAACAGTGTCTTGCAGCCACCATAATTTTTCATTGAGATCCGAGCTAAAATGAATAGATTGCTTAGTTTCACCTTTCTTAAATAGCCACCTGAAACTATCCATCACTACTGATGTTTTGCATCTTATTCCTGAAGCCCTAGATAAGACTCATCACAAACCCTCTTGGAAATGAAATTCCTGGGGCGGATGAAGTGATCAGAAGAGTTAGGGGTAGAACTAGGGCATAACTTGCTTTCTGGGAACACTTCTTTCATCTGGCATCATTTCTGCCTCTCTTCTTCCCTTGGCAACTTGGAGCTTGTCATCTTTCCTGCTGACTGCTGCCTCTCCCTGTTCCCATTTCTTGTTCCACTCTTAACCTCCCTTCCACTCACCTGTCCTACATATTCCTTCCCCTTTTCAGGATAGCCCTTCCTCAGGTGCCTCTGGCTGCTCTCTGATTCCCAGATGGCTCTGTCTTCTCAGGTTGCTGGTATCCATCCCTTCTCTTCTTTCTTATCTTCCTGGGATCCTATCCTTTTCCTTTGCAGCTGTGCTCCTGACCATTTGATGATTTCTACAGCTCTTCTCCCTGTGGGCTCATGCTCTTCTCATATGAATGACATTGGGATAAAAATCACTTGGAGAGCAGAATGAAGGAACTCATATCCTGCTTCTGCAAGTTGGACCAACCCCAGGGCATCTAAAGGAGATTTGGGGATCTCCCCTAAATAGTGCAAAATAAATTATGTAACAAGAAGGTTTGGTTGGCCGTACTTTGAGGATAGCAAGAGCTGTGAGTTGGCCTCAGAACAAATCCCTTGTTTTATAGGTCTTGAGCCTGTGGAGAAGCAAGAACAAGGCTGACTCTACCAGGGCTGACTCAAGGGAAGAAATCATAGGAGACCAAAATAGTTTCTTAAGTGGAAAAAGTTTATTTTTGTTTCATTTCTCATTTTTTTTCTCTGGGTGGTCATGGTAAAGCATAAAAAGAAGCTATAACTTCAGTGTTCCCATAATAGGTTTATCTCTAAGACAGCCCTGCTCTTCCCTAGTACCTCCCCCCAAAATCACACAGAAGCCACCAGGAATGCAGGAATCACACATATCTATAGGAAGCAAGATCACAGAGTGGTTAAGTGTATGAATGCTAGAGCCAACTACCTAGACTATCTAGATTTGAATCTCACTTTTCTTCTCACAAGCAGTATGACTTTGTGCGAGTTAACTTCTCTGTACTTTAGTGTCCTTCTCTATAAAAGAGAAAATAATAATTACACCACCTTATTTGCTTAGTGTGAGAATTAAATGAATTCATGCAATGGAATTTCTGGTACAAAATAAGCACAATATAATTATTTTCTGTCTTTTTCATAATCAATCACATACTCATTTGTTGAAAGCTGGAGCCCAGGCTGGATAACAAAACGGAGGTTTAAGATGCTGTCCATACAACCCCATTAAGGAGATGATTGTCCAGTTAAGCCATGTGACTCTGTTCTCTGACTAGTCAGATTAGGGCAACTTGGTAGGCCAACTCTCCAGGGATTTTAGGGTGAAGGGGAGGATACATGGGAGGTTGCACTGGATGCAAATACCAAGGGAATCTTAAGTGCAACATGAGCATGGCTGATCAAGAAGTACAGAAAATCCTTAGTCATTTATTCTGTCCTGTCTACTCATTCCAAATCCAGCTGTCAGACTTTGTCACATGCAGACATCCAAAGCCTTTCAGAAAAATCCTGCTCTCTCACATGCCAGGACCATATTGCTCATTCTGACTCTATTCTTATTTCCCCATCAGTTGCTCTCCTAGTCAGTCACTTTGTTTCCACTTCTAAGGAGAGAATATTGCAGAATACTTTCATATAAACAAACCTTTTTACCGACCACCGCCACCCCCTCCCCCGCCTGCTATTGAACAAGCTTCATCGTCTCTCCAAACATATCCATCAGCACACACACAAACACACATGTAACACTCACACCAACACACACATATGCCTGCACTTAGCTATGACCTTAGCCTCACCCCCACAGAGCCCAAATTCTAAAGTTACTCTTCAACCTTATAAATATCCCACTGACAGTTTAGATCCTACAGCATTCTGCTTTCACCTACATGCTCCTCTCTTAGACGTGCTTCTGAAGCCAGGCATTTGGTCCCTCAAACATGATCTGATGTGCCCTCCACTCAGTGTGGCTCTACAACTCAGGCAACTCAGGTTGCCTCTACATTTCTCTCCAGCCAGTGAGAACTGGTGAGCTCAGGCACACTAAAGGTAATAGCAGTGAAATATTTTAGCATCCTGGAACTTTGCCTTTTCAAAAATCGCAAACCATTTTGCAAATGCTGACCAACCCTAATTAGAGTTTCAAACCAGGCCTGCAGAGGAAGAATAATTTCTATACTTTGTAATAGGTGGGTATGTTTGCGTATGTGAAAAGAATTGGAACACACATCAAGAAACAAATTTAAGTGGGGCAGATCTGTGACTAAATCTGTTTTAGTATTTAAGCACATAGTTAGGCAGAAATCCTGCTACCTTCTCATTTCTGTCATTGAACATCCATAGGACTTTGGATTATATTGCCAAACACCCATGAAAGTTAAGCAGTATATATAGCAAGATTACATTTACCGATCTCTAGGTAACTCCAAGACAAAATGGGTTGGACAGTAGAGATCTGCATTGCTTTGAGGAAGGCATCTAGTTTGTGTTGTCTATGAAGCATAGGCAGTCTTTTGTGTATTGGTTGTCTAGGTAGCTGAAATTTTCTAAGAGAATAACAAGGTTCTAAAAAAAATTTAAATTACTCTGGAACTGTCAGCTCTGAAGTATCATTTATACTCAGAATCTATTATATCGGTATTTTTTTCTGTACAGATCTATCTCACAATAAAAGAGAAAACCAGAAACCATTTATGCTTTGTAAAGCAAATGACTTAGAGTGCAGCAAATCTGTAGTAACTGTGGAAATGAGAAACTCCTAACTCTGTCATACTGAGATAAACATTTTATGAACATATATAATTTGAAGGCTTATTTACTGACAGTAATATTCTTAAAGTGCAATTGAAACAAAGTGCAAAAAGAGAAAGATAAAGGTGAAAACTTTTTATCTATCCTTTCCTGTTTTGAGCTCAAATACTGTCAGGAATGCCCATATGGGATCCTCATGATAAGTATAAGGGCATGTTGAGCTAATTTAGCTAAAGAAAAAAAGAAACCTCAGTGCTTGTTTACTTTTTTTTTTTTTTTTTTTTTGCCTTTTCTAGTTCTCATTGCCTGTGTGGAAAAATAGTATTCATTTAAAGGAAAATTATTAATTCTAAAGATATTTGTTGAGTACCCTTTTGTGTCAGGTAATGTGTCAGATAAGGTGATTATAGAGCTGAATAAGATTCTGCTCCTTGCTGTTCGTGACATAATGATCTTAGAAGAAAGGTAAAATTCAAGCATAATAAAGAGCTATGTGTAAGATACTAAAGACATTTCTCGTTCAACAACAGAGTTACATTCCTGCAACTGGATTGTTAAATTGATGGATAAATAAGGAATTGTATACAGTAATTGTACATAGTATGTACATTACAATATTCAAAAGAAAGAAATGGTCAAAGGAAAAACCAACTTGATGACTTTGCTTTTAGTTGCATAACTCTTACATGCAGTACTGTAATGAATAACAACATAAAACTATGGTACTATATTGTACAAACAGCAAAAATTACAGTACTGTATTAACAAGGAGGCTCTAAAACAGGATGTATAGAACTGCACAAGAAAAAAAAAAGACAAGTCATAAATCCAAGGAGTGGATCATAAGTCTGAACAACCTTTAAACTGGTAAGTTGTTAAGTGAGGAATATCTGTATAATACTCAGAAAATCAACACCCAAATTCCACTACTGGTAGTAGAGGAAAGCTTAATAAATTGGACATGCAGAAGGAGGTGGCCTTTGGGTCAGATATAAAGAAGACAGCCAGTGTTATAGGAGGAAGAATGAATGTCAAAATACAGAGGAACTGAGTAGTGGAGGGTTATTGTGACCTTGAAGAAATCCAGGCAATCTTCTGATCACAGCATAGATTTCATGTAAAGAAAAGATTGGAAATAAGGCTGGAAAAGTAGACAGGAACTAGATCCTAATGAACCTCATGTGTCATATCTAGAGTGAATGAAATCCTGAAGGCAAAAAGTAGCCACTGAAAGACTGGGTCTGGAATGGGTAAAAACCCATAAAAATAATTGCTTAAGAAAGAAATGAAACAAAACAACCCACCAATAATTAGAGATAGTGAGGAGCAAGAAAACAAGCTCATTGTTTCCTTCACTGTATTCAATATGTGTGTGGGTGTGTGTGTTAATTATCTTCCATATGCTCAGCTGACTCTCAGACACTAGTACTTCAGTGTGTTCTCTGCCTTCAGAGTTTACAGTCTAGTTGGAGAGATGGGCGTTTAATCAACCTGTTATAAGATGCTATATAAGATAACAGTGGAGATATGGGTTACAACTGGACAAGCATATGGCTGGCGCATCTTAACTTGGGAGTCCAGGAAATCTGGAAGAAGTACTGATAAATTAAGCTCTATGGAATACTTAGGAACTATCCCTTGCAATATGAGCACAGGAAAATAGTATTCTCAGAGGAGAAACAAAGTGGGTTAAGAGTTTGAAGATTAATGAACCAAAATAGTTCATTACATAGCTAAAGCTTGGAAACAGCCCAAGTGCCCATTAACTGGAAACTGGATAAAAGAAAATGTTTTTTTTAATAAAATGGAGTACTACTCAGCCATAAAGAATGAAAAACTAGAGTCATTTATAGCTAAATGGATGCATATCGAGGCCATACTCTTAAGTGAAATAAATAGGACACACGTGTAAATACAGAATAGTTTCACTAGTGTGAGAAACTGATAGTGTAAACAAGGGTTAAAATGATTAAAATGAATAATTGATAATTTGAAATAGGAAAAAAGGTCCAAAGACGAAGGAGTAAAGGGAGGGGAAGGGGAAAGGAAAAGAGGGAAAGGAAAAACTATGAGAAAAGGAAAAAAATGGAAATGAAATCTATGTAAATAGGGAAGGGCAGAGGGGGTGAAGGGTGCACAGGTAATGAGGGAAAAAAAATAAGAACCAAGATATATCATGTACAGGACACCCAATGATAAATGTAAACGAATTGTATACCCTAAAATGTACCAATAAAAGAACTAAAAAAAAAAAAAGAACTGAAATAGTTGGTTACAGTTGTGCCATAGTTTATAAGGAAGAGAGCAAGAGAGCAGCAGGGTGGTGAGAGATTTAGCTTTAACTTGACAGGAGTGTGAAGGGGTTTAAGCAAGTGAATGACAAAGTCAACCTGGTGTTTTGTAAAGACCACTCTGGCTGTAACACAAAATGTGAGGAAACCAGGAAGACCTGTGACCCAGGTGCCAAGTCAGGTTGTGTGAGTTCGTCCAAGCAGGAGGTGATCTGACCTGAGAAGGAGCGCAGCAGCCTGGACAGAAGAAAAGGGACAGACTCCAGAGGTACTTGAACTGGATGGGAAAAGAGAGGTGCAATGGTCGCAGGTAAATGGGAGAAGGTTGCATTCTTAGAAATCCCAGTACTAGAGAAGAAGCAGAACTTTTCAGAAGTAGAAGGGCATAGGCAGTGCCCAGAAGGGTGATTTCAGAGTTAAATCTTACATTCTACAATTGGCCCAAGTCCTACTCTCACCCTAAGCTATTATATCCAATTTCAGATGGTTAGAGTCTAAAGCTGGTAACTATTGTTTAATACTTTTTTTAGATTTCAACTAAGACTTCACTTCTTTCAGGAAACATGGCCTGAATTTTTGAGTCCCTCCCACATGCTAGTCTAGCTTTCTGCCTGTTCTGCATGCGTTCTGTCATGTCTTGCTTAATTGTGTCCCCAACCATATTGGTTCCTTGGTGGGGGGGTGGGCTTAGCTATGTGCACCACACCACAAGCTAGCTGTGAAATAGGAACTTTTGACTACCACAGTCATCAAATACCATTTATTTCACACATGGCATCCAGGGTTGCACCAAGATGCTGAATAAAAACAAGAGAATTTTGTAGTAGAATATATGTTAATTTAATGTAACTTACTTTTATATCCTAAACAGTTGTCTGGTTTTCCCTCAACCTTAGAATCATCTTTCATGTTAAAAACAAAAAAACAAAAAAAAATGGTTTCTCTTATACAGGAAACCCAAAATATAAATAAAGAGCAAAATAAAAGATAGATGAGAGGAAGTAGGGAGACAGCTTTTTCAAATGGGAAGGGGATCAAGACATGGAGGGAAGGGGGAGAGAGGAGAGGCAAAAGGGATGGGAAAGAATTACGATGTGTTATGTAAATGTACCACCTCCACACACGGAAAGTAATAATTATGTAATACAAACATTTTATTTCTAATAAAGTAGAAAATAAAAAAAGAAAATAGGTTTATCTCAGAGCTGAGACAGGTCCTCAGGAGATGACCAAGTGCCCCTTCTGAGGGGTTACTTTACAAAAGGTGATGCATCTGTTAGGAGGCAGAGCAGTCTGTGCATTAGCAGAATAGAGGAAGAATTTATATTTATGAATAATTAATAGATTCTTATTATCTATACAATATCTTATTTGGATTTCGGTTTGGGTCCACTGGACACTTGGGAAAGAGAAAAATTTTCTGAAGAAGGATAGATACCCACCTGTATGTGGATGGCTTTGAAATGCCTCCCATACGTGGGATTGGAAATCTGCAGACTCACATAAATCAAAAGATGGGAACTGACTTGGAGAATATCTAGGGTAGTGGAATAACCCTGTATCCCGCAGAGCCCTGGAAGGGTTGGTACCCTCTCCGCTTCTCAGGACCACCTAGGGCAGGAGTGCAGACTGCTAGAGGACTTTAACCACAGAGGCTCTTGCATATGTTTTGAGTATAATCAGTTCATTTGAAAAGATTATAGGTCTGGAAGGCACATTGAAAGGCTTGCATTTGCCCTGAGTCTCACCCATCCAGCCAGCTGGGGACAGCCCAGGACCCCAGGTCAGTGTCTGTCCTCAGAGAGTGTGATGTCCTTTGGCTTCTCCAAACATAAAAAAAAAGAGTAAGTTGATCAACATCCTCTGCTTCAAGGTGTCCTACCTCATACATCGCTCTGTTGTATTGTGAATAATTAGAATTCAATAGGCAACTGATTAAAAATTAAACTGGCCACATGGCTGTCTCAGATCTTGTTGGCAGTTTGATGGTTATTATTAACCCTCTCCCACATGCCTCATGGAAGATAATTGAGCCTGATAGGTGAGGTTATCTCTTTGACTTCTCAAGAAGGTTTAAAATGTTATTCTTCAGTTTGGGAGAGACTACTGAATGGTGCCCATGACCCTGAGTCTTGGATTCAGTGTTGGCTAATTTTGAATATTCTAAAAATGCCCCAACCTTTCTGTACTTGTTAATATGAAGTCAAATGCTGCATTTTCCCCACAGGGCTAATTCAAGCATGTGAGGTAGAAGGCCCCAAGGCGAAGACAGTCGAAAATAATTCACACAGTTAAAAATTTCCTGAAATCTACTCTCTGGTACTTTTAAAATTATTCACTGCAGTATTTTATAATAGCACATCTTTTACCCATCCATTATGCTTTATTTTTGTTTTCTGAAATTCTTCATCATGGACCCAGATAAGTCAAGTTAGGAGGCCAAATGGAGATAAATGGAGCTGGGTATAAACAGGTGCTGGGGTAAAAAGGTGGAGAGAGTGAACTCTACCTGTGTAAAGAAGATAGATGGACCAAAGAGAAGGATCGGGAGACTTAGGCTTACCAGCGGGAGGCAACTCTCCAAACATCTGTTCATTCTGGTATTCATGCTTCCATTTATTCTACAAGCATATGTTCAGTGCATACTATATACCAAAAGTGTACTAAGTTTGGGAATACAGGCGTGAATCAGACATGATGCGGCCCTCAGAAACTTACAGTCAGGTGACAGAGACAGATATGGACATAATTACCACCCAGTGTTCTAAATTCAGGAGGAATGTAGGAAATGCCATGGAATTCCAGAGGGAAAGAGCAGGTAAATCTACATGTGATTCTGAATTAGTTGGATCTGAGACCGGTGATTCTTAGACTTAATGATTTTGAACTGTATCACATACAAGTAATTAAAATAGAAAGGCCAAGGACAGTAAGATAATTCTGGAGGAAAGTGAGGTTTTTCTGTTATTTATTTAGCAGTACTGTGAATGCTTTCACACTGATCTATATCCCCAGCTCTTTTCTTTTTCTTTTTGAGACAGGGTCTTTTTAAATAGCTGAGTATCCCAGGATGGGCTCCAACTTGAAATCCTCCTGTCTCAGCCTCCAAGAATGCTGGAATTATAGACGTGCACCACCACATCAGTTCTTTTTTGTTTTTGAAACAAACCTTTTACTGTATTCAGTAATCAGAAGGCCCAGTTCTCACATAGAACTTGTAAATTACTGTGTTCTCACCTCAGGCCACAGAAATATTTTAACATGCAAAATTATGATTTGCTCAGGTCAGATTTATCATACTTATTTGTAGAGATTAAATACCAAAGTTGTAATATGTTTTTCTGTAAAAGCTCCCCTAAACATCTTTTAGCATTTAAAAACACATGTTCATTGTTACATCCCTTCTTAGTATTTTATCTTACCTCTATCTTTATTTTTGTTATTTTTAAACTGACACATGATAATTGTATACATTTATAGGGTATGGTGTGATAATTCAATACATGCAAACATTGTGTCTCTCTTTAAGTTTTATTTGCATAGAAAGCAGAATACAGAAGGCATTCAGAGGGCAGGTTCTGGATATAAGATCCAGTCCTTCTTACTAAAGCACATCAAGTTCTCGTTACTAAGGACATGACCATCAGTAAGAAGTTTAACTGCTCTGTCTCTGAGTGTTTTCCTCTGTAAAATAGAGATACTTACAGTATCCATTTCACAAGAACAAAGTCAGAGGATACACAATCAACAAGCCCACCTTTACTCTGACACTGATTACAAGTGTCAGGGTCTTCAAGATCACCCTTGTATTTGATGATTTGCCAAGATTCACAGAACTCACGGAAAGCTGTATACTCATAGCTACTGTATAGTACCAATTGTCTTAGTTCCTCTTCTCATTGCTGATACAAAAGACCTGACACCCAAAGTTAAAGGAAGAAAGGTTTATTTGGCTCACAGTTTGTACAGATTTCAGTCCGTACTCAGCTGGCTCCAAGGCAGGGTGGCATGGCAGACAGGCCTGGCAGAGGAGAAACAGTTCATGGCAGCCAGAAGATAGCAAAAGCAACAAAGGAACCTTAACAGTGTCTTTCTGCCCTTTTTATCTTATCCAGGCTACCAAGATTAGCATGGTGCCAAATCAATCAGTGTACTGGTTTAGTAATCACACACACTTAATCCCAGCATCATACACTTTAGATTCAGCCATCTGTGAAAAAGCCACATGTGACTGAATGTGGCTTTGGCGGGACATTAAACCCAAACCATAACACTATGAAAGGTTTATTAACAGATTACAAACAGCTAAGGGAGCAAATGGATAGGGTAGAGTCTAGGAGAGTTCCAGATGTAGAGCTTTCAGTTGTCCTCACCATGTGGAGTCATGGACAGTGTCACTGTACTTTCTTGGAGTTCATAGGTGAGAATACAAACAAAGTATTGCTAACCAGGCAAGCTTACCAGAGTGTTAGTGTCTAGGTTGTGTTGGACCTCTACATGGCTGACTTCAGCATCTAGCCCTTCCAGAAATTAAGCCTACATGCCTGTGACTCAAAAGACAGTACTGTGAGTCACATCCTTAGCCTCAAAGCCTCCAGGTAAACAAAAATACTCTTCAGGTAGGACATCCCAAGAGCTTAAGAGATTACTTCTCAGGAGCCGAGGGCAAAGACTAGACTTCTCTTTGGGTAAAGTTAAAGTCTTTAGACATACCAGAGTTGCTTAAGAAACAAGATTATATCTACAGTGCAATTAGAATATAGCCTAGCATAAAACAAATGTAATGATTTATATATAACCATCATTATTAACCATCTTTTTTATTACTTTATGTATGTAATCATAGTAGATACTACAAGAAATTTTTTTAAATGAACAAGCTTTAGTTCAGAAACTGTGTATGAGAGATACAAGAGTTCAGATAAAACCAATGAAAGCAGAATGCGGTGAGTCCCTAGTAAAGTAGGAAGCCACTGAGCTGGGGAACTGGAAAAGAGAGTGGATACTTCCATATGGAGTTTAAAGACTAGCTAGATGGTAGAAGACACCTTTGAACTGGGCTGAGAAAGAGGGGTGGGATTTTGGCATAAGGAGGAAGTATATTCCTAAATGAGCAAAATCAAATGGAAAAACAAAGACACCTTTAGGGAACAGAAAAGGGCCGCTATGGTAACTATAGAAAGGACAGGCAAAAGGAATGGGAAAAAAAATCTGGTGAGGAAGACCTAAGCCAGATTAAAGAGATTTTCAACATTGTGCTGACAAATTGATGTTTTGCAGCCTATATACAGAGCCAGAGAATATTTAGGATCTGAAGAAAAACCTAAGAGGAACTTACTGTTCCTTTTATAACCCATCTTTGAATTGCCTTCTTCTCTGCCATAGCACCCTCCTTTCCAATACCTACCTCCACTTTACTTGGTCAGTTACAGTTTTTCCTACAAGAAATGGCTCAGAAAGGACTTCTCTGCATACTTCCATGTAATGGGATGGGACACATTATACCCCACCAGGACTGTTTCCTTGCCTCTGCCATATACAACTGTGTTTCATCATATTTCGTGTCTGATTCACAATAAGCACCTTATGGAAAAAGTAGAGAGAGGGAGAGAGGGAAAGGGGTGGGGGGAGGAGAGAGAAATAGAATCTTGAAATATCTATAAAGGATTAAAACATAAAGAACAGATGTTTCTGACACTCCTTTGTCAGACTTTGTGGAGATGGGAAGGGGATCTAAGGATGGGGGAAAGACAGGGAAGGGAGGGGGAGGGAAGAAAAAGGAACAGGATGCAATGTTTTGTGCTTATTCTGCACAATGCATGTGTTTATTATATATCACAAAAATATACTAATATAAAAATACACTACTATAAAAATAAATTTTTAAAAAAGGATTAGATGTTTCTGGTTAATTTAAGGAGAAACTATGACATGCAGAATTCAAGTAATAATGCCTAGGGTAAAACAAATCTTGTAACTACACTATGAAGTCTTTTTAGGGTATCCCAAGGCTTTTAAATAGGAATAGGTCTAATAACAGAAGCATAATAGGTTAGATATATGGCACTAATTAGGTGTCCAATATTGCTTTACTTGATTTATATAAATCTAGTTAATCCTTACAACAACCCAGTGATGTAGGTAATCATTTATTCCCATTTTACAGATGAAGAAATTGAGGCACAGAGGTTAAACAGATTGTAAAACAATCCTAATAACAAGACTAGAATTGTTAATACTAGGTCTTGCCAAAACCATTTAAATAAAAGGTATTCATAGAGTTGGAGCCTCACCTAGTGTGGGTCTGTAACTTAGTTCTTTTTGCTGGTTGTAATAAAAGGTAGTTTTCTTTTCATCTGAGGCTGTTTCCACTCCAGGACTCCAATGCCAAACACCCATGAGGATGGTTATGTTTGAAGCGCTTCATGCTGACCTGTTGCAGCTGAATAAGTCGTTTTTTTGTTTTTTTCAAGACCAGACATCTTAGAAGCATTTTATTGACTCAGAACAAAAACAGCCCAGTAGTTTAAGTGGTCTGTGTAGTAATCACCCAGCAAGGCTCCAGCAGAGGAAAAATCTTTCTGCCTTTTTACAGAACAAGGCATTAGTTGGAGTGCGAACTCCTCAGAACACTGATCTTCCAGGGTGGGGTATGTTTTCATTCACTTCCTGCTGAGTGTAATGTACAAATGCCCTTTAAACCCATCATTTCAGGTAATTTAAAGTGCTGCTTACAGGATTTTCCCTCCGCCTTTTCCCCTTTCCTTTGTCAGAGCACTTGGCTTAGTTCTTCATTTATAGGAAGGAAAAAAACTTCTCTTGTCCTTGTGAGTATCTTTCCCTGTATCCTGGTCATTCTTTAGTTTTTCAGATGAATCTTAACATAACTCTTCTCTTTGAAAAATTCCAGCCAACGTAGGTGGGTTTCTTTTTCCTCAAAGTTCCTGCAATAAATTTCATTAAAAATGAGCCCAGAAAAGCAATGAAATCCCAACCATTAGAGCAAAGGAAACCATCACATAAATGGTCAATAAGAAGGGAGTTTCTAGCTAGTGTGTTCAGTCAGTACCAGGTAAGATGATGCCTGAGAGTCTGTGGAAGGGGGGAATTTCTCCAGCAATTTGATGAAATTCTCAAATGAGCCAAAGGAAATAAACACAACCACAGCTTGGAGATTGATTGACTTTTTTCCAACTATCACAGGTTAAATCTACAAGCACATTTTCTTATTTCTATAATAAGTATGAAAGAAACATTTCTTTGTAATGATTAATAGACAATAAATAGGCTCATAATTCCATTAATGAGCAGTTAGTAAGTGGAAGAATCCAATTCGTTACAAGAGACCCTGAAGCTCATTCACCTACCTTCCTAAGTTTAGAAGGAGAGGAGAAAAGTGAGTTCCAAGTATAAATTTGTAAGGCCAAGTTCACCCAAGAACTTAGAGCCAAACCAGCACTGGAGTCAAGTTTCTGAGCAGAGGAGTTACGAAGGAAACACCTCCTGTGTTGAAAGAAGGTTAGAGTGCCCTCGTGTGTCCCTACGGAGAAATTCCTTCAGTCTTTACACAATTTAAAATCACTTTCATCTCCGTCAATATTCCTGCACTGGGGTGAGGGCCAGGCATTTAGTGCTAAAGACAAACTGTGGGATATTATCACAATTAAATGAGTAATGCATTTGACTTGTTTAACCTGCAAGGATTTAGAAGCAATAATATCATCCTGGAGTATCTGTGAATTTGAGTCTGACAAACCCAGGCTTCTATCCTAGGCAGCCGCTTGGAATCTTTGCATCCTTAAACTAGCAGCAAAAGCATTCTGAGCCTCAGATTCCTCATCTATAAAATGGAGGTGCACAAACTGTCCTACGGAATGGTGGCAAAGATCAAATACATTGATGTAAGTAAAATGCCCACCCTGGAGTTTTGTGATGAACAGTCAATACATTGAAGTTATTTTAGTTATTGTCAGACAAGAGCCTGCCCCTGCCAGGGATCATAAGAAAGTTAATGATGAAGCTTAAAGTGCAAACCAAACAAAATGTCTTTTAGTTCTTGGATGAAAAGGTATTCATGATTGCTGGAAGCACAGGAAAGGAGAGGTAATTTTTAAAGAAATATGTGCTGAATATGTGATTCCCCCAAAATATTTATTTCAAATAGGGAAATGTAAGTGTTGTGGAGCCAAATGGCTTCCTACATGGAAACGCTTTCAGAAGTAACATCTCTGATCTCTGGCGCTAAGGGTCAGAAAAAGCTTATACTGGGAAAGAAAATATTTGAAAAGTGGAACCTATTTGTATCATTGAGCTACTTCTTTCAGAATGGTTTATTTATTGAGAGGCTAACCATATTAAAATCAATAAAAAACAGAGGCAGAAAACAATAGCTGAATGGATTCATCCTTCGATTTTAAATTTTCAAATCTTTATGACATAAGCTATCTCAGTTACAGTATTCAGCACAATTAAAATAAATCAAGTGTTTTTGCCCCATTGAATTTTCAAAGGTTCCCCCTGCTCTCTAGTTCTTCCCAAAGCCATCCTTTTCCTATGCATGGGAGAGAAATATTTATGATGGCAAGAGTCTTGACCTTTAAATGTCAGTGCAAGTGCAGAGTCTGGCCATTCTGTCTGTATCGTCTACTCACTTACTGGAGAATTGCAGGAAATAGGATGATAGTGTGTAAATGAGGAAGGAACACATCCTGGATACCTGTATCTTTTTTTTTTTTTTTTTTTTTGGTACCAGGGATCGAACTCAGGTCCCTGCGCTTGCGAAGCAGGCGCTGGAACCACTGAGCTAAACTCCCAGCCCATCTGTATCTTTTTATTACATAACCAAGGGGAATAAAGGAAGAATTGGGTTGGCTACTGTTACCTCCTTCTTCCAGGTAGAAGAGTCACAGGGAGGTTTATGCAGACCTGCCAGAGCAGATAAAAGGCCACTCAGAGTTGGCAAACTTTGCACCTGAGCCCCAGTGGCTGGCTCACCCTTCCTGGTAATCTGTTACCCTAAATAAGGTAGACGCAATACATGAGGCCAAGGCATTTATTATTCATAAAAAGTTTCTCATCAGACTCATCTGTGCCTGTGGAGGAACAGAGCTGGAGTCTGAGCCTCTGCAGTGCAGACCTGCATCCTGCACTGTGCAGGGCTCTGCCAAGCAGTGGGAGGCTTCAGCCAGACTCTCTGTGCTCAGACAGCCTCAGTCAACAAATGAAAAGATAATTCCTGCCTCATACTTGGAAGCCTCCTATTTGTGTGGATTAACTGAACAGTGCCTTTTCTGGCTCTTGTCGTTCAGTAGTATTCATGAAGTGCTGATCCTGGTGTTTGTCTCATTTTCTCCCCTATCCTTTTGTGCCTTTATACTGTGCATTCCTTTTCTCCTTCAAATGCCTCCAACTCTGTATGTATATCTTAGCTTACCAATGCTTATATTACTGGCTGTTATAGTAGGGTTTTAATTCCAATATACCAAGAAAATAATTGTTCATAAAGGGGTCCTTTCTGAGGGGTCCATCTCAATCAAAGAAGCTTTCCCTGGATATTCCACCTCCTTCTTCACCTCTGTGTGGCAGCACCCCCTTTCCCACTAGATGCATCCTTGCCTTGGGGACCCTGGTCCGGGCACTAGATGAGACAGCGCCAAGAGGGAAGGTCCTACGTAGCAAAGCTCCTGGTGGGATGAGACCTCAAAACAGAGTCCTGCCAAGACAAACATAAGTGTGCTTCAGACAGCTTAATAACAGGGCACCCTTTCAAATTGTCACTTAAAATGTGTTCATTATTTAGCAGGAAACAGAAGTGAAATTGTAACTGTCTTTGGAAGTCTCCACATCTCTTCTCCAGAGTCCCTCAGCCCTGCAGCCCTCAAGGATCCCCTCTTTCTTTCTTGCTTTGGGTATTGCTCAGCCTCCTCAGCCTTCTCTCCTGGCTGCTCACCTTCTCACTTCTTCCTTAGCAGAATGGTTGAGGTCTTCCCCATCTTCCACCTCTAAACCTGCAAACACCCACCCAGAGATTAATCCCGTTTCAAGTGAATGCAAAGCCCTTAATGCAGAGAGGAGTATTTCAGTCGTGCTTAGCAAACAGAAGATGCTGTGGTTACCAAGATTCACTTTGCTTAGAGGCAAGAGAGGATTAGAGATGACTTGCTTCTTCATAGCACGTGTTCATATCCACAGTAACGAGTTTACCATGTGCATTGAAGAAAATGGTTTTGTTTTAATACCTTGCCCATTTTGTAAGGAGTTACTGGTGAAAACCACCATTGACTGGCCCCAGATTTGCAGTATGTCCCATCAGTGCTTCACCATGCTCTGTAGACTGGTCACCTCTGTCACTTCTCCGTGGTGTGCCATAGCCTTACCTGGAAGCCCTCATTCCCACAAAGCTTGCTGTTGTTCTGAATCATGAAAATCCCGGAGAGGGAAGTGACTTGGTGAGACCCCCATGAGAAGTCAGGGCCTAAGAGCAGGGAGTCTGAGTCTAGCTGCACCAGTGCTCCCTGAGGGCCAGAGAAGAACCCCTGCATAGTCCTTGTCACCTCCTGAGTCTAGAGTAACATGCATGCTGAGGGGTGAGCAGGTCCTAAATGCCACTTCCTGAATCCTGGCCTTTCTCATTAGCTGGATGTACATATTGGGACGTGTGTTTAGTCATTTGTAAAATTAAGTAGTAAAAATTAAGTAATTTATGCACATAAATACTTTGGCAACTGAGAGGGCATTAATTCCAAACAGCTCTGTAGATATCCCTCCCATAAGAACTCTTGCTATCTAAACATTTCCTTTTAAAACTTAAAAAATTTGTTTTACTGGTGGTTCACTATCCAAATCCAAACCTGAGGAAATTAGCTAGAGTGTTGAATCACATGATCACAGTTTTGACTGCTTTCATTTTAATACATTTGAAAAAAGTTCCTTTAAAAAAATCATCGATCATTAAAACACATGTACTTTTGTGACATAGTATTTGAGGACCGAAATCTCATTTTAGCCCATTTTATAAAGCACAATGTGGAAAGTTTTCTTGATTTCATCAAGACCGAGTTTTCTTGTCCCTGTAAATCAAAGCATAAAATCTTTTCATTTTCTCAGAAAAATCCAGCCCTTTCTAAATTGCTTATCAAGTGAAACTCAAAGTTGCATCAACAGTATGCGGAGGAACTGCCCAGCCTTTCAGTTTGTTTCCAGTTCCACTGGAGAAGATCTGTTCTGTCTTCCTCCTTCAGAAATAGGAGCAGGTCATTCTCTCTGGCTTAGACACCTAATATCTCTTCTCTCCATAGCACAGTGCAGCTTTCTGATATCTGCACTAACCAGCATTTACTGCTACCCAGACACCTTCTGGTACCTAGCAGCATATGAATGACCTGACTTTACTAAGATCAAGTGTAAGCAAGATTTTTGGTCTTTGTGTTGGGTGTCTTTACTATATTATTGTTGTTGGTGGTGGTGTTGTTGTTGTTGGTGGTGGTGGTTTGGGATAGGAAAGGGTCTTTGCACCTAAAATCATATTAATTTTTCAAGAACATGGAATTATTATTCAATATGTGTATTTTATATTAATTTAGAAAAAAATAAATTTGACATTCAGTACAGTTTTATGCAGCATATGCTCAAATGGGTAACTGGAAAGTTAGTTGTACGTGTGTGTGTGTATGTGTGTGTTCAAACTGCTGCATTACTCTGGCTTCCCAGGACAGACAAGAAATAGGTTAATAGTTGAGAAAATAACATGAAAAGTACAAATTATGTTAACTAGAATTCAGGCTGAGATAAAATAGACAAGTCCTAATTGAATAGTCTCACTGTTCCTAATAGAAAATACATAATCATTTTATATGTGTTTTCAGTGCAAGCTTACAATGGACAAAACAATCTTAATTTCAGTAGAAATCATATGATGAGGTCCTGATTAAAAAAAATTTGGATTTACTTTGAGCTTAAATTAATCTTTCAGAAATAAGCTTAAAATAATATTTGTCTTTAAAAAGTTTTTGAGACCTGAGTTCGATCCCTGGTACCAAAAAAAAAAAAGTTTTTGAGAATAATATTAGTATTTATTAGAAGATACTAGAATATTGGTAAAAATATTTCAGTGAAATCAATTTTTTTCAATTTTTTTAAACATACTTTTCAAAATAAATGAAAGATATTTTCCCTCTTGAATAAGAATTTAGTTTTAGTGTCCACATGTACATACAGACATACATAAAGACTTTGGTAACTGAGAGGACAGTAATTTCAAACAGCTCTATAGATATCCCTGCTATAAGAACTCTTGCTATTTAAAGATTTCCTTTTAAAACTTAACAAGATTTATTTTACTGGTAATTCATGATCCGAATCCAAAACCCTATTACAATCAATTCACTGTCATGAGCTAGTGCACTAGCAGAAACATTTAAATTGCAGGTACAACTAGGCAAGGAGGGGGAGAATGTGTTGCATACATATTTTGCTGTTCTCCCAAGTCTCGATTATGCATTAGTGCTCTCAACATAACACATTGAGTGAAAATGTCTTCTAAAAAAGCAAAGAGCTTGTGAAGAAAACAGGCAAATTTGAAAAGCCTAAAAAGCCCATACATGCAAAGAAAAATAGGAAGTGATAAAGCATGATGGGAAAAGCAAACTAACATTATACTTGGCCATGCACACGTCCCTAAGAACTATTCATTAGTATTTTCATTGTGTACGAAATACAGAAAAACTTATGAAAGCCCTATTGGTTTTGGTGTTGGTGTTTAAAATATATCAAGGAGCAATTCTTTGTGGACAGTTTTACAAATTTTGAATGTTTTAGTGACATTTTTGAAGACTATTAGTTTTCTTTTTTTGATACAGGTTAAAGAAGCACTGCTTTTTTTTCCATTTCAACTAATGGATTATATAAGCTTTTACTCTCAAAATCTATTTAACATGTTTTTAGCAATAAATTAGATCTGTTTTCTGTATTTTTTTTGTATTGAAATCACTTGGGGTCTAATTCTGTCATGTTGAAAATAAAAAGCTCAAGAGCATCCTTGGAACTTTCTCTCCAGTGTTTTCAAATTGTGCAATCATGTACTTCTTTATTCTCAATTATTTACATAGGGGCAGACTAGAAATCATTTGTAAGTTTAATTTTAGTTCTAGCTTACAAACAAGCTGAAGTTACTCCTTTTAATTTGATTTTCGGAGTAACCCAAAATAAATCATATGGGACAGAGATTCTCTTAAAACACATGAGGTCAGGAGTTTCTTGACATGGGGTCATCATCTTTACTTCTCTCCATGCCACCCAGAGATGCGATAAAAACGATTCTCTACCTGTCTCATAGCTTCACTCTACTCTTGTCACATTCTTTCCTCCATGGCTATGAGTACAGTCACTATGTAATCTGACATATTTTGCTGTAATGCATTGTATCATTTCAGTGTGTGTGGTTTGGATTCTTTTTGTTTTCTTTGGAAACCAGATTTCCAAGAGCTCATTCACTTTAAATTCTTTGTAACTGAGTTCAGAAAATGGCTACTATTCTAATTTGCTTTAATGAAAGTGCTTTAACTAAAAACTGCCATGTGCTCACTTGGGATCTCTAATACCCAAACAAACTTCAGAAAGACTCTAGCAGCAATTTGTGTTCCAGATAAGGAACATATGGGTTGTCTCTGGAACTCACAAGGCCTACTCAGTTTTTTCTTCCTGGCTCCTTAGATTATCTTATATCCCAGTAGTATCCAGGAGGAAATAACTATAACACTGAATGAAGATCACGCTAACCTTTTCCCATTCCAATCTTATTTCTCTCATGATTTTTCTGCCCCAGAGACTGCATATACTCTAATGTGACATACATCCCAGAGGCCCCAATTAATCTTAAGCAACTACATTTAATCACCTTGTAGAAGGTATGAAAATCAAACCAAGGCCTTCCAGTGTCTCTTTTTCTCTACTAAAAACTGTGGTTATTCAGTTATTCAAAAGAGGAGTACATTCCTGGAACAAACGGAATGGTGAAGAAAGCATCCATGTAGGAATGAGAAAGGGAATCCACCAGATTATTATTTGAAGATTTGAAAGACCAGCCTGAGAAGGCTATGCCCATAAGTCAAAGAACTTGTTAGGAAAAAAAAATTGTGTATTATGGCAGTGGGTGGCAAGCCTAGGTGTGCAATAAAAGCATCTGAGGAGGTTTCCAGCTCTCCCTCCAGAGAGGTTCTGACCCACTGGAACTGGGAAGAGATTGTGGCCCTGGTGTTTTTTGAAACTGTCCGTCCTGATTGTTATGTGCATCCAAGTTTGAGAATCACTGCTTTCGATTTCTAAGTGCTTTCACATGTATTAGCCAGCATTTTGCATGTGTATAAATGAGGAAAAAGGAATATTATTGATGCCTATTGATGGTCCTAGAAAGGAGGAAGAGGCAAGAATAGAAATTGTGAAATTTTCTAGAAACTGGAGAGAAAAATCACTCATCTTCTTAAGGCCTAAATTAATCCTAGGAGCATAGAATTAAGGAAAGATATGTATGTCTATAGCTTTGACAGCAAACTTCAGAAGTCTGAAAATAGTCATCTAATATTGGATACCAGCTGTTTCTTAAAACCTCATTGGGTTTATTCTATAAATGACAAATATTGGAAAAGAGAAAAACAGTTGCTAATAAAAAAATATGTTAGAAAGTGTCATTACTATTTCCATATGCATCTTGGGCCTATCTACATGATTTGCATGTGTGGATAGATAAAGTGCTATACCAGTGACTTTATTTTTTAAATTAATTTTATTGGTACATTTTAGGTATACAATATAATGACATTCATCATTGGAAATTTGCACCTTTGCATAATCTCTCTTGGTTCTTATTTTTTTCCCATTCCCCTGCCCTCCCTTCAACTCCTCCATCCCTCCCTATTTACAAAGACTTTGTTTCTATTTTTTCATTTTCTCATATTAATTCCATTCCCTTCTTTCCTTTCCCCTACCCTTACCCCTTTGCCCCTTTTCTTCCTATTTCACATCATCTATTATACCTTTTAGTCCTTATTTGCACTTTCAATTTCTCACACCAGAGAAACTATTTGGTATTTACACATGTATGTCCTATTTATTTCACTTAAGAATATCGCCTCAATGTGCATCCATTTAGCTATAAATGTCTCTAATTTCCCATTTCTATGGCTGAGTAGTACTCCATTTTATTTTAAAAAACACATTTTCTTTAACCAGTGACTTTATTTCTGCAATAAAAATGGCAAATGAATGACCTTGGATATAGCTGAAGAATGAAGTAAAAGTCAGTGCTGCGCTCTGAGACTGGAGGGAAAGATAAAAAGAAGTCCAGTTGCAATGAGGCAGAAAAAAAGTAACTTGCGAGCACAAAGCAAGAAATTGAATGTTAAGATTTTAGACGTGCTTGAAGACAGAGTTTAGTCCGTGACCAAGAGAATAGTGACCACTTTGCACAATATGGATACTAAAGTATCATCTGTATATCAACCAATAAGATAAAGAGGAACAGGGAGTCAGGTGCAGAAAAGTAAATATTCCAGACCTTCAGTGTTTAAGATAAGAAGCTGTGGTTCAGAAGCCCATCTCCCTCTGTTTCTAACTCACAGATCATGGCTAATAATAATCATTATGATAGTTTGGCTCTTAATAGGTGTCACCACTGTTATAAGCACTTTGTATAGATTTCAGTATTTACAACAATTTTGTGGTGATGGGCCTTATTATGTCCCTTTTATAGATGAGGAAACTACAACACAGAGTCCGCAACTTACTCGTGGGATGTAAATGCTAGGGTGAAGAGCCAGACAGACTTGGAATGAAAGAATAGTTCATATAAGGTCTCAATAGAAAAGAGTAAACCAAGTCCAGAAAGAAACTTGCCTATCTTTATGAATTGCATTCTAATGACACCAGGTGACACGGAGGGCCCTCATGAAAGACGAGTCTGAGATGAGCCATTAGAGCCATATTGAAGGGAGTCCTAACTCTGTGTTCAGTCTTGGAACCTGATTTTGGAGATAGGAGGCAAGTGTCATAATTAGAGGTATACCTTGAGATAACTGCCTTCCTTTTGAATATGAACAAATTAGAGAGGCTGGAGTGAAAGGATTAGGGTTCTTTTAGTCCTGATTGTCTTTGACAGTAATGAATGCATTGTTGAAGCGTGACAGTTGAAGGTCAAGGGAAGAGAAAAGTTTGACGTGTTGCAAAAGTCAAACATAAAGTTTTGGTAGGTGATTAGAAAAAAGGGATGAGAGGAAGGGAAGAATTTATATAGAATCCAAGGTTTCAAGTCCAAGTGACTGAGTGAACTGCTGGCAGAAATTCAAGAAAGACATCTTGTGAGTAGCTGGACTTTGGAAATCTATAGCTCATTGTGTGCACAAGCTGTCAGTTGGGGGATCCCTGCAGGAAGGTGAAAACATAAATTTGGAATTTAGAAGAGTCTGAGCTGTCACCTGCATTATGGTTCTGTGGTTGACTGGGAAAAGTGTGAAATCTCTGAAGGTGAGAAAAGGAAAAAAATAGAGAACAGATCCTCAGAAAACATTTAAATTTGGGACAAGAAAGAGGAAAAGGAGCAAAGTACAGGGGAAGGAGAGATGAAGGAAGGCTAGAACACCCAGAAGCATGCAGCTATAGTACTGAGCACAAAGGAGTAGAAGTTTCCAGAAAGTGACTTGGCAAACGCTCAAAACCAAAAAGAATAAATTAGAAAGTTGTCAGGATCGAGAGTTACAACAGAAGGAGAGGCGATAACTTAGGGGTGGTAAGGAGTGAATGGGTCATGGGAGACAAACACAGCAGGGCTGATCAGGACGTTCAAGATTTTGACCATGAGAAGGAAAGAGAAGACAATGTAAAGGGTAAGATGTATGGGGTCAAGTCAAAGGACGCACCAAACTCTTTTTCAGATAGAAATATAAAAGCCATCTTCAGGGGAGAGTGAGGATGCCTAGCATATGCTGGGTAATGTCAGTAAAAGTCGTTTCAGTGGCAGAAAGTCACACCATATGAGATCCTAAATTGTTTTCTGACTTTATCATTAGACAAGCCAGAAACTGCTGTCTCATGCAGCAGTCCTCTTAGAAAAGGCAAGGACCGATGAACAGTATTTTCTTTCTCCTCTTCTCTGAAGTACATGGATTTAATTTTCATATCCCAGGGCAGAGGGGAGAATTTTCTTACTGTTGACTGTATTTAACAACTAAAATAGCTTCCATGGGAAGGAAAGTTGTGATAGTGAATTTGTATTGTAAACTATTAGGATTTTTTATTAGTACTATTTACAAATTTCACTGCATTTTTAGCCTATTTGAAAAAATAAATGCACTGAAGTGTATCATATTACTTAAATGTTACTTCACTCACTCTATGTGAGGCAAAAGTTTTCTAGAAAAAAAATAAGTAGAAAGGCAAAAATATTGATAGTGGCAACTGAGTGATTGATGCTTTTGATTGGTGTAGACATAGGTAGGACCACAAGAAAAAAAATTCACAAAAAATCTGCTCCATTGTCTTGTCCTGTGTGGGGAACACAGGGAGGCGGGTATAGAGCACAGGATTTCAGAAAGGATAAGACAGGCCTGAGTAGCAGAAAGGAACCAAAAAGGTAAAAGGAGCCTGGAGTCCATGAGAATAAGCAGGTTCTCCCTCTTCTGTGGGGTGGGCCAGGTACCCTGTGTGTCCCTGTGCCTTCAGAAACAATCCCTGAAGTCCCATTGCTGTCACATTTCTACAGTCCTCAGATATGGAGCAAAGTATTGGAGGTTGTTAGCAAATCTCCCTCTGGAGTTGAAACTGGGCTCAGCACCAACAAACAAACACCAGAGGGGATTTGTCTCTCTTCCATGCCTGGATAATGGCTGTTCCCTGATGCCCAGAAGAATTAAGTCCAATATGTGCCTCACACTACATTACACACTGCATCTTGAACGGCTGGGCTGTTAATACAGTTTTAAAAGAAGAGAAAACTGGCTGCTCACCATCTACACATAAGCTAGTCGTAATAAATCTCTCAATGAGGAGATATAAAAATTTCCTGCTTCTGAACAGCTGAAAGAAGCAGAGTGTTAGGCAAGTATCCAGTGGGTACCATTAACAGCAATAACCAACGCTGAAGATCCATGGGGACTTGCTCCACATTTCTATTAGCAATGACAATTTTTTTTACCTGAAATATGCTGCTAATTATCCCACTTGCAAAATTCAATTTGCCTAAGAATTAATAAATGTGTTTTTTTAATACTTATTGAATGTCTTCCATTTTCTGGATGCCCATAAAATTAAATCCTCATTTATCAACTGTTTTTTTCACTTTATATCTGAAATGATAAATTAGTAAAGGCTACTTTGTATCTGTGATGATAAAATAGTAAAGGCAGAACTATGATTTATTTTCAAGAGAACGGACATAAGATAAAACTATAGAGATTTGCAAAAGTCTTTATTATATACAAATTTCCTACTCTAAAATTAGTAAAATGGATTACTGGTGATAATGAATAAGAAACACAAGAATTTTGGTTTTAATGTGATGTAATGACTAAGGCCAAGATTAGCAGTGTCAGAACAAGGACTTCTCTTAGATTTTTTTATGCCACAGCGTTAACCAAATTAGCATGTTGCACGAGTTGGAGAATAATAAATATGATAATGGATGATAGTGATTAAAGATAATTTTCATCTAAAATATTTGCTTTTGAAATATTTGTTCACTACAGTTAGAAATGTGCCTATCATAATCACTTATACTCTATAACAAGATAATCTTAGTGTCTAGGAGGATACCAAGCCTCTTGCTGTTTAAAGAAGGGTGGGGGGGAAAATTTGGACCATTTAATAGCAGTTTCAGCCCATCAAAATATTAGTTTAAAAATAGTATCACCAACCTCTGTTGAGTCCATGTAAATGTTTATCTAATCTTTCAAGAAATCATTCCTACTAAGGTTTTTACAATAGTAAAATATCATGCACATTTACCATTTTAAATTTTTTATACATTAAAAGCGTTAAAAAGCTGGGTGCAGTGGCATAATTCCAGCTAGTTGGGAGGTCCGTGCAGGAAAATCACATTTGAGCCTAGCTTGGCAAGTTAGCAAGACCCTATCTCACAATACAAAGGGGGCAGTGAGGGAAGAAAGAGAGAGGGGAGAAAGAAGAGTGGAGAAGATAGAGAAAGAGAGAGAGAAAAAGAGAGAGGAGAAAGGACCTCCTTAGCACTTCCAGAGTTCAATTCCAGCACCACCACCAAAAAAAAGCTAAATAAAAGCATAAAAAGCAGTCAAATTCTTTTTTTAAATTCTTCTTTCCTAGAATTAAAATGCCTGTCCCAGAATTAGTGAGATAGACAGTATTTTCATACCCTTTGTTCTAAAGCCAGCATGAATAAAGAATACATCCCACCATTAAGCATTCTTTGAGGGGCACTTAACCTACAGTTTGTCTATGTTATGGATATGCTTAACAACCTTTTTGTTTTTTCCAAATGTTTGAGTTTATTTCCTCGGAATAGCTTTCATAAAATGAAATTACTAGATCAAATGGTATGAATATTTTAAACCTCCTATTTCTAAGCATATTTCTAAACAGCTTTCCAAAAGGGTATGTATTAATTTACTTTACACTGGCAATATATGAGATTTATAGTATTACTCTGGGCTTAAGCTGCTAATAAGACTATATTACTTTTATTTGTGTTTATTTCATTCCCAGCACGCTCGCAATTTTTGCAAGTATTCATTTATAATGCTTTTATATATTTGGTTCTTAATTGTTATTTTCTTATCAGTTGACTTAGGTTTCCCCTTTATTACTTTGTACAGGCTCCCATGATTCATTCAGCTACTGGGTAGATGAAAAATCCCCAGTGGGGCCTGACCAGACCCCAGCTATCAAACGCCTGGCCAAAATCTCCTTGGTGAAGAAGCTCATGAAGAAATGGTCTGTGACTCAGAACCTGACCTTTCGAGAGCAGCTGGAAGCTGGAATCCGCTACTTCGACCTGCGTGTGTCTTCTAAACCAGGGGATGCTGACCAGGAGATTTACTTCATCCATGGGCTTTTTGGGATCAAGGTCTGGGATGGGCTGATGGAAATCGACTCATTCCTCACACAGCACCCCCAAGAGATCATCTTCCTGGATTTCAACCACTTCTACGCCATGGATGAGGCCCACCACAAATGCTTGATGCTCCAGATCCAGGAGGCGTTTGGAAACAAGCTGTGCCCGGCCTGCAGTGTGGAAAGTCTGACCCTGCTGACCCTGTGGGAGAAGAAGTGCCAGGTAGGAAGGAAGCAGCGATGAGCTTACAAGGGCAGGAACCTAATCCCTTTTGCTTTTCCTATGTTACCCTTTGTAAAATAGCACAACCCAGGGCTCAAAAGCTAGAAGGTGTGGATTATTTTGAATACTAAACATATGTAGACTGGTTCCTGAGTGCTAGGGTAGCTTAATAGGCTTCCATGTGCCCTGTTGAATCAGGCTAACAGTGGCCACATATTTAAAGCTGTTGTGCAATCTGTTCGACAGCTGAATTGATTTTGAATGGCCAGAACCAGCCCAAGGCAGAATTGGGAAATGGATCAGTTAGTCATTACCATTCTGTCCCCCATAAGGTCCATTTTCACCCCCACCTAGGTCCCCTCAGACAATTCTTGTAGAGGTATCTAGTGATAAAAACCATTAGCTAAAGAAGCACATGAAATCATTCATCTCAGGAGTGTTCACATATTAAAAGGGCTTCTTCATGGAATTTGGGTCATAGGAAAAGACGAGTTAAGGAAGGGAGAAGCCAGGAGCGTTTCCCAGGCTGCCTAAGGGGAAAGGAGAATCCAAACTTAAGCCCTTGAAGGAGAGTCTGGAAAATGAATGTGGGCCTCAGCCATATTCCACTTGGACCCTAAGGCATGGTAGAAGAAGGGAGGAGCTTCAGGAAAGAGCAGCCTCCAATATAGACTCCCTTTATGAAAACAAACAAAAATTTAAAAAAAAACCAGCAAGTACTTTTCATTCAAAGTTGCTCACTTGCTCAATAGATCATTAAGCAAATTAAAAGGATCTTTTAGTTAAAGATTATTTGTTTGTAAATATTTACTGAACACCAAATGTGTACCAAGTACAGCTCTAAGGATTTGGGATAAATGAGTAAATAAAATAAACAAAAATTCTTGCCCTAAAGGAGGTTTCATTCAAGTGGAGGGAGATCATAGAAAAAAGATAATAAATAGCACTTATATATATTTATATATTTTTTATATATTTATATATATTTATATAATTTATATATATTTATATATATAGTGATAAAAGCTATAGACAAAGTCTAATGTGGTATAAGGGGAACAAGCAGGCTCTTTGGGTGGAACAGTTGGTTGCAGTTTTACATAGGTTGAGTATGGTACCCCTCATTGAAAAGATGGCATTTGAAGGAATAAATCAGATTGGTATTGGGGGACAGAGGAAGCAGCCAGAGGCCCTAAGGCAGGGAGGGCCCTGAAATTTTTAAGGAAAAACAGGGACAGTGAGGCTAGTGAGCAGGCAAGGGCTGAGTAGCAGGAAGAGGTCAGGGAGACAGTCATGTCAAGAGAGTCTTGAGCCTAAGGCTTGAATGGGATTGATTCCTGTGCTAGGAAAACATCAGGGGCAGGGAGTGGGCAAATGTGAGGAAAGCAGTGAGGAGACTTATTGGCAAGTGGTTATATTCAGAATGTATCAGAAGGTACAGCCGACAGGGACTCCTAATGGATAGATTTCAGGGGTGAAAGAAAGCAAAGATTCAGGTTTGGCTTGAGTAACTGGAAATACCAGGTCCCTTTGCACACCTCACCAGTAAAAGTGCTGTCTTAGACTCATGGAGGCTTCATGGGTTAACTCCAGGTATTTGTTAAAATATATCTAAGCCATTTTACCTCAGTAAAAGTTTTGTAAATGATACTTTGTCAATATTTGTCACATCTGTCCCCCACAAACCTAGGTTTATGTCTATCTCTCCTTGTGGATCTAACTTGGAAAGATTTTATTTCCAGCAGACTTTCTGTCTTAGATCATTAGATAGTAGTAACAACAGTAGCAACTCATATTTATTAAACCATTCCAATGACTAATGGATTAACTCATTTTATCCTCTCAACTACACCATGAGATAGAAACTTTGTTATTAGCCTCACTTAAAGATGAGGAAACTGGGCCAGGTATTTAGCTCAGTGGTTTTGCTGCGTGCTGCGCAAGCGCAAGGACCCGAGTTCAATTCCCCGGTACCAAAAAAAACACCAAAAACAAAAAAGATGAGGAAACTGAGGAATAGGGAGATTAAGCAGGTTCCCAAGGGAGTGCTGTCAGTGAGTGGTGAAACCAGGATTCATTCACAGGCCATCTGGGCTGCAGATTCCCACAGCTTCTGCTGCTCTCTATGGGCTGTTTATATACCCGGATGACATTCACAGCTGCTATCATTTGTGACACTGATGCAAATACTTTGTCTTTATTAATAAGTCCCTATTGTCAGAGGCCCTCAGAGAGTTAACAAAATGAGAGAAAAGGGTGGCTTTTGAATATGATTCATATCAGTTTAAATTTGAGTTCATACAAAATTTTATAATTCTGTACATAGTATTCTAATGGCTGCTGCATTGCATACTAAGATGATTAAAATCTCCAGGAGTAAGAAGTACCTTCAGTAAAAATCAATTGTGTGGACAGTGAATTTCTAGCAATGGACTGATGATCTTAGTTTTAAGTGTGTCATCCCACTACAAATACTCCTAAAGTTATGAAAGAGACTGATGTATCAGAGAAATGGAGCGTATCACCAATTTAAATCCTAAGACACTCTATGCTCCTTTCTTCCCCCTTGTTTTCCCTTTTGTATCTCTTCTTAAAAGTTGAATCGAGATCTCAAAGAAAGTTACCAGTCACCTCTCCCCTGCTGGGGTGGTGTCACATGGGTGATCAGATTTTAAATATTCATTATGTAATGAGCTACTTTAATGCAACCCCCTGAGTATTTTATTACTGCAATTCAATATTGAGAAGTGTACTACCATTCAAATTTCACTTACTAATCATGCAATTATAATGCAGCTTACAGATATATATTTATATACTATATAGGAGATGGGTTTTGAAGGTAAGATGAGTTAGAAGATTTAATCTACATCTTGGAAGTATTCAGGATCATAAAGACAAGGTAAAAATACATAACCTTAGTGAAATACAAAACAATTGATATACAATTGCAAGATAAGACTACTTCAAATGCTCTGTGCAATGTAACTCAGGAGGTTTTGTAATCAATTAGTTGAAAAGTAGAACATAACATAAATTTGCATCCCAGAGGCCCTCAGTAAAGGAACAGTCAGAATAAGCGGAGGTCAATTAAGGAATGGTTCTTAAAGGAAATTAGATATTTTTTAATCTGAGTCTCAAGAGAAAAACTGAATATGAACTGCTGAGCTGTTGGGGAGAGTATTTCAGGGGAAAAAAGGCAGAGAGTGAGGTGGGAATGCAGATACAAAACATGTTCCAGGCAAGTCACTGCACCTGGATTCTTGCCAAAGGAGAGTTTGCTTACTAGACTAGATTCCTACTACAAGAAGAAATTTCCAATAACCTTCAGTTCAACAGGGCTCTTCGGGAAAGTCAGATAGCCCTTACTGTTTAATTTGTACTATTTCCACCTTTTTTAAGGTAAAGGAACACATTGCCCTCTTATGCCCTGACACTAGGTCCAGGGGCCAGTACTTGTACTTCGTGACAAGCCTGTCCCAGGATATTATGTGGCAAGGCCTGTCACAGGGCTGCACAGCCTCCTGCCTGCCCATTGCTCAAGGCAGCTCACTTTCCTGGCCCTAGCCTTCCAAACTAGCCAATGTATTACCCAGGAGGACAGAGGAAATCCTCCCTGCTAACCCAGGCAATCTGCTTAAGATGGGCCTGTGATTAACCTCATTAACTCATGTGTTTACCGCAGACATCATTAGCAGTCAGTCAGCATTACTCAGAACCAATAAAAACAAGAACAGCCATCACCCCTTGTGATGCATCTAGCCTGGCACTCCCCAGCTCTTGGCTGGCAGGAGTGGCTCATCAGATGCCTTCACACCAGCTGAATGCACACTAGAAACAAGATAATATGCAGAGCTCTGTTCATGGGAGGCTGGAGGATTATGCTCTGGGCCAGCTGGCTGCGGACCGTGGTCCAGGCATGGTATACACACACAGACATTTCCCCAGGCAGAGCTCACTAGGGCCTCTAAGAGGAAAACCCATGACTTCTAGAAACCTACCCAACAGAGCTCCGAATTGGGACAATCAAAATAGCAATTCCCTGACCACAGCTGCCTCCCAGAAACTAATTAATGCTGTGGATGCAGCTTGCTAATTATTTTCAAAATTACCATCATCCTGAGCAGTCCCACTGGAGACTCCACTTCAGCGAAGTCTTCCCTGACCTAGCAGCACACTCCCTCCCTCTCCTGGGAAGGACAGTTTCATTCAGAGTCAGTTCATATGCACAACTGAAAAAATGTTTACTCACAGATTAGTTCAGTATGGTTTTCTAAACTCCAAGAGTTTAGTGTCAACTTTATGAGCACAGGAAACAAATTCTGGACCCTATGAGGTAGCTCATTCCCAATGTTTTCTTTCAGACAGGTGCAAAGACTTCCCAGGGGCTGTATTTATAGAATTTAACAAGACTAAATGTAATGGTAAAAAATTACAGATTCATTTTTACTGGCCTTTAACTAAAATTTCGTATACTCATCAATTATGAGTGGTGGTCCTACCTGCTACTTATCCCTAAAGATGTGAACATAACACATTTCAGTTATTGAAAGTATCTTAAGATATCATTTATGCTATTACTCAAAATTATGGAACTTATTGGACCACAACACAATAATTTTGTTTAATGCATTTATCACAAGGCACATACGTGTATTATAAATTGATTTAACATTTTGAAAGGTGTATTTCTGTGTCATTGATTTCCTTTGTAATGTTGTGCATTTTATTTCATGCACTGACTTAAAACACAGTCCTGAGAAACCGGTCTGTGATTTTACCATAGGTGTTCATAACAAAAAAGAAAATCTTTGCATCAGCCATATACCAAGTGCACTATAAATCTTTGCTTTTTGATTTTTTTAAATACGTGATTCTTTAATTTCCATTTACATTTATTTGCTCCCCAAAATCAGTGTAAAATCAAGGAGTTGATGTTCAGCTTTTTCATAAATTGTTCTTTTGCTCTTCTGAACATTTCAGGTTCTTATTTTCTACCACTGTCCCTTCTACAAGCAATATTCCTTCCTGTGGCCCGGAAAGAAAATTCCAGCACCCTGGGCAAATACCACAAGTGTGCGTAAACTGATCCTCTTCCTGGAGACCACCCTTGGTGAGCGAGCCCCACAAGGCTCCTTCCATGTCTCCCAGGCCATCCTCACCCCCAGAGTGAACACCATTGCCAGGGGCCTGGTTGGCGGCCTCAAGAACACTCTGGTTCATAGGTAAGAGTTCCTTCTACCCCACAGATAAGTTTTGTAAAAAAACATCTATCTTGACTCTCTTCTAAATACACAACAGTAAAACTTACAGTTTAAGGGATTTAAAAAAAAAAACAAAAATCATACTTGAAAAAGCTGTATATTTGAAGGTGATTGCATTAATTGTTCCAAAAGGAACGCTAAACACTTTTTTTAAATGTATTTATAATCCACAAGTATTCTCTAAATTTTTATACTAAGTTAAACTCTTGAACTGTTCTCTTCTGACACATGAACTCATCGTGGTCTGCCCTTGCCTTAGCCTGAGTGCCCACTCATTTAAGCATTTAATACAGAGCACTGTGCTAGGTGATAGGAATTCAGAGTCAGCCCTTCAAGAATTTCTTCTTCCTTCTATGGTGACCATGAGTCATAAAGTACCAAGCCATAGCTTCAGAAACTTCCTTAGGGAAGAATTAAGTCTGACTACATAATTAGAGCAGGAAACTCTCCAGTCCAGATATTTGCATGAGATGATGTTCTTTATCCTGAATGTCAATGAATAATAGATGTTGCCAAGAAAAGGGATATATATATATACACACACACACACACACACACACACACATACATGTATACATATACATGTGTATATATATATATGTATAGGTGGATATATGTATGTATGTATGTGTGTATGTGTATATTTGTATGTGAGTATATATATTCATATATATATGTGTGTGTGTGTATGTATAAAAAGAATGTTATAAATACATTTGGACAACAGGGCACCCCTTGGAATCCAACTTGAGACACTAATATGTTTGAGTAACAAAAGATATTTATAAGATCAGTTCCTGAGTTCCAAATGGTGAGCACAGAGTTCAGATAGTGAAAGGTTCGTCCAAACATATGGCCCTGTTAGTCTGGTTCTGAATTCGGATAGCATGGGTTCAGATACCAGTGGGCACCTAATCAGGAGTTTCAATAGCCAGAGGCATCGGCATTTTTCTTTCTTGGTGAGAGGTCCTTACTATATCAGTCATGAACAGAACTAGAAACCCCTTTCTGTGGGGATTTATTAAGTCTTGACTAAATTAATTGAACTAAAAACAGAATTTCATATACCAGTATGATATCTCTTTGAAGGATCCAGAATTAAAAACTCTTTCTTTAAAATATATGGTCATCCATCCACACCATTTTTCCTTATGCCTTTGGTAAATTTGTAGATTAACATTATTTTTAATTAATTATTTTAAATTTAATGTACTACATGTAGATATTTATAAAAATATAAAAAGCACTTTTCTTCTATGGAAAAATAAAACAAAATTTCATTCTTTTGGGGGGGGGGCAGTGCCAGGGATCAAACTCAGGACTTTGTGCTTGCAAGGCAGGCATGGTGCCACTGAGCTAAATCCCCAGCCCTAAAACAAAACTTTATAACAAAATAGAGAATAACAATAGTTAATATACTGTATACTGTACCATAATCTTAAAAGAATGGCCAAAATGTTACTCAACAAGTCATAGACACAAGAGACTGTCTCTTACAAAAAATGAACTAAGAGAAACTAATAGTACAAATAAAACAAATGAACACCTCTAACATTATTTATTCATTCACCACACTGAGTTCCTAGAAGGAGATAGTGCAAAGGAACATGTACAAGATAAATGATGTAGTTCCACCTTGTAGAATTCAATCTTGCAGGAAAAACTAACATGGATGTTTCTATAAAGCAATTTGAAAAGTGAAATGTCTGTGCAGTACATGCATGGTGGTGCATGTCTGTAATCCCAGCCTGCTTGGAGACGGAGGCAGGAGAATTGCAAGTTCATTTCCAACCTGAGCAACTTAGTGATTTAGCAAGACCCTGTCTTAAAATAAAAAGGACTAGGGATATAGCTTAGTATGAAGACTCTGGGTTAATCCCCAGTACCATAGATAGATAGATAGATAGATAGATAGATAGATAGATAGATAGATGATAGATATTGATTATGCAGAGAACTATAGTAATAGAAAGGGAATATTTAAAAAGAATAGTTTATATCTGTGTACTGTATTCTAAATATAAAGTACCTTTTTATAAATTATTTCACTTGAGTCTTAAATCAATGCCAGCCTATATAAGGACACATTGTCTGATGTACTTTATCCTTGTGACATAAGATGGGACTTAGGGACGCTAAGTGACCCAGACCACATAGCTAGAAAGAGTCAATAACCTGGGGCACTGGCTTTTCTAGTGTGCAGAACTGATGTGGATACACTCTATTTCAGTGCCTGTTCCCTTCTTCTACACAAGCTTATTATCTTGACTCATTAGTACTGGATCTGTCAGATCTCTCTGGTGACAAGTGTTAGCCCACATGTCACTGTAATTTTCATACTGTTAAGCTCTTAGAACTAGCTGCTGATGAATCCTAGGCTCTCTGTTTAAGATAATGGTGGTGGCCTGCACCTAAAGCCAAGGTATTCCAGTGTGCCCAGCCCTTGCCCAACAGATAGCAGCAGCCAGGTGTCCCTAGACTGGAAAGATACTTCGGCATCTTAACCCCTTCTGGCCACAAGAATGTCCTGAGTATGGTCATGCATTCCTATGGCTGCACATCAGCTATAGGAGCAAATGCAGCTCTGGTCGAGAATTTGTTCCCAAATACCAGAGCAGTGCATAGCTGCCATTTCCTCAAAACTGTTGGGCAAGTCCAAGTTAGTACAGACATTCAGAGAGTCTACCGTTTAGTAGTGTCTCCTCAGAGTCTGGCTGGGATAATAAGCCTCCTAGCTCATCCTGGGAACTGATTATCTCCACAAACCAAGAAGATGACCAAGTATGTTTTCCTATAAATGTAGAAGTGATTTTCTTAGCAGTGAGTTAACTCCCCAACTCTTATGTGAACTTTGGACCTGACATCTTGTTCATCTTGGTTGGTCACCCTAGAAGGAAGCCACAAAAACATACCCATTCTGGCTAAATCTCTATGGTAGTTTCCCCGGATTGGCAGAACTCAGAATTTTAGATTCATACCATTCCCACTGAAATCAAACAAAAATTCATTTTCCTTAAGCCTGAGGACAGAGCAGCCACGGGAAGAGGGCAGAGCAGCCTCTAGAAGGGGGAACAGACTGAAATTAGAAGGCTTGAGATTGAAGCCTAGCTCAGTCTCTTTTATGGAATGAACTATGTCCCCTCCACCAAATTTCATGTATTAAAGCCCTAACTTCACTACCTCAAAATGTGACTATATTTAGATAACAGGCTTTTTATAAAGTGGTAATTAGAGGCTGGGGATGTAGCTCAGTGATAGAGTGTTTGCCTAGCATGCAGTAGGTCCTGGGTTCAATCTCACCACTAAAAAAAAGTGATTAAGTTAAAATGACACCATCAGTGTGGGCCCTAACCTAATCTGAGCGGGGTCCTTGAAGTGGGGAATGTAGACAGACAAAGAGATACCAGGGATGCATGCACACGGAGAAAATGCCACATGAGAAGACAGTGAGAAGATAGTCATCTGCAAGCCAAAGAGGGGGGCAAAACAGAAACCAGATTTCTAGCACCTTAATCTTGGTGCTAGTCTCTGGAAGAGGGGAGAATAAAACTCAGTTGTTTGAGACAACTAGTATATGGCAGCTTTGGCAAACTAATGTATTCATTGGTAATAAGGTGGACTTTGACAGGTTTTCTAAGGTCTCTGAGCCTCACCCGTTAAATGGGGCTAAGAATATTTTACAAGATTGTAGTCTTAAACTGAAAATGCCTACTGCAGTGCCTAGCACAAAATAAGCATGTCATCTCTGTTTCTAAAGAAACCCAGTGGCCCAGCCTTGTGCTTGAGTGGGTCACAGCCTGCAGGGCTTGTTGTCTTAGGGACCTGTCAGTGTCATCTGGCTGAGCCTTTTGCATGGATCTTTCATCTTGGTAAATGCCAGGAGTTAAGAAAATGAAGTGGCTCCTTTTCGGGCAAGATTCTACATTTCCCTTTCTGTGTCTATAAACCTGCTAATCTGATTCTTGCCTTGGGGAAGGTTGACACATGCAACTTGAACCAGATACACAGAATTCTTTGTTCCTGAAAACCACGGGTACATACTCTACCCACATTTCTCTGCTCAGGCCCCAGGAATCTACCAAGGTTTGGCTGGGGCTGCCGTTGGCTGAGGTGGCCTCCAAGCCTCTAATTCTCATTTCCCCATGATGACCAGCAGATGGCGCAGGCATTTCATACTTAAACACTAAGGATTTTTTTTAAAAATCTTGAATGCTTCACTCTCAGTACTACTGTGTCCTTCACAGGGGCCGCAGAAAAGTCTCATCTCCAAGCAAGTCTGTGTTTGTTGCCCTTCATTCTCAGCTCACAACATTTTGTTGTATAAGCAGCAAGACATGACTATTTTATGATTCTTTCTTCTACCAAATACTTACATGGTACTTACTATATGCCAGACTCTAAATACTTTATATGTTATTTTACATAATCCTTCCAAAATCTGTCTGAGGTGTCATTATCCCCATTTTACAGGGGGAGGGACCGAGGGACAGTGAAATTCAGTAACTGAAGATCGGATTGAGTTTATTATATTTTCAGAGTTCCAGCTATAAAAGGAAGGAAGTCTATTAAGTCATAGCCAGCTATTAATAGAAAATGTAAATTGATCAATGGCATGTGTTTTAGGCTATATTTGATTATAGAGTCCACTGAGTGAGAAAAGGGACCCAGGATTAGGGAAAAAGAGGAAAAACTGCCACCAAGGCCATAGCATCACTGTCTCTCTAGAACACTGAGAAGTCAGGGTGTGTTCTGAAAGAAGGGAGCGCAGGTTTAAGGGAGAAAAGGGAAAAATGAAAGCCAAAGAGAGTGTGACTAAAAGAAGAAAAAGGGCCCAATTATGATAATACTTATTTTCAATTAGGGTCTACAGCAAATCTTTGCTAAAAAATATTTCAATCCCTTAACCTTACATAAATACTAGTTTCTGTCTTCTTTAAATCATTTTCACCCCATTGAATATTAGTGAACTGTTTTACCCTGATGCCAATTTTTTTTAGCACTTTTTGCTCTCTCTATACTGCGAATGGTATTTCACTCTTACTACTAATAGAGAAGTCATCATCTTGAATTGAAATTACTTATATCTCTTAATTCTGAGCTTCTCTGGGCAAAACTTTCAGGCTGTCCCATAGGAAGCCTTCAGTTTGTAAAATGACACTGACTGCATTCATGAGACAATTGATTTTTAAAAAAATATTAGTCTAACTAGTCTCTCACATTGTAATAGTATATCTGTCTATTTTTGTGGAAAAGGTGAATCCTGATCCCTACTTATGCCACATACAAAAGTTAACTTGAGTGCTTGCTTCAGCAGCACATATACAAAGATTAACTTGAGATGGCTCTTAGAACTAAATATAAAATCTAAACTCATAAAGCTTTTAGAAGAAAATATCTTTATAAATTGGGAATAAGCAAATATTTGTTAGATCACAGAAATTATAAAAGAAAAAATTTAAAGTTCATCAAAATTAAGGAATTGAACTCATCAAAATATGTCATTGAGAAAATTAAAGGCAAGCTAGAAGATGGAAGAAAATATTCACCAAGTATATCTGACTGCTAGTATCTAGGTTGTATAATAACTTCTACAATTCAACATTTAAAAACAGACAATGAAAAAAATTAAAGTAAAAGAATTGAAGAGATACTTCCAAGAAGATACACAAATGGTCAATAAACACATGACAAACTGCTTGCCACCATTACGCACTGGAGAGAGTATACATTAAAACTCTGGGAGATATCACTGCACACCCACTAGAATGACTAAAATTAAAAAGATTGGTAGCACCAAAGTTTAGGGAGCTTGTAGAGCAATCAGAACTTTCATGGTGGGAGCACACAATGGAACAATCTCTTTGCAAAAAGGTCTGGGAGTTTCTTAGAAAAATAAATACAAACCAGCCTTATAAAACAGTAATTTTATTACTTGCTGTTTAGCTAAGATAAATGAAAACAAGTGTCCATGAAAAGACTCACAGAAGAATGACCATCACAGTTTAACCAGAAATAATCAAAATTGGAAACAGCCCATGTATCCATACAATAAGGATAAACAAATTGTGTTACATCCACACAGTGGAATACTATGCAGTATTTAAAAAGAAAAAGAAAAAATACATGCAACCACATAGGTAAATTTAAAAACCATTATCCTGAATAAAAGAAAGTTCACACAAAAGAATACATACTCCATGGTTAACGTGAAGTTCAAGAACTGAGTATAGTGGGAAAAACATCAGTACAGGTGTTGCCTCTGGGAAAACAGGAGAGGGACTGATTGGGACAGTGTATGCCAGAACTCTCTAGGGTGTTGATAATGATTTATACCTTCATAGAGGTTTGCATTATTTGTATATATTTATCAACTTTCATCAAGTATACCCTTAAGAATGTGTATTTTATTGAATGTAACCTTTATTTCAGAAGAAAAACAAGCTGGAAACAAGTATCATATACATTATAGTTATATGCATGCTGAATCATTTTGGGGATATATAGATATAATTGGACTATATCAAAATATGAGATGGATTGCTGGGAGGGTAGTGATGGATTGATGGTAGATATGTGGCAAGGAAGTACTGTATAGCTAAACAGTAGTGGTAGACTCAAGTGATAGAATTTTACCTAATATGAAGTTCTTTTCATGTTATAAGTTTGAAATTTTTCGTGATTTAAAAAAAAATCAAAGCATGTACAAACAATTAGACTCCTGAGCTTAGTGTTTCAAGCTTCTGTTGACATGGTTATCTCTTTGATCCATGAGGTAAATAACCTCCTTTCCCATCAAACTCTGAAAAGTTTAATTCTCTGATCGAATATAAACTACTTCATCCATGATGAAGGTATAAAGCTTAAAATAACATACCCCTGAGGGCTTGTGCATTTATTGTCATAGTTTTGTTATATATTAATGGAAATGTTCTGTTTTTATTTCTGGAGGAATCCTAAACTCTACTCTCTGTTGCCTCTTCTCCCACCACTTTTCTGTAGGAATCTTCCTGCAATCCTGGACTGGGTAAAAATTCAGAAGCCTGGAGCTATGGGTGTCAACATCATCACGTCTGACTTTGTGGACCTGGTGGACTTTGCCACAACTGTCATTGAGTTGAATGACCTTCTACAAGAGGACAGAACATTGGCTAAATGCTGATTTAATTTTTTGTTTAATTTAATGTTGAAGTTGTTGATTCAGGGTAGAGTTCTGAAGGGTTTCCTGTTAGGATGGCCCCTAGTCAGTGATGGTAAAGTGAATAGGAGGATAAGGGCTTTTTATTTTCCTTCCTCACAGAGCCATTTGGATAAAATTACAGGGCTTTTAATTGCATTTTTCCCAAATGAGACTTTAAAAAAACCCTTTTAAGTCCAAGGGAAGAAAGCATGTTTTATGTGATCAAGGTCAAGATCTCCTCAATGGCTTATGTTGGTGAACGGAATATGAAAATAAGTTCTCCAAGTTCCACTGGAATATAGAGTTTCCTCTAATTGGCCTAGTTCCCTACTTCTTCCAGGATCTTGTGTTTGAGCCATGGGAATGCTAAACTAGAAAGGCATTCCTGGTTGAAAGAATGGCTTATTGCAGCTGTGGACTGCCCTGCCTGGTACCTCTAACTTCAAATGGGGGTTGAGAGGGAAAGGTCCAGCACCAGTTCTCTCTAGGACTACTGGATGTCACCACCTCTTGCCTGAGAGAGTGAGGCCTATTTATCACCAAGGTATTTCATCCACAAGCTGTTCATGCATGGCTTGTGCAGGTAACTGATCACCTTAATTCTTCAGATAAACAGTACCCACTGCCCTTGGTATCAGAATATGTTTCTCACTTTTAAAATATGGATTTATTTCTATTTCTTTTGGCCCCTTCTTAAAAGTGAAAAGAACAATAATGGCAAGTCTTTTCACTGTGGGGCCCAACAAAAGACACATATGTTGGTCGCATGCCAGATTTCTTTGATTTAATTCAGTAGTTTTTCCCAAAATGACTGCCAGGTAAGCACCTGCATCATTTTGGCCAAGACCTCTTTGGAGTAGGGTCTTCCAGCCAGATCTTGGAATTGCATTTCATTGTTGCCTGCCTAGACCCAGTGGGACACAGTGCTAAATAGCAGGCACCTTGTCCATGACACCATGGAGGCTGTCATGGGACGTGTGGGAAAGTGCAATGGCATTAAAGGAGGAAGCTCCAAGTGGCTTTGGAGCCATTCTGTAACTCCTTGAAAACAAGACTACCTCGGGACATCAGGATGACTTGTGTGTCATCAAGTGAGAACTACGCAGTGTTGGAACATTTCCAGTTCTTGTCATGTTTGTTCTACCTTCTGCAGATTGTTCTGAGCCTACTTATCACTACTGCATGAGAGTTTCAAAACTCAAGAGGGGGGTTCTTTTTTATTGATAAGAAGTACTTGTCTATAAGGAGCCCTCTTCTATTTTGGTTGATTTATGTATATATTTATTTATTTATAGAGTTAGTATTTGCAGTGCTTCTTAACTCAGGAGCATTCACAGAGAAGCTAATTGACCTTTTCTTGCCCAGGACAGATTCTGCCATGGTCTTCCTCCCCTCAGCAGGACCACACATCCCAGGCTGTGAGTGACCTCAGACTCTGCTCTAAATGTCCCCTCCCAGTCCCAAGCCTGCTGAGAACACTATGTTTGGATGTAGTCCGCATTCAAGGAGCCACTATACCAAGCCACGCCCTGGGACAGAAGATGAAATGGGTCTTAAAGAACTCTTCAATTCTTGCAGTAGACTCTCCAGAATTCTGGAAAGAAGGGAGCTAGAAATAAAACTGGACATGGGGATGTGGACAATTTGATGCCCCTCCACCCTATCAGAGAATCCCTGAGGAAGTGTCAGCTTCTGGGTTCTTAAGGAGGGAATAAAAACCTGGAATCCTGAATGGATATGCACATTTATAAACATTACTGGACCCTTCTCCCAGCAGTCGTTTATTTCTATCCTTTGATTGTATAGACAGTTTTGCATTCTGTCTCCAATGGGGAGTATCTTAGGTGAGCTACTAAAGGCACATGCATGCCCCCCAACTATTGATCTTCCAACCTTTACTTCCTGTAAATAACTGAAGCCCTGACTTTTTACTTCCATGGCTCAAGGAAGTCACAACTCAAATGCTCTGGGAAAATCTGGCTTAACTTGCCTTGTTCTTGCATTTGAATTCTTCCCCAAAGAGGTTTCTGGAATAGTAATGTCAAATTCTGTAAGGCCTCCGAATAATAATGAGAAAGGGAGTGCCCTTACTTTTTGAATTTTCCTTCACTTCTGATATTAACCTTAGTGACAAGCTCTGAAATCCCTGGCCTACCCTCAGGGTTTTATTTTTGTTCATACTGTTTCATTTAGGTTTTGTTTTTAAATTCTTGGTCAATTACCAGGGACCAGATCATGTCCCCTCTTTTAACCCTTTGGTACTTGGCAAAGAGATAAGGAGGCAAGAGGAGAGTTATACTGCTCTGTTTTATTTGAGCCTCAGTTTTGTCCAGATGCTTGGTGCTATGAGGCCAGGTGTGTTGACAGGTATCTGCACAGGATACCAATGACACCCAGTGGCTGCTGACTGTTCAGTGAAATGTTTACGTGATTTTCTTCCTTAGTTTTTAAATACGCAGTTGCACTTCACTTGGATTGTGACATTTAAATGCACCTCAGTGTCTGCATCCTAAGAGAAAAGTCACTGAGAGTGACACCAAGGCCCAGAATGCTTCCAGGGTTGCATGTGTGAAGCCCTGCTCTGCGTGGTGAGTGCGGGCACCCACTTCCTCATGCTGCTTTGGGTGATCAGCAGTGCCTGGATTTGAAGTCTGCGCAGAAGTCCTAGGAAGTAAGAGGAGGATCGTTTATGATTTTCCCCTAATTAAACACTTGAATCTTTGCCCCAAGACAAAGGCTTCCCATATTGTAAAGAATGTGTGCTTTCTGCTCTTTAACCATGAGCCCAAGCAGGAGAACTGAGGCACATGACACAGAGAGAAAATAGACTTTAGGTTAAAGACTCATTCTGCAACAGCCAACAGTAAGAATGATGACACAACCACATCTCTTGTTCTCACAAGTTCTAGGGACTTTTCTGATCAAAACAATGCTGTCACACTTGCTCAGAATTAACTTCAAGATCAGTAAAAAGCCATGTGTCTGAGCCAGTGAGGACTTCAGTGAGTTTCACAGAATCTGAGGTTATATTTATTCTGAAATTCAACTGAGTTTTTGTGAGCTCCATGGACTACTACAACATGGCCACATCTCCATGATTTTGTGGCGGAGGGACTATAACAGGTGTCAAGTAAGTTAAAGAGGTGTTTCAAAGTTTGGATTCTGATCCTATTAGAGGTGCCATGTAGTGTCATGAGTTGAGATCTTATTTGGACTGGAAGGAGAGGTCAAGGCGGATCTGATGGAAAGTAATGATAAATTACTAAGGATTATAGTATTTTATAATAATGGCACATCTAAGAGGACAATTCAAAAAAAATGTATTTGCTGCATTAAATTCAAGAGTAATTGTTCAGGTTTTTTTTCCCTAGTGTTAAGTGGAGACCCCTGAATTTTGAGAAGACACACTTCAAACCCAGGATTTTATATAAATCCAAAGAAAAGCACAAGATCTGAGCCTAGGTAATGATGAATCTTACAAATCTTTGTTCTTCTTTCAGGCCTTCATATTCACATAAATATGTTTCTCACTAAGACAATACAATATAGCATTCTGAAATTAAATGAAGCTTTCTGATGTGTCAGCATTTCCATCTCTAGTTTTTTTAATCTTACCAATATAAAGTGCTCCCAAAGAGACAAGATTCTAACCTAGCAGGAATGCATAGGATAAAGCTAACAGTGGAAACAGAAGAAATTCAGGCTGAAATGGAATGATTTCTTTTTCCTGGGAAGCAAAAGGGCTATACAAAACTAGGCCATTATAGACTGAGTTCATGCTACGGTTGAGGCTTTGTAATGTTAGTCTGTGTGGACTAGTGAATGGCGCATGGCCATGAGACTCCCCTCCCCTTAGCTGAGCAAGTGATCCTGTGCTGTCATCCTTAGTTCTTTCCTCTTTAATAAAGATACTGTTTGCTACTTAAGTGCTGAGTGCTTTGCACATCTCAGTTGGCTAGGTCCCCAATAGGTCCCTAATGTTTAGATTAAATATTTTGTATTCAATGGATATACAGTTGTAATTCTTCCTTCTAGACATATATGTGGAGAATACTGTTTGGGCTCATCTCCCAACAGTGTGGTGTAAGTTCACAGAACTTGACTAGGTATGGTACCTTATCTGGTCTGTACATTGAAATATGCAGGGCTCAAAGAAATCTACCAACATGTATATGGGTTCCTAAGGTGCACACTTTCCCAATGCATCCTAAATAGCCTTGTGGCAAGAGAAAACAAATATAAATTGATAGCATTAAATACACAAATGGGTAAGAAATGTATGATATGGTATAGAAGAACATGGGTGTCCCTCTAAATTCCACTGACCTAGTACATCTTGGCCCTCTGCCTCAGGCTGGTCCCTCATATTTGCCACCATAGCTTTGTGGCTAACGAATGTTTCCTCAGGACATACAGGAGTGATTGGATGAAATGACAGGTGGTTTGCCAGGAAACTTTACCCTTATTCCCAGATAATTTTGAATAGCTCTTTACCGCCCCAAGAGTACCACTAGCTCCTTAGCCTTAGACTCCCCAACCTTCCTACTAGAAATAGTGACCTAGAAATATACACTAGAAAATGTTATTGATTTTCCTTAAAATAGCACAGTCTTATAAACTGTGAAAGCATTCTAATGCTATCCTACTTCAAGGATATAGTATTTAAGCATCTTTATAGTATTTTAGCATCTTCTCCAACAAAACTTGTTCGTAGAACTTTTCAAATTCATATCTAAGAAAAATAATTTAGAAAAAATATTTCCCTTCTCTCTTCTGGGAGTCAGTCCCACAGCCTATTGAGGAACCCCATTAATGGTCTAGAGGCATTTTCTCTGTCATTCCTTCCCATCTTCTCATAGTATACCACTTTCTTCTGTCTTCTAGCCATCCTCCATTACCTGCTAAGTACTCTTAAGCACAGGATACTGGCAGAAGACACATACACTCAGTGATATCCTACACCCTCTGTCATAGTGGTTGTTGCTCCTTAGTCTTCTCAAATGCATTATTCTGCTTCTCACCCCCACCCTGTCATTAAAACTATACTTGATTGGAACCCAGAACTTGGGACCAATACTTAGATCAAAAAAGCACAGGCTCACTCACAACTTTCAGCCCAATAAGAAGCACAGCACTTTGAACGGTCAAATATAGGCCTTCAGTAGCTCTCTGTACATTTGCAATTTTACATTTGTTATTAGTTCATAGCACTAATAACACTTGAGTTAAGAATCTATAGTATCAATATGATAAATTTAGAACATATTCAGAAATAATATTGCCTTGCTGCTATTATACTAATTTACACCACAATATTAATAAATATTTAATACAGATTGTGTATGCAATATTTGTATTGTGTATATGCCAACTGTAACACTTAACTTCACTGCTCAACAATTTAAAAATACAGAAATTGTCATAGTGAAAATAAGTCTTGGTCAAATCAGATAATTTATGTATCTGATAAATACTCTAACAAGTATTACATTTTGTCTTCTATTACTCATTTACACTAGAGTGCATGTTTGCTAAGTTAAAATAATAAATTATATCAATTTAAGGATAGGATAAAAATTTTGCATATGTGCTGCTTAATACTCTTAAAATGTATTTTGTGGCTTAATTATCCACACACATTTCATTTGACTTTTTTCCCTTTAGGATATAATTATTCAAATATATCTCTTCTTTCTTGAAACCTTGATTAAACTGCTTAATTCAGCCTAGAACATTGTAAAGCCGAATACCTCATTTTAACTGTGAAAAAATGTTAATGTGTACCATGACATGATGTGTTTTCTTGTATTTGATTTGAACTACTTAAATGTGCTTCAATCTAATAATAAATATAAAACTTTGTTCTGCATTTTTCCTTTGTGTAAATGAACATTTTATTATTGGTCTGCTTCTGATTTAAAGAGCTGTAGACTCACTGTCAATAAAATACTTTATTATACAATATTGGATGAAAACCTTCTCAGTCCTGTCTAGCTACAAATGGCTGCAGTCCCCAGCAGGAGCTGTGTGTGAAATATACGTGTCCCGTGCTTTTCCAGGCCCATCCTTAGCACCTGTTTTCTACACTAACTGTGTGCCAGACCTTACTGACATCCATAATCTCACTTGCCCAGCATCTCTAGCCCACATGAATTTGAGTTGTTGCTAACTGCCCAGAAATAGAGCAGTACTGAAAGTACGTATTTGTGCACACAGTCAGAATGGACCTGAAGTTTTTATTGCAATGAAGACTTCAATATTTTATTCCTAATTCTTTAAAATAGGATATCTAACAACACTTAATTTCAATGAATTTATTTCTTGCTTTATCCCCTACAAAAATAATGGATTGATAGTAAAAGTACTTTATATGACTTTAGCAGAGATTGAATTAAGTCCAAGTTATATTTATTGTAGTCATATATTGGAACAGGTAATTAGGAATAAGGATATATATGCATATCTATATATCTATATATGTATGCATAGCTATATTGTGATATTTAGTATAGCCATACTATAAGAACATACTATGAGTATCATAATAAAAAATTTCTGCCTGTTCATGTAGTTAGTCCTTAGTAAAACTACTATACTGTCTCTGGTTGGCTTTATCAAGCACTTCAGTAATTCTCATTTGTTTTTTAATATCAGATCATATGATGTAGATAGGACTGGGTTCAAGTGTAAGTAAAGCAGGTATAACCTGCATAATGTAATTATAGGGAAACTGCAGTTCTGCCTCAATTTTTATCCACTTCAGTTGAGACATTTCCACTATGACAATAGAGCTCTTGCATTATGCATGAACTTTTAATATCTTATCACAGATTAATTTATGTTATGGTAAGGTTATACACATAGAAGATGAGCAGATTTGAGTTTCTGTTCCAACTTCACATCTTGGTTGTGTGACCTTAGCTAAATTCTGTATCTATTTCTATGTATATAGAATAATGGGCTAATCATTCCTTCTATGAAGGTGGTAAACCAAATAAGAGAGATAGAAAACCAAATAACATGTAAGTAAAGCATTTTAGAACAGAACATGGTACATAGTAAATATTCAGTAGTAGCTATTAGTCTTGTACTAGGGGCTGGAACTTTGCACCTGCCTTCTCCAAACAGCATCCAGTACAATCCTTTTAACCGGATTAACTGGTAACCTTTGTGTTGATTGAATTGTTTAGCAGGAACTAATCAATGAAAGACAATGCAGGTATATTCAGACTGAAAGAATGAGAAAGGTCTTTGTGTGGCAGGATCTCAGGGCCTCTGCAGCAGAAGGTCAAGGGTCAAGGCAACCAAATGGCATTGGGTTGAGTCCCCCCTCCACCCCCACCCCCCTTTCTCGTAGATGAGAAGGAGTGGTCATCAGTGGCAAAGGATGAACAGAGACAACTTCCCAGGATTTGTCTTGGGTTCCCACCTCTGGAAGCTTCCTCATCTAAAAGTGTTCATAATATATATTTCTAGATCCAATCCTTGGAGATTCTGATTCCTTATTTCTTAGGATGTATCTCAGAAGTCAATGGAAATATGTTAGCTGATTGGGAAATTAGTCAACCAGATAAGCATTTCTCCAAGAGTGTAAACAATCCCACTGGTGGTATACATGAAGATCTGGAGTAGAAGATAACCTCACCTTAAATATATTAATCTCACAGTCAACTCAGACTAGTTAAGAGTGAAGTCTCAATTTATTGGTGGAACTTGTCTCTCCTTTATTCATCAAAAAAGCATTAGTATCTAGCTAACAGTAACATTTTGTTTTTATTACATTTATGTTGTAGTTATTTTCTCTTCATAACAAGGGATTCAGAATGTTCAATGATAAAAAATTTCATTTCAAAATCAATTTAATTAAAGTTTTTAAAGAACACCTTGTGAAGAAGCTATGGAAATAACATAAGTTTATGATCCTTTCCAGTTTTTGAAAAAAACAGAAAATACTCCAGTTGATTCTACCACACACTTTTGCCTAAGACTGAATTAGTCTTGTACTCTTTCTACATATTCTTTACTCAACTAAAAAGAGTGATAGAAGCCCTCCCCCCATGCTCACATAATCTCCATGTTCTTTTTTGCAGGGTTGGGGGCAATTTAATTTAAACTGGGGAAATAAATATCTTGTAGTTAGTCCCACATATGGCTGTGCTGGGTATAAATGGAATGCAATGAGCATTCTTCAACTTTGAAAGTGACTCCTTTTTCTGATTCCCCAGGTTAGGATGCCTGAATGTCCTGGATTTTTGTTGTGGTTTTTATTTCCCCCCATAGGAATTCTCAATCAACAGTACATTTATGTTTACCCCTTTGCAAATCTGCTCACTATGATCAAAGGAGTGTTATTATTTTTAAGACTTGAAACCTTTCATTCTCAGAGAGGGTAGGAGGTTGCAAGGGAGAGACAGAGACCAAAACCCATGTGCCTCAAACCTCACCCAGTACAGCTTGGACAAGAGCCACTGAAACAAAAACACTAGTCACACCAGGGTGTTTTCACAGCTGGGCAGTGTTTGGAGTAACAATGGGAAAGGAGAAATAGAAGTGTTAGCCTCCAGGCCAGGGATTTAGCTCAGTGGTTTCACCACCTGCTGCGCAAGCGCAAGGACCCCAGTTGATCCCTGGTACCAAAAAAAAAAAAGTGTCAGCCTCTGTCCAACAGCATCATGCAATTGCAAGAGCCTTAGGCAGTCAGAAGACTTTAATCTAAGGGGGCAGGCATCCAAAGAATAGGATTTATCCTTACAGGAAGACCCTGAGAAGCAAAGCTCTTACTGCAAAAGGAGGCTACTAAAAGCTATTCTTTGTTTAACCTGAGAATTTAGCTTCTTTTTGGCCTGGAAATTTTCTGCCCTGGTTCTCACTGGGTGTTCATTGAAATTCAGCTCAGGGGCTTCATTTCTAGGGCCTCTGTAGAGTGCTAGACGAAGAAAACATAAACTGACTTGCAAAAGCCTTCCCCACAAACAGCCTTGTAAACATAGATCTGAGCTGCTCCATAGCTGGGAAGCCAGTGATTTCAGGAGAACTGAAATACTTCAAAAAATACACAAAATCTCAGATGAATGTGCAGTTTTTTTCTGGTAGAGGATCCTTAGCTTTCACTACATTCTCCAAATGAATCTGTGATCCTAAAAAGTTATAAACCTCTACATTTCCAGTATCTTTGAGAATGAATTATCACTAAATGTTAATCAAGCAAAGATGGCCAACGTAGGCTGGTGTTTGAACATTTTAGTCCTTCCTGTTAATAAAAAAAATAAATTAAGACTCTTGGATTTTTTTCAGTACAGGTGCTCTTTCAAGAGGTAAAGTCAGATAAAACAAGATAAGAACAGACTAAGCCAAGTCCAAAGAGCCTGTGTGATAGTTAGACTGTATCTGGCAAAACTCCATGGACAGGGACCAAGGAAGCAGGCATGCTGGTAGACAGGGATGGCTGGCCACCATGTATAGATCTGGATACCGCATTTCAGAGGAAAATTAGTAAATTGGACCCTTCCTAAGGAAGAGCACCAAGAAGACAGGGTCCAGAGGTCATTGTACATAAGAAACAGAGGGAACTAGAACAGTAAAAATTGGGAGAAAGGTGACAGGAATATCTTCAAATATTTTGAAATGTTAGATGACTAAAATTGTAAATCTGGAAGAGATCAAAGAACATTTGTGCCAGACACTACTGTTACAGGAGAAAAAAAACTCCAGCCCTGGAGAAACACACTGGCTAAGGTAGAGATGGGACTAAAATCCAGGTTCTGCAATCCTTCCCAATACTGCTTCCTACAATTTCTAACTGCCTTGCTAAGTGTCTCATCTGCCTGAAAGAAACAGGACAAGTAGTTGCCATTTCAGGAAGGTGGAGCTTGGCTTAATCACTTACCAGTCCAATTATTTAAATACAGGATAACCAAAAATTGCATTTTTCTATTAATTTTTATGAGATAATATAACAGGAAATACAAAAACAATAATTTTATCAAATTTATTCAATAATTTTTCTGTATATGTTATATCTTAAAACATTCAGCACACAATGCAACGTTAAATCTGGACCGTAGTCTCTTGTCTCTTTCCAAATTCTTTTTGTATTATTGTCTTTCTTTGAACAACACACTTTACACTGTTGTGCTGGCCTTTCCTTTTTTTCCTGTGAGTGGTATAATTTCAATAAAACATCCTCCCATCAAATGTAATGATGAAGACATTGATGACAGATGTCCTGGTTGGCATTTTGCTTTTCAGTGATTTGGTCTATTAGACCTAATCTAAATTCTAAATCACTTTTTGAACCCCCTTCTTTTGATAAGTAACAAATGTGTTCCATGTTGTTTGGTCCAGATGGTGCATAAATTTTTTATAATAATATTTTTCCTCACTCTTTGACTACAGGATAGCTTGTTAGATATTGGTCAACTCTGTCAACACCACCCATAGAATTATTATAATCATTGACCACTATTCAAATTTTTTAGTTTTGTTTCTTCTTTCAAGTTCTACAATAAGCAGATGTCATTTTTTTCTTTCCATTTCATAACACAGACTTTTGCTCACTGATATGCTAACATTTCTCCCTATTCCAGTTTTTTCTTTTACAGATTTTTTGGCATTTCCTTCCTATTCAGTCTCAGTATCCCAAATGAGTTCCTTTTGTACTGTAAAAGAATATTACTGAATTCTGGGGAAGTAAAAAAATTATATTTAATGTACTTATGATGAGTTTTTATACATTATAGCACAAAATTACAGGTTATTTTTCACAAATAGGATAAACACTAATCAGTAAAAGAAAATTACCAAAATTTATTGTTAGATCTCACTACAAACAAATACCAAAGGTGATACAATAATGTTCTAAATAAATGTTCTAAATAAAATGCTCTAAATAAAAACATATGCAAAAAATAGTCAATATAAATGCAAACAAGAACTGACTGGTTGAAATGACACTTGCTCAAGCTCCAGATAGGCAGTATCTAAACAAATGTGCTGCCTGAGTGACCCTCAGGGTAAATTGTAAAGTGGTTAGTAAGATCATTCTTATGTCAATGGGATGCTAAGTGAAACAGAGAGCTCACCATCATGACGAGTTTCAAGGAGAGTATGCATTATCACCTGTTGCTGCTGTAACAAATTACCAAAAATTTGGCAACTTACCAAAACACAAATCTATTCCCTTGTAGGTCTGGAGTCAGAAGTTTAAAATGAGGCATCAGGACCATGCTCTTTCTGAAGGCCCAAAGTAGCATTACAGAACTGTCAGTTCTGACTCTGCATCTCTTAGTCACGTCTCTGATTCTTCTTTCTTATGAGGGCCCTTGTGATTCCAGAGGGCTCACGTGAACAATCCAGGAAATGTTTCCATCTCAAGATCCTTAACATAATCATCACACCTTGATATCCTTGTACCATGTAAGGTAACACATTCCTAGTTCTGGAGATTGGGGGCTGGTATTTTGGGAGCTATTATTCAATCTCCTCCCACGGTATGTGTCATGGAAACTATTTCTAACTGGCATTGATTTTAGAGTAGACCTGAGTTCTAAACCCAGGTTCATCACCTGCTAGTTCTATGACTATTCCCCCTTTGAGCCTCTGCTCCCTCAACAACAAAAAGGAATAAAATCCCAAGGTTATCATGAGGATTTGTAGTAATGTATGTGGAGTAACATGCAGTGTAATCTTCATAAATGCAGCCTTACTTACTACTAAGAATGGCCAGATTGTTCTCACTAAACAAGAAGTTCCTTAAAAACTCTACTATTAAATGGGAGGTTTGACAAAATGATCTCCAAATCTCTTTCTAAGACTGCTGACATATAAAGGAGTAAAATTTTCTTCTTTTAAATAAATTACTCTCAGGGTCTCTTGTACACATCATAGATCCAGTTACAAGGTAATTGCTTGGCTGTATAGTCAATAGCTTTCAACATCTGCTTTCTGCCCTTTACTGTCCCACTGTCTGATTTTGTCATCCAGCTCTCTGGTTGGAATTGTTCAGGACTAGAGGCCTGCCCTGGTGTGTGATGATTGGCTGAGCCAGGGCAGACTCCCTCCTTCACATCTGTCAATACACCTTGCTCCAGGCAAGTTGCTTCCTGTGACCATTCTCTGTGTAGCCTGAGAGAACAGGGAAGGAAACTGAGGAAGCTGCTCACTTTCATTCCTAGGAAATAGTAGAAAAGTGCTGATGCTTCTTCACCAAGTCCCATATTCTCCAGCAAAGGTTGGAACAACTAGAAAAGAATCTGGATTGAAAAGCAGTAACCAAGGTAGGCAGTCTGTCTGGTCATTGGCCCTTCCCTCAAGATCACAAGACAAGTACCTTGCCTAGCTGTGTAACCAGAGTGCCTGACAGTGGTCTGCTGAAGGAGATGTGGTGGAGGTGGGTGTGTGTCAGAATTCAATCATGTATCCATCAGCATGTTCTGGAGTGTAGCCTATATATCCTTCAGTCTTCTCTCTCTTCTGGGAGTTCTTGGTGTTCCTCTATAAAGTTCAAAAATGTGGAAGGTTTCTTTTTGTCTTTTATTACGAGAAATTATATTTGTGATTTATTGAAATTCTTCCATTAGTAGTGCTTCCACAAAGAAGGCTTTGTTCCAGAATTTTGTTTGCATGAATTCTTTCCACTTTCAAAATTTAACAGAGAGGACAATGTACGTAGAATTCTAAGAAATACACTGTCCATTCAGAGGGCCATTAGCCTCAAATGGTAGGATCTGTCAGAGATCCATGTGTATTTTTCTGCTTTGGAACCTAGGGAGTTAAAAGTCTGAAATTACTGGAGCAGCATAAGGCCTATTTATATAAGCTTATCACAGTGGGCAGCCAGGTCAATCATTTACTCAAGCAGGGCTATTTCCTGCCTTTAATGGAGGACTACCAAAGCCATTGCCTGAGTCTCTCCATAGAACAGACACATGGTAACATAGAGGGCACTCTTCTCTGAAGCTGAAGTCTATATTCACTTTTGATCATAGCATGTGTCCTACCCGGAGTAGTAAAGGAGCCAGTCTGGTGGCACACACCTGTAATCCCAACAGCCTGGAAAGCTCAGGCAGGAGGATCACAAGTTCAAGCAGAGTCTGGACAGCTTAGTGACTTAGCAAAACCCTGTCTCCAAATAAAAATATTTTTTGAAAAGGGCTAGGGATGTAGCTCAGAGTGAAGGGTCTGTGTTCAATCCCCAGGACCATAAGAAAATTAAAAATAGAGAAACACCACAAAGACCCTCTCAGATTAATGATTAATAAACATAAGACTCATGCACAAACCTGATATCTGATACACCTCAGGTGCAAGAGCTTGTGGTTTTGGAGAGAAACTTGCCCGTTGCTGGAGATGTGTAGGGAGGAAATAATTAACTGGACAAGTTATTAAGTGATTTGTGAGAAAGAATAAGGTTATTAAGTAATCACAAATGTTGAATTTTCTCCCTTAAGCCTACACATTCTGGAAATGTTACTTTTGGGGGGGACAGATTTTCAGCCATTTTTGTGGAATAATTTTTTAGTCCTTTCTTTCTGTTGTCCTTCCAAGTGACATAAATGTTAGATTTCTGTGCATCTCACCTCCCTGAAGCTGTTTGTTGTTTCTTCAGTCCCCATGGTTCAGATTGTGCAATGGAAATGTTATTTTTAACAAACATGACTCTTTCTTTTTTAGTTCTAAATATAATCCCCCTAATTGCATGAACATTATAATATTCCCACCACATAGACCTGTCAGCCCCAGTCGATGGTGGCTGGCTCTTACAGTTCTTCCAAGAAGCCTAAGGAGGGCTTATTTTTCTCAACTCCTTTAAAGGAGAGGCTGGGCCATGTCTTCAACAAGGTAATATTTGATATCATTCTGGTCCATCATTTATGGAGCTGAAATGAATCCCCTCAGGTTTGTGGCTGGAATTTTCAGTGGCTGCAGCATTCAACTAGATGAAATCATTTAGGCCACTGCATATCCAAACCTCACGTGTAATTTGCAGTTAGTCTGGCCTGTGTCCCAGGAATGTTATGCATGGAGAGTTATGGAAAGCTTTGAATTCCAGGAAGAAATTAAACCCTATAAAAAGCTAATGTCTGTCACTATCTAGAGGATGTCTTTAGATAATGCAAGTGATGGAAGTGGTTTTGAAGAAAGCAAAGGGTCTCAGGACATTCAAACACATTGGCCAGGTTTACTCACAGTGCTGTCAGTTGCCTTAGGGACAGACACACAGCACTGGCCTGTCCTTTCTGTGCAGTATCTGGCTTATAGCCAAATAACACCGGAAGACCCTGAGGGTACATCACGCTTTCCTGTTTCATATATATTGGATATTAAATAGAGAGAAATTAGTCATGAGATTGACTTGGATTAATAGGTGTTGTTATTTTTTTATACATATGAGGAAGTCAGAACACAGAAGTTAATTAATTTGCCCAGGATCATGTAGTGAGTCACTCAGAGGCTGAGCTGGAATCCGTGCCTCTCAGCCTGGTTTCTAGCCTCTTGTCTTTCGCATGACAGCACAGAGTTGAGCACATGGAGGATCATAAACCGGAGGTTACTAAGGCTGACTTACACAGAGATTCAACATCAGCCCTGAGATATGCCATGCCTGGGCCAGTTGGCTGCTACTACAACCAAAAGGCCGGCACTGAACTGGTCTGGACCTTCTTGGAGGAGAGAGAAAAGAAGGCAGGAGCAAAAGAAAGCATTTCTAAGAGCTTTAGTTTCATTGGAATCGTATGGGTCCTAGATATTTCCTTAGTAAACACAGTTAATTCCCAGGCCTTTTCTAGTCCATGAACTCAGACTATTTTAACACCTAAACTGACATATAACACCTTCAACCTATCCTTCTCTGGGAACTCAAGAATTTACTATCTCATGCAACTCAGCTAATATCCACTCATCAAAACCCAAGAAATTTGGGCAGAAAGAGGCTGAAATCAGGAAGAAACATCCACAGCTCATGTTATCAAGGCTCTTTTCATTTGAAACCAAAACATCCATATTGGCTTGGAGTCCAAAGAGCTTGTTGATGTCTTTTAAGCAATAACTGATCTATGGCAATAAGCCACCCTCTACCATCAACCTCAGGATCACTTTGTTCAGACATATCCTAAAACTTTTAGCAGCTATCTGTCAGAAATTCCAAAACTCCACAATTCTTCAGCATTTATAAGATTAAGATAAAGAAATGCCATCATAAAATGTGGTCAGCTGAACATCTTTGATCAAAGAATTTCTTGTTTTTACAGACCTGCCTCAGACATACCAAGAATGTGGTAACAAAAGCCTACAAACAGGAATTGCATGAACACACCCACCTGTACCCTTTCCAACTAGCTGACCTCATGTGCACTATATTTGTGTGTTATCATTCTTATGAGATAAAGCACTGGAACAAAGAGCAAAGTACGCAGCTGAAACACAAGGACTTACAACAACATTTCACCTTGATCAAGTGTTTCTATGACCAGGATATGAACCGCTGCCTTTTTATCTATACATATTTTCATTTAATTCTCAAAACAACCCTATATAAAATACACAGGCCACAAAATAAGCAAGATGAGGTGAAACTTGAGTTGGGTCAGTCTTACTCAAACATTCATGTTCTTTAATCCTATTTTGGGAAACTTGTTCACCCCATAGTGTCTGCACTATTTGGATTCTAAGTGTAAAAAGGTAATGAGTGCTTTCTAAATTATTTGCTTAGATCCTCAGAGTACATATTTACTCCCTCTTTCTGCCTTCAGTAGATATTCTTGACCCTGTAAATGTATAAAACTCAGTATCAGGGTATTTTCCTCTCCTCCAGAATAGCCACATACACACAATGACAATGACAACAATTGCCCACAGGTCAGGATTTTGATCCCTTTACGAAGATGTGAAAGAAAATTATTCTTATCTCCTGGTTCATAAACATTGTTTTATCTTTTGTTTGGTTGATTTTAGTAAAGGAAACAAATTTTTTATTTATCGTATCAAGATTTCTAAAAAGTTGATTTCTGTAATGAAATTTTTCTTGGAGAAGGCTATACATTTTAAAACTTTCCAGTACCTCAGTGGTTTTATTTCACCTTAAGAGGAACCCTGTGGGATGAGAATCAATTCAGATGCTATCCTTTCTGATAAGAAACCTGAGGCTCAATCCCTGTAGATATTCTCCTCAGTCTCACTCAGCTAACGTGTCCCATGATTTGGGGATTCCAATTCTTTGGACTGTTTTTCTAATACAGAAGCAGTCCTCTGGATTTTTAAGCCCTAAAAATGGTAGGAATTGGGCCCACAAGCTATTTTTGGATATTTAAAATGCCAAATGACTACACAGCCTGTTCTCAGGCTATAGAAACCCACACAAATAACAGTTTCAGTTTTTTTGACTAGAAAGAATTCTATCAGGACAGAGTGACAATGCTGTTATTCTAATTAGATTTTCATAGTGTGATGAAAAGACTTTAATTGTTACTTAATAAGGTTTGCCTTAAAGGCAAAAATCTGGAAGCCAATGTGCCTATGAACATAATAAGAATTCATGCCAGGAGAAACATAAGAAGCCACAGTCCCCTAATCTGTTGTATGCCTATAGAACAGTATTCATAAGTAGGGGTCAGAGCTCCATATTCACAAGACCTTTCCTGGTTAAACCAATAACCAGATGGACCTCTCATCTCCAAACAGTCGGGAAACTAATGAAGTCCCTGTACAAAATGGAAATCTATTATGAGTATAGCTTCAACCCCTGTAGAAACTATCTATAGTTAAGGAGGAATTCTTGTACACTCTGAATTCTACTTCAGGCCTAAGATGTTCTAAGCAATCAGGGAGCCCTGAATCAGCTGTGCATCTGGAGGAGATCAGGTATTGTCTGATTCTGAAAGCTTCACTGGAAATTGGTCCTGGCTGACTGCCTGAGTCTCCATCCCACATGTCAGACTTGCTATCTATGCTCTTTGGAATTCATGTGCATCTTTTTTGTACCTTTTGTCTCCATTTTTGTGATCTCAGCGGTTCTACAAATCTTAGTGTAGGAGAACCCATAAGTTTTTCTGCCCCAGCCCCACACCAGCTTGAAAATTGTTCCATTCCTCTCTACAGTTCCAAGGTCAATTTTCCTATGGGAGCAGTTAAGGAACTGAAGGTCACAAAAAGCTGGCAATTCACTGTGCCGTGGAGAGTTCCCAGAGAATAAAATGAAAATGAGATTGCTTTTACATAAGGCCTCTGGGTTTGGAGGACAGGTTTCAGACAGTTTAAATTTGCAATTTCATTATTCACTGAGGTAACCCCCCAAAGTCCTTCTTTCCCCCTAAGTCAAAGCATTATCGAAAATGCTTCTTGCAGAAAACTCAAACCATGCAGAATTCTTTTTTTGTCATCACAGGACTGATGTCTTCAGGAATGCATTTCTGAACCTTATAGAGTGCATTTGGCTGAAGCACATGTGTGTGATTGTGGAAAGATGGCTTTCATCTATGGGCCTACTTTGTAGTTATCATTAGGTCTCAGAAGATAAGCAGTTAAAGACATGGTTGGTATACGAGCAGCATGCAATAGGAGAGAAAAAGTAGAGGCCAACAAGAAGATTTTGCAGTGAATTAGTATATGGTAGGCTTTTCCATAACTCAAAGAAAACCAGTACCCCAGTGTGAGTCTAACAATTCCCAGGAGATGTACCCTTCATTTCAAACACATCTATTCTGCCATATTTAACTCCTCTTCCTAGCCAGAAATCCTGAACATAAGTAGAAACACTCATTCAACTTCTTACAAACTGACTGTTCTCTAGAAAAATTCATCTCATCTTGCTTCTCTTTGCAAATAGGAAATTCCCCATTCTCTGTAAGAGGTATTATTGTAGCCCAAAGAAGGCACCCTCACCCTCACTCCACCATTGTCTTTCTCTGAGGATTTGTGCCAATTTTTAGACGTTTTGGTGGTGGCTCTGTTCTAGTCATTTACTCATCTGCATACTCACTGTCAATAACCAGAGACATTTATTGATGAGTTTGACAACAGTCCCCTCCTCTTTCCCGGAAGTGTGTTGGGCACTGTTTTTAAAATAGGATTAAATAATCTTTTCACTCATCAGACATAAGATATTAAGCTTGCCTAAAGGTCCAAACCCAGCCTCTTGGAGGTTTGTCTGTGTGTGTGTGTGTGTGTGTGTGTGTGTGTGTGTGTATACTTTTAATCATTAATACAATACCTTAATGTTATGAGTTCTCAGTAAATATTTTAGGTACTAATTAATTGGTAATCAACTCTGAATTTAATAGAGAAGTTATTTTTTAAAAAATCACTTGCACTGCAAGTACTAACTAGCAATGTGGATGGAATAGTGCACTGAGGATCTGCTTGCTTTTCTGTCATACTGTACCACATGTCACAGTATATAGAGTGTTTGGTTTTGTTTCTGCAACTACTACATGACAGCCATCAATACCAAGCAAACCAAGTCACTCTGTCAGCAATGGGTTGGAAGCATATCATCTCTAATTCCTTCTCCAATTTTTATATATGGTCTTCTACAGAAAAACTACAAAAGTTAGGATCAGAGAGAAAATACGGAAATGATTTTAATCTGCTGTGGCACTCATCCTTAATTTTTGGTAGATGAAGTGGAAGGGGAGGGTAAAAACTGCTCAGGTCAGATCCTCTCCTCCTCTGAAATTCACAGAACAATGACCAAGGAGGTGGGAGAGCTTTAAATCTGCTCTGGATCCAGAGTCTGAGCCTGTCCACCCACCCCTCCCAGGCCACACCAGCAGCCCTGCCCACAATTATTTACCCAGGTTGTGGTAAGTGGGTGCCTGTGTTCATGCCTCTTCTGGCAAGCTTCATGAAAGGCCAATTGTAATGAACGAAACCACATCAAGAAAGTGAGGCTTCATCAAAGATCTTCCCTGAGGCCCTGAGCTGAAAGGGCAGTTTTCTTTGGAAAGAATGATTTCTCTCATATAATCTGCAGAAATGAGTGGTCATCAGGATGACTGGCAGAACTATGATGTTCTCTTCACTGATGCTTTTTATTTTTTACCTCTGGGGTTATTTCACTCCTCTCCACTCTACTTCTTCAAATAAAAAGGAAAGAGGGCCGGGGATTTAGCTCAGTGGTTCCACTGCCTGCCTTGCAAGCTAAGGACCCGAGTTCAATCCCCGGTACCAAAAATAAAAACCCCAAAAAACAAAAAAAATAAAAAGGAAAGAATAATGCTTGTTCACTGTCATTTTGTGTGAGAGAAGGCGGCCCAGGGCAGTACCTTCCAAAGAAAACTCTAATTGCATTAAACACCAAGGCATGGCATGAAGTTTCAGTGAAGAAAATAATAGCGTCATGGGCCACACTGGTTCACCCAAACCTATTCCTGGGTAGCTCAAAGATCCCGGAGAACCACATTCATCAAAGTGATGGCAAAGAACTTCTGATTGAACAGGAAAGCACTGAAAGAAACTGGAAATTAATGTTTGTGTGTCTCAATAGCATTTAAAGTGTGCTTCACCTTGATGCCTATTTGTGTTCCTTTTTGAAGATGAGAGAGTACGCAACATTAATTATCATAACTGGGGAATATCTGATAATTTTCTGGGGAGAGAGGTAATGTCACAAATTCAGTAAGAATAAATTGTTTTTTCTGGCAGTGTCTTCAACAGACTTTATGTTGTACTCAACAAAAATCTTACTAAATCTTCCCATTTCTTAGCTTTCACTTTATTCCTAATGTCTAATTGACTCCTTCTTAAGTAATCTCTTGAGAAGAGGAAGAAGGAACACCATAAATGCTTAGTCAATACTTCCTACAATCATATTGATTATTATCACTTTTTAGAGCCTATAAAAACAAATGTTCATCAAAAGGCACCCTGGGTTTCCCATCATATACCTTCCACTAAAACCAGATGCGAGAAGGATAGGCTTTTGATTCAAACGTGTTCTCTTACTGAGACCAAAGGATCAAAACATTCCACAATTCCAACAGTCATTATCAATATCAAACTTAGCCCAAATACAGACTTAAATGCCATAATGTGTTCCCATTAAGTTAAAAACAAACACAACAGAAAACAGGTAAGGTTTCATATGGGTCAAGCCCAAAAACGACTAAATACTAGCTGACACTTTTTCAACTTCTATGAAGCCAGTGAGCCTGCTATGGCTTCTTGTGTTGAACTGAATTCCTGTTATAGGACTAGCTTCTTTTTTTTTCCCATTAAGTTTATTGGTACATTTTAGGTATAAAATATAGTTACATTCATCATTGGGATCTTGTACCATTACATGAGTCTCTTGGTTCTTATTTTTTTTCCCCTTCCCTTTCCCTCCCTTCACCTCCTCCTCCTTTCCCTATTTGCAAAGACTTTGTTTCCATTTTTTTCCTCTTCTCATATTTTTTCTTTTCCCTTTTTTCCTTTCCCCTACCCCTCCCACTTCCCCTGCACCTTTAGACCTTTTCTTCCTGTTACACTATATCAATTATACATTTTTTAAATTAAAATATCAAGATCTAGGAGACATTATTACCACACATTTTACAGAATTTAAAAGGATATAGAAAGCATATTTCAAAAATTTGTTTTGAAATAAATTTGACAACTTCTAAGAAGTGCCTTGGAAGACAAATTAATGAAACTAACTCTGGAGGAAATATAAAATTTGAATAGCACCTATTAAAGAAAGTATATTCCTAGCTTGAAAACCTACCTATATGACAACAGCAGGCTCATACATTTTAACGATAAATTATATCAAACAACTAAAGCAGAAAAAAGAAGGAACACTTCTCCCCTCATTTTAGGAACTCAACATTGTGCTAATCCTAAAACTGGATAAAGATAATAGAAGAAAAAAGTATGAACATAGATAGAAATTTGTTTAACAAAACAAACTACTAGAAGTCAGATCTGGCAGGATGTAGAAAGTGGTTTTGATATAGGGATGGCAGTGTTGGTTCAGCATTGAAAGATTCACCCCCAAGTCATCATTTTAACAGAGGAAAGGAGAAAGCCATATGATCCTGTCATTAGTTGGAGAAAAAGTATTGGACTAAATTCTATAGCTGTTCATGGTAAAAGCTATCAGGAGACTAGAAGTAGAACAGAACCAGGCCAGAAATTTAGCTCAGTGGTTCCGCTGTATGCCTTGCAAGCGCAAGGACCTGAGTTCGATCCCCAGTACAAAAAAAAAAGAAGTAGAACAGAACCTTCTCAACAGATTAAAGACATGTACTCCATACTTCCAGAGAGAATGCCTTATATGAATGGAGAAGATACAATGCTTTCTCCTTAAGGTGAGGAACAAGGGAAGATATGCTTACTCTTTATCTGTCCATTAAACTTTGAAACCTAGGCCCCACCAAAATAGTCTGGCAATAAAATGACACAACTAGGATAGGATTGGCATGGCAGAAGCAAAATCTTTATATGTAGATGAAATGATCATCTACAGAGAAAATACTAAGAAATCTCTGGGAGCCCCTAGAACTTGTACTTGAATTTAGCAGGATTAGAAAACACAAGGTATATATAAAAATTCAGGTCTGTGTATATTTGCTATAAATGAAGAATTGGATATTGAAATTTAAAAGTTATGTAGGAGTACAAAGGACCTAGAAAAGTTAAAAACAAAAATAGTGTTGGAAGACATTTAGTACCTAATTTTAAGACTTCTTCTAAAGCTACAGTAATCAAGGCAGTGTTGGTGTAAGGAAAGATATATAGGTCATTGGAATAAAACAGAGAATCCAGAAATAGAACCAAACATATATGGTCCACTGAGTTTTGAAAGATTATTTAACATTAGCATTTTATAGACTATAAACTCAATTCAAGAGCCCAGGAAGAGATAGTGTTTTCAGCAAACGGCACTAGAACACCTGGTATCCGTATATAAAAAATTAACCTCAACCCTTTTTTTCCACACATGAAAATAAGTTGAAGGGATCTATGAACTTAAATAAGAAACCCTAAAAGTATGAAACTTTAAGAAGAAATTATAAGGGAAAATATTTATGAATTCAGGGTAGGCAAGAACTACCTAGGATACAAAAGACATTATGTATAAAAGAAAAAATTTGATAAATCAGATTTCATCAATATTTAGATCTTTAAATGACATCGTTAAAACGAAAAGTAGTTCTTAAACAGACCATATTTACAATGCATATAAACTTTGACCAGAATATATAAAGAACTCTTACAGCTCATTAATAGACAACCCAATAAAATATAGACATAAGAAGATGACAAATAGCCAGTATAGCACAAGGAATGGTGTGCAACTCTAGAATCATAAAAATACTAATCAGCACAATAACAAGATTGAATTATACACTCATTAGGGAGATGAAGTTAAGAGTTTTAAAAGCCTTGTCATGACTTTTTCTTTTTGTTGGATTCTCCCCCTTTTCGTTTAATTTGTCGCTCCCAAGGGATTCATTCTGCTGGGTTTCCTGGGGTTGTGATACTCATTGTCTCTTCCTAGGGTATTCTCTAAAATTTTTTTGGAGTACTGGTTTGGTATTCATGAAGTTCCTGAGGTGCTCCTTATCATGAAAGTATCTTATTTCTCCATCAATTTTGAAAGATAGTTTTGCAGGGTACATCAATCTGGGTTGGAGGCTGTTTTCCTTTAGGGCTTGAAATACATCACTCCAAGCTCTTCTTGCCTTGAGGTTTTGCTTTGAGAAGTCTGCTGTGATTCTGATGGGCTTTCCTTTGTATGTGATTTGTTTCTTTTCTCTCACTGCTTGTAGAAGTTTGTTCTTCTGTTGGATTTCTGGAATCCTAACTATTATATGCCTATGTGTAGATTTCTTTTCATTAAGGCTAGCTGGAGTCCTATATCCTTCACTTGTCTGTATGTCAAGTTCTTTTCCCCTCCTTGGGAAGTTTTCTGCCATCACTTCTGTAAACAGTTTTTTTTTTTATGTCATTTGCACTCTCTCTTGTTTCTTCATTGACTCTGATCAGTCTTATGTTATTCTTCTTTGCATCATCTAGCAGCTGCTGGCTTGATTTCTCATGTTCCCTTACCATTTTAAAGCAATTTTTCTTTTCCTCCTCACTAATTGCAATCTTATCTTCTATATGTGAAATTCTATCCTCACATTGGTTCATTCAGCTGCGCAGACTTTCGATGGAGTTTTTAATCTTTTGGAAATCTGTTTGTATCTGTTTTATGGATTCCATTTGTTTCCTATGTTGGGATTCCATCATGTTCCTCAGATCCTCTGTTTTTTATCTGTGTCTTCTCTAGATTTATTAATCATGTCTTGCACCATGAGCAAAATCTTTGCTGTTATCTGAGTAATTATTTCTGATTTCATTTTTCCCAGATCCTCTTTTGTTGCCAGTTCAGAGAGTCCAGGTGGTTGAGTATCAGATTGTTCCTTCTCATTTTCCTTTGGGGTTGCTGTAGGTGATCTCGAACTCTGTTTCTGAGGCTTGTTTATGTGTCTTCTCATTTCCACGAGGGGGGCGGGCTGTGCTTCTGGTGCCTGCACAGCTCACCCTCTCTCCCCTAGGAGCTTGGGATGGCAGCAGGGGAGCTTCCTTCTGGGTTCTGGGACTGGCTCACCTTCTCTGCCCTAGGAGCTTGGGATGGAGGCAGGGGAGGTTCCTTCCGGGTTCTGGGACAGGCTCGGCTTCTCTGCCCTAGGAGCTTGGGATGGCGGTGGGGGTGCTTCCTTCCCAGTGCTGGGACAGGCTCAGCTTCTCTGCCCTAGGAGCTTGGGATGGCAGCAGGGGAGCTTCCTTCCTGGTGCTTGCCATCAATATTTTAATTCGTGAGTCACAGGAACTAATTTGCAAAGTCTTACATGTTTCTGTCCTGTTTACCTTTTCTATAGGACTAGCTTCTCTACCCTGGCTAGCTTTCTAGAAGAAAAGGGGTTCTGAGTATGAAAATGAAGCTCTATTTTCCCACTTTCAAAGAGCCACATGTCTATGCACACAGCTACCACAGGCCTCAATCAGTTCCGCTACTCAAGTCAGATCCACCAGTTTCCCATCTGAGCCTGAGTGTCTGCCCAACAGTTAAGGTAAGGGTAACTTAGCCAGTAGAAATGTTCCAGAGATGCAGGACAGTTTATGTTTGGCTTGTTTGTTTTCACTGCTCCCGGGACTGAAAGGGAGGAAGGCAGCATTTTAAGCAGAGGAAGATTTCATGCCATAAATCTTATAGCACTTGGGGACTCCAAGTGTCTGAGGTAGAACTAAAATAATTTACAAGTAGTCTGTATGTATGTTACATGGAAAGAATCTTAGTGTGACAAAGTCATTAGAACAATTTTGCAATAAGAAAAATCTTGTCTGGAACTATTTCTGGATTGGGGTAACAAAATTTAAATATTGGTTTAATTTCTGGAATTGATTAGTGAGTATCCATTAAAAGACAGGCCTTAGAGACTTTTATTGGTAGCAAGTCCCTTTTTCAAAAATTGCTGCAACACATTTTGATCATTTTTAGAAATGTCACACTCCAAGAACCTTTGGCATGTAAGAAATTCTTTCATGATGTCTAAATGAATCTCAGAGTTGGTTAATTATATGAACTTCAGATGTGTTCAAATAACTCTTGGCATGCTGAATTGTATATCCTATTACCATCTATCTGATTTTAAGCAGTGGTAGAAGCAAGATAAACTAAGGAAATTCAGGTAAACTGATCAATAGATACAGTGATATGAGCACTATTTGCTAAACTGTGTGCACAGCCTGCTCTCCAAACATATTTTTTCTTTTATTTCACAGACGTACACTCTAACGATGTCTGGTTTTGCTTAATCTTTGGCTGATCCCTTACAGAAATTATCCAAGGATCATCATATTTCCTTTTTTAACCACTATCTGATAAACTTCCAAATGTGATACTACCATTCTTTACATGCATTCATACTGAAGCTATTAACTCCTACTTCTCCCAAGCCAAGTTCATAATACCATGTTGGAGTAGTATTTTCCTTTGTTCCTCTCCTTTCTTCTAATAAGAAGACTTTTACAGAGTGCCTAATACATGTTGGACACTGTGCTATGCACTACAGGTTTAGACATGATTCATTCTCAGTTCTGCCCAAATGAAGAGCAGTATCTCATGGAGCAGATTAACCAGTAAGTGAGACAACACAGCATCATGTTAGGGTATACACATAGCAGTGATAAAACACAACACAGAAAAGTTTCTGATGGATGTTCAAGACTACCAGAAGAGTTGAGATCTAAGTGATATTTTATTTTATTTATTTATTTTTTATTTTTTGGTACCAGGGATCGAATTTGGGTCCTTGCACTTGCAGGGCAGGCGGCAGAACCACTGAGCTAAATCCCCGGCCTAAGTGCTAGTTTAAAGAATAAGAGATTAAGATTTGCCTACTTTCTTTTTAAGACTTTAGACTTTGAGGTAAAACTTGTAGGACTTGCCCACATTTCCAAAGGAAGAGAAATTCAAAGAACAGGGACAGTTGTGGTATCCATAGGTAAGAGTTTTGATAACTGGAGGAGGAAAGTAAGAGGGTGATCCAGGGAGATCATTCTAATGAAAAGGTAGAAAAGGAATGGAGTAGAACTCTATCCTGAGTCAATCTGTGCCCAATTCCCATCCCTTGAACCTGGAGTCCTAACTTAGAAATACTTTCTGCGTTCTAGACCTCATGTACTTACCCATATCCTAGTGACTTTTGTCCTGGTATCAATTTGATCTCTACTCAGTTATGACTTGAATTTAATTTCTTTGGGAGCAACTTTAAGTGTTGAAAAAGGAACAAAACTGGAGAAACAACAGTGAGGTATTCTGATATCAGATGGGACGCTTAAGATTAAATAGTCAGATGACCTAACCAGCACCCATCCCAACAAGCTGCACTAACATCCAGACCTAACTTTGGTTTTAACACCATGCTTTTTAAGCAGAATATATGTCAGAAGAGTAAGCTTAGAAGCTTTCCATCCAACTAGGTAGAAATCTTTCCTAAATTGACTTAGGTAAACATTTAATGTGTAAGTGAACACTTTCATCATTTTGAAACAATTTTGATATTTCCTAGGTGGGGCCAACAGATTGTTGAGTTGACTGATTCCTTCAGAAACTCAGATCAGGCACTCCTAAGGACCAAATTTCATGTTGGTTTCGTTCTTTCATCCACTGAAAGAAAGAATATAAGTAAAGATTAATTAGTCTAGATTTGACTATATAAATATTTAAAATCCCCTTTAAAATAATATAAACAGCTAAAAATAGGAAACAAGGAACTAGGAAATTATATATGCTGCATAAATAACAGGTTACTCTCTCTAAGGAGTTACTGTCACTAAAGAGTATTTACAAATCCATACCAACTAGATGGAGTTCCCTAGGAGAAAGTTGGACAGAAAATGAACTAACAATTCACAAAGAAGAAAGGTATATGGCCTACAATCATATGAACAGATTTCCAACCACATTAAGAATGAAATAAAAGAAAATTAAAACAGTAAAGCAATATGTCCTTTATATGAAATTGACAAAAAGTGAGAACTGACAGGTATTTAATGAATATGTAGGGTACAGGCATTTTGACACTTTATTATTGGTGGATGTGTCAGTTGCTCCAACTTCATTATGAAAGACAGTTAATCAAAATACATACAAATGTTTTAATGTGGGTAATTTTTGATTTAGAAAATTCATTTTTAGGACTTACTTTTATAAAATAATAAGTGTACAGTGGACAAAATGTTTCCCATAATAGATGCATACTCATGTAATGTTTGTTTATAAGAGCAAATTTTAAAAACAGCCTAAATGTTCATTAGAGAGGGTTTGAATATAAACGCACATGTGCATGTGCATACAAGGATACTCTGCAACCATAAAAAATGATGAGCTTTGTGCAGAAGTAGTAGTTCAGAGCTTGAACTCTATGGCCATTTGATCTATGTTTAAATTTTAACTCTGCCACTTACTACTTGTGTGGACTTGGGCAAATCATCTGACCTCAGAAAGTCTCAGTAATCTCATTTTAAAGAAATGGAGATAATACTAATGCCCGTGGATTTAATTTGGGGTGAATTAGATGAGAATACGAATGTAAAACACACTACCTGACACACGGTAAGGACAGAGTAACCGTAAACTATCATTAGTAATAGAGTTATTGATTCAATAGTGTGAAATAAGAAAAATTAGGATAAAAATACTGCTGTTGGCTTCTTCACAAGATAGCACATTAACCCCAAGGCTTTGGTCTTGATCATCTCAGGACCTTACTGAAATAAAACTATTTTTCTAAAAACAAGAAGGAAGTTAGGGGTGGTGGAGCACACAGTAATCCCAGCACTCGGAGACTGAAACAGGAGGATCCACACAAGTTCAAGGACAGCCTGAACTACATATCAAGACCCTGTATCAAAAAAGAAAAAAGAATAGGAGAAAAGGTCCAAAGAGGTAGGGGTGAAGGGAGGGGAAGGGAAAAGGAAAGAAGGGAAATGAAAAATTATGAGAAAAGAAAAAAAAAATGGAAATGATGTCTATGTAAATAGGGAAGGGTGGAGGGGGTGAAGGGCACACAGATAATGGGGAAAAAATAAGAATCAAAATACATCATGTACAGGTACAAACACCCAATGATAAATGTAAATGTATTGTATACCTAAAATGTACCAATAAAAGAACTTAAGAATAAAAAAAAAGAAAGAAAGAAAAAGGAAGCAGGAAGAGGAAGAGAAGCTCATAAGAGAAAAAAAAGAGGAAAAGGGTTATTAGTAAATTGCTAGAAGATAGAAAATAAAATAGGAGGAACAAAATACCAAGCAAGAATTGCATTTGTAAAAGAATGAGATATTATTAAAAAAGAATAATCTTAATAAGAAAGTTACCTTAGGGATTAAAATTATAAGTTGTAATAATCAATAGACTGGAAAATAAGGTTCAAGGCATGTTTCAAAATTTAGAGCAAAATGACTTAGAGGAAATGTAAAGAAAAATAATTTAATACAAATAATAAATTAAATAATAAAATTAGAATAATTACACATACTAAAAGTGCTGATATTAGTCACTTTCTCATCACTGGCACAGAATGTCCAGCTTGCAACTCAGAGGAGAAGTTTATTTTGGTTCAGTTTCAGAGGGTTCAGTCAACAGTTGGCTGGTTTCAAGGCAGAAACAGCATGGTGGAAAGGCATGGTGGAGGAAACCTCAACCCATGGAGGAGTTGAAGACAAGAATACATTCTTTTAGGTCTTCTTCCAATGACCCAACTCTTCCAAACAGGTATCACATGAGGTACCACCCCTCTGATCTAGTCATCTTCCAGAACATATGAGACATCTAGGGGACATTTTAGATCTAAACCATAACAGCAGTGAACTATGTGCCAAACACTGATCTACATCCATTTACATTTATTGTTTCAATTAATCTTCTCAACCATCCTATGAAGTAGCTAATAATTTTACTCCTTCTTTCTAGTGGGAGAGATTGAGGCATTAAGAAATTTGCCCCAGGCCACATGGTTAGTGTTGGTAAGATTTGGTGTATGTACACAGCCTGTGTGGCTCTGTACTGGATTATCCCTGCACTTGGACATCTTCCAATCCTGGCTAAGTCTGCTCTGCCTTCCTAAGAAGCGGGACTACATTTCCAGCCTTCCCATATGGTTCAAGATGAGAGCCTAGAGCCAGTATCAGTGACTGAGAAATAAGAAGAGAGGTCATTATCCTCCAGGGACAGATCTAGGCAGATAAGTGGACAGAGCTGGATGTGAGGTTTGAAGCAGCTTTAAATTTAGCATCTAGAGATCATGTACACTGGAGTGGTGGACTGAACTAGGCATTTCAGAACTTTTATTACTTTAGCCCTTCCAGTGCTGGAGACATAGAAAGGTTTGTGTTCTCCTGATCAACTCTAACCTATACAGGCTCCAAACATTTGGATCTAATCTTGGAAGTCTAATATCTCACTAAAAATTGAAGGCAAAAAATTTTCAAAAAGTTGAATGTTATTTTTTGTTACTGGGGATCGAACACAGGTCCTTGCGTTTGCAAGGCAGGTGGCGGAACCACTGAACTAAATCCCCAGTCCAAAAAAGTTGAATCTTAATGCTCAAGAGACACATGTTAGTTGAAAGCATTAGTGTCCAGCACTACAAATTAGAAATAAAATGAACAAGTAATCAACTTTGTAATATTTTAGAACACTGAAGATTAAAAGAAAGTAAGATCTAGAGAAGAAAAAAGTAATCTGCAAGCAATACAAATTAACTGGCTCTGATTTCTCCTCAACATTGTATGATGCTAGAATATATTTGGAAAATGCCTTCGATGTTCTCAGGTGACATAACTTCAACCTAGAATTTCACATCCAGCCAAACTATCAATCAAAGGTTAGAGTAAAATATAGACTTTTATATAATTAATTTTATTGGTGGCTGCCGACCCTTAGAGTCTAGAGCTCTCGATCCCTTTCCCAGAGTGCCCTGCGCTGTGCAGAAGCGACTCCCGGGACTGGGGGCATTTTGTGTTGGTTGGAGCCGGAGTAACAAGATGGCGGCGTCGGCGGAGTGACAGGTGTCTCCCTGGGCTGGAGTCAGCAGCAGTGGTGGCAGCAGTATCGCTCCCCTAACTCACAGCTCCCTTATTCCAGCCCGCTACGTTGCTGTGAAAGCAAAGCAGCAGCTTTTGTTGTTTTGTTTTTTTGTTACGGGGATTGAATTTGGGTCCTTGAGCTTGCGCAGCAGGCGGCGAAACCTCTGAGCTAAATCCCCGGTCCAACAGCGGCTTTGCTTGGCCTCCCCTAAGTAACAGTGAGAAATGCCTCACAGACTGTGGCCTGGCCAAAAAACAAAAAAAACCTTACTTGAGCGACGGACCGCGTTTCCCTTGGCCGATTCTGGACCCTGTAACGCCAGGAAAGCCCTCCGTTTTTCAGTTCCTGCGCCCTCCTTCGTAGCCGTGCTCTGTGGACGAGCCCCAGGGCCTTCGTCCTCCCCTTGGCGTCGGGGCTTGGCCCCAGGCTCCATCTTCGTCTCCCGGGATGGCAAGCAGCAGCGGCTCCAAGGCCGAATTCATTGTCGGAGGGAAATATAAACTGGTGCGGAAGAGCGGGTCTGGCTCCTTCGGGGACATTTACCTGGCGATTAACATCACCAACGGCTAGGAAGTGGCAGTGAAGCTAGAGTCTCAGAAGGCCGGCCATCCCCAGTTGCTGCCCCAGAGCAAACTCTGTAAATAGATTCTTCAAGGTGGGGTCGGCATCCCCCACATAAGGTGGTATGGCCAGGAAAAAGATTATAATGTGCTAGTCATGGATCTTCTGGGACCCAGCCTTGAAGACCTCTTCAATTTCTGTTCAAGAAGGTTCGCAATGAAAACTGTACCTATGTTAGCTGACCAGATGATCAGTAGAATTGAATATGTGCCGACAAAGAATTTTATACACAGACACATTAAGCCAGATAACTTCCTAATTGGTATTGGGCGTCACTGTAATAAGTTGCTCCTTATTGATTTTGGTTTGGCCAAGAAGTACAGAGACAACAGGACAAGGCAACACATACCATACAGAGAAGAAAAAAACCTCACTGGCACTGCCCGATATGCTACCGTCAATGCACATCTTGGTATTGAGCAGAGTCGTCGAGATGACATGGAATCATTAGGTTATGTTTTGATGTATTTTAATAGAACCACCGTGCCATGGCAAGGACTCAAGGCTGCAACACACACACACACACACACACACACACACACACACACACACACACACACTATGAAAAGATTAATGAAAAGAAGATGACCACTCCTGTTGAAGTTTTATGTAAGGGGTTTCCTGCAGAATTTGCCATGTACTTTAACTATTGCCGTGGGCTGTGCTTTGAGGAAGCCCCGGATTATATGTACCTGAGGCAGCTATTTCACATCATTTTCAGGAATTTGAATCATCAATATGACTACACGTTTGATTGGACAATGTTAAAGTAGAAAGCCTCACAGCAGGCAGCCTCTTCCAGTGGGCGGGGTCATCAGGCCCAAACCCCCACAGGCTTCTAAGCATGAATTGAAGAACAGAATAAGCAGAGCAGATGATCAGAGCAGCATTTGTTTCTCCCCAAATCTAGAAATTTTAGTTCATATGTACACTAGCCAATGGTTGTGGAAAACCACTTACTTGGTGTAAAGAACTTAATTTCAGTGTAAACTGGCTCTGGGCAGCATTACTGATGCTTTGTCTGGAGTTGTAGCCACTGTAATTGTGAATATTAGCTGAGATAGTGAAACATGGTGTCCGGTTTTTTATTGCATTTTTTCAAGTGGAAAAGTTAGCTAAATGGTTGACACACACATACTGGTGGAGAAATTGTGCATATGCCAATTTTTTGTTAAAATCTTTTATTTTGAAATATCCTTTGAGATCTCATTTCAGAGGAATGAAATGAACAGTCTTCAGCCACAGTTGTGATGGTTGTAAATGCTCACAATTGGGCATTCTTAGGGTTTTCCATCCCTGGGGTTTGCAAGTTGTTCACTTAAAACATTCTTTAAATGGTTGGCTTTTTGTTTGCAAGCCAGCTGATATGGTAGCAACCAAAGATTCCAGGGTTTGAGCATATGAAAGACTGCCTGCTTACCTATGCTAGAAATAAGAGCATCTAAAGTGAACACTTAAGAAAAATTTAGTGACTACTAGATTATCCTTAAGACTCTGCATTAACTCTATAATGTTCTTGGTATTAAACAAAAAGCATATTTGTCACATTTAGTTAACATCTTAACAACTGAACATGTATGTATGTTGCTTAGATATGTAATCACTGTAAACATTTATATGATCTGGGATTTTGTTTTTATTTTGAAATGGGAGTTTTTTGTTTACAAGTTCATTAAAAACTAAAAACTTTCTGTAAGGAAATGAGATTTTTTTAAAAAAACAACAAAATGCCTTGCTGACTCAATGAAATAAAAATCTCCCCAATTTTGTGATAGACTACTTCAAGCCATTTGTTACATGATATTCCTTTGCAAGATTTAGGGTTAAAAATTCTCTTTTTTTAATTTAAAGGTTTTCTTTGGGTCTAAAAGAAAATATATATATATATTTTTTATGACTTGTGGGCACAGTACCTAGTACTGCCTCTGCCAGAACTTGACATGGTAATTCTTGCTGCCACTGACTAACAGCTGGGCTGATTTTGAATAAGAATGAAAGCGTTAAAGGTTTTGAATACAAAATGCTTTTCTTAAAAAGCCCTCTAGAGAGGGCTTAAAGCCATTCATGCATCCTTGGAGAGTGAAGTTCAAGTGATTCTTCACCCTCTCTAGCCCTACCAGCTTCTGTAGGTCACCTGTGTGTATGTGCACACTGCATCTCAATCTCATTTGTGTGTTCTTTCTCTGATGAAGACAGAAGAAAACGTATGGACAGTAATTCTTTAAATAGTGTAACTTATTCATTTATAGCATGTTGGGATAAATTAAAAGAACAGTAGTCTGAAAATGCTACCGAGAGGCTATTGTGTAAATGTAGGCATTTTACTTGTAAAGCAACCTTGAAACTAAGTAGACATGTTTGGTCAGATTGTAATGGGTTTAATTTGAGGGGGTTTTTTAAGGGTTTTTTTTCTTAATTTCAAAAGTACTTTAGCAATAATTCCATGATTGCTACATTCTGCCATTAATGGATATATTAGAACCACAATATGGAAGAAATCTTAGTCTGAACTTTGGGGTTGGCAGCTTTTTTTTTTCTAACCACTCTTTTCAGTTAAGGTGTTTTGGGGGTTTTGGTTTGTTTTCTTGACTAATAAACCCTTTGATACTTTTAGCCAGAAAAAAAAATTTTATTAGTACATTTTAGGTTTACAATATAATGACACTCATCATTGGGAATTTGCACCTTTACATAATCTCCCTTGGTTCTCATTTTTTCCCCATTTCCCTAACCTCCCTTCAACCCCTTCATCCCTCCCTATTTACAAAGACTTTGTTTCCACTTTTTCATTTTCTCATATTAATTCCATTCCCTTCTTTCCTTTCCCCTACCTCTCCCACTTCCCCTTCCCCTTTACCTTTTCTTCCTATTTCACATTATCCATTATACCTTTTAGTCCTTATTTACACTTTCAGTTTCTCACACAGGAGAAACTATTCAGTATTGACACATATGTCCTATTTTATTTCACTTAAGAGTATCACCTCAATGTGCATCCATTTAGCTATAAATGTCTCTAATTTCTCATTATTTATGGCTGAGTAGTACTCCATTTTATTTTTTAAAAACACATCTTCTTTATTCACTCTCCAGTTGATGGGGAATTGGGCTGCTTCCAAGTTTTAACTATTACAAATTGTGCTGCTATGAACATGGGTACTCATATACCTCTGTGGTATCATTCTTTTAATTCTTTGGGGAAGATACCCAGCAGGGGGATAGCTGGGTCCAATTGGACATCTAGTCCTAGTTCTTTGAGGTATTGCCATACTGATTTCCACAGTGATTGTACCAGTCCACTATGGTTTCACCACAGTGATTCCACCAGCAGAGGAGCAATTGTTCCTCTTTTCCATAGCCCCACCAGCATTTGTTATTGGTTGATTTCATGATAGCAGCCATTCTTTCTGGAGTGAGGTGGAATGTCAGCATTGCTTTCATTTGCATCTCTCGAATGACCAGTGATGTTGAACATCTTTTCATATGTTTATTTGCTATTTCTGCTTCTTTGAGAATTGTCTGTTTATTTCAGATGCCCATTTTTGGATTGGGTCTTTAAATTTGGGGGGGTCTGATTTTTTAAAGTTCTTTATAGATTCTAGATAATAAAATTTGTCTGAGGAACAGCAGGTGAAAAATTTTTCCCACATTGTGGGTTGTCTCTTCACACTGTTGGGAGTTTCTCTTGCTGTGCAAAAGCTTTTTAATGAGAAGAGATCCCACTTGTTGATTGCTTGTGCTAGTTCATGGCCACCTGAGGTTTTGTTCGTAAAATCTTTTCCTACACCAAGGTCCTCAAGAGTTCTACCTAACCTCTCTTCTAGCCAGCTCAACGTTTCTGTTTTAATATTTTGATCTTTAATCCATTTCAATTTTAGTTTAGAGCATGGTGAGAGATATAGGTCTAGTTTTAATCTTTGGCAAGTTGAAACCCAATTTTTCCAGCACCATTTATTAAAGAGGCTATCTTTCCTCCAGTGAGGGTGTTTGGCTCCTTTGTGGAAGATGAGGTGGCTGAGTGTGTCTGGAGTTGTTTCTGCATCTTCTAATCTGTTCCACTGGTCCTCAGGTCTGTTTCTTTCCCAGGACTATGCTGTTTTTATCACAGTAGCTTTGTAATATAGTTTCAAGTTGGGACTTGTGGTACCCTCTGCCATGCCTCTGTTACCTAGGATTGCTTTTGCTATTCCAGGTCTCTTCTTGTTCCAAATGAATTTTTGGATTGTTTTCTCAAGATCCGCAAAGTATGCTGCTGGAATTTCAATTGAGATTGAATTGAATCTATATAGCAGTTTTGGAAGTATGGCCATTTTCACTCTGTTGGTTCTTCCTACCCAGGAGCAAGGGATGTCTTTCCACTTTCTGATATCGTCATCAGTCTGTCTCTTCAGAGTGCTATAGTTTTCAGAGAAGAGGTCTTTGATTTCTTTTGTTAGTTATTTCCTAGGTATTTTAGCTTTTTTTGGATGCTATTGTGAAAGGAATTGCTTGCCCTATTTCTGACTCAGTGAGTCTGTTGTTTGTGTAGAGGAAAGCTATTGATTTTTGTGTGTTGACCTTGCGTCCAGCTACTTTACTGAATTTGGTTATTAAGTCTACAAGATTTTTGGTGGAGTTCTTGGGGTCTTCTATATAGAGTATCATGTCATCTGCAAATAATGACAATTTGACTTCTTAACTTATCTTTATTCCTTTTATTCCTTTCTCTTGTCTAATTGCTATGGCTATTTCCAAAACTATGTTGAACAGGAGTGGTGATAGTGGACATCCTTGTCCTGTTCCTGATTTTAGTGTGAAGGATTACAGTATTTGACCATTTAGTATGATATTGGCTGTTGATTTTTCATAGATCTTTTATCATATTGAAATAGAGACTGTCTATTGCAATTTTTTGTAGGGTTTTTATCATAAATGCCTGTTGGATTTTGTCAAATGCTTTTTCTACATCTATTGAGATGATCATATGTTTTTTGTCCTTGGCTCTATTGATATAGTGTATTACATTTATTGATTTGCATATGTTGATCCATCCCTGCATTCCTGAGATGAATCCTACTTGGTCAGGGTGTATGACCTTCTTGATGATCTTCTGCATTCTATTTGCCAGTATCTTATTAAGGATTTTTGCATCTATGTTCATTAGTGAGATTGGCCTATAGTTCTCTTTTTTGGTTGGATCTTTCTCTACTTTGGGGATCAAGGTGATGCTTGCTTCCAGGAATGAATTCAGGAGTATTTCTTCCCTTTCCATTTCATTGAAGAGTTTAAAGAGTTGTGGCAGTAGTTCCTCTCTAAATGTCTTGTAGAATTTGGCAGTGAAGTCAACAGGAAAACTTAATTGGTAAGTTTTTAATTAAATTTTCAATTTCATTGATATTGGGTTGTTTAGAATTTTTAGGTCTTCTTCATTCAACTTTGGTAATTCATACATGTCTAGGAATCTGTCCATTTCTTCTGTGTTTTCCACCTTATTGGCCTATAGGTTCTCGAAGTAAGTCTTGATGATCCTCTGGATTTCTGCTGGGCCCATTGTAATTTCATCCTTTTCATTCCTAATTGCATGGATTTGGGCCTTTTTATTTTTTTCTTTTACTGATAAGGTTGGCTAAGGGTTTGTCAATTTTGCTTATTCTTTCAAAGAACCAACTCTTGGCTTCATTGATTTGTTGTATCATTCTCTTAGTCTGCATTGTATTGATTTGTGCTCTCATCTTTGTGATTTCCTCCTTTGTATGAGCTTTGGGTTTGTCCTGATCTTCTTTTTCTAGAAGCTTGAGGTTCAGCATCAGGTTGTTTAATTGGGCTCATTCTGTTTTCCTAATATGAGTATTCTCTGCTATGAATTTCCCTCCTAAGACTGCTTTCATTGTGTCCCATAGATTCGGATATGTGTATTGTCATTGTTATTTAATTGTAGGAACTGATTTCTTCTTTTATTTCCTGTGTGACCTATTGGTTATTCAGAAGTGTGTTGTTCAATTTCCACGTGTTTATGAAATTTTTTGAGTTTCTTTTGCTATTGATCTCCAATTTCATGGCAATCAGTAAGGTCTGATAATATAGAGGGGATAACTTCAATTCCTTTGCACTTTCTTGAACATGTTCTATGAGCAAGTGTGTGGTCTATTTTAGAGATTGACCCATGTGCAGCTGAGAAGAATGTGTATTCTGATTTTGTGGGGTGGAACACTCTGTTATCATCTATTAAGTTCATTTGTTCAAAGTTTGATTGAGTTCTAGTATTTTGTTGCTTATTTTTTGTCTAGTTGATCTACTTATTTGTGAGAGTGGGGTATCGAGGTCCCCCACTACTATTGTATTAGTGCTCATTTGATTTTTCATGTCCATTAATATTTGTTTTAGGTAGTTGGGTGCACTAGTGTTTGGTGCATAGATATTTATGACTGTCATCTCTTCCCATTGGATTGTTCCCCTTACAAGGATGTAGTGTCCTTCTTCGTCTCTCTTAATCAGTGTTGTTTTGAAATCAACTTGACCTGCAGAGGATAGCTACTCCTGCTTTTTGGGGGGTTCCTGTCACATGAAGTATTGTTTTCCACCCTTTACCTTTTGGTCTATGAGTTTCTTTTTGAATTAAATGTGTTTCTTTTTTTTTTCTTTCCCCATTAACTTTATTGGTATATTTTAAGTATAAAATACAGTTACATTCATCATTGGGACCTTGTACCATTACATGAGTCTCTTGGTTTTTATTCTTTTCCCCCTTTCCTTGCCCTCCCTTCACCCCCTCCAGCCTTCTCTATTTGCTAAGACCTTGTTTCCATTTTTTTCCTCTTCTCATATTTTTTCCTCTTCTCATATTTTTTCTTTTCCCTTTTTTCCCTTCCCCTACCCCTCCCAATTCCACTGCTCTTTTCTTCCTGTTACACAATATCAGTTATACATTTTTTAAGTTACAATATTAAAATCTAGGAGACATTACCACAGATTTTACAGAATTTAAAAGGATATAGAAAGCATATTACAAAAATCTTTTTTTGAAATAAATTTGACAACTTCTGAGAAGTACCTTGGAAGACAAATTAATGAAACTAACTCTGGAGGAAATATAAAATTTGAATAGCACCTATTAAAGAAAGTATATTCCTAGCTTGAAAACCTACCTATATGACAACAGCAGGCTCATAAACATTTTAACTGATCAATTATATCAAACAATTAAAGCAGAAAAAAGAAGGAACACTTCTCCCCTCATTTTAGGAACTCAATATTGTGCTAATCCTAAAACTGGATAAAGATAATAGAAGAAAAAGTATGAACACAGATAGAAATTTGTTTAACAAAACATACTCTTACAAGTCAGATCTGGCAGGATGTAGAAAGTGGTTTTGTTATAGGGATGGCAGTGTTGGTTCAGCATTGGAAGATCCACCCCCAAAAGTCATCATTTTAACAGAGTAAAGGTAAAAGCCATATGATCCTGTCACTAGTTGGAGAAAAAATATTGGACTAAATTCTACAGCTGTTCATGGTAAAAGCTATCAGGAGACTAGAAGTAGAACAGAAACTTCTCAACAGATTAAAGACATGTACTCCATACTTCCAGAGAGAACACCTTATATGAATGGAGAAGATGCAATGCTTTCTCCTTAAGGTGGGGAACAAGGGCAGATATGCTTACTCTTTATCTGTCCATTAAACTTTGAAACCTAGGCCCCACCAAAATAGTCTGGCAATAAAATGACACAACTAGGATAGAATTGGCATGGCAGAAGCAAAATCTTTATATGTAGATGAAATGATCATCTACAGAGAAAATACTAAGAAATCTCTAGGAACCCCTAGAACTTGTACTTGAGTTTAGCAGGATTAGAAAACACAAGGTATATATAAAAATTCAAGTCTGTGTATACTTGCTATAAATGAAGAATTGGATATCGAAATTTAAAAGTTATGTAGGAGTACAAAGGACCTAGAAAAGTTAAAAACAAAAATAGTGTTGGAAGACATTTAGTACCTAATTTTAAGACTTCTTCTAAAGCTACAGTAATCAAGGCAGTGTTGTTGTAAGGAAAGATATATAGATCACTTGAATAAAACAGAGAAGCTAGAAATAGAACCACACATATATGGTCCACAGAGTTTTGAAAGATCATTTAAAATTAGCATTTTATAGACTATAAACTCAATTCAAGAGCCCAGGAAGAGATAGTGTTTTCAGCAAATGGCACTAGAACACCTGGTATCTGTATATAAAAAATTAACCTCAACCCTTTTTTTCCACACATGAAAATAAGTTGAAGGGATCTATGAACCTAAATAAGAAACCCTAAAAGTATGAAACTTTAAGAAGAAATTATAAGGGAAAATATTTATGAATTCAGGGTAGGCAAGAACTACGTAGGATACAAAAGACATGATGTATAAAAGAAAAAATTGATAAATCAGATTTCATCAATATTTAGATCTTTAAATGACATCATTAAAATGAAAAGTAGTCCTTAAACAGACCATATTTACAATGCATATAAACTTTGACCAAAATATATAAAGAACTCTTACAGCTCATTAATAGATAACCTAATAAAATGTAGATATAAGAAGATGATAAATAGCCAGTATAGAACAAGGAATGGTGTGCAACTCTAGAATCAGAAAAATACTAATCAGCACAATAACAAGATTGAATTATACACTCATTAGGGAGATGAAGTTAAGAGTTTTAAAAGCCTTGTCATGACTTTTTCTTTTTGTTGGATTCTCCCCCTTTGCATTTAATTTGTCACTCCCAAGGGATTCATTCTGCTGGGTTTCCTGGGGTTGTGATCCTCATTGTCTTTTCCTAGGATATTGCCTAAAATTTTTTAGAGTGCTGGTTTGTTATTCATGAAGTTCCTGAGGTGCTCCTTGTCATGAAAGTATCTTATTTCTCCATCAATTTTGAAAGATAGTTTTGCAGGGTACATCAATCTGGGCTGGAGGCTGTTTTCCTTTAGGGCTTGAAATATATCACTCCAAGCTCTTCTTGCCTTGAGGTTTTGCTTTGAGAAGTCTGCTGTGATTCTGATGGGCTTTCCTTTGTATGTGATTTGTTTCTTTTCTCTCACTGCTTGTAGAAGTTTGTTCTTCTGTTGGGTTTCTGGAATCCTAACTATTATATGCCTATGTGTAGATTTTTTTTGATTAAGGCTGGCTGGAGTCCTATATCCTTCACTTATCTGTATGTTAAGTTCTTTTCCCCTCCTTGGGAAGTTTTCTGCCATCACTTCTGTAAACAGTTTTTTTTTTATGTCATTTGCACTCTCTCTTGTTTCTTCATTGACTCTGATCAGTCTTATGTTATTCTTCTTTGCATCGTCTAGCAGCTGCTGGATTGATTTCTTGTGGTCCCTTACAATTTTAAAGCAATTTTTCTTTTCCTGGTCACTAATTGTAATCTTATCTTCTATATCTGAAATTCCGTCCTCACAGAATTCTGTCCTGAAATTCTGCTGTGTAAACTTTCATTGGAGCTTTTAGTCTCCTGGAAATCTGTTTGCATTTGTTTTATGAATTCCATTTGTTTCCAATGTTAGGATTCCATCATGTTCCTCAGCTCCTCTACTTTTTTATCTGTGTCCTCTCTAGATTTATTAATCTTGTGTTGCACTATGGGCACAATCTCTCCTGTTATCTGGGAAATTATTTCTGATTTCATTTTTTCCAGATCCTCTTTTGTTGACAGTTCAGGGAGTCCAGATGGTTGAGTATCAGATTGTTCCATCTCGTTTCCCTTTGGGGTTGCTTTAGGTGATCTGGAAGTCTGGTTTTTGGATTTGTTTACATGTCTTCTCATTTCAAGGGGTGGGGGGGAATGTGCTGCTGGAACCAGCACAGCTCACCTCCTCTGCAGTGGGTAGGGCTCTGTTCCTCTGAGCTGGGGGCAGCGGTAAGGTAGCTCAAAAGGCTCAGCTGCTGGGAGCTGGGGGCCTATGCTCCTCTGCCAATATAGACTTTATTTGTGGTACTGGAGATTGAGCCCAGGAACTTTGCAGAGTTACATCCCCTGCTCTTTTTAGAAAATTTCTTCTTTTTGAGACCGAATCTTACTAAGCCATGAAGTTGCCCAGGCTGGGTTTCAACTTGCAATCTTCCTGTCTCAGCCTCCCAGAGGCTGTACCACCACTTCTACCTAGACATGTTTTGGTCAGTAAAGACTTCAAAAACTGAACTTCTTGTACAATTTTTTAAACAAAAATAAAATCCAAGTTTACTTAAATTTTCTGTGGAATACAAGATGTTGCTATGTAAGCATTTTAATACTATGAATGTATTTCCATGAGTATTAACATATATAACATAGCAAGCTTCCACATTTATGTATGCCATTTAGAACAAAGGCAATAGATAAGTTTATGCTTAAAAAGAAGAATAAAAGGTGAATATTGCAAACTTGTGAAGATAGTACATGAATGATTGAAATTTGTAAAACACTTTGCCAAAAAAGATTTAATGTATGATCTCTTCTAACTATAGTCACATTTTTAATGTAGAGACATAAAGGACACTGTGGAACCAAAACTAGAATCTCAATTGCAGCAACACCAGGGCAGAGAAACCTATGGAGTACAATTTGGTGTCCACTTCCTTCCCCAAAGTTGGCACAGTTTCCTTTGCTTTGACTGCATTCATCATTTTCTCTCCAGAACCCCTTTACTATGATTTGGTTTCCCAGGAAGATTCTCCTGCAGTGTAGAGAATTTGAGAATTTGAGGACCCATTGAGTGTTCTCATTTACCTATGTTCCATTTCTCATTATAAAATAATATATATAACAGTCTAACTCATTCACCAATAGCTTAATTTTTACTTTCATTTCCCTCTCTTGTTTTTAAAAAATCTTCCTGACTTATGTTTTTCAAGGAACATAATCACAAATTTTACTGGGAGTCAGTAAGAGTTTAAGTAGTAGCATTAATGCCACTAACTTCACTGTCTTTACGAAGCACACCAGTCCCCAGAGCCCAAACATCTATGGATACCTGGACTCAGGACAGTTTCTGGACCTATGTTGGAGTCAGGATGCTTGGTTTTGCTAAGTAACTTTGGAACTATAAGAAGAAAACAGATTTATTGAAAGGAGGTCAAATAGTTCAAAGAATAGCAGGAAAGCTGCAGGATGAGGTCTTGTGTATGAAGAAACGAAGCAAAAGAGAACCAGCATGGCACACAGGAAGAGTCTGTTTAAGATGCTGTCCTTCACACATGTGTAAATATCGAATAGTTTCTCTGGTGTAAGAAACTGAAAGTATAAATAAGGATCAAAATGTATAACAGATAATGTAAAATAGGAAGAAAAGATCCAAAGGGGAAGGGGAAGGGTAAGAAGGAGGGGTAGGAGAAAGGAAAGAAGGGAAAGGAATAAAGATGAGAAAAGGAAAAAATGGAAACAAAGTCTTTGTAAATAGGGAGAGGTGAAGGGGTTGAAGGGAGGGCAAGGGAATGGGGAAAAAAACAAGAACCAAGATATATTATGTAAAGGTTCAAATTCCCAACAATGAATGTCAGCATATTGTATACCTAAAATGTACCAATAAAATGAATGACGGAAAAAAAAAAGCACATGCAAAAAAAAAAAAAATGTTGTCCTTGGCATTATCACCATGAATACAGCTATAGCTCCACAGCTACATTTGACTCTCCCTTTAGTCAGAAGCACTGAGCACAGTCTCTTAAGGTTCCTTACACTCTCCTATCCTTCATGAAGACTCAGTTTCTTGGGCAGAAGAACCTGGTAGCCTGAGGGGCAGAGCACCAAGAAAGGAAACATCTAACCCTTTAGGCTTCCTTCTTGGTATTCCCTGAAGTAGGAAGACAGGACATATAACTATGACAAAAATCTACCTTATTTGGTGATCCCATGAACCCCTACCAGAGTAGCCAGCTCATATTCCTCTTTACTGTCACTTTTTGTTGTTTTGTTGTTGTTGCTAAATTCAGCAACTTGCAAGTTAATATATTTGTGTTAGATTAACTACCTTTACATAATATTTTGTACTGTGTCTGTTTTTTATTTCTTTCAAAGTCAGGCTTTAAACATGTGCTCCTCATTTAATTTTTTATAAACTTTTTATTTGTACTTCTAAATAAATATGGATAAAGCTGAATAGCATTTCCTGCTAAACTCTACTGGGATGTAAGTTTCAGGTTACCTATAAGCCTTTTATAGTAGAAAATAATGAAAAGCCATCTTGAGGATAAGTTCAGGGCTTGAACGCTCTATCATAATTAACCACCAATAATGTAAGATGCTTTTTTAATGAATTCTTAAAGAGTAACCAAACTGTGATAATGAAAAAAACCAATGCACTGCTTAACTCAATAACTGAACAGATGTGTCTGACAAATTCTTACCCCATGCCCAGAATCTATGTAGAAACAAAGGCATCATTTTAGTAGTATACAAAGGACTACACAGGTATATTTTTAAATAATTAACACCAACTGCTCATTGATATTCTCTGCACTAACATATTCATAAACAATATTTTCTTATTTTATTGAAGATGACTTTGCACTACCCTATTACAAAACCATTTCCCGTATTTGTTTTCATCTCCTTCACATTTACAATGGAGGGTGGTGATGTTAAATTTAATTTGTCAACCTATGATTAATTTTACAAGAATCCAGATCAAACTGCTGAATAAACAAGAATTGTTTTGCCAGGCTTCTTTGAGATAGGTTGGAGAAATCACAGCTGAACTGCAAAGTATGCTTCAAGGAGTATTTCATTTTTTTCATTTTTCCCCTTGTAATTTTAATGTCTCAAATGAAAGCACTGTTTTTCTCTAACAATAGTATCCTTGTTATAAAGAACTGTTCAGCTATACTGAAACCATCTAATTAAGCCATTAATACAACAAAAATGCCAATGGTTCTAAATTCAAAGTATACATCTTCATCTCACAGTAGATGCCAAAGGTGAATTTTTTCCAGCATGTAGCTTCAGTACCTATTTGGGAACTCCTGTGCATTAGCCATTTTCTTCCAGAAAACATCATTAATCCGTGAGACTTACTACAATAGCATATTATTTCCCTCAACAGAGGCTGTCATTGAAACTGCTTATTATCAAGGCAGCTGTCTGATTAAGTTTTTACAAAGGATTAGGGGGTTATATGAGTATCTAGCAGCTGCACCAGCTAGGATAAAATGAGGGTTCCCAAACCTTATGCCTCTTAGTAAATAGAATGAAATGATTTATTCTTTACCTATGCAGTAAGATATATTTAAAGAGAAAATTAAATTAGAAACAAAATCTCATTTGACTGTAAAAATCACCTGTTCTCTTGAAATGTCTATCAGAGCCTCAGAAACATAATGAAATGTTTCAAAACATGGAGATTTAAATAAAAATTGGAAGCCCTGAAGAAATTCCACAAGTTAGTTCATGAGCAACTACTGAATAGTACAAATGGCTGCTATGGAAGTTCAGAAAGCAAGAACACTTGAGGGCCAGAGTTCAAAGAAGAAGGCTGATGTATCAATTAAGACCTCAAAGAACAGCATCAAGGTTGTCTGATGTGTGTGTGTGTGTGTGTGTGTGTGTAAGTTGGAAGTGACTTAAGGGATCATCTTCTACTTCAGTTTTTCCTAATTTATCTGTTTAAAAGACTCACATGAGAAAGCTTTTAAAAATTTTTTCCTGGTCCTTTCCTCAACTCTACTGAATTATTTATGTTACACAAAGACCCCCTCAAATGACATATGTATGCATATTTCAGGAAAAGAAAAACTTGTATATTAATACTAAATTTATTGAGCCATCATGAGATTAATACAAGTTACCTTGGGCCTCTACAATTGCAATTAGTGCTCAAAGTGGAGGCCATGAGCTTCCAGACATTTATTAGAATGGGTAAGTTCTGCTTGGATAACCTTGGTCATTGAGATTGCTGCACATGCATTTTCAATTTCTCTACAGTCTGGTGATGTAGTAGGTTTTCTGCAATATACAAAATCCTCGGGCTGGAGATTTAGTGCAGTGGTTCCGATGCCTGACTTGCAAGCTCAAGGACCTGAGTTCGATCCCTGTACCAAAAAAAGAAAAAAAAAAATCAAAATGCTCTAGGGTCCCGCATATGAGAGTAACATTGTCTATTGAAAAAATATCATACCATTTTTCTTTTCCTGAAGTGTTTATACATTTTTGGTGTTATATATATATATATATATATATATATATACTTATTTATTTGGGGGGATGGCAGTATTGGGTATTGAACTGAGCTACCTCCTCAGTCCTTTTTACTTTTTGTTTTGAGACAGGGACTCTCCAAGCTCCTAAGATACCAAGACTGGGTTGACACTCATAATCCTCTTCCTGCCTCAACCTCCCAGAATACTGAGTGTTACAGGTGTGTACCACCATGCCCAACTCAAAACTGTACATTTTAAATGACACTGGTGATTATTTTCATCTGGAAGCTAAGTCAACCCATGATCTCAGCAAATAAAACACTAACACATCAAATTAAAAAAAAATACAGAGTCGTGTGTATGTGTGTGTGTTTGTGTGTGTGTGTGTGTGTGTGTGTGTAAAATAGTAATCACACAGGAATAAACCAGGGAGAAAAACTTGTGCAGGGCCCAGAGCCAAAAAGCTATAGTCCAGTGTTTTTTACATAGTGAGACCTCAAGAATTACCCTGTATGGACTGAATTAAAAATGAAGCGAGGAACAAAACAAGCAGTAACTGAAGCATTTGATGACGTATGCATTACTTACTACCCTACCACCTTATGTTAATCTTGTAAAACTTCTCATTGGAGACACAGATCATGAATCTTAAAAGATCTCTTGAGGATTGTGTAGCAAGATTGAGACAAAACACTCAGTGCTTGGGAAAAACAAGACAGAGGCAAAGAAATTCTGCTGCAATCAGGTAGAAATTTAAGAAAAGAAGTCTGAGCTGTGTCTCAAAGCATATATCCAGATGTTTCTTAGATTAAGGTAGATTTCATTAAAATGTGATAAAATACTTCGCAAAATAATTGTTAACTGGCTTGGAGGATCTTGGAGAAAATTACTGAAAACTAGCTCAAGCCCTAAGCAAACCAAAGAAACATAAACTACCATATAGGGGATAATCTCACCATGGCAGGGGGAGCTAATGACTTAAGAGTTTATTTACCATCCCCCACCAAGAAGTTCTGGTTCTTAATGTTTCTCTCTGCATTCCTCTGGTCTGTGGGAGTTTCTAAATTTTTTAGGGTGTGTGCACGTGTGTGCATGCCTGTGTGTCTATGTGTGTTTCTGTTTTTTAAAGGGAAAAAAATGCCTGCACTGATCTCCTAATAAGTTCTAAAAATTCTATCTGTTTTTTCTCACAGCTTTCCCATGTTTTAAATATTGCATTTGTGAAGTGCCTTAATAAAACATTAATTTATAAAGCTTAAGTAGAAATAATTTCTCACCATTAGTTGCTTATTTTTTACTTGTTGAGTACATATATTTTAAATACTATAGTCTCATTTTATTAGAAACATCAAGTTTCATTAAATTGTTTTCCAACAAAATATTCCAAATGCTTTTTGTCTTCAGTTATTGTTGTGGTTGGGGATGTAGCTTGAAGATTTGGCTTGACATTTTCCATAGGATAGAATTTATAAGAAGGATGAATCAACAACCATGATAAAACCATGAAAGGGCTTTTATAATTCATTAGATGCTGATAGATATACATATGCAACAAGTGGTACTTTACTAACAGAGCCTGGTAACATGGAGCCTAAGCCATTGGTAGCCTGTGACATCTAAAATGCCAGGAATAAGTCAATAAGTTCACTTCAATTTTACCAGGAAAGAATAGAGAGAAAATGTACTGCTTTTGGGGGGTGATTAGGGTAAAAAATATAGTTTTATGCATAGCATATATGCAATCCTAAACGCAGCACTCACGCGCGTGCCCACACACACACACACACACACACACAGCCCTCCCAGCAATATATACATTTCTCAGTGATTGAGTGCCTTAGTCTGTTTGGGCCGCTCTACCAAAATACCATGAATTTGGAAGCTTATCAACAACAGAAATTAATTTCCCACAGATGTGTGAAGGGATTGGAAAGTCCACAATCAAGATGCCAGCGTATCTAGTATCTGGAGAAGGCATAATTTCTGGTTCATAGGTGACATCTTCTCACCTTGTCCTCACAGGATAGGATGGGAAGCTTGCTCCCTGGGATCTTTTCTAAGGACATTAATCCTATTCATGAGGGAAGCGCTGTCATGGCCTACTCACCTCCCAAAGATCCCACCTAAGAATATCACATTACAGATTTAGTTTCATCATATAAATTCATGGGGGACAAATATTCAGAATTGTGTTTTGAGATTATCTATATGGTGTGCATGTTTGCAGCCGTATTCATGTAACATGTAGATTTACTATTTGCACTAATTGAGTTTAAGAAAGCATTAAATCTTATCTAAGTCAGTCTTCATGCAACTCAATGAGGGGGAAATTTTTGTCCTAAATTTATAGCTGAAGAAAATGTACCAGAAGGGCTAGGGATTTAGCTCAGTGGTTTTGTCTGCTGCACAAGCGCAAGGACCTAAGTTCGATCCCTGGTACCGAAAAAAAGAAAATGTACCAGAGAGGTTAAATAACTCTTTCAGGAGCTCACCACCTGTAAGAGATAAAGCCAGAACAGTTTGTAATAGCTAAAGCTTGGAAGCAGCCAAAGTGCCCATCAATTGGAAACTGGATAAAGATGTGTTTTTTTTATAAAATGGAGTACTACTCAGCCATAAAGAATGAAAAACTAGAGTCATTTATAGCTAAATGGATGCATATCGAGGCCATACTATTAAGTGAAATAAATAGGACACACGTGTAAATACCGAATAGTTTCACTAGTGTGAGAAACTGATAGTGTAAACAAGGGTTAAAATGATTAAAATGAATAATTGATAATTTGAAATAGGAAAAAAGGTCCAAAGACGAAGGAGTGAAGGGAGGGGAAGGGTAAAGGAAAGGAGGGAAAGAAAAAACTATAAGAAAAGAAAAAAAAAATGGAAACGAAGTCTATGTAAATAGGGAAGGGCGGAGGGGGTGAAGGGAAGGGTGCACAGGTAATGGGGGAAAAATAAGAACCAAGATACATCATGTACAAGTACAAACACCCAATGGTAAATGTAAACAAATTGTATACCTAAAATGTACCAATAAAAGAACTTAGGGAAAAACAAAAAGAGAAAGCCAGATTTGGATGTGGGCTTATCTCTCTCCAAAATTTCTATTCTTAACCAACAGACTATAATTGAGTGGCTATCAAAGGTTTGCTGAAAATATTGTTGATTTATAATAGCAACTGCATGCAATTTGTAGAACAAGGGTCTTTATGGGCAGAGAGTTGAGTGTATCTGTCAAATAGGGAAAACCATGTGAAGTCTCAGTTTCTTTTTTCTTCGTTATTGGATTTGGTCTATTAATACTTCTGCTAAATCATCTCAGGAAGACGGAGCTAGGCAGTCTCCCCTTCCCTTAGGTTAGGCTTTAATACACAGAATGTATTTTGCCTTAATTTGCACATTGCTAGTCCAGGCTCCTGACTTACATTCTTGCAGTATGTCTGCAGTGAATTAAAATAAGACCAGATAGCAAACGCTGAGCAAAACTCTTTTGAAATTCAAAAACTGTGTCTGTCAGCAGAATCCATGTTACATTTTAGACATTTTTACTTTACCTTATTTGGAGATGTAAGAGGGAATCCAGTGACCCCTCTAACCAGAACTTCATGTTAGTGAATCTTGGTTGAGATAAAAGAAAAATCTCCTTTTACGCCAAAGATCCTAAGTTAACCATAGTTTGCTTTTTTTCTGACAAAGCCAAACATTTCCCACTATTTTTTAAATTAAGAAAAGCAGCATCTTGTATACCAAGCAAAGCTTGGGCAACAAACCAGCAAAGTTAAAATTATTTTTATGGAAAGTTATGTTTACATGGTTATTAAAAGGCAGATTTGTGTTGGATTGAGAGACACCACCTTCACTGGCCTCTGAAGAATAAACTTGGAGGCAGAAAACCTCCTCTGTTCTTGTTTCTGTGATGTGCACACAGTTTGGGTTCGCCAGTGAGAGCACATGGTACTGGCAAGGGTGAGAAGCAGACAAAACTCAATGAAGGTACACATTATATGTCATAAACATGAGCTAAGATTAAAAATATCAGCAATGAAAATGGGGAAAAGGGAACTTGCGGAGGGAGGGAGACAAGAGGAAGGGGATTAAGAAACAAAACAAGCTGTATTATGTACACTTACCCACTCCCCAAGATGACTGTAAGCTGCATGTACTGCAAACATGTGCAAAAGATTTGAGTTAGAGCTCACATTAAAAACCAGAGCAGTGACTTTCCACATCTTCAGTTTTAGTGTTCTACTCTCTATGATAAATTGTAGGTAAGGAGTTTGGGGGAAAGGAACAGGGTGCAGCATGTCTCATCCATTGCATTTTTTTGGAACCTTTAAAGCTAAGCATATTTGAATACTATCCCAGCTTTGCCATTGGCCCATTCAACCTAGAACTACAGTTCTGCTCAACATATTTTTTCCTCTTCTGGCATTAAGGGCAACTTGAAGCTAATCATTCACACTGGAAAATTAACAAGTGGTTCCAAAAACAGAAGTGGGCTCTGGACACACATGGTAGTAGATAAAGCTCAGTCTCCTCATATGCAGCATTGATTTAGAAAGAAACGGACACTGTTGATGAAATTTATCACACAAGACAGGACATGAGCAAATCCTTCATCCTAAAAAGGACAGAAACTCAGAAGGGAATGACTGGGGAGAATGAGTCACTAGCAGCTGTTAAGAATCATAGTTAGACCTCTATTCCTGATTTAACGCTCTCATTTATTTACCCCAAGGCCAATGATTGTCAAATAGCTGCATGAGAATCACTTACGGAACTTGCTCAAATATAGATGGCTGAGCCCCACATCCAGAGTCTCTGAATCAGTAGACCTGGGCAGGTGAGAGAATCTGTATTTCTAACCAGTTCCCAGGTGATGCTGGTCTGGGACACCACACTGTAAGAACTGCTACTTTTGACAATACATAGTGGAAAACAAGAACAATATTTTTTTTTAAAACATGAGTGCTTCCATTTTAACCTGAAAAGGATACTGTTAAAAGACAGGATGAGATGTCAGAGCAACACATTTTATCCCACAATAGATGCCCCCAACGCCACCATCTCATCTACAGGATTCATCCCAGGGCCTGTTAGGGTATCAGCTCATTGGATGAGTTTTGGTGCCAGACTAGTCTTAAATTGAGGTCCCAGTCGACCACCTAAGCTTATGGAATTCTTCAAGTTAGTCACTTGCTTTCCTAAACTTCAGCTTTCTCACTATGAAGTTGAAAATATAATACATTCATCCGGTTGTTGTAAAGATCAGATGAGATAATGTTTAGGAAGCTTTACCACAGCACCACAGCAGTAAGTAATGCTTAATAATTATGTAACTAGCATTATTATAGTATTATCATTATATACCCCATATAATGCTTCTAGTACTCAACAAATTTTGAAGTTTTATCTCATTTTCAGAAACTGATGCCCTGAGGGGTTAAGTTCCGTACCCAAGAACATCCTCAGGAGCTCTGAAGTTATGTCCTGTGATGCCATCTATTATCATCATACTAATCCCGGGTATCTAAGTGTGATCTGATCCAGATCTTCTAGACAACTCTCCCAAAAACCCAGCCCCACTCCTCAGGCTTAAAAGGAGAGGTATTATTTTTCCAGGCCCTCCTGAAGTCTCTCTTAGCCTTTTTTGGCACACACACTGCTGTATGTAGTCTGTGTCTGAAATGGAAAATTTCTGTAACACAATACTCTGCTCTGATCCCCACAGACTCTCAAATAATGTTTTGGGTTTTTTTTGATTTGGGTTAAAATATGACTTCATGTGCAAAACAGAAGTCTTGTTCCCAATGCTCTCAGCAAATTTATAAACACTACAGATTCAAAACCCTTTGAGTCTAAGAATTAATTTCAGTTTTCTGAAATAGGAGAACAATGACTACTAAGCAAGAAAAGTAAGGGAGGGGTCAGGAATTTAGCTCAGTGTTTCCACCACCTGCCTCGCAAGCACAAGGTCCCCGAGTTTGTACCAAAAAAAAAAAAGTAAGGGAAAGATGAACAGTAGCCATCCCGTTGATGCAGGCTCTACAGAGCTCAAAGCCGCCTTCTTCTTCTGTACACCTGGCTCAGCATTGCATGACTTCCAGCACTCCCACAGGTAGCCCCAATGATGACGGGCAGCCACAGCCTTAAAGTGGGCATATAAGGAAATTTGCAATAGAAACCAAGGACATTAGCAGTTTGATTCATTGACTCCCCAGCATTCTTCTCTCCTAGCAAGTCAACTCTTCACATGCTGTATCTAGCATGATCCTGGAGGAGTCTGAAGAGTACAGAGCATTTTCCTTGAGTGATTTATTTCTATGGCAAGCTGCTCTGATATAGTGATGCACTCATAGTGTCTACAGCCTAACTGCCTCACTTGGATTCCCAACTCTGCTACTTACTAGCTGGATTACCTTGGATAAGTTTCTCAGCCTCTCTGTGCCTTAGTTTCCTCATTTGTGAATAGGGCTTGTCATTGACCATTCACTGTGGCATTTTATAAGGAACAAGTAATTTAATAACTTTTAGAAGCAACCTCTGATTCATATTAAGCTCCACTTTTTCTGGTATTAGTAGTAGTAGTAGTAGTAGTAGTAGTAGTAGTAGTAGTAGTACCCTGCTGCAGGTAAAGAAGCAGTGCTATGGTCTGAATGTCTGCATGCCCCAAATTCATGTATTAATCTTAATCCACAAGGTGATGCCAATAGAAGGTGACCTCAATAGAAGGTGACCACTCTCATGACTGAAACCAGTACCCTTATCAAAGAGGCTTCCAAGAGCTCACTTGCTCCTTCCCCCTGTGAGGCCACAGTGAAAAGACCCCATGTATGAGCCAAGAAAAGGCTTCACCATGTACCAGATTTGCCAGTCTTGATCTCAGTCTTGATCTTTCTACTCTCCAGAACTGTGTGGAATAACTTTCTGTTATTTCTAAGTCCACCAATCTATAATATTTTATATTGGTAGCTCCAACAGATAAAGACAAGTGGTTATGGCTATATTTGCTAAAAAAATATAATGCCAAAGTAGAGAGAAAGTAGTGTGATATTCTGGTAATGCCACAGTTTTAAAAGCTGGACACGAGCTGAATCTCTGACACTGCTATTTAAATTGCATGACCTTGGGCAAGTCACAAACCTCTTTGAAATCCACCTTTCTGATTATATACTGTTGATAATAGCACCCACCTCACAGGATTCTGCATAGGATCTAATGAAGCCGTGTTTTGCAAGCACTTGACTATTGGTGGGTGACCCCAGAACGGCATGTGGCAAACTGGTGATGTGAACAAAGAGATCTGTTAACCACTTGCAACTACTCTTGCTACCACTCTTAACACAAAATAATAATGTGTTAAGAAATAATCCCAACATCTGAAATTCTTACCAAAAATATTTTTTTCAAAAACAGAGTACAAAGTAAAATAGCCTAGTCCTTTGTAAAATTTTTTTAATTTTTATTTTTATTAGTATATGTTAGTACACAAGGATTACATTCATTGCAGGGACTTAGTACATGTACATGACACATTTTAATTTCTTTTACTTCCCTTTCTCCTCTTTTTCCCTCTCCTCTATTTCTTGGTCCCTTTCTCAGTGGGTACATTTTTATGCCTCTGTGTTAAACATGGTTTGTTCTGTGACTGATAAAGTGTCCATCACTCCTATTTCCAGCATAGTATTTTTTACCAATCACATCTCTGTCCTAGCATATGCATATTTAGATGGAATTTTGAAGATTTTGTAAAATAATTAAATAAAAGTACCCCTATGATCTTTCTATTTCCAGATGATGGAAGTTTTGTGTCGTAAAATTAAGGTACTTGAGGCAGAGCAATAGCACTATTCAACTCTAGGGTTCCCATTTTTGCCATATTGCCTTAAAGTTGGACTCCAAGAGGTGCCTTTAACAGAGAGCCCACAGGGTGAGGTTCCTCCTGCAGTCAGAACTCAGAGCAGCTCTGACCTCAAGGAGCAGGAAACAGGCACTGTTATGGCTTGTACTTAGATGTCCCCACCCCCAAAGCCTCATGGACTCATAAGTGGGGCTTTTTCAGAGGTGGCTGGATCTAGAGCATGTGATGCTGGAATTGATTCATGGTGAAATGCTAGGCTCAAGGGCACTAGGATTAAGGGTGTGAGTGCTACCCACCCTAAGCAGTCTGGATAAGATAAAAGGGGCAGAAAGAAGCTGTTTAGGTCCCTTGCTTTGCTATCTTTTGCCCACTATGAACTGATCTCCTCCGCCATGTGGCACCCTGCCTTGGAGCCAGCCAACTATGGACTGAAGCCTCTATGAATCATAAGCCAAATAAACCTTTCCTCTAACTTTGGGTGTTGGGTATTTTGTCTCAGCAATGAGAAAAGTAACTCATACAGGTGCCCTTACTCAGACTTGGGCCCTGACCTTCCTTCCATTGATTAGTCAAATTCTCTCTTTCAAGCTTTAACCTATACTTGCTGAATGAGGACATGCTAATCCCCCAGCGATATCAACATGAAGAGAAATTGCAAAACCACAGACTCCGAGAGTTGAAAAACCTAGATGTGTCACTAGGCTCACACTTCCCAGAGTCTCAAAGAAGGTGCCAGTAAATGATGCCCACTGACTTGCTTTTTGTCCATAGGGATAAAAGCCTAACATTTAACTTCCAGAGAGTATTGGAATTCAACAGCTTCTCATCAGATAGATGATCAACCTTACAAGTCCATTCTGCCACACCTGTGTTTCAAGCTTCTTAGTTCTGATTCATGCATTGCCTGAAGGAGTGGGAGAAAGTGGTGATACTGGCACTCAAGGTGTGGAAGGAGAAAAGGGATGAATCCAAACACCAGCAGAGGGAGATCATGGAAAGTGATCACTCTAGAAATCCAAACCAAGTGGCTCTTTTTATACTTTTCCTTTCCTCCCTACTGGATTATTCCACAATAGCATTATTGACAAAGTACTTCAGAGTTAAAAAAAATCCATCCACAAAATTATTTTGCCCTTACATGCTCAGATGTCATATGAGAAAATGAGTCTCAGATGTCAGGCAAAACAAGCAGCCAGAAAAGATGATTAATCCAGAAATCACATGTTTTTCGTTAAAAGGAGAGAAAAATGTATTTAGGATAGATTAAGTGGCATAGATATAGAAACTAAGGCTCCACAGCAAATCGAAAGGTATCTTCTTAGATACCTTTGAAGATATCTTTGAAGACCTTCTGAACCCCAGTTAGACAGCTGCCCTAAAAGTTGCTTACCAAATGTGGAATATTCCAGGGCTAGGGATTTAGCTCAGTGGTTCCACTGCCTGCCTTGCAAGCACAAGGACCCGAGTTCGATCCCCATTACCAAAAAAACAAAAAACAAGAAAAATCAAAAGTTTTACGGAAGAAACCTAGAATAGCAAAAGCAATTCTAGGCAACAGAGACATGGCTGGGGGCATCACAATCCCAACTTGAAACTATACTACAAAGCTACTGTGATAAAAACAGCATGGTACTGACAAAGAAACAGACCCAAAGATCAGTGAAATAAATTAGAAGATTTAGAAGCAGAAACAACTCCAGACATATTCAGTCATCTCATCTTTGACAAAGGAGCCAACCACCCTCACTGGAGGAAAGATAGCCTATTTAATAAATGGTATTGGAAAAACTGGATTTCAACCTGTCAGAAATTAAAACTAGAACCATACCTATCACCATGCACTAAACTAAGATCGAAGTGGATTAAAGATCTAAATATTAAGTCAGAAACACTAAACTTGCTGGAAGATAAGTTAGGTAGAACTCTTGATGACATTGGCATAGGAAAAGACTTTATGAACAAATCTTCAGTAGCACAGGAGCTAGCACAAATAATCAACAACTGGGATCTCATCATATTAAAAAGCTTCTGCACTGCAAGAGAAACTACCAACAGAGCTAAGAGACAACCTAAAATGTAGGAAGAAATATTTAGCAGCTGTAGCTCGGACAAAGGTCTACTATCAAGAATATATAAAGAACTAAAAAAAATCAGACCTCCCAAATTCAAAGATTCAATTCAAAAATGGGCATCCGAAATGAACAGACATTTCTCAGATAAAGAAGTAAAAACAGCAAGTAAACATATGAAAAAATGTTCAACATCACTGGTCATTTGAGAGATGCAGATGAAAACAACACTGAGATTCCACCTCACCCCGCAAAGAATGGCTTCTATCAAGAAATCAACCAATAGCAAATGCTGGCAGGGCTGTGGAGAGAAAGGAACCCTGCTCTATTATTGGTGGGAATGTAGATTGGTGCAACCACTGTGGAAATCAGTATGGTGATACCTCAAAGAACTAAGACTACAGGTCCCATTTGACCCAGCTATTCCCCTACTGGGAATCTTCCCCAAAGAATTAAAAGAATCATACCACAGTGATATATGTGCACCTATGTTTATAGCAGCACAATTTGTAATAGCTAAAGCTTGGAAACAGCCCAAATGCCTACTGACTGGAAACTGGATAAAGAAGATGTGGTTTTTTAATAAAATGGAGTACTACTCACCCATAAAGAATGAGAAACTAGAGACATTTATAGCTAAATGGATGCATATTGAGGCCATACTCTTAAGTGAAATAAATAGGACACACATGTGTAAATACCGAATAGTTTCTCTAGTGTGAGAAATTGAAAGTATAAATAAGGATGAAAATGATTAAAATGAATAATTGATAATTTGAAATAAGAAAAAGTCCAAGGGTTTGGGGATGTTGGAAGGGAAAGGGGAAAGGGAAAAAGGGAAAGAAAAAAATTATGAGAAAAAAAATGGAATCAAACTCTGTGTAGATAGGGAAGGGTGGAGGAGGTAAAGGGTGCACAGGTAATGGGAGAAAAAATAAAAACTAAGATGCATCATGTTCTGGTACAAACACCCAATGATAAATTTAAATGTATTTTATACCTAAAATGTACCAATAAATATATATATTTAAAAAAAAAAACAAATGTGGAATATTCCAACCTTAACAAATGCAGTATTTTCCTGAAATATGACAGATTAGGACAAAGCTTTCACTTACTTGATAAGCTTTTCTTGGACTCTTAGCAGGGGAACAGATATCCTTATCTTTTGAGATTTAATCCAGAAGGAGTATTGTGGTCAAGGATTCTCTTCAGATGCCTTTTGTCAACTAAGAACATGGTGTTCCTATGGCCTCAAGCCTCAGCAGTCACCATCTGGTTACTCTAGTCAGATAGAGGGCAGTGTGGTTACTTTTGATTCAAGACAGGGAACCTGTGTACAGAAAAGTCAAAGGTCTTTAAAGGTATTCTTTTCTCCAGACTTGATACACAGAAAAGTTTGGGTATGTTAAACAGCTTTGAGTCTTCACCGTCTCCTGGCCTGAACCCCTCATGTCAGGGAAAAGACAGCTGTAAATATCTGAATATTCCACTGAATATACCTCTTGTAAATTGTTGTCGCTAAACTACAAGTCCAGTATCTGGTGACATAACACAGAGTTAGGAACTGACACTTTCACTATGAGCAGAAGCTTTATTTTGTTTTGTTCTGTTTTGTTTTGTTTTTTACTAAATTTCTGAAATTTATGGTTCTCATCACATCACCTCTTTTAAGCTTTAAAAAGCACAAAAATATTTTTGTTATATGAAAATTATGATCATTGTGACTTCTACATTCAGTTATTGGAAAGTTACATGAAATCATTTATATAAAATATGTAAAACTGTGTATAGCAAAAGCTTAACTAATAATAACTATAATTGTCATGGATCCTATTCTCAACAGCTCAATCCTTAGCAAAGTTGAAGGCACATCAGTTTTACTGACAATGGGAAGTTTGTTTTATTGTGGCTGCTATTCCCTAAAGTACTTTTTTTATATATACTACTATATTTTTTAAAGAGTTGTTAATATTTTATATGTTAGGCTTTATTTTTCAAGTTTCTGATTTGGTTGTATATGTTTTGAGTTGTATAGGAGAAGTGGGTAGAACATAGTAAATAGCTGATGCAATATGACAAAGATTGACATTGAGAAGTTAAATTTGGAAAAAGAAAATGGATGGAAAGATTATAGATCCTGATTGGAATTTTCAGGAAGAAAATTAAGAAAAAAGCAAAGCTGGGTAAATAAATAGGAAAACTTTCTTTATTAAAAAGAGCCTAACCAAACCATCCATGTTACTAGCCCAAGTACTATCCAGAAAACCTACCTAATTTAGTTTTAGGGGATTTTGATAAAAACTGGCTTGCAGGGGTAAAAAATAGAATTTCCACATGAACCAGAATTAGGAAGTGGAGGCATACATAAAGGAAAGCTAAGGGATTCAATATAAAATCCTGTTGAGTCAAATAGAACTAAATGGCTAGTTTACTTAACTGTGGTTTAACAAATGTTTTTACATCAAAATAAGGAGATAAATAGACTAGTGTTATGATGGGCTTGTAGGCGGAAAAAAATGTAAGAGAACAAGTAGTGAGAACTGTGATGTTAAAACCAGAGCCTCAAGAGAACCTGTTTTCTTTCTTCAGGTCAAACCCCAATCCCAGAGTGATAACAACAGATATTATCAGCTACAGGGAGTTTAGGGGAGCTGTGAAGAGTGTGTGTCTACTCATCAGTCAGTCAGTCCCTCCCCCACAATTTCAGATCCTGCCACAGATATGAGTATTCTCTGGCATTATTAGTGCTGCTTAAAGGTCCATGCAGCTGCCTGAGATTTAAATGTCTTCCCACACGATCTCATCACCCAAATCTACCCACACTGTTAGATTTCCCCCGCCTTGCCAGCTTCTTCAGCATTGTTTAACTGGGCCTACATGAAAAATCCTCAGAGACAATGTTGGATTCACATCTGGAATCCTTCAGCATACCACTGAACTTACTCCCACTCTTATCTTTGTCTGAAGAAGTGATTCACAAGTGCTGGTGGAGCTAGCTAGCCATCAATGAACAATTCCTTAAATCTTTAATTATGGGCCAATGAAAACAATGCCTGTAGTAAACTGCTGCTTCCCTTTCACCTCTGACCCACAGTCAGACACACGGCTGTGAGTATTGCCAGATGGAAATTGCTCCTGACAATCTACTTGTAACAGGACTTTATTTATGACCTAAGGGAAGCACTTATCCATTATCCCGTGGGCTTGAGTTGTGCTGAATGTATAAGTGATTTCAATCCTGTATGTGTAGCCCTTTGTATTTAGGTAAGGCTTGGTCTATGAAAAAGAGAAAGATTTGCCCCCCAAGTTCCCTTATTGACTTTGAGAAAGATAGGATAATTAGGAAAGAATGACCTGGGTTGTGGCCCGAAGTCCAAATGAACATTCATACTTGGGTCCAGACCCTTGCTCAGCAGCTCCACCAGACACCATGCTCACTCCATTTTCCACTATGCCAGAGATTGGAAAAGCGCTTTTATTTCACAAGCCCCTGCCAACTAAATATTCATCACCTGCCTTTCCCCAGTCTGAACATTTCATAGGTTTAGATCAAGAATTTGTTGGAGTCATGTCATTCTCTTCCTAAGTAACAGAGAATAGAACCAAGTGATGCTACCAGGTTAGAAACATTTAACCTCAGGCAAGAGGCTATTGGAGAGTTTGAATTCCTCAACTCCAAAGTTTCTCAGGCTAAAAGGAGCACTTTTAGCATAATGTGCACCTGTAAAGTGTTCTTAATTCTCAGGGTGTGCAATGTCTACAAACTGCAGCTTTAGGAAGTTTTCCTGTCAACGCACCTTGTTTGGCTCCATAGTTGATTTGTGTGCTCTTAAGCAGCCATCTTCAGTAAGAATTTGAGAAGGTGGTTGCAAGTAAATGAAACACATATGATTTAGATAGACAGAGATTAAGAATCCTGCTGGTTCAATATACCTGTGTCGTGACTGCCACTTGTGCTTTGGCCATTTAGACAATGCAGATAAAGTAACCCAAACATCTACTATTGAATTTTACTTACTTTTTAGCTTCTCATATAATTTTTAAAAATTCATTTTATTTTCCAATATTCTCTTAAGTATTTTAGAGAAAGATCACATCATTAACTCATTAGCAGGAAACTTAGACAATAAGAAAGAAGCCAGAGCCACACAGCTAAAGTCACTTGTTACAACCAGCAGCCTGTTTTCCTCAGTGGACACCTTCCTCCAGGAAGGGTTCTCATTACATCATCAATGTATTTTTTCAGATATCAGGCTCCCTTGAGATGTAGAAATTTTGCCTGGGGAAACATTTATCATCCCTAAGCAAGTAATTAGATCTTATGAGCCCATTGTTTAAAATCTTGTTTTCCATAAGGTGCAGTGTGTGTGTGTGTGTGTGTGTGTGTGTGTGTGTGTGTGTGTGTGGAGATTGCCAATTAGTAAGATTTTACAAATTTAATTTCACATTTGATTTATTTGCTACTATTTTAATGCAAATAGTGACTGTCCTTTGAGAATCTGTGATTATGATATTTTCCTCTGAAAGCAACACTTTTTTGTCTAAATTAGCGCACAGACACAAAAATACAATATATCAGACACAAGATTGTAGAAACACACTTGGGAACATGATGCATAGGGCACAAAGCACTTGAGCTGATGTTATTACAGGAATATTATGTCACTGTATCCATTTCATGAAGAGAAACAATGACCTCCCACATGACAATATTACATGAGATGGAACCATACCCAAAGGTGGAAATCTCATTTCTCAACTCAGGCAATTGTCAGAATGTGCTATAAGCCTCTACTTGGAGAATGAGCAGGGGAGACAAAGATAAAAATCCTAGTGCCTGATGGCTGGTCACAGATCTGACCACCTAGACACAAGAGGGACCCCAGAGCAGAGCAGTGCTTGGCACAAAACAGAAGCCAGAGCAAAGCGGCCAGGCTGTTGGCAGGCAGCCAGGTCTGGGGAGGAACAACATGAAGCCCAGTGTCCTTGTGGCACCCAGGATGCCTCCCCAAGGCTCTTTGCTCACCAGGGTTCAGTGGTCCTTTTTTAGTAATGTTTGCAGTATATAATGATTACATACAATGTGAGGAGTAGGTACATGGACATACATATCTTAGTTCTTTTTATATCACCTTCCTCTCCCTTCCCTCCTGGCTGCATTTTTTCCGTACTTCCACTCCCTCCACCCTACATCACTTTTTATTGTCTTTCCACCCCCCCCCATTTTTTCTCTGTAGTTTAGCTCTTTATTTATATTTTGGGCTTTTCTTATAAGAGAAACTCATATTTATTTATTTATTTATTTGTTTATTTATTTATTTATTTTATTCAATTCTTTTATTGGTACATTGTAGGTATACAACACAATTACATTTCTCATTGGGAATTGTACCTTTACATAATGCATGGTTCTTACTTTTTCCCCATTCCTAGCCCTCCCTTCACCCCCTCCACCCTTCCCTATTTACAAAGACTTTATTTCCATGTTTTCCATTTCTCATCATGTTTCCTTTCCCTTCTTTCCATTCCCCTGCCACTCCCACTACCCCTACCCTTTTGGACCTTTTCTTCCTATTTTGCATTATCGATTATTTATTCTAATCATTGGTACATTTTAGGTATATGATATAATGACATTCATCATTGGAAATTTGCACCTTTACATAGTCTCTCTTGGTTCTTATTTTTCACCCTTGCCCAGCCCTCCCTTCAACCCCTCCAGTCCTCCCTATTTACAAAGATTTTGTTCCTAGTTTTCCATTTTCTCCTATTAATCCCATTCCCTTCTATCCTTTCCCCTAGCCCACCCACTTCCTTCCCCTTTGCCCCTTTTCTTCCTATTTCACATGACCTATTATACATTTAGTCCTTATTTACACTTTCAGTTTCTCACACCAGAGAAACTATTTGGTATTTTTTCATGTGTGCCCTATTTATTTCACTTAAGAGTATTGCCTCAATGTGCATCCACTTAGCTATAAATGTCTCTAATTTCTCATTTTTTATGGCTGAGTAGTACTCCATTTTATTAAAAAACCACATTTTCTTTATCCAGTCTCCAATTGATGGGCATTTGGGCTGTTTCCAAGTTTTAGCTATGACAAACTGTGCTGCTATGAACATGAGCACACATATATCACTGTGGTATGATTCTTTTAATTCTTTGGGGAAGATCCCCAGCAGTGGAATAGCAGGGTCAAATGGGACTTCCAGTCCTAGTTCTTTGAGGTATCTCCATACTGATTTCCACAGTGGTTGCACCAGTCTACACTCCCGCCAGCAGTGGAGCAGGGTTCCTTTCTCTCCACACCCCCGCCAGCATTTATTATTGGTGGATTTCATGATAGCAGCCATTCTTTCTGGAGTGAAGTGGAATCTCAGCCTTGTTTTCATTTGCATCTCTCGAATGACCAGTGATGTTGAACACTTTCATGTATTTATTTGCTATTTCTAATTCCTTGTCTGAGAAATGTCTGTTCATTTCAAATGCCCATTTTTGGACTGGTTCTTTAAATTTGGGAGGTCTGATATTTTTAAGTTCTTTATAGATTCGAGATAGTAGACCTTTGTCTGAGGAAGAGCAGGTGAAGATTTTTTCCCACATTGTGAGTTGTCTCTTCACACTGCTGGTGGTTTCTCTTGCTGTGCAGAAGCCTTTTAATAAAAAGAGATCCCACTTGTTGATTGTTTGTGCTAGTTCATGGGCAACTGAAGTTTTGTTCATAAAATCTTTTCCTACACCAATGTCTTCAAGAGTTCTACCTAACCTCTGTTCCAACTGGTTCAGTTTCTATTTTAATATTTAGATCTTTAATCCATTTTGATTTTAGTTTAGTGCATGGTGAGAGATACAGGTCTAGTTTGAATCTTTGGCAAGTTGAAGCCCAATTTTTCCAGCACCATTTATTAAAGAGGCTATCTTTCCTCCAGTGAGGGTGTTTGGCTCCTTTATCAAAGATGAGATGGCTGAGTGTGTCTGGCGTTGTTACTGCATCTTCTAATCTGTTCCACTGGTCCTCAGGCCTGTTTCTTTGCCAGTACTATGCTGTTTTTATCACAGTAGCTTTGTAGTATAGTTGCAGGTTGCGGACTGTGATACCCTCTGTCATGTTTCTGTTACTTAGAATTGCTTTTGCTATTCTGGGTCTCTTCTTGCTCCAAATGAATTTTTGGATTGTTTTCTCAAGGTCCATGAAGTATGCTGCTGGAAGCTCAGTTGGAATTGCATTAAATCTATATAGCAGTTTTGGAAGTATGGCCATTTTCACTATATTAATTCTTCCTACTCAGGAGCAGGGGATGTCTGTCCATTTTCTGATATCATCTTCAATCTCTCTTTTCAGAGTGCCATAGTTTTCAGAGAAGAGGTCTTTGATTTCTTTTGTTAGGATGATTCTTAGGTATTTCAGTTTTTTGGATGCTATTGTGAAAGGAATTATTTGCCCTATTTCTCTCTCAGTGAGTCTGTCATTGGTGTAGAGGAAAGCTATTGATTTTTGTGTGTTGACCTTGTAACCAGCTACTTGACTGAATTTAGTTATTAAGTCTAGAAGACTTTTGGTGGAGTTCTTGGGGTCTTCTATACAGAGTATCATGTCATCTGCAAATGATGACAATTTGACTTCTTCATTACCTATCTTTATTCCTTTTATTTCTTTCTCTTGTCTAATTGCCATGGCTAATGTTTCCAGAACTATATTGAACAAGAGTGGTGATAGTGGCCATCCTTGTCCTGTTCCTGATTTTAGTGTGAAGGATTTCAGTATTTGACCATTTAGTATGATATTGGCTGGTGGTTTTTCATAGATGGCTTCCATCAGTTTGAGGTAGAGACCATCTATTCCAATTTTTGGTAGGGTTTTTATCATAAATGCATGTTGGATTTTGTCAAATGCTTTTTCTGCATCTATGGAGATAAACATATGGTTTTTGTCCTTGGCTCTATTGATATAGTGTATTACATTGATTGATTTGCATATGTTGAACCATCCCTGCATCCCTGGGATGAATCCCACTTGATCAGGGTGTATGATCTTCTTGATGATATTCTGCATTCTGTTTGCCATTATCTTATTAGAGATTTTTTGCATCTATATTCATTAGTGAGATTGGCCTATAGTTCTCCTTTTCAGTTGGGTCTTTCTCTGCTTTGGGGATCAAGGTGAGGCTTGCTTCCAGGAATGAATTTGGGAGTATTGCTTCCCTTTCAATTTCACTGAAGAGTTTAAACAGTAGCTGCAGCAGTTCCTCTCTAAATGTCTTGTAGAATTCAGCCGTGAAGCCATCAGGGCCCGGGCTTTTCTTACTTGATAAGTTGTTAATTACATTTTCAATTTCATTGGTTGATATTGGGTTGTTCAGAATTTTTAGGTCTTCTTCATTCAACTTTGTAGATATGTAATTCATATGTATATAGGAATCTGTCCATTTCTTCTGTATTGTCCATTTTATTGGTGTATAGGTTCTGGAAGTAGGTATTGATGATCCTCTGGATTTCTGCTGGGTCTGTTATAATTTCACCCTTTTCATTCCTAATTGCATGGATTTGGGCCTTTCCCTTTTCTGACAAGGTTGGCTAAGGGTTTATCAATTTTGTTGATTCTTTCGAAGAACCAACTCAGCTTCATTGATTTTTTTATTGTTCTCTTAGTCTCCATTGCATTGATTTCTCCTCTGATCTTTATAATTTCCTCCTTTGTATGAGCTCTGGGGTTGTCCTGTTCTTTTTCTAGAAGTTTCAGATTCAGCATCAGGTTGTTTAACTGGGCTCATTCTGTTTTCCTAATATGCATATTCACTGCTATGAATTTCCCTCATAAGACTGCTTTCATTGTGTCCCATAGATTCCAATATGTTGTATTGTCATTGTCATTTAATTGAAGGAACTGTCTGATTTCTTCAATTTCCTCTGTGACCCATTGGTTATTCAGAAGTGTGTTGTTCAATTTCCACGTGTTTATGAAATTTTTTGAGTTTCTTTTGCTCTGGATCTCCAATTTCATCGCACTATGGTCTGATAATATACAGGGGATAACTTCAATTCCTTTGCACTTACTTAAACATGTTCTATGTGTGAGTATGTGGTCTATTTTGGAGAATGACCCATGAGAAGAATGTGTATTCTGATTTTGTGGTGTGAAAGACTCTGTAAACATCTGTTAAGTCCATTTGTTCAAGAGTTCTATTGAGTTCTAGTATTTCATTACTTATTTTTTGTCTAGTTGATCTATCTATTTGTGACAGTGGGGTGTTGAGATGCCCCACTACAATTGTATTAGTGCATATATGACTTTTCATGTCCATTAGTATTTGTTTTATATAGTTGGGTGCACTAGTGTTTGGTGTATAGATATTTATGATTGTTATCTCTTCCTCTTGGATTCTTCCCTTTACAAGGATGTAGTATCCTTCTTCATCTCTCTTAATCAGTGTTGGTTTGAAATCTACTTGACGTTCAAAGAGGATAGCTACTCCTGCTTTTTTTTTGGGTTCCTCTCACATGGAGTATTGTTTTCCACCCTTTAACTTTCAGTCTATGAGTTTCCTTTTGAATTAAGTGTGTTTCTTGTATGCAGCATATTGTTGGATTTTGCTTCTTGACCCATTCTGCCAGTCTGTTTCTTTTGATTGGTGAATTGAGACCATTAACTTTGATGGTTATAACTGAAACGTATTGACTTGTCATTGCCATGACTTTTTCTTTTTTTGGGTTCTCCCTCTTTACATTTAATTTCTTGTCATGCCAGATGGGTTCATTCTGCTTTGCTTCCTGGGGTTGTGATCCTCAATGTCTGTTCCTAGGATATTGTGTAAAATTCTTTGGAGTGTTGGTTTGGTATTCACAAAGTTCCTAAGGTGCTCTTTGTCATGAAAGTATCTTATTTCTCCATCCATTTTGAAAGATAGTTTTGCAGGGTACATCAATATGGGTTGGAAGCTGTTTTCTTTTAGGGCTTGGAGTATGTCACTCCAAGCTCTTCTTGCCTTGATGGTTTGTGTTGAGAAGTCTACTGTGATTCTGATGGGCTTTCCTTTGTATGTGATTTGCTTCTTTTCTCTAACTGCTTGTAGAACTTTGTTCTTCTGTTGAGTTTCTGGAATCTTAGCAATTATATGCCTATGTGTAGTTTTTTTTGATCAAGGCTATTTGGAGTCCTATATGCCTCACTTATCTGTATGTCAAGCTCTTTTTCCCTGCTTGGGAAGTTTTCTGCCATTATTTCTGTGAAGACATTTTTTATGTCATCTCCACTCTCTCCTGGTTCTTCATTGAGCCCAATCAGTCTTATGTTATTCTTCTTTGCATCATCTAGCAGTTGCTGGGTTGATTTCTCATGTTCCCTTATAATTTTGAAGCAATTTTTCTTTTCCTGGTCACTAATTGCAATCTTATCTTCTATATCTGAAATTCTGTCCTCACATTGGCTCATTCTGCTGTGTAGACTTTCAATGGAGTTTTTCCTGTCCTGGAAATCTATTTGCATCTGTTTTATGGATTCCATTTGTTTCTTATGTTGGGATTCCATCATGTTTCTGAGGTCCTCTCTAGATTTATTAATCATGTCTTGCACTAGGGGCACAATTTCTCTTGTTATCTGAGAAATTATTTCTGATTTCATTTTTTCCGGATCCCCTTTTGTTGCCAGTTCAGTGGGTCCAGGTGGTTGAGTATCAGAGTGTTCCATGTCATTTCCCTTTGGGGTTGCTGTAGGTGATCTGGAAGTCTGGTTTTGAGACTTATTTACTTGTTTTCTCATTTCAACTTGGGGGGGGGTTAGCACCTGCACGGATTACCTCCCCTGAGCTGGGTGAGGTGGGACAGGGGCTGTGAGCAGCGGTAGGGATGGTGACCCAAAAGCTCTTTCCTGTGGGTATGGGAGCAGTGGGAGGGATGGTTGCCGGGAAGCCCCTTCCTCTGGACCAGGAGCAGTGGGACAGTGGCTCAGAAGCCCCCACCTCTGGGCCAGGAGCAGCGGAACTCAGTACCTTGGCTGGTGGTCCAGTGTCCTCTGCGTCTTTGTAGTGTGGAACCAGGTGGCTGTACAGAGGAGCGGTGATGGGGGTCCAGTGGATTTTTGCCAGGGTGCGGGCTGATTCTGCATGTTCTGTACAACTCAGGACCTCCATAGGATGTGCACAGACCTGCCTGTCTGCAGTGGGCTGATTCTGAGAAACTCATATTCAAGCTTGTGTGTCTGATTCATTTCACTTAACATTATGGTCTCAGGTTGCATCCATTTTCCTACAACTGACTCCTTCTTTACAGTCAAGTAGTATTCCACTGAGTGTAAATAACACATTTTATTCACCCATTCATCTGGTTTTGGGGGGGCAGTACCAGGAATTGAACTCAGGACCTTGCACTTGCCAGGAAGGTGCAGAACTGCTGATACCAAATCCTGAACCAAATCCTGAACCAAATCCTTGGCCCCCATTGATCTGCTGATAGACATACAAATTGTTTCTAAGATATAGTGATTATGAATTGTGCTACTATAAAACTGGATATGTCTGTATCGATGTAATATATCTTTCAGGAAAATATCTAGAAGAGGAATACTAGTCAAATGGAATTTCTTGTTTTCGTTTTTTGAGGAATCTCTAAACTGATTTCTATAATGACTGTACTAGTTTACACTCCCACCAACAAGGTAAAAAGGTCCTTCACTCCTACAGCCTCACTAGCATTTGTTGTTAATCTGATTTCTTGATGATAGTCATTCTTTCCGGTATAAGTTGGAATCTCAGTGTTGTTTTATTTTTACTTTTTATGAAGCACATGAAACAATTATATTGAATCAAGGTATACTTTTAGGTACATTGTCCATGCTGGACTATAATAACTTTTTTCTTCCCTTTTTCCTATTGTCTATCTTTTGTTTTGCACTTTATTTATATATTGGACATCTCATATAAAAGAAACATGCTATATTTAACCTTGTGTATCTGATTTATTTCACAACATTATGGTCTCAAAGTGCACCCATTTTTCTACAAACAACTCAAGTTTGTCCTTCTTTATGGCAGAGTAGTACTCTACTATATATGAATACCACATAAAGATTATTCATTCATTTGTTGATAAAAATATAGACTGGTTCCAAGATTAACCTATTATAAATTGTGCTGCTATAGACATGGCTATGCATGTATCACTGGGATATGATTTTTTAACCCTTTTGGGCAGATGCCTAGAAGGGGAATAGCTGGGTCAATTGAAATTTCTATTCCTGCTTTTTTGAGGAATCTCCATACTGATTCCTATAGTGGTTGTACTGATTTACACTCTCACCAACAATGAAGGAGGGTTTTTTTTACCTACTTTTCCACCTCTTTAGTAGGTGTTATTGGCTGATTTCTTAAACGGAGCTGTTCTTCCTGGAGTGAGATGAAATCTGTGTTGTTTTCATTTGGATTTCTTGAATGGCCAGGAAAATTGTACATTTATTCATGTATTTATTGGCCATTTGTACTTCTTCACCTGAGAAGTGTCTATTAATTTCAGATACTCTTTTTTGATTGAGTCTTTAAATTTGGGGGGTCTTATTTTTTGAGTTCTTTATATATTCTAGATGTTAGTCCTTTGAGGAGTACCTGGCAAAATATTTTCCCATTCTGCAGGCTGTCTCTCTACTCCATTGGTGGTCTCCTTTGCTGTGTAGAAGTTTTTTAATTTGATGTTATTTGTTTAATTTGATTAATTTGTTAATTCTTGGTACTACTTCTGGTGCAACAGGGGTTCTGTTCAGAAAGTCTTTGCCTACACCTATGTCTTCAAGAGTTTTACCCATTTTGTCTTCCAGTAGATTGTTTCTGTTTTAATTTAAATATTTGACCCATTTTGATTTTAGTTTAGTGCAGGGTGAGAGAACTGAATCTACATTCAATTTTTGGCACATGGAAAACCAGTTTTCCCAGTACCAGTTTTTGAAGAGGCTATCTTTCTTTCAGCAAAAGTATTTGGCCCCATTTCCAAAGATAAGGTATCTGACTGTGCCTGGGGTTCTTTCTACAACTTCTATTCAATCCCATTGATCCACATGTCAGTTTACCGCCCCGCATACCTGCTGTTTTTATCACTGTAGGTTTAAAGTACAACTTGAAGTTACCAGGCATTATGATGCTCCCTGGTTTGCCTTTGTTGCCCAAAATTGCTTTTGGTATTCTAGATCTTGTCTAATTCTATATGAATTTGAGGACTGCTTTCTCTTGTTCTGTGAGGAATGCTGTTGGTATTTTGATTGTGATTGTGTTACATCTCTATGATAGTTTTTACAGTATAGCCATTTTGACTATATATATTCACTTTGCCTGTACAGGAATAGGGAATATATTTCCATTTTCTGGTGGTCTCTTCAATCTTCTTTTTCAGAGTACCACAGTTTTCATTGTAGAAGTCTTTCACTACTTTCATTAGGTTAATTTGAAAGTATTTTATTTTTCTTGATGCTATTGTGAAAAGTATTGTTTCTCTAATTTCTCTCTTGCTGAGTTTATTATTGGTGTACAGAAACACTATTGATTTTCGAATGTTGACTTTGTATCCTGCCACAATACTGAATTTGGTTATTAGGCATCTTTTCAGAGAATTTTGGGGTCTTCTATGTAGGTGATCATGTCATTTATGAATAATGATAATTTAACTTCTTCCTTTCCTACCCATATCCTTTTATTTCCTTCTCTTCTTTAATTGCTCTGACTAGTGTTTCACGAACTATATTGAATTGGAGTAGTGATAGCAGACATTTTGGTCTTGTTCCTAGTTTTAGAAGGAAAGCTTTCAGCCTCTAGCCATTTAGTATGATGTTGGCTGTTGGTTTGTCATAATGGCTTTTATCAGATTGAGATAAAGACCTCCTATACCTATTATTTTCAGTGGGGTTTTTTTGGCCATAAACAGATGTTGGATTTTGTCAGATGCTATTTCTGCATCATGTGATTTTTGCCCTTCGTTCTGTTTATGGGTGTGGTGCACTACATTTATTGATTTGCATACGTTAAACCATCTCTGCATACCAGGAATGAATCCTTCTTGGTCATGACATATGATCTTTTTGACAATTTACTGCATTCTATTTGCCAGTATCTTATTGAGGATTTTTGCATCTATGTTCATTAACAAGATTGGTCTGTAATTTCTCATTTTTGTTTGAGTCTTTTTCTGGTTTCAGAATGAGGATAATCTTTGCTTCCAGGAGTGATTGTGGAAGTTTCCTTTTGAATTTCATTGAAGAGTCTGAGGCAGGCCGGGGATTTATCTCAGTGGTTCCACTGCCTGCCTCCCAAGCGCAAGGACTGGAGTTCGATCCCTGGTACAAAAAAAAAAAAAGAGTTTGAGGAGTTTTGCATTAGATATTCTCTAAAGTTCTTGTAGAATTTGGCAGTAATTTTGGCAGTAAATTTGTCAGGGCTTGAGTTCTTCTTATTTGGTAGTTTTTATACTGCTACTTCAAATTCATTGACTGATACTGGATTATTCAGGAATTTTATTTTTTATTAATTCAGCTTTGGTATATGTAGGAATTTATCTATTTCTTCTAAATTTTCTATTTTGTCCAGTACAGGCTCTCAAAGCAGTTGTTGATGATTTCCTGGATTGAGCAGGATCCATTGCAATTCCATGTTTTTTATTTTTAATTGATAAATGTGTGTCTTCTCTTTCCTTATCTTGGTAAGATTAGCTAAGAGCTTGTCTATTTTGAGTAATTTTTTTTTAAAGAACCAACTTTTGATTCACTCATTCTTTGTATTCAATTTTTTATTCATTAAGCTTATTCTACATTTTAGGTATGCATAATGATCACATTCATCATAAGGGATTTGTACCTGTACATAATATATTTTGGTTCTTATTCTTTCCCATTCCCTTTCCCTCCCTTCAACCTCTTCACCCCTCCCTATTTACAAAAGCTTTGCTTCCATTTTTTCCTTATTTTTTTCTTTTCCTTGTTTCCTTTCCCCCACCTCCCTCAGAGGGTGTTCCCCTACCCTTTTAAACATTTTTATTTCTATTTCACAATATCTATTATACATTTTTGTCCTCATTTACACTTTCTATCTCTCATACCTGAGAAACAATTAGGTAATCTATACATGTGTGTTCTATTTATTTTACTTAAGAGTATGGTCTCGTGATGTATCCATCTAGCTATAAATGTCTCTAGTTTATCTTTCTTTTTGACTGACTAGAACTCCAAATTACTGGTTGATGGGCGTTTGGGCTGTTTCCAAGATTGAGCTATCACAAACTGTGCCACTACAAAAATGGGTGCAAAGGGTGTATATATATCTCTGTGGTATGATGCTTTTAATTCTTTGGAGGAGAGACGAAAAGGGGAATACCTGGGTTAAATGGAACCTCTAGTTTTAGTTTTTTGAGGACTCTCCACACTGATTTCCACAATGGTTGTATCAGTCTACACTCTCACCAACAGTGAAGAAGCATTCCTTTTTCCCCACAGCCCTGCCAGAATTTGTTATTGGTTGATTTCTTGATAAAAGCCATTCTTTCTGGAGTGAAATGGAATCTCAGGATTGTTTACATTTGCATTTCATGAATGACTAGTGATGCTGAACATATTTTCATATATTTATTCTACTGCTTTGTCTGAGAAATATCTGTTCATTTCAGATGCCCATTTTTGGATTGGGTCTTTAAATTTGGGAGGTCTGATTTTTTTGCGTTCTTTATATATTCTAGATAGTAGTTGTTTGTCTGAGGAACAACTGGTAAAAATAATTTTCCCACATTGTAGGTTGCCTCTTCACTCTGTTGGTGGTTTCTCTTGCTGTGCAAAAGCTTTTTAATAAGATGAGATCCTAGTTGTTGATTCTTTGTGATAGTTCTTGTGTGATTGAGGTTTTATTCATAAAGTTTTTCCCTATGCCAATGTCTTTGTATTCATTTTTAGACTCACTTTCATTAATTTCTGTTCTGATGTTTATAATTTCCTTTCTCATAGTAGCTTTGTATTTGGATTTTTCTTGTTTCTCTAAGACTTTGAGGTATTAGGTTATTTATTTCAGTTCACTCTGTTTGTTGTGATGTGGGCATTCAGCACTATAATTTCTCAGGACTGTTTCCATTATGTCCCATACATTCCAGTACATCATACTGAGAATATCATTTGCTTGTGGAAAAGGTCTAATATGTTTCTTAATTGCAGCTGTGACTCCTTGATTATTCAAAAGGGTATTATGTAATTTCCATGTGTTTGCATGGAAATTTTGTGGGGTTTTTGCCATTGATTTAAATTTTATTGCCCTTCAATGTAATAATATGTATAGGAAAATTTCATTGTTTTTTGTACTTACTTAAGTATGCTTTATGGGCTAGAATGTGGTCTATTTTGGCAAAAATTCCATGTGCGGCTGAGAAGAATGTGTATTCTGTTATTAGATAGAATACTCTGTAGATATCTATTAAGTCCATTTGTTTGAAGGTTTGGGTCAACTCTGATATGTCTTTGTTGGTTTTTTGTGTAGATGATCTATTTGTGACAGTAAAGTATTGAGGTCTCATATAATTGTATTGGTGTTTATCTGATTTTTTAATGTCCATCAGTGTTTCTTTTATGAAGTTGAGCGTGCTAGCATTTTTTGTGTGTAAATTTATAATTTTATCTCATTCTGTTGAATTTTTCCCTTAATCAATATATGGTGACCTTCTTTGTCTCTACTGATCCATTTTGACTTGAAATACACTTTGTCTCTAATTAGGATAGCTATTTCTGCTTTTTTTTATGAGTTTGTGTTGCCTGGAATATTGTTTTCCATCCTTTGATTTTTAATGTGTGAGTTTCTTTTTTTAATTAAATGTGATTCTTGCATACTGGATATCGTTGGGTTTTGTTTCTTGATCTATTCTGCCAATCTGTGTCTTTTGATTGGGGAATAGAGACCATTTACATTGAGGGCTGTTACTGAGAGTTATTGGCTTATTCCTGTTGTTACATTATTTTTCTATTGTTGATTTTCTTATTTTTACTTTCTTTTAGTAGCTGCTCAACCTGCCAGGTGTTTTCATTCTTTTTGACTTACTGGCATTATTGGTTTCATTGTCTCTAAAATATCCTTGAGAAAGTTTCATAATGCTGGTTTGGTTGTCACGAATTTCCTGAGGTACTCTTTGTCATGGGAATACCTTATTTTTTCATCAATTTTGAAGGAAAGTTTTGCATAATACAGAAGTTAGGATTGGACATTGTTATCTTTTGGGGCTTGAAACACTTCACTCCAAGTCCTACTTGCCTTTAAGGTTTGAGTTGAGAAGTCTGCTACAATTCTAATGGGTTTTCCTTTATATGTGGTATGTTGTCTTTCTCTAACAGCTTTTAAGATTTTTTCCCTGTGATGGCTACTGGTACTTTATATAATATGGACCAGAAAGATTCTCTTTGATCACAACTATTTGGGATTCTATATGCTTCACTTATCTGTATGTTTATTTCTTTCTCTATCTTCGGAAAGTTTTCTGTCCTTATTTCTGTGAAGACTTATTATGATATTTGTATTGCCTTCTGATTTTTCACCTGTTCCAATTACTCTTAATCTTCTATGTTTTCTCTAGCAGCTGTTGCATCAATTTTCAAGTACTCTTATTGCTTTTAAGGTGTCTTTGAGTAGTTGGCTTTTGAATGCATCATTATCCCGTAGTTTTGAAATTCTGTCCTCGCATTCATCATTACTGCTGCCCATATTTTCAGTGTAACATTTAACCTCCTGGAATCCTGATTGAAACCTTTTCATACACTCTAATTCTTCCCTAAATTGGTTATTCATATTTTGTATCATTTTGTTTAGCTCATCGAGCTTTTTATTGGTACCTTCTGAAATCTCCTGCATTATTTTATTTACTATTTTCATTATCCATTTAGTTATATATCCTGTAATCCCACTGAATACCTCTTGGATTTGCTTTCTAACACTTTCTTATCCTTTCAAGTAGTTTGGGTGTGTGTCTTATGATATTCTCCCCCTGGATGCTTCTTAGAGTGGCTATAGGGGAATTGGGAATTTTGTGAGGCATTTTGTTGCCTTGTCTTCTCATGTTGCTATTATTTTCTTGTCTTGTGCTGAGGTTTGTGGATGCTTATAGTGTAAAGACTTTGTTGCAAGTACAGAGATCTCTTTAATTGCTATTCAGTGATGTACTTTGGGTATGGCTAACTGTAGTCCTTTGCTTTAGCCCCAAGCTCTGATTACCTTAGTTAATTTGAGAGGGTAGGATGCAGTGTATTTAGCCCCATACCAAGTTCTCTGGAAATGTTCTCTAGTATTGTTAGGGTCACAGTGGAAATCTGACAGATAGATTGGCAGATAAAGAAATAGAAACAATTATGAGACCCTGTTAATATTAAGCAAATTATAGTAGTACCATCCCAGACAAATTGGATAGTAATATACCATAAGAACCAAGAACCACTCTTACTCCTAAAGAAGAAATTCACAATTGTGGTATAAACATCAAAACAACCAAGGTATTGATTTATAGCTAATATGTTTTAAATGTGACAGCTAATCTCTGTCAATGGTAGAAAGGAATTCAACAGTAATTTTAGAGAATTAATTAACTACCAAAAGATTAATAACACTTTTTATGTTTATGGTATTAAAATACAGAGCAGTGATGGTAAACATTTTAGAGACCTAGTGCCCAAACTGCAACCCAAAAGCCACTTATTTATCACAAAGTGCCAACACTGCATTAAACCTGAAAATCCAATGCTTGGCTGCTGGGGGGAGTTGACTCCCATGCAACAGAGAGGGCTCTGTGTGCCTGCTGAGGCACATATGCCATAGGTTCCCCACCACTGATATAGATAATGGGAATAGGAAATGCAAGAGAAAAAAAGAGGACAAACTTTGAAACCTTAAACTATATGATATGCGCAGGAGGAGAGAGAAGTAGTACAGAGGATCCTATTGGAGAGTAGAAGGGTGTTTACAGAACTATAGAAAAAGGAACAGAAGAAAACTGTCAAGAAATAGAAGATAAAATAAAAAGAGATGGAAAGAGGAAATTATATGGGCAGTAATATGAGATAAAAACTTAAAGAAATAAAAAATAAATGGAAAAAAATGAAGAAAGAAAAAATAAAAAGGAAAAGAAAGATAAGGAGCAAGGAAGAAGGACAAAAGAAAATTCCCCAAGCTTCAATTACTTGAGGAAGAAGAAAAGAGGAAAGGAAAGAAGAAAATGGAAACAAAACAAAACAAAAACCTAAAAGTGACAAGAAAGAAAAACAAATAGACCAAAAAACAAAAATAACACACACAGAGAAACAAAAAATAAAACAAAAAACAGAAAAAAGGAAATTTTTATGTGATTTTGAATGTGTAGTTTTATCCAGGATCTACAATTTTGGAGTGGTGTCCAAGTCAAGACATGTCCCTGCTCATGCTGGTAGAGAAAGAAAACAGTCAGACTCCAGATCCATGCTGGTTACAGGCACCAACAGGCAGTAGGATTAGGGTGGGGACTCCAATGCCATGACTTTCAAATCTATAAAAAATCAGGCTGAGCCTGGCCTCGGAGCAAGCAGGGAGAGGGCCTGGGTACTTTAGTCTAAACCCCTCAGGGTGTCTCTTTCCAACCTGACTGAGGCTCCCTGACCATAGCTCTCTACCATGACTGTCTCTTACCTGGTCACTGTGGGAGCTCTGAATTGAAACTGTCTCTGGATTGCTCTGGGTCCCATTTCAAACAATGAATCCTTCCCCAGAATAGTGACTGATGGGCTGGGGATTTAGATCAGTGGTTCTGCCACCCACAAGCACAAGGACCAAGTTCGATCCCTGGTACCAAAAAACCCCCAAAAACCAAAAACAGATAGTGTCTAACCAAATAGTCTCTCCAGAGATATGGTGGACACTTGTACTGGAGTCACTCACCAGTTGTTGCCTTTCAAAGAATTCACATGGAAGCAGAATCTTGTACTCTCCCATAGCTTCTGTTTCTCCCAGAAGCTGTCATGAGTCCACAGCTTTCACTTTGTCTCTGTAGATTAAGTATCCCTTTCCCACACGCCACAGGCTGGGAACCAAGAATAAAGTGCAAACTGTCCCTTTCCTTCTCTGTCTTCTATCTCTTCAATTTCTCTGTAGGTTTTAATTTCTTCTCAGATATTTCCTGGCTCCCAGGAATCCAGTTACCTGGTTTTTTTCTGTCCCAGGTTATTATTTCTTATGTCTGCATTCAGAGAGATTGATGTGTTATTATTGCTTACAACTCTGCCATTTTCCCAGAAGACCCTTTCTTTTATTATTTTTAAGGTATCTCTGAGTAATTGGATTTTGAAAGCATCACTGTCTCCTAACTCTGATGTTCTGTTCTCACATTGGTCACTTTTGATGCCCATACTTTCAGTATAATTTTTAATTGCCTGGATTTCTGTTTCATACCTTTTCATGGACTATAGTTCTTTGCTAAACAGATCATGCATATTTTGTGTCATTTTGTTTATTGCTCCTAGCTTTTTATTAGTGTTTTCTGTAAATTCACAGATTATTTTATTTCTTTTTTTTTCCCCATTAAGTTTATTGGTACATTTTAGGTATAAAATACAGTTACATTCATCATTGGGATCTTGTACCATTACATGAATCTCTTGGTTCTTATTTTTTTTCCCCTTCCCTTGCCCTCCCTTCACCCCCTCCACCCTTCCCTATTTGCAAAGACCTTGTTTCCATTTTTTCCCTCTTCTTATATTTTTTCCTTTCCCTTTTTTCCCTTCCCCTACCCCTCCCAATTCCCCTGCTCTTTTAGACCTTTTCTTCCTGTTACACAATATCAGTTATACATTTTTTAAATTACAATATTAAGATCTAGGAGACATTACCACAGATTTTACAGAATTTAAAAGGATATAGAAAGCATATTACAAAAATCTTTTTTGAAATAAATTTGACAACTTGTAAGAAGTAACTTAGAAGACAAATTAATGAAACTAACTCTGGAGGAAATATAAAATTTGAATAGCACCTATTAGAGAAAGTATATTCCTAGCTTGAAAACCTACCTATATGACAACAGCAGGCTCATAAACATTTTAACTGATCAATTATATCAAACATTTAAAGCAGAAAAAAGAAGGAACACTTCTCCCCTCATTTTAGGAAATCAACATTGTGTTAATCCTAAAACTGGATAAAGATAATAGAAGAAAAAAGTATGAACACAGATAGAAATTTGTTTAACAAAACATACTCTTAGAAGTCAGATCTGGCAGGATGTAGAAAGTGATTTTGTTATAGGGATGGCAGTGTTGGTTCAGCATTGGAAGATCCACCCCCAAAAGTCATCATTTTAACAGAGGAAAGGAAAAAGCCATATGATCCTGTCACTAGCTGGAGAAAAAGTATTGGACTAAATTCTACAGCTGTTCATGATAAAAGCTATCAGGAGACTAGAAGTAGAACAGAACCTTCTCAACAGATCAAAGACATGTACTCCATACTTCCAACAAAAACTCCTTCTATAAATGGAGAGGATACAATGCTTTCTGCCTAAAGTGGGGAACAAGGGCATATATGCCTACTCTTCATCTGTACATTAGACTTGAAACCTAGGCCCTACCAAAATAGTCTGGCAATAAAATGACACAACTAGAATAGGATTGGCACAGCAGAAGCAAAATCTTTATATGTAGATGAAATGATCATCTACAGAGAAAGTACTAAGAAATCTCTAGGAGGCCCTAGAACTTATACTTGAATTTAGCAGGATTAGAAAACACAAGGTATATATAAAAATTCAGATCTGTGTATACTTGCTATAAATGAAGAACTGGATATTCAAATTTAAAAGTTATGTAGGAGTACAAAGAACCCAGAAAAGCCCCCCCCCCAAAAAAAAACAGCGTTGGAAGACATTTAACATCCAATTTTAAGACTTCTTCTAAAGCTACAGTAATCAAGAGAGTGTTGGTGTAAGGAAAGACATATAGATCATTGGAATAAAACAGAGAATCTAGAAATAGAACCACACATATATGGTCCATTGAGTTTTGAAAGATTATTTCACATTAACATTTTATAGACTATAAACTTATTTCAAGAGCCGAGGAAGAGATAGTGTTTTCAGCAAATGGCACTAGAACACCTGGTATCTGTATATAAAAAATTAACCTCAACCCTTTTTTTCCATACATGAAAATAACTTGAAGGGATCTATGAACCTAAATAAGAAAGCCTAAAAGTATAAAACTTTAAGAAGAAATTATAAGGGGGAAAAAAAAAAGAAATTATAAGGGAAAATATTTGTGAATTCAGGGTAGGCAAGAACTACCTAGGTTACAAAAAACATGATGTATAAAAGAAAAAAAATTGATAAATGAGATTCCATCAAAATTTAAAACTTTAAATGACATCATTAAAATGAAAAGTAGTCCTTAAACAGACCATATTTACAATGCATATAACCTATGACCAGAATATATAAAGAATTCTTAGAGCTCATTAATAGACAACTCAATTAAAATGTAGACATAAGAAGATGATAAATAGCCAGTATAGCACAAGGAATGGTGTGCAACTCTAGAATCAGAAAAATACTAATCAGTACAATAATAAGATTGAATTATACACTCATTCGGGAGATGAAGTCAAAAGTTTTAAAAGCCTTGTCATGAATTTTTCCTTTTGTTGGATTCTCCCCGCTTTGAGTTTAATTTGTCATGCCCAGTGGATTCATTCTGCTGGGTTTCCTGGGGTTGTGATACTCATTGTCTTTCCCTAGGGAAAACATTTTTTGGAGTGGTGGTTTGGTATTCATGAAGTTCCTGAGGTGCTCTTTATCATGAAAGTTTCTTATTTCTCCATCAATTTTGAAAGATAGTTTTGCAGGGTCCATCAATCTGGGTTGGAGGCTGTTTTCCTTTAGGACTTGAAATACATCACTCCAAGCTCTTCTTGCCTTGAGGGTTTGCATTGAGAAGTCTGCTGTGATTCTGATGGGCTTTCCTTTGTAGGTGATTTGTTTCTTTGCTCTCACTGCTTGTAGAATTTTGTTCTTCTGTTGGATTTCTGGAATCCTAACTATTATATACCTATGTGTAGATTTTTTTTTTATTAAGGCTAGCTGGAGTCCTATATGCCTCACTTATCTGTATGTCAAGTTCTTTTCCCCTCCTTGGGAAGTTTTCTGCCATCACTTCTGTGAATAGTTTTTTATGTTGTCTGCACTCTCTCCTCTTTCTTCATTGACTCCAATCAGTCTTATGTTATTCTTCTTTGCATTGTCTAGCAGCTGCTGGATTGATTTCTCGTGTCCCCTTACAATTTTAAAGCAATTTTTCTTTTCCTGGTGACTAATTGCAATCTTTTCTTCTATATCTGAAATTCTAGGCTCACATTGGTTCATTCTGCTGCACAGACTTTCGATGGAGTTTTTAATCTCTTGGAAATCTGTTTGCATCTATTTTAGGGATTCCATTTGTTTCCTATGTTGGGATTCCATCATGTTCCTCAGATCCTCTATTTTTTTATCTCTGTCCTCTCTAGTTTTGTTAATCATGTCTTGCACCATGAGCAAAATCTTTGCTGTTATCTGAGTAATTATTTCTGATTTCATTTTTCCCAGATCCTCTTTTGTTGCCAGTTCAGAGAGTCCAGGTGGTTGAGTATCAGAGTGTTCCATCTCGTTTCCCTTTGGGGTTGCTGTAGGTGATCTTGAACTCTGTTTTTGAGGCTTGTTTATGTTTCTTCTCATTTCCACAGGGTGGAGGGTGCTTCTGGTGCCCACGCGGCTCACCTTCTCTCCCCTAGGAGCTTGGGATGGCAGCGGGGGAGCTTCTTTCCAGGTGCTAGGACCGGCTCAGCTTCTCTGTCCTAGGAGCTGGGGATGGTGGCAGGGGAGCTTCCATCCATTTGCTGGGACTGGCTCACCTTCTCTGTCCTAGGAGCCTGGGATGGTGGTGGGGAGCTTCCTTCTGGGTGCTAGGACTGGCTGAACTTCACTGCCCTAGGAGCCTGGGATGGAGGCGGGGAGCTTCCTTCCTGGTGCTGGGACCGGCTCACCTTCTTGGCCCTAGGAGCCTGGGATGGAGGTAGAGAGCTTCCTTCTGGGTGCTGGGACTAGCTGAGCTTCACTGCCCTATTTTATTTCTTTAATTATCTGATTAGTTATATTTTCTGTAAGTTCACCAAGAAACTCATTGATCTGTTTTTTTAATCTCCTCTATTATCTTTTTGAATAATTTGGTTGTGTAGTTTTGTTCTCTTTCCCCTCAGTGATTCACAGATTGGCTCTAGGGGGAGGTGGGAGTCTTGGGAAGAATGTTGTTACCTTGTCTTCTCACATTTCTATTTTTCTTGTTTGTTTTGTTTTGTTTTGTGCTTAGGTATGCTGCCCCTAATACTAGAAAGACTTTGTTGTGAGTATGGAGATTTCTTTAGATAGTGTACTTTTCAGTTATGTACTCAGGGTGTGGCTAACTATAGTCCTTTGTCTCTGTCCCAAGATCTGATCACCTCCGTTAATATGGAAGGGAGGGAATCAGTATATTTTGTCCAGCACCCAGTTCTCTGGGCATGGGCCATCATACTGTCAATGTAATCTGTATACTGGCATATAGAGAAAACCTATTAACTGCAACAATTATGCAATCCTGGCAATTTCAAGTCAGTCAACTGCAGTAATATCATCCAAGACGAACTGGAGATAAGGACAAACCATAAGAATCAATAATGTACTACCCTTAACCTTAGAAAAGAAATCTACAGTTGCAGCATAAATTCCTGGACAAAGCAAATACATACATATAGCAAATAGCTACTAAATGCATTGACTATACTTCCACTAATGATAGAAAAAAAATTCAACAGAAGCAACATAAAATAACTATCTAAAGATTAATAAAGCTTAATGGTTATATTATTAATGATATAGGGGCCTGAGAATGGGAGAATGCAGAGAAAAATCTGAAAAATTAAACAATAGGACATGAGAAAGGGAGAGAAAAGTGAGACAAAGAATCATGTTTATGGAGTAGAAAGATATTTATAGAATTTGATAAAGGTAACTGGAAAAAATGTAAAGTGGAAGACAAAAGCAAAAGGGAAAAAATAAATATGGAAAATAAAAAGTAGAAAAAATTTAAAGGAAAGAGAAAGATAAGGGAAAAATGCAGTAGGAAAACAAAAAGAGAAAAGAAAATGGGTCCAAGAATGAGTGGTTTCCTTGTATGATCCACACTTTTGGAGTCCAGCAAATCTATTTTCTCTGCCTCACCTAATGGCCTATGGGCTTGTGAGATGCACCTCCTGTTCCACAGGGTCCTCTGTTTACCCAAGGATGTGTCAATGACAATATTGAAGTGTGACTTTGCTCATGTTGGTGGATAGGGAAGGCAGTCAGATTTCAGTTCTGTGATAGCAGGGCAAGGACTCAAGTACTTAATGCTGGCAAGCCTTTTCAAACCCAGCTGTTCCTAAGTGCAACTCAAGCCAGACCTGGCTTCTCACCACAATGTGTGGAGTCCATGTCCTTCCCAGACTGAGTTTAAACTTCTCAGGGAATCTTGCTAGCCTGCTCCCTGTCCACTACTGTCTCCCATGGCTATCTAGCACCCAATCAGTGTGGGAGGGTAATACTGGCAGGCCAGAAGTGTTACTCCTTCCCAAAATGACAGCTGATCAAGCACTGTCTAGTGACATAGTGGGTGCTCATGTTTGAATCCCTTTCTGGAAGGAAGTCCCCTTAAAATAAAATCCTATGCTGTTTTCACAGTTTACAGAGACCATGTGCTCCACTGCCATTTCTCCCTGGGGAGCCCATTTCCCTTCCCTGGTGAGCCCATTGCCCTTCCCTTCCAGCAGTGAGAGCCTGGGAGGTGTTTAAATTCTTTCTTTTCTCTGCATTGGACCATCTCTCCAACTTTTCTGTAGCTTCATAGTTCCTTCCCAATTCCTTATGATCTGCTTCTCCTTTTTTCTTTTTCTTTTTTTGGTACCAGGGATCGAACTTGGGACCTTGCACTTGCGAGACAGGCCACAGCACCACTGAGCTAAATCCCTGGTCCTTCTCTTTTTTTTTTTGACAAGTTGTTGGATCCCTTTTGTCAATGGCAGTTTTGATGAGGCTCAATCTGCTTAGATGAAACCATAGGCATCTCAGCAATTATGGGTCTTGAGAAAGGAGATGCTGCACCTAGATAAGTATGTTAGTGCCATAAACTGGGTGGCTTACACATAAGCAATTTATGCTTTGTTTCTTATGCTTTGGAAGGCAGGATTTCAAGATCAAAATGTAAGCAGTGTTATGTACATGTGCTGACTCCATACAAGGAATGTAAGCATTTGTACTGCAAGCATATACTAATAAAATAGTAAATTTTAAAACAAAGAACTACCATCCATTCACATCACCAATTCAACTTACTTCAAATGGCTCGAAACCAAAGGTCTTTTTAATTATTGTTATTATTATTCAAAAAAAGACCCTGTTCAGAGGAAGTCTTTTCCAATTTGGTATTCGAATGGTTCCACAAGTTGAAATTTTAAAATGATTTAATTTTATATTCCTGGTTTATTTGAAAATAAATTGTTTTATACTTTCTATAGAAATATATAGTATTTTATATTTTCTATAGAAAAAAAATTCTAAAGTGGGGATAGGGAGAAGAAAGGAGTGAGAAAAAGGAAGAGAAGAAGAAAAGGAAGCAAACCTTTAACAGGGAGTTGACATAAGAGGAAAAGGGGTATTTCTTTTAACCCAAAAGCTGACAGGCTCTTTAAGGCTTTATCCACTGTCTGACTTCTGGGCACACACATGCCTAGATTACTGCTGCCCAAATACACACTGACATGCTTCTTGCAAAGCAGTTGTATTCCCCTAACCTCCCTGGGTTTGTATTAGCATTTTCTCAGCCTAACTCACTGGTGAAAGTTCCCACAGGAGAACATCCCATGTCACTATCTTCCTCTACACTTGTGTGACCATGGTCACCAGGAAACAAGATTTCAGAGTTAGCACCTGTCAGGGTCTGCACCCCTAAAGAAAGGCTGAGGTGTATGAGGAATGCAGTTTTGGGTTTCTCCAGAGAGGTGAGATTGTGTGATTGAGGCCAAATGCTCCTCCCTGCCTGCTCCTACTCATGTTCAAAGCAGGCACTTCTGATTCCAAGCATACCTTTCCTGGGTTCAAGCATAGAAGCAAACAACCTCAGTAAACATATGGGTAACTACAGCTTTTGCTATAAGGATTGAACTTATAAAGGTCTGAGACCAGTCTTTAGTGAAAGAGACAAATGGGAATTTCAGTGTTCTGACATTGTTACTCAAAAGACAGGCTGAGAACAACTCTGAGCAGAACCACCTGATCAGCTCGTTCATAAAAATTAACAAGGTTTCCTAGGCTCTGCTCCAAACCAATATAATCAGAAGTTCTTGGAGTGGGGCTCATGGATCTCATTTGTAACATTTCCCAGGTGTCACCAATGTATATAAAAATAAGAGAGCCCTGGATTAACCAAGAATTCAAGGACATCCAAAAATAACAAGAATATGGATACCAAAATGGACTTTGGGGTCGCTTTAGAGATAGCTGGATTTTAGGTAGTTTTCTCTGGCTCCTGATATCTCTGGCAAAATTATGTTTCTACAACCTTATGTTCTATGGCACTTCAATGTTATGTATGTCACTGAAGTATCAAGATCTATTTTCTAAATTTCTCTTTCAGACAGACAATAGCTTAGTATATTTATGTCTTTATATATTCCTGGCCTGGCAGAGTGCATGTACTGAGTACATGCTTAATAAATTCTTGATGATTAAGGAAATAAGCCTAGCTGTTTTACCAAGCAGGAATTTAGCAAGCAAAGATTTATGTTCATTCTTAGTAAACTCTTGAGATTTATTATAACAGAGGTTTAAAATGAGGCTGGACCTGTAGGTTTATTACTAATATCTTCAAACTGTAGAATTTCTTCTTAAATGCTGCCACATCATCTTACTCTTCCGACCCCTCATTGGAAAAACTACATTGACAAGAAAATACTAGGAAGGAGCCAGAATGGCCTAATTAGAGAGAAATTTACAAATGGCACTTAATGCATACATATTCAGTACTAAAGTGTCCTCACCATTCAGCAGGGTCTAGGATCACCTATCAGTTGCATTATGAGATGTAGCCCTTGACACATGCATGGGGACACCAGGGATTAGAAAGCCAGTGCCTGGGAAGCTCCTTCATTGTTGAGCTCTCCCTTCCCTCGTTATCTCCCTGCTGAGTGCTTTGAGTGGCTCTTAGGTAAGGGTCTCTCTTAGAAAAGGCTGTGAGAGCCCTCTAGCTGATGAATGTCCTATGGGGAGTGTATTTCATAGCGAATCTTTCTTCATATGCACTGTTAGGTTTGCAGGGTTACCTCCAACTCAAAACTTCAGGGAAGATTTAGTGGTTTAGGAAATTAATAAAGCCAGAAAGAAAGAAAAAACAAATTTGAACGTAAGGTCTGGTACAAATGAACACAATTTCCTGGAAACTGATGGAGATCAGATAGCAAAATGCTGGGGATGCATGTACCAAATAGCTTGGCACATCTGGTTTTTGATGAATGGACTGAAGAAGTGCCAGGACAAGAAATGTGAGAAGAAATGTGGGGCCCTGGGAAAGGGCTCTGCTGCTAGGGTCGGGGACGGGGGGTGGTCATGGCATTTTGTTTTGTTTTTATCTTTTTTAAAAACACTGCTGAAATTAAGCTGACTTGAAGTAATTTCAGTCACGAGTGTGTCCTAACTCTGCACACTGTCGTGTTAACTTCTTTTGGTTTCAAAGAACACTGTCAATTTTCTAGGCCCAAAATGCATGGTGTTTTTAATTTAAACAGAAGGTTTGCCAAACTTACCCCTAAAAGAAATATTTTCACGATCCAGCTATTTTATCAACCCCGCAGCTTGGGTGTGGTTTTATTTTCCAGTTCAGCATCCCTCTGTGCTGATGAGAACCCAAACAGAATGACTGGGAAACCTGAGCATACCTTTGTTGGATCAGATTCCGCCTCCATCTCATGTGACAGATGCACTATATGGAATGAGTTGGAGAAACAGGGGAATCAAATTTAGATTTATATTTAATAGTGTTTTGTGCAATGTAAAAAAAGAAAGCTTTATCATAAAAATTCCTAATAATGATGACAAAAGTCATACCTATCGATAATTGGGCAGACTATAATAAAGTATCATGTCATTCTCATGTTGACAGTCTTTGGAGTAGATACCACCATCATCATCACCATCACTGTCATTTATAGTTGAAACCGAGGAGCAGAAAGATCACAGAGAAATGACTTAGCCTATCATTTTGCTAAATAGTTGGTCCACACCTTTAAAAAACAAACCATAAGAACCCAAGTCTAATCTATTCAGTTGAGATGATTTCTCCCATAGATTAAAAAGGTGAGTAACCATGGAAGAAAATCACACCAAAGGGAATGTAATGATAGTTTAGAATGTCTAGTTAGCCTCCTCTCCTTCTGTGCCTAGTGAGTCAAGGACTAAGAGTAGGAGAATGCAAAGCACGGATATTGCAGGTGAGATGCTGAATTTGAACCAAAGCACTCTGCTGGCTGAAAGGGTACTTCCACAGGGGCTTGGAAACAATGGGATAAGATGGTTAATTCAGATGCTCTACAGTCCCTCCCAAGCCTTTTCCTCACTGTACTTTTGGTAATGTCATCCAATTATGTGCATGAAACCTGGTTCATCCTATAGGTTAAAAAAGCAAGTAGAATAATTAATAAATGCAATTACAAAACTGAGATAATGAAATTTTGGCTTGAAGTTTGATCCAGAGAATAATTATTTTCAATATGCTTTTCCTTAGTAAATAAATTAGTAGAATTATTTTATAGTTCTGCACGAATTCACATTTAGGAACACATTTGTACCTTATTGCTAAATTAGCAAGAACCCAGAATTTACACTGAGTTTATGGAAATGAGCACTCATTTCTCAAATAAGTTTTAAGTATACCTAGTAGTTTTGCTCTACAGTGGTCTTAGAGTTTCTGATGCTAGCTTTAGTACATGTTTAGTTCTTTTTTCAGAGATATTGAACTGCCCACAGCAATATCAAAGACAGGAGACTCTTAAGCATAGCATAGCAACACAGAGCAAGCTTGTGGACTGGTATTTAAGAATAACTGCAATGAGACCCTTTCATCGTGCTACTTGCAAAGGCCCTCTGGAAGAATAGGTCTTATTTACATGTGGACCTTTAAGGGAATTAACTATAGAGTTGGAGTATATGTGGCTCTGGTAAAGAATCATCTTTAATATATAAACATTCCTTGCACCCCATGCTAAGTCTCAATTAGGTGAGACTAGGGGAAAAGGGTGAGGATAAGAAAAGAAGAAAGAAAACCAAAATCTTTCTTTAAGGCTGTGTATAGTGCAACATTTCAATATAATAAATTTTCTTTCTGCTTTTTTTTCCTTTCTGTTTTTGCAACACATTTCCAGTGTGTTTTTTGATTTATAGGCCTTGATATATATTTTATAAATATGAATTTATCATCTGAACACACATTCCTACAATTATCCCCACAGTCAGAGATGATTTGATTGTAATCTCCCTTCAGCATCCCAGAAAGTCCAGCTTACAGAGAGTAAATGTTTCCCTGCCAAAAGTCTAAACCACCTGAGTCTTATCCAAGAAAACTGGACAGTGAGAAGGAAGGGATTCATAATGTTTCATGTACCTAGAAGTATGAGTCAAAGAATCTAGACCTGTATAAGAGTACAAGGAAGTTACAGTTCACTACTGATGTTGCGTAATCTTTGTCTTTTCTCAGTCCTCAGATTAATACGGTACATTGTCTTTTGATTTGGCAATTGGTCCTAAACACAATCAATGGTAATTATTGTGCTTGGTCCTTTCTTATTTTTCTAAGGCAGAGAAGATAGAAAAAAGTTCTGTCCAGTGATACTTGGGCTGAAGATATTTAAGTATATTGCCAAGAAATAGAAGATAAATTCTTATCTTTGAAGGGTTATGGTCAAGCTAAGAAAATCTGGAAAGTGTGCAGAGTTAAAGAGTTAAAGGATGAAAGGTCACCAAACAGCATAAAAAGGAGTAGCTAGAAACATAATTTGAGAGCCAGTCACAGCATGGACAGAGAAAGTACAAGGAGAGACCTTTGATGAGCAGTCAGCCACATTTGCCACAGGAATCTCTATGAGAAGGATGAGTTGTTTATGAAGAAAGTGGTAAGGTGGTTCCTGCTAGAAAAAGATAATTGGAGACCAGAGCATCTTCTCAAGGACCAGGAAAGACACTTTTTTCCCATTAAAAAGACATTTGTTTCTTCATTAATGAGACAGGCATCTATTTCTATTATAAAAAAGTTAAAGGAACTAACTTTAAAAATTGAAGTATTATGATGTTCTATATAAGTATTATGTTTTCTCTCTCCATTTCTTTCTTTTTGTGCAACAATTCAAAATATGCAGAATATAATTTGAAGATAAAATGCAACTCTAAAATGTAGTCTCAGAATGTGTGGTATTTCTTTTGATTTCTAACAAAGGGGCACTTAGTATAGTATTGTAAACCAAATCAGTCCTCTCTCAAATGTGAATATTTAGAAGGACAAAAAGGCTGAGAGCACTTTGGTTCCAGATTACTAGAAACAGGTCTTTCATTCTCTATTCATCTTTATGTGATTTCCTTCAATTATGTGCCACATTTTTTTCTGCCAAAAAATGCTAGTTTGTGGTGACCCTGTATGCATCTTATTTTAAACTTGTTGTTTGATGCCATCTGCTTAACACAATGAGAAAGAATTAGTGGTGCTATCATGTGAGCTGAATTTCATCTGATCCTACTTCAAAGAAATATGTGGCACCATTCTACTGTGCAAAAATGGTGGGCATTAAATCTTCCAACTAGTTTTAGATGGGAAACATGTTTTAGCCCAATGTAGATGTTGGATGTTCTTATTCATTATTGTCTTTTCTTGGTGTATTTGGACTGACTTCCAGGAAGTCCAAAACATTTAACAAATCCTAGCAAATACATTTTGTAAACATGGGATTAAAAAAGTACTACACAGGGCCGGGGATTTAGCTCAGTGGTTTGGCCGCCTGCTATGCAAGCGCAAAGACCCGAGTTCAATCTCCGGTACCCAAAAAAAAAAAAAAAAAAAAAAAATACTACACAGAGCCCTGGGTTTATGTCTCATCACGTCTCATCACACAACCTATGTACAGCCAGGTGGCACTCATTTAACTTCACCATGAAAGTCTTCCTTTTGAAAATATGGATATTATAATAGGATGACATTTATCCCCCAAAACTTGTATTTGTAGTCCAAATGCCCAGAAGCTCACAATGTAAATTTATTTTTAAGCATACTTTTTTCAAATGTAGCCAAGCAGAAATAAAGTCATTTCTGTGGGGCTAATCCATTATGACTGATGTCCTTGTAAAACAGAGAAATTAGGATACAAGAACACATACACTGTATGTAAAGATGGCCATCTGCAAGCCAAGAAGGAAAGCATGGAATAAATCCTTCCTTTACAGCCTGCAGAAGAAACCAACTTTACCAATATCTTACTTCAGGGTTCTAACCTCCAAAACTATAAAATAATAAATTTCCTGTTATTTAAGCCAACAAGTTTATGGTGCCTTGCACAAAAGCCATAGAAAACTAAGACAGACACTGTTATAGGTTCATTTCACTTAACTGTACTAAGAATTATAGAAGTATGATTTATGTTGGCTGTTTTTTGTTTTGTTTTGTTTTTTGGTACCAGGGATCGAACTCAGGACCTTGTGCTTGCAAGGCAGGAGGAGGTACCACTGAGCTAAATCCTCAGTCCTTATAGAAGTATAATTGAAAGTCAGGGATTGTGATACCTTCTGCTTTGCCTTTGTTGCCCAGAATTGCCTTTGCTATTCTAGGTCTCTTCTGGTTCCAAATGAATTTTAGGACTGCTATTTCTAATTCTGTGAGATATGCTGCTGGGATTTTTATTGGAACTGCACTGAATTTGTATAACAATTTTGGACATATAGGCATTTTCACTACATTGGTTCTTCCTACCCAAGAACAAAGGATATCTTTCCATTTCTGATATCCTCTTCAATCTCCTTTTTCAGGACACTGAGTTTTTGATGTAGAGGTCTTTTACTTCCTTCATTAGATTGATTCCTAGGTATTTCATTTTTTTGGATGCTATTATGAACGGGATTGTTTCTCTAATTTCTCTCTCCATGAGTCTGTTATTTGTATAAAGGAAGACTATTGACTTTTGAGTGTTGACTTTGTATCCAGCTATGCCACTAAATTTGGCTATCAAATTTGAAAGTCTTTTGGTGGAGTTTTTGGGGTCTTCTATGTAGAGTATCATGTCATCGGCAAATAATGATAATTTAACGTCTTTCTTTCCTATCCTTATTCCTTTTCTTTCTTTCTCTTGTCTAATTGTTTTCCGGCTAGTGTTTCCAGAACTATACTGAACAAGAGTGGTGACAGTGGACATTCTTGTCTTGTTCCTGATTTTAGCCTGAAGGCTTTCAACCTTTGTCCATTTAGTATGATGTTGGCTATTGGTTTGTTGGTCTCTTTTATCAGATTGAGATAAGGACCATCTATACCAAAACTGTTGGTGGGAGTTAGACTAGTACAACCACTGTGGAAATCAGTGCGGAGATTTCTCAAAACTGAAACTAGAGGTTCCTTTTGACCCAGGTGTACCTCTTCTTGGTATCTTCCCAAAAGAATTAAAAGCATCATACCACAGCAATATATGCACACTCATGCTTACAGCAGCATAGTTTGTAATAGCTAAATCTTGGAAACAGTCCAAATGGCTATCAACTGATGAGTGGATAAAGAAGATGTGGTTTTTTTTCATACAATGGAGTACTACTCTGCCATAAAGAAGGATGAGCTTCAGACATTTATAGCTAAATGGTTGCACCTTGAGACCATACTCTGAAGTGAAATAAGTCAGACACACGTGTTTAAATACTGCATTGTTTCTCTAGTGTGAGAAACTGAAAGTGGAAATAAGGACTGAAATGTATAATGTATGTTAGAAAATGGGAAGAAAGTTTTCGAATGGGAAGGGGAACAAGGGAGTAAGGAGGGAGAAAGGAAGGAAGGGATAAGAAAAAATGAAAATAGAAGGAAACAATAGAGACAAAGCTTTTGTACATAGGGAGAGGAGAGGGCTTGGCGGGGTGATAAAATTTATTTTAAGGAAAGAATTATAGAAAATATGAAATGTGCCCAACCATTCTCAGTGCTGTAATTGTGCTTTCTGGAACTCAGCACTTGACTTTGGCTTTAATGAACACGGTAGGCAACTCAAAATCTCCTGTGAAATGTGCCTCATCTTTCATTCTATTGTTGTTAGAGTACTTTGTACAGAGTATCTCTTCATGCTACCCAGAGCTCAGATCAGACCAATTCAATCCCAAGAAGCCAAGATCAATTCTGAATCCCTACAGGAAACATGGCAATTGCTACATGGGATACCTGAACAGAAAGGGATCTGGACATCACTTATGCTCACTGATCTCTTCTGGGGTATGGTCCATTCTCCTTTACCACAATTTTGTGATCCACTTTAGCTTCTGATCAATTAGGCCACTCATGCAACCTCTCTTTGGCTACGTTTCCAATTGTAGGTCTCAAAATTTTAACAGCACCAGAGTCACCTGGAAGGTCTATAAAACTCGTGGTGCTGAGCTATACTCTCAGAGTTTCTGATTAAATATATCAGAAGAATCGTTAAAAAGTTTCGAGGTGGTGCTGACACTACAGGTCTAGGGACCATAATTTGAGAACCATAATTATATCTGTCTCTGGCCATCCTATATTTTAGAATACTTAGGGCTGGTGGCCCATTACCCATAGCCAAAAAGGGATGCAGCCCAACACTTGGCTATTTATCACCCCACCACTTCTGCAAATTTTACAGGTAGAACAGAATCAGAGACTCTGATGAGTCTAGTTTACAAAATGTGAGACAAAAGTTAATTTGTAAGTCAGATACTTGCCATAGTGGATTCTCAGATGTTGACCTCACGTTGTACATTAATAGAAATTATAAAACATAGCAGAAACATGTTGAAGAATATTATACTGATGAGAAGGCACAATGTTCTGACTCACATTGCCTGGAATTCTCTTTTCAGAGAGATTCTTCAAGTGAAGTCATGATGAGCTGTGGCAAACTTGCAGCCCTGATGGCCAGGGAGATAGACTCAAATGTATCAATAGAATCAGAATCAGAACAGACAAAATCTTACAGCAGCTTTAGATCAGTATTCCTCTATGTGGATACATTAACTGGGAGTTATTCACAAATAAGTTATCAGTGCCCCCACAACACAAAATATTGAGGTTTTTTTCAGGTCAAATACAGTCACATTGTAGACACTTAGTATTTGATCAGCAAGTATGTGACCACCATCCTTGATTTTTTTTTTTTTTTTTTTTGGTACCGGGGATCGAACTCGGGTCCTTGTGCTTGCGCAGCAGGCTGCGAAACCACTGAGCTAAATCCCCGGCCCATCCTTGATATTTTTGTAGTCACTTAGAATACTTTCATGAGCATTTTCTGCCTCAATGTCAGAATGCATGAAACTTGTTCTCATGTCATTTTTCAGCTTTTCTGATTCAGGCGAACAACGTTGCAGCCAAGTTGTAAAGAAAAGAAAAGAAAAATCTAACTCCTAAAATAATGTAAAAGTATAACTTCTTTTCCTTATTCCTGAAGAACTATGAAGTGGATCCATTGACCACAATGACCACTTCTTTAAAATCTCTTTGTCTCTTTCCACTTGCTTTTTCTTAAAACCCTGGAGCTGCTATCAAACCTATTTTTATAATCCCAAGAAAATGCTTTCCCACAGGATGGATCCACATGTCTCTCAGCTACATACCCTTCATCCTTCTCTGTATCAAGAACCCTCCTGAGGCAGGATTGCAAAGGATTCTGTAATACCGTTTCCCCCTAAATACAAAATTTAATTCAGGGAGTTTTATCCACACCTCCCCAATAATAAAGACATCATTTGCTTTTGCTTGTAAACATTTTAATTAAGTCACAGCTGAATCTCTCTTTTGTAGATAGGCACAAAAAGATCAGGCTCATTTACATGGTAGAAACAATCATTAGTTTTCCAAGTACGACTTAATTTAGAAGCAAGAATTTTCTTCTGCCTTGCACTATGCACATGTGTTCCTTTCTCCACACATTTTCAATTCTCAAATTCTTAAGCACAGTAAGTATATGGGAAAGGGAGTGTTTTTTAATGTAGGGGAAAAAATCCAGACAACTTCACAAATTTTTCTCAAGCCTTCTGACACTCCCTTTAGTGCAGTCGAGGTGCAGCTGCCTTTGAAGGATGAGATGGGTGCTATGGGCAGAGGCCATACTGCAGCCAGCTCCGAACTGTCTCAGTCAAAAGCTGAGGCTGCAATCTGCCTATTTTGAACTTATCAAGCAATGAAAGAATGATTTAGTTCTATCTCCCTCAGCGAAAAACTCTGTTTACTCATTTAATAGCTCAAGAATAAGGCAGTATCCAAAGCCAGGGTCAAAATATGGGGATAGGATGTGAAAGAGAAAGCTTCAAAACTAACTTACAAGCTAAATTTCGTTACTGGCATCCAGATGACAAAAATAATAATAGAATGTGGAAATGAGACTTCTACTGAAAATGGAATTATGTATGGAACCTCTTATTCTGAGTTAAACAGGCTTGGAAAGAACACCGGGTTCCTGGCAAGTTTGTCAAACCATGAACTTGTCTCGTGGCTGTTTCCTCAGTTGCAAAATGTAAAGTGAATGTGAGAAAAGAGGAGAGATGCTCTGTCCTGGCCATGAGCCACCCCAAATATTGATGACTCCTTGAGTGAATTAACTTTTTAAGCCTTTGTTCCTGCTATTTTCTCAGTCTGGAACACTCTACATCCTCTTGTTCAGGTTAGCAAATTCTTTATCTTTTCCATTTCAGTTTAGGCATCGTGTATGCCAGAGAACCTCCCCTATTCTTCTTTAAATTAGTTGAAACTGCTGCTAGGGCCTATTTCTGTGGCACCAAACCCTGACCTAACACACTTCTGTTCCTGCTTGTGAATTACCTTTCTGCTCAGTGGTAAATTCCATGAGAGCAACAATCCTCTCTACTTTCTTCACTGTGTTGAACAAGTGCTTAGCACAAATGAGCCAATAAGTAGAGTTTTGGTTTTGTTCTCAGGCTATTCAGAGAAAAAAAGTTTAAAAATATTTCTATACATAGTTACTTCATATATATATATACACACACATATATATTTACATATTATCACATGGTTGGAATTAGACTTTACATACTTTCTTATATATAATTTTGTACTACTTCATTTGGTTTTTGTTTTTCTTCTTAGTTACTATTTACTTGTTTCTCCTCTGTCCCCAGCTGCTATTCTAGGAAAGAACTTTGTAAAATTCCAAAGCTCTCTGTTTAAAATTTTTCATAATTCTTGCTTTACATGTTTATTTCTAGAAACTATGCTTGCAGGAGTTCTGAGATCTGTGGCTTCAGCATCAAGGTCATGGGAAAATTCTAACTGTTCTGAAAGAGATTCCTGGTGCCTTTCAGTAAATATATGCAAATCCTCTAGTGAGCCAATGCTGCATCACCTTGGCTTATCATACTTCTCTCTAAAATGCATAGCCACAACATGCAATTTACATTTCAAATATCCACTTTGTTTTGGAATTTATTTCTATTTTTCTTAGCAGTGACAAGTTCCTTAAAATGAAAAAAATAGAACAAGCATTGCTAGGAAGAAATTGAAGCATGAACAAGGCAAAGAGAGAAGAGAAAAAATACCTCCTTTAAGTGCATTCAAGTCTCCAGGTACAGGTTATTCAGAAAAACTTACAAATTGATCAAGGAGAGAAACATGTTTGAGAGAAACATGAACAAATATAAATCTAATCCAGAGACAGAGAAGTGTCCTTCAGATTTAAAGATCAATGATCACTAAGAAGATTGTAGTATTTAAAGGTTAAATAGCTAATTGTGAACATCTGAGGCAGAAAAGCTTTTCTTGATCCCAAAGGAGCTTCTTTAAAATCAAGTGATACACAAAGACAAGTTCAATTTCAGCAAATTTCTTGACAAAATTGGCTATCGTTAAGACCTGAATGATAAACTGAAAATTATATAAAAAGTGAGGTGAATTCAATGTGCACCAAATAAACATATTAAAGGGAATTGCCTAGTGGATTCCTGTTTAATGGATCCATGTCCTGTGAAAGGCATGAAGAGTCTCCCTGCCATGTTAGAATGCTCATCCTGACCGACGTCATGTTTATGATGATTTACACGACATTTTTCGAAACTTCCAAAAACCACCAAACATGTTGGTTAATAGAATCAAGATTAGGATTGAGAAATATTTTTAACAGGCAATAAAATATAATAGCTAACATTCCATAAACTCATGATTAAGGACACGTGTCTGAACTGTAATTTTGATTAATCAAATACTATACATGTTGATTTAGAAAAATAAGAAAATACAAACAAGCAAATAGAAAAACAAACTATCAATATAGTCATCATCAGGACTGCCTGTAAAAGCTGTGGTTCTTCTGAGCCCTTTGAAGTTCCCATTTCCTTGTGCCCTTTGAAGTGAGACACGAACTTATGGTTTACATTGAAAAACAAAATACCAGAAGTGTCATGTAGTGTGTGCAAGTTGTCCCAGCCTTTTGCCTTGCCTCAGTGGTGATGGAAGCTTCAAGAGCCTCCACTTGTTTATATCTCTTCGTGGGTATGGTGGGCAGATCTCTGCTCACAAACTGTGTTGCTAAGCAGTGTGAGAAAGAACTAACATTTTGTTGCATTAGGTCATTGAGATTTGGGGATGATGGGCTACTGTGACATAATCTAGCCTATTTGGAGTGCTAAAACTAGTATTTCCCTGATATTTACTATATATGTATTACATACATGCTATAAAATGTCATCACATATTTTATAGCATATTGGTTCACTTCGTTATATTGTGAAATAAATACACTTCTACAACATCAATTTTAAAACTGAATAATAATAACAATGATCCATCATTTAGTCATGTTGCACACTACCCAACCAATCCCCTATTGTTAGAATTTTATTTTTCCTATTTTTATATTATAATTAGTGCTGTGATAACTTTATTTGTGTGCATCTTTAATATTTCCCTTAGGATAAATTAGGAAAAGTGATATTTGGGGAACTAAGTTTATTTTTTCTAACCTGTTTAGGATAAATTAGAAAGGTGATATTTTGGGAACTAAGTATTTTACTTTCTTAAACTTTTATTGTAAACATCAAAATTAGCCTACATAAGTAATAGAAATGTATGGTCCTACAAGCTGTGTGTGAGAAATCTGCTTTTCCAGATGCTTCTGTACTGAAGATGTTGGTCATTACTTTCATTTTTATTTTGGCCAGACTGGTTTTGCAGCTTTGGGACATTTCCATCACATATTTTAGTCCTGTTCATGTTCTTTGTTCATTTTTCTACTGATACGAGTTTATTTTAGTTGATTTGCAAGAATTTTGAGATACTAAGTCTTCTCACCCCTATTATATATCTTGCAAACATATTTCTCAGTTTTCTATTTACTTTTTATATTATTCATTATTTTTTTCTATATTAAAGCTTTAAAATTTAGTTAGCAAAATCAAGCAGTCTTTCCTATGTGGCTTATGTTTTAGTCATGTTCAGAATATCCTCCCAAATCTCCAAATAAATTTGACACTTTCAAATGATTTTTTTCTAGTATTTTATTACTTTTTTATGTATGCATTTTAATTCATTTGGAATTTATTTATGAATATTAGATGACAGAAATTCTTTTCTTCTCTTGCCGCCCCCTCAAAAAGATCCAATAGTTGGGCCAGGGATTTAGCTCAGTGGTTTCATTGCTTGCCTTGCAAGCACAAGGACCCAAGTTCGATCCCTGGTACCAAAAAAAAAAAAAAAAAAAAAAAAAAAAAACACAAAGTAATGTTAAAAAGATCCAATAGTTTGTAAGTGTGTGTGTGTGTATATATGTGTGCATGTGTGTGTGTTTATGTGTGTGTTGTCTGTATTGGTTTTGGTTATGTTTTATTCATTCATTTATTTATTTATTTATTTATTTATTTATTTTGCTGTGCTAGGGATTAAACTTAGGACCTGTCACATGCTAGTTAAGAACTCTACTACTAAACTATTCCAGAACCCTAAGAACCACAGTTTTAAACTGAAAATTCAAAGAAATAGTTTTAAACTGAAAACGAACAAATTAATGCATTTTTAAACTTCCTTGAGAAAATTTAAGATACACAAAAAGAAAATAATAATTCTATTGCATTTTCTCTCTGTTAGACTTCATCTAAAATTAAATCGGTACATTGCTAATTTAGTGGATAGTCAGAGAAGGGCTACCAGAATGAGGGTGGTTGGTACTTTGGTTCACAAACTTAATTCTTTCCACGATTCTGGTCACAAACCAAATCGGACGGGAACCAAATAAAAATTCCCCATAAGGTCAACATTGAACCTATTGAATTTGATTTGGTTCTCGTTCAATTTGACTTGCAACTAGAATCATGGAAAGAATTAAGTTCGTGAATTGAGGTACTTTTGAAGAACAATTCAAAGAATGTCTTGCTTGGAGAAGACCTTTATACTAGCAACGTAGATTGTATTGAGATTTAGGAAGGACTGTCATGCACTAGATTCATTCTATGTCAGTCTATTCATAGATGTAAGCACTTGATGCAAATAAATTATAGCAATTCTTATTTCATTAAAATCAAGTATTTTATATCAATAGGATCTATTAAAAATAAAGTATTGACATTCTCATTACTGGAGTTATTCAAACAATAACTAAATGCCACTCTATCAGGACATTTGTAGAAGACATCCTTGCTTGGGTCAGGATATTAGACTGATGAGCTCTCAAGTCCCTTCCAAAACTTAAGATTTTTATGATTCTAGGCTGTTTGACCTGCCTTAAGAAAACTACCCAATAAGTTATCTTCGTTACATTAAAAAATTTAGCTCAATTCTGATTAAAGGTGTAAACTCAGACCATCAACACTAGGAAGAAGAATACTAGTTACAGGATTAATGCACTAACCCAGTCCTTATACCCTTATACCCAGAAACTTGAGCAATTCACTTATCTTGCCTGGACTAAAATTTGTTATTCTAAAATGAGAGAGTTAAACTAAACTAATAGTAATAGATGATTGGAGGGTTCCATCAAAGACAAAGGTATTGTAATTCTGTGTAATAAATAGGTGGGATAACATACATAATCAGGTTTCCAAATAGAAACTCATACATCTGCTCTCGTAAATGGTCATTTTAATGCCTTATCTTGTTGACAGCCTCTGAAAGTAAAAACCAGAGATTAAATCCAAAGTTCACATTCATCAAAAAAACCCCAAAAAAACTAACTAACAAAAAATCTAAGAACTTGTTTTGAGTCATGTATTTGCAAGGCACCAGAAATTAAAATGAAGTCTGTACTTTGTTCAAAGATCTCAGTTTAGTAGTGATGACAGCCTAGTAGACCAATAATTACACCATTACCTGATAATTGGGTTGGACATCTTTCACTGCCATAGTGTCAGAGATAGATGCAGTCAATCCAAGGGTCCAAAGCAAGGGTCTGAATGACACTGAAGGTTCTTTCCAATCTACCTGTTGCTCATGCTCCTAAATCACACACCCTTCTAGCCAGTAGTTATAAAAAGACAAATGCGGAGTAATTCCCTCAAGGTTCAAGATAGAGTTACTTGGGCCGGGGATTTAGCTCAGTGGTTCTAGTGCCTGCCTTGCAGCACAAGGACCTGAGTTCGATCCCTGGTACCAAAAAAAAAATTAAAGAAAAAAAATAGACTTACTCACAAATGCTTGTTTAAAATTAAGGAAGCTTGTGGGGTAATTCATAATCTCCAAAAATTCTTTCTGACAATGACCTTTGGTGGGACATTTTCTATTGTGTTTCTCTCCTTCCTCAGAAATATCCCATTTCTCCTGCTTTCTTGGTTTTTATGTCTACTAGAGATCAGTATTAGCAGCCTGGTTGGCCTTTAGGTCCTCCACAGGTTACTGAAGAAACTGCAGCTTATAGTTCTTGACCTCGTGACTTCAGGTTACTGAACATGAATGTGTTCTCTATTTAAAAAGCTTGATAATTCACTTTTTGGGAAAATTTACTGTATGCTCTATGGCATGATGTGGGATCAGAATGTCTTTACAGAGTAGTTCATTTTAAATCAAATGGTCTTATAAGTGAGAGGTTCTTCTTTGGCTTCTGACACCTTTCTTCACTTAAATTTCAAATCCTAGAAGTAAGAGTTTCTTTAACTTTCATCCACACTCTTTTTCTGACCTTTCATGGTATAAAACTGTAGCCTACCACCTGCCACAGATTAGAACACTTAAATTAGAATCTGGGTGCTCAGTTTGTTTCTACAAATTTTCAAAGCCATGACTGGCTGCCTGGGTAACTCTAGGTTTCCTTCCCTTTGTTCTGTGGGGCTCTGCTTTTGTGCTTTACTTCTCCCTCTGGTCCACTTCACCTCAAAAAGGACATTGGCCCCCAGGGGAAGAAGGGGTGGCATTCCACAACCGTGGGCCAAAAGAAAGGGCCACCCAGGATCAATCGCTGGCAGTCCAAACAAGCTGTTCAGGGGGGACCCAACACAATTACATATTTGTCTAAAATAGAGCACCAAGTTAAAGACACAGCAAATACTCTTTTTCTACAGTTTTCAACCAAATATAGACTTTAAACCACCAAAATAAAACTGTGAGAAAAAAAAATCAGTAAATTGTTCAGTATTAGAAATAGATGGCTCTGGCTGGGGATTTCACTCAGTGGTTCTGCCTCCCGCCTCGCAAACAGAAGGACCTGAGTTCTATCCCTGGTACTCAAAAAAAAAAAAGAGAGAGAGAATATAGAAATACATGGTAAGAAATCTTCCAATCTAGCAAAGACTAGAACAAGAGCATGAATGGGAAAGAGATCAAGAGTTCTGTAACAAATGGGCTCTTCACTTTAACCGTGCAGATCACTTCATGTAGTCTAACCCACTAGGGTCACTGATTTCCAAGAAGAGAACTGGTAGGATTTTTCAGCCCTCAATACGTTTAAAAAGTAAGAGAAAGGAGGGCCGGGGATTTAGCTCAGTGGTTTCGCCACCTGCTGCACTAGCGCAAGGACCCGAGTTCGATCCCTGGTACCAAAAAAAAAACAAGAATAAGAGAAAGAAACTTAAGTATGGCAAGTGTAGGCACCCATTATGCTGCTTTCTTGCTAATGGCATTTCAAAGTGGTAGTTTACATAGATATTTCCCCATTGCTTATGAATTCGTGGGTGTAGATGTATGCAGTTATCTTCCTGTGGCAGAAAAATAAAATTGGCATACAAATGAACTCGGTCCATGTCAGAAGTAGAATCTGAAACTCATGAAGGTCAGCCATGACATTTAATGCCAACACCTTCATCCTCCAAAGATGGAAAAGCCCCCCGGGGGGGGGGATATGTTAATATTATTTTAAATGGCATTAATTAATTGAATGTTCCCCAAATGAAAAGAAGACCCTCTAATGGCCCTTTTGGTCTTCTCTTATTTATCTTTTTCATCTATCTATCTTTTATTTTTCCTCTCTGAACACGGTCTGGAGTGAGACAGTAAAATTAGAACAGCTAAACCTAAACCCAGAAGGCTTTAAAAATAACAAAGAGGGCTGACTCTATAGCTCAGTGGCAGAATGATTTCCTGCTATGTATGAGGCCCTGAGTTCAATCCCCAGCACTGAAAAAAAAAAAAGAGGAAATTAAGTATTATAAAGGCTGAGGCAGGAGGATCATAAATTCAAGCCAAGCCTGAGCAGTTTAGCAAGACCCTGTCTCAAATTTTTTTAAAAAAATTAGAAAGGTCTGGGGTCTTTTGCTCAGTGAAAAGGTCCTGGGCTCAATCCCCAGTATCACAAATAAACAAAAAAAAATGAAAAGGATAACTTAGGGAAAAGCACACAGCAGACTCACAGGTGCTCAATAAAGAAGAGCTCATCATTCTGTCCCTGTCAGCAGAGGGAAATCATTGCAGGCCAGTCAGCCAAGAAAGAATAGTATAAGTCCTATGGTAGGTTCTTTCCTTGCTGGAATCAAACTAGTGAGAAAGGAAGGTCACATATAAAATTTTTTGTGACTCTTTCAGAGCCTGGGTTTATTTCTCCCAATCTTCACTGCAGGTTTCTGATTTAGGCAGTGGGCAAAACAATGCTTGTCATTCCTGAGATCTCCTCACAATTGAGAGAGTTCTATTTAATAATGGATTATGGTGTGGCATGAGATTAGGAATTCCTTTGAAGAAGAGACTATAGACTTCAGCAGAACATCTTATTAGGACACATTCTTAGGTATAATAAGATGATCTGTGGAGACTAGGTAGTAATTTGTTCAACCAACAATTAATGAAGTATGACTCATAGCTGGTTCCACAATGAACTGACACTGTATCTTCCTGTCTGGATAACTTTTAGAGTCTATATGAACAAAATGGCTTATCTATAAGTATATCCTCTAACTGAAAAATAACAAACAACACGTATTCACAGGCAGGCATGTGTTATAGTAACTCTGAAGACCTCACAGAATACCTCTGAATATTAAGCTTCCCTTATCAAAAGCAAAGGCCATTTTACAGTTAGAGAAGGGCCAAGAGAGAGATTCCTGCTGCCATATCAGTATGGGGGCTCACTGTTGCCCTTTGACCCTGACCAGGCTTTGGAGTTAGATGCTCCTGAGTTCCAATTTCTTTATTACATTTGCGGATTTAGGAAAGTTATTTAACTTTTCTAAGATGCATTTTTCTCATCTGTAGAATAGTCATGATAATATAGTACTGCCTCGGTTTATGAACTTAATTTGTTTTACAATTTGGGGAAGGTGGCTACTTTATGTTTGTATAGGGAAGATGACCATGGTCATGTTTGTCATGATGTGGAGTTTGCAAATGGAAGCAAAATTTTGCCAAATCCTTCTGCTTGTTCTCAAACAAAAATGTTCATGAACCAAGATATTACTGTTATCTTACTTCATACAGTTAAAAATTATATGAAATGATGCATATTATATATTTAATTCATAGCAGAGGTCAATTCTATGAGGAGTATTTTAAAGTGATTATTACTATTGTGCAAATATGACCAAGCTGTTGTCACTAAGGCTACTTGCCCTGAACAATTTTGTTTTATCCTTATTTTTAGTGAGTTGAATATGAAACTGTATCCCTGAAAAATCTCAAGAACAATGAATTGTTTGAGTTTCACCACCACAATATTGTGAAGTCCGTGATTCTCACACATTAGAGACTATCCAGCCAAAGCCCCTCCAGAATTTTGGGATGGGCTTCTATCACCACCAATGATTCAATCACATCTCCATGGCCTTGAAGACCCTGTCTGGGCACAAGGTCTTCAAACTGACTTGGAATTTTATTCACTCAAAAGCGTTACAGCTAGTCAGCTTCCAGGAGGTAGAAGTCTTGCCTTCTAATGTTTGTTCCTGCTCAGAAATAGGCCATATCCTAGGCTTTCATGACTCTGAAGATCCCATAGAATATTGTTTTCCTTATCAAAAACAGAGCCCATTTATCTTCCTTTATCAGAAATAAAAACCATTCTCTACTTACAGAATGGCCGAGAGAAAGGTTCCTGCTACCGCATCACTGTGGGCTCACTCTGTTGTCCTTTGACCTCAAGCAAATATTGACCTCAAGACTCAATATATCTCCTTTCTGATCACTAGAGCAGATTTACTCAAACTCCTTAAACTCCTCTGATGAGTGTCTGTCTTAACATCCTACATTCTTGATAAGCTTACTATTTACTTTCAGAAGTTTCCATACACATAATTAGTGGCCTCTTCACACTCTCTTCACTGTACTTAAGACATAGGTACTCTAAGTAGATTGCTGAGTGACTGCAGTTCAGGAGTTACCCTTGACAGTGAACTAATTGATACTTTTAGCCACCTAACCACAGTGTTTGACCAACTGACATAACCTTTCACAGATGCAGTAAGACATTTTGCTTGGTAACATGAGCAGAATGTAAGAAAAGCTGCCTGTTTAGGATACTGTGAACATAAAACAATAAATAAGAGGACACCACAGTAACAAAACAGTCTCTAGGTTAAACACTGTTCTGGTGTAATTGGATATATTTTTCACTTGTTTGCTTCTTTTTGTTTATTAACAAAAAGCCTGATTATTGTAGGGCAGTACAGTCATACATAGAAGCAAATTTAAAAATGACACATTTTTCAGAAATCCACTGATATCTGTTATTAATATTGTAAAATGTAACCTCTTTGTATTTTTTAATGTACATATTCATTTTATAAAAATGGTGTTATGGTGAGCGTGTTGACTTGTAACCTGTTTTTACCTAACATATTATGAATATTCCCCATAAATATTTCTCTGTGAGATGACCTTAACTAATAATCCCTTTTACATGTGTACCACAATCATTTAACCTGTTCTGAAACAACATTTATAGAGTTTCCATGTTTTCAGTGCTATAAAAATAGTCTGATGATCAACATTGCACGTAAATGTTTGTTCTTAGCCAATATTCTTCTCTTACAATAAATTCCTAGATTCTATATTGACTGAGTAAAAGGCTATGTGCAACCTTTCACTCACATGGATAGTGCTTCTATCAACATTCCTTGTAGGACTCCTATTGAACCAATGCAATAGTTTGTCTCCCAAGAATGGCTTTTCTGGGTCCTAAATATATGACAATACAGTATCTCAGTTTTCCCTGGTCACATCCATTAATGCCTGCTGATTTTGGTACTCACCCTGCTAATGCCCCTTTTTTATTCTAAAAAAGTCTTTAGGCTCTATATTGTCATCCTAATTATGGAGTCCATAGCTACATGCCTTTAGGAAACAATCCCAAAACTAAATCCCAAAGTTGATAGCCAACTCAAAGTCCCCTAGTAATGCATAAATTATGCAATGAATCTACATCCCCTCTGATAATTGGTGTTATCAGACTTTTTCACTGTTGATCAATGAAATAGCTATAAAGTTATATTTTATTATAATCATGATTTACATCTCTTGATTACTAGTGATGCTAAATGTCATTTCACATTTTGGTTAGTCATATTTATTTCCTCTGTTTCATAAAAGGGAAAGCATGGGGTGAGAAATATGATACTCAGTTTACTTCAGATAAGAGGGAAATGGATGAAATGTAAAGAACTGATAGTTAGATATCAGTTATCATGAAGAGCTGAGCATTTGTTTGGAGTGGTATTCTAAGGATTAATCACAATCTAACAAACATGCAAGCAAATAAACAAATGCAGGCCATGTGTCTGCAATGAATGAAAACGATGATTAATTCATTTCTGTGCCCCAGAAATCCAATGAAGAGAAGAGATAACATAAACATTTGGGAGTTACTTATGGACTTCACCAGATCTGCCTTTAAGAAAGAACAAATACTTCATTTTCTCACCCACATGTATGAAAAGTGACTATTTCTCTGTCTTCTAAATTGTTTTGTGAATCTAAAGTAATTGGATTGGATCCACCAGGCCGTGGAACCTCTGTACTGAATCTATGTGTGGCAAGGCATTTGATAGACCCTTACCATGCTCCGCCTTGCCCAAGGCCTGCCCACTTTGGTGAGGTGTTGGGGGATGGGATGTGAATCAGGAGGGGTGGAAACATCAGGAATGCCTCTGGCACCATTGGCTGTGATGACTCCCACATGTGAAGAAGGCCACATGTTCTCTAGCTGTTTCCATGTTTATTCTAGCCACAGCCTTCTTTTCAGTACCATTTTTTCAAAATTTATTTCCAATGCAATTTTTAAAACTACCAGTTCTCCACCACCATCACCACGAATAGTAAGAAATACTGTTTGCTTTTTGTTTAAGATGCCACAAGTATCAGTTATATAAATAATAGTAACTCCTCAGCCCTCAAATGCAGTTACATTTCTTTATTTTCAAGAATTTGATAAGCATACTTATTTAGGTCATCACCTCCTAGTCATGTGAAATAGGATTCAGTAATATTTAAGGTTCCCCTCTTCCTCTCAAAGATGATATGAGAATGGAGATGGCCAAAGAGAGGATTCTCTCTCTAACAGAGAATTCAGTTCATCACTGAAATGTACATAGTTCAAGCCCTGAGGTCCATCTGAATGCAGTTGTCTCTGTACTGTCTGTGGCAAGCTGGAGCTGGGGACCTCTGTGAAGGTTCTCCACACAGGTGCTCATCATACCTACTCAAAAGTAAATGTAAAAAATAAATATAAAACCATCTACCTTCACACACCTTCAAGTCTTGGGAAATCTCACTCTCTTTCCCACCCATCACCCATTGGAGCTCCCTCCTTCAGTATGCTTCAGTTTGTGTAGTCTTCCTAAGTAAAGGTTTATTTACTTGAGCAAGAGGGAGAAATAGAAAACTCTTCAGCGTTACAGAGTCTTCCGGAATAGTGAGGGGAAAGTAAACAAAATCTAAAAGAAAACAAGGAAACGAAATCCCAGAGGCATTTAGACCTTGTCCTGTTGATTCTGCCCTCAAGATATATATAAAAAAAAGAATCCCTCCCACTCTTTACTGTTCCTGTGCCGTCTCACATAATTCAAGCCATCATCAGCCTTACACTGTCAGTAGTAGTATTACCTTAAACAGATCCCCTGAAACCACACTTGCTCACTTCTAACAGCACTAACACTTTTCCACAGAGGAGCCAGGGGAAGATTTTTAAAACACAAACCTAACTGTGTTATAACCCTAAACAGTTAGAAATAGAATAATAAAATTTAGAATCCATATCGAGGACTGCAAAGCCTAAAGGTTTCCATATTTATTCCCTGTTACTCTTCTCTAGGTTCTTGACACAAACATATTTGTTTTTAAACTCCCTCTAGCTCTTTTTAACCTCAGCCTTAGTGTCTTTCTGCCTGAAATCATCCTCTCCTAACTGCTTCTCTTTCACGCCTCATGTGTTTGCCAAATGTTACTTTCTCAGAGAAGACTTTCATTATGGCCATAACCTAAATGAGTGACCTTATTCTGGTTTCTCATTTGTTATTTATTGTCTTTCTTGACATTATCACAATCTGTCACCATCTATGTGCTGGTATGATCTTTATTCAATATCTGCTTCTCCCACTGACTATATATATTACCAGTGCCAAACTAACAATAGACACTCAAAAAATTAATAAATGATGAAAGATACCAAACTTTGAACAGTGTAAGTTCTCTTTAGGCAGATACAAACAGTAGACAAAAATAATTATTGAACAGCCCTAACCGTTTCTAATTCCCATCTCAGACACTGGGTAACTAGAGACCCAGTCAATACCGTATTATTTCTGTTTCATATTATTGTTGACTGCCATACTTGAAAGCAATTCAATCCATGTGTAAGGATTCCAGAGGACATCTAATGTAAGACAAAGGGAACCAATGCCTTGGTTCTATGTGTGCCACCCTCTGTGCCTTTAAAAAAAAAGTCTGTTTTATGCGTTATGTTTCTTGATGCTTGGGATTCCTCTGTAAATCTGGCAAATATGTTTACAAGCACCTCCACAGCCCCTCTCTGTCATCACCTTCACCTTGTATTCATACCATTTTGTAACCGAAAACAGTATACAAAATCCCCTAAACCTTACAGACAACAGTTAGAAGTCTCCCCAAGACAAAATGATTTGCCCATAGCTGGTTAGCTATGATCATACAATTGAAGAGAAATAAAAAACAAGGTGAGCTACATGGGATTACATAGCTATAATCCCAGCACTGTGGGAGGCTGAAGCAGGAGAATCACAACATCAAGTCTGGTCTGGGTAACCTAGTGACTTAGCAAGATGCTTTCTCAAAATTAAAAAATGAAAAGAAAAGGCTGGGGTTGAAGCTCAGTGTGAAGACCTTGAGTTCAATCTCAGTACTGAGAAAAAAAAATCTTGGGCTGGGGATTTAGCTCAGTGGTTTTGCCCCCTACTGTGCAAGTGCAAGGACCAGAGTTTGATCCCCAATACCAAAAAAAAAAAAAAAACTTTAAAAAGTGTGGTTCTAATAATACAAACTGGCTCCCAATTTTTCTATTTAAATAAGAAGTAGGAAACATTACACATCAGAGAGTATTCCAATTTTTCAAGAGAGTTTTTAAAAATTATTATCAAGCAAAGAAAGAAGGATATAAAACCTAAAAGGATTTTTAAGAACAAATCATTCAAGCGGTTGGAGGGAGGGCAGAGAAAAGGGGAAAAATAAGAACCAAGAGAGATTATGTAAAGGTACAAATTTCCAGTGATGAATGACATTATATTGTACCCTAAAATGTACCAATAAAATACAATTTAAAAAAAAAGAAAAAACCCAAATCATTCTGTATAGGAAAATCTTCACATGTTCTAGGCTTGTTTACATTTATTTTCCCTACTGCTTTCTGAAATCAAGTAAAATTAAATAAAAAATTATCTGGATCATAAGTCTCCAAGAAGCTATTACGACATTCATTTAAAATGTTATCTTCTCTTTAATGTGTATAATTCCAGGCTCTGGTTTTTCATGTTATCAATACATTCCATCAATTCCAAAGCATGTAAGAATTCCTACTATGCCAAGGAGGATTTCCTGGGCTTCTTGAGGACCAGGAAAGTGAGGACTCTGGAGTCAGGTTTAAGGAACTGGTGAAAGAAACTCACACAGACAAAAAGTTATGCCCTCACCCGCTATGATGTCAGCACAATTTACACAGGTCTGTATAAGCATAAGGGTAATAGTATTTTCTGAATTTATTGTTGGAAACAAAAAGCATTTATTCATCATAGGTTTTTACCTTCTGTATCCCAGTGACTCTGTTGTGGACTACGCATTGTCTTAACTTTCCCATCTCTAATAAAATCAAGCACTGGGGCTTTGGTAGTATGGCTCAATGGTAGAGTGCTTGCCTAGCAGGAGCAAGGGCCTGGATTCTACCTCTAGCAACAAAAACAAAAACAATATCAAAAACATTACGTTGAGTTTTCTTTTCTACTACTGGACTCCAACCCTGTTTATTTTAAGAACTCTCCAGTTTCTTCATAGACATCTGTTGTAATAGAGCAGTATCTGTTGTAATAAAGTTCATGCTAAATTCAAGTTTAAAAGGAAAATTTCATGAGATTTTTATTCTTTCAACCAAAGGTCCCTTTAACTTACTTTTATGGAGATTGAGTATATATCAGGCATTTTATAAATTACAAATTGATTAAGATACAGTATCTGATTTAAAGGAGCATAAAAAGTGAGAGGGAAGGAAACAAGTTCCTAAATGTATAAACTCTGCGTTTAAAAAATCATATAGGGGATGCGAGAACACAAAAAAAGGTAATTAACTTAATCCAGAGAAAGGATCAAGGAAGAATTTCAAGTAGTCATAACAATCAGAATGAAAAAGAAGTATCAGCTGGTACCAGTACCAGAGCATTTTGCATGACCTAGAAGTAAAGAATATTAGGTGTAGAAGCAACTTGAGAAAGTATTAAGTAATATTAATCATCTCATTTTAAAAACATAAACTTGTTAAACACACGGCTTGTGGTGTCAGGTTGAGGGGCCGGTATAGAATAGACACTTTAATATTGTTCCCTCTAGTACTGGCTACATAATTTACAGGGCTAGAGGAAAATGAAATATAGGGCCTTTTGTTAAAAAATTACTAATAATTTCAAGACAGCTGCAATAGAATATTAAATGAAGCAGGGACTTTCTGAGCGCAGGGCCTATGCAACTAAAATCCAGTTCTCAGGGCCAGGAGTCTAGCTCAGTGGTTTCGCCACCTGCTGCGCAAGCGCAAGGACCGGAGTTTGATCCTCGGTACCAAAAAATAAAATAAAATCCAGTTCTCAGGCCTCCCTCTTTCCTCTTAGCTAGGTCCTTAGAGTAGAGGCAGAATCTAAATAAGGACTCAAATCCCCTCATGCCTTCTGCTCTTCAGAGTTAGGACAAAGAAAGCAGCAATGACTGTCAATGCCTGTACCAGGTATAACAGTAAATGTTCCTGTCTTCTTTCTGCATGTGACTGCCTAATTCTGTTTTTTTTAAGTGCAAGATTGAAGTCAGACTGTTGTTCAAAGAGTTAAGTTACCCAGGCCTTTAAGCAATAGGGTAGGTCATGAATTGCACTTTTCTCCTTTTATTTGTGCATATTGCACAAAAATCTATTTATAATGTAATTTTTAAAAAAATGATTTCAGTAAGAATAAGTCCAACAGGAAAGCATGCGTCTAATAAGGCTGCTGGTATAATCAGCTCTTCTTTCACATATCTGGACAAAGACCTCTCAAAATTTAAAAAAAACTCATAAATAGTACATTCACCTGTTTGTTTTCTTAATTGAAGGGAGGTGAACATCTCATTTATTTATACACGTTAGTTAGTAAATTTGTAGTTTTATTTATTCATGTAATAAATATTAATCAATGTGTCCCAAGAGCCTAGGACAAGATTGTTTCACAATAGGGCAAGTGATTGAATGAGTGAATGGTTAGTAGAATATTACTCAGCCATTAAAAGGAATTAAACTTTGATACATTACAACATAGATATACCTTGAAAACATGCTAGAAGAAGGCACAAAACATGATGTATGTTATGATTTTACTTACATAAAATGTTCAAAATAGACAAGTCCGATGGAGACGTAAAGTGCCTTGTCAAAGGGTGAGATGAGGGAAAGACGGGAAGCGACTGCTAACAGATATGTGTTTGTGTTTCTCAAGTCATGAAAATGTGCTGGAATGAGATAGAGATGATAGCTACACAGTTTTTATGAAAATAATAAAAATCACTGAATTGTACATGTTTAAAGTGTACAAAGTAAGCAAATTATAGTTTAATTTTTAAAATTTTTAAAGAACAAACCAAGATTGAGAAATTTAAGTAACTTTCTAAAACTCAAACTGCGGATTAAATGTGAGGCAGAGCCTGACATCAAAACTATTGGCTCCTTGCTGTGTTTTCTTTTCAGTACATCAAGTTATGAGCCAAAAATTTACAGAGTGCCACCAAATTTAAGGCTAAACTGACCACCGTACTTATATATAATAAACCCCACTTGGACCAAAGTGTAACCCTGTGGTAGCTGTACTTCACCTCCCGAGGCTCTGGCCTGTAAGGGGTTTAGTAGAAAGCAGAGGAGAGAAATCCCAGGAACAACAATGGTCCAGGAGTGGCCTCACTTTCTACCCAAGTGCCTTTGTGCCTCAGGTATTACCTGAGAATCCAAAATAACTAGCATCCCCTATTGTACTCTGCAATACTCTATGAGATCTTAGAACATTTATTTTCTGTTTTCTGAAGTCTAATTTATTTCCCAGCTAGCATAGAACAAGGTGACTTATAACCTCTTGTGCAATGCTTGGTATTTGTCCTTCAGGACAACAAACATTAGGCCTCTTAATTTGACAAATAATGGAGTAACAATCACAACTTACCCTTGTTTGTGGATCCATGAAGGTTTTCTGAGGTTTCTTTTATTTTGTCAAATGCATTTATTTGTTACAGCATAGTGAGCCAAACATCATGGGTTATCTCCCTCTTATAGGCAAGGAAATAAGCATAGCACTCCATCTAACTTCTGGTTTATTATCCTCTCTTTTTCCCTTTCAAAGGAGTCAAATAGTCTTTCTTGCACTTAATTTTTTGCCCAGGAGTTGCAGTAGAGAATTAGGGGCATGGGTGGTGGAGACACATGGTGTATTTGTTCTGCCAGGAAAAGCTAAAGGTCACAGTCCTGTTCCCAAAGGATGGATTAATGGTCATAGCTAAATGCCAACACGACACTGGAAAAAGAAAAAGAGAGTAGAAATAGAAAATAAAGCAGTTATGAAGTATCAGGTAGCACCAAGGAAGTTAAATATTTAACTCCAAATGAGAGGAGGGGTGTTTGTTTTACACTCTTTGCACAAAATAAAAAGCACAAGTGTACTCTCTATGTTCGTAGTCTAGCTGGCCCAGTGCTCTGATTTTGAAATCAGTAGCCAGTTTTTGATTGCATGTGCTGCTTGCAAGGGGAGTATGGGAAAATACAGAGAAGAAAATGTCCACCTTTATGTGTAAAGTAAAGAAAACAGGCAACTAGCCACAGCTTATGTGGTTCTGCAGACTTTTGTTTGGGATCAGAGTGCCTCTCCGTTACTGACCAAGACGGAATGGAATGTACATTTTTGACTAATGGTTGTCTGCAATCTGAAGACTGGTTCTGGTCTAACCAAATCTCTCTGATTCCTGTGAGGTCCAGTCTGGTTAAGCCCAATAGGGATAACCCCTCCATGCACCGTGCAGAAGGAACTTCTGGGACATCTCAGGGACACTCCCATTCCCACTCCTTAGTCATTCCTGCAATTTGAGAGCACTTTAAATCCTGACACAGGCATTGGAATTCATTTTCAATGGACTCAATATAATTGAATGGAATATCATCTCACCAACTAGCAATCAGTGGCTACGGTACTGGAATAGGAAATCACGAACTTTAAAATCAAACTCATGTTCTCATACTTCCTTATTGTATGAAGGAACTGCCATGTACTCTTTGTAGAATCTGAAAATGCTAATGTATTGAACCTTAGTTTCCTTATCTATAAAAAATGGAAATGAAGATACCTTTTTTTTTTTTGGTACTGGGAATCGAACTCGGGTCCTTGCACTTGCACAGCAGGCAGCGAAACCACTGAGCAAAATCCCCAGCCAGATGATACCATTTTTGCATGGATTTGGATTTTTGGTTTTGTTGTGTATGTGTGTGACTGAGAATCAAACACAGGAGCTCAAGCATGCTAGGCAAACGTTGTACCACTGTGCCACATCCCTAGCCCCAAAAAGTGTTATTATAAAAGAAAATGAAATAAAGAATAAAATTTTTCAGTTTATAAATATTTCCGAACAAATTATAACTTTCTTTACTTCTTTACTATAGCTAGTGACTTTATGTCAAAGATTATCTTGAGAGTGGGGAGATTTTGAAGAATTGATCTCAAGTCAAATCTATGCAATCAATTTAATCATGTGACTTGATTAAAACTGAAACTCTTTACCTGTCCTCTGTCTACTCCGTTTTTCAAGCATTTTGTTTATTATTTCAACCATAAAGAGCATTTTTCTGATCACTCATTCTTGTATAAAATTTAATACCCCGATTATGTTATATGTATTTATTGCTGTTGTATAGCTGTGATTTGCACATTAACAAGAATAAAAATATTTCACTCTCCCAGGAACACATTTTCACAACTTTGGGAGTAATACTGTCCCCAATGAGAATGCATGGTTTATGCTATAAAAGTATTAGAAGACTGTGTGAGGGGATTTAAACACTTTAAAGAAAGTATTATTGAGTTCTATTTTAGAACAGACTCTTCCTGACATTATTTCATATTTATTAGAAGTGGAAAAGAATTAGCCAACTTTTAACTTTTTTTTTTTTTACTTTTTATGTTCATCCACGAAAGTCCTGGTCAACCTCTCAAACCAATGAATCAAAAAGGAAGGCTGGATGCAAGAAATTAAATGATGCTGTACCCTACTCAGAGTCCATTATGACTCACTATGTGCAGCACAAGTACACAGACAGTAGTGCTAAGCCTCCAAAAAGGAGCTCCACAGCAATTATCTAATTCATTTTTATATTACTGTATGTGAGTGTCCAGATTTTGTCCAGTTAAATGTCTACTTCTCTCTTAAAATTACAATCAGTGCTACTTTCATTTTAGTCCATATAAATGAAATACTTATGGAAGAACTTTACTAAATTGTAGTTATTTATTTGAATCTCTAACAGTGATGACAAGTAACCAAATTAATTAGCACATAGAGCTTCTAAAACATAGGTCATATTTTTCATTACTTTGTGTTGTAGTTCATATCTAGATGTCCATCTAAAGCCACATGCACTCATAGATGGGGCTTTTGGAGATCAGATCATGGGTGTGTGATATTCATCAGTGGATTAGTTCACTGATGAGTTTATAGCAAAATGTGATATTGGGAGGTGAGAGGGGGTGGGTCCCTGGGCGTATGGCCTGGAAGGGTCTATCTCCTTCTCTCCTCTCTTGCTCTCTGGCCACTTTCTGCCACCATGCCATGAGCTGTTTCCCTCTGCCATGCCTCTCTGCCATGTTCTCTGTCCTGCCTTGGAGCCAGTTAAAATTATGAACTGAAACCCCTATAAACTGTGAGCCAAAATAAATCACTCCTCCTTTAAGTTGAAGGTGTTGGGTAATGTCTCTTCAAGAAGAAAGTAACTAAGACCCAGAGAAAACCACAGTATATATTATTGAGAAATAAAATGTTGATATAAATAATGAAACAATACTGAGATTTGGTGAAATAAAAAATTACAAACAAAAATAACAACAGAATAACAGCAAATGATAACAAGGACGTAGAGCAACTAGAATTTTTATAAACTGCTAGAAAGAATGTAAAATGAATCAACCACTTTGAAAAGCAACTTAGCATTTTCTCAACAAGTTAAGTATACACTACACTATATTACCCAACAAATCTGCTCCTAGGTATTGGTATTTACCCAAGATAAATGAGCTATAAGTCAACAAAAGACTTTTACACAAATGTTTACAGCAGCTTTATTTGTGATAGTCAAGAAGAAATTGTGATATAGTCATACACTGTAATACTACTCAATAATAAAAAATAAATTACTGATACATGTGACAACATTAATGAATGAGTCTTCAAAACAATATGCTTAGTGAGAGAAGCCAGACACAAAAGAGTACATGGTGTCTGTTTCCATCTTTATGGGACCCTAGTAAAGACAGTTCTAATCCATAATGACAGAAAGCAGATCAGTGTGCCTGGGCCAGCAATGAAGAGTGGGAGATTGATGAGGAAGCACACTAGGGAAAGATTTGGAATGATGGAAATGCTTTATATCCTTATTGTAGTCATGGTTAAATAGGTATACATCTGTCAAGAGTTATAACTATGTAATTCAAATGGATACATAAAAACGATAGATGAAAATGTTTTAGAAGAAGCACCAATGAAGTTCACCTATCATGAAAATGCAGATAGAGTTCATAGTATCAGCACAGCCGTCCACCTGTAGTAAAATCCCCATTATCTCTTCAAAAAATTATTAGTAGCCCCTTGTTATAGCACATAGCATGTTCATTCCTTGTGGGCAATAGTGCATGAAAATAATAGATACAAATTTCTTTTATTTTCATCCCCTTCCCCTTCCCTCCCTTCCCTCTCCATCCATCTCTTGAACCCCTTCCCTTTTCTTTTTTGTACCTGTTTTCTATACATAATGTTTACCTTCCTTGTGTGGAGTTGCTACACAGCCTCTTTGAAGTATAATTAATCCAGCTGCTTCTTGGCTTATGATGAACTTACATCCAGATAAACCCATTGTAAACTGAAAATCCTGTAAGCCAAAAAGGCATCTAACTGACCGGACGTCATAGCTTAACCTTGCCTACCTTAACCATTCTCAGAACATTTATGTCAGCTACAATTGGACAAAAATCATCTAACACAACTGTTTTATAATAAAGCATTAACATTTCATGTAATTTATTAAATAGTGTATGAAAGTGAAAAGCAGAATGGTTTTATGAGTGCACTTTCACACCATCACAAAGTTGAAAAATTATAAGTCAAATCATAAAAATTGGAGGAGTGCATATATATCATAAAATTATCCCCTTGTAACTATACAGTTTTCTGATTTTTGTGATTGCATATAGTTGTGCAACCATCACAACAGTCCAGTTTAGAACACGCTCATCCTTCCCAAAAATTCTTTCATATAGTCAATCCCTTCTCCCACTCTCTATAGCTTTACTTTTTCTAGAAATGGATATAAATTGAATTTTATATAATACAAAATGTGATCTCCCATGACTAGCTTCTTTCTTTTTTCTTTCTCCTCCATTCTAAACTCTTATGATGAAGAAATTCAAGTCCAGAGTGGTTGTGAGACTTGTCTGAGACCACAAATCAGTGCAGACCTAGGGGGACCAGACATTTGCTGATTCCCAGCCCAGGATTTTGCTAGAATACCATCTCATTTGGGGGCATCAAACTGCTCTTATTTTGAGCTATGTAGTCTGGACAACTAATAACTTCCCTGAAGCTCAGTTCTCCTCACAAAAAATGAGGCATTATTAATGCATAGTTCTCTTCTGAGGAATAAATTATGTGTACAAAGGGCATAACACAGGGCTAGGCAAACACTAGCAATTTAGTAAATGATAGTTACTTTTGCCTGGAAAATCACTTAAAGCATATTTCATCAAGACAAAGGACATAAGGAGGAAATGAAATAATGTTGGTAATTGAGGATTAGGATTTAAACACAATTCATTTAAATTTTAAAATAAGAATGAAACCCACAGATATAAAACAGTCCCAGGTACATGGGGAATGATATGCTAAGTATAGTTAAAGTATAATTAATTAACTGAACATCGTTTTATTTTCTTGGTAAGGGAGAACACTATATTTTACCTTTTTTGCTTAATTTTATGCCTAACTCAGTAGTTCTTAGTTGTGGCTGCATATTAAATTCACCTGAGGAGTGTTAAAAATTACCAATGCCCGGGCCTCAGCCCTGAAACTCTGATTTCATTGGTTTTCAGAGGTGTCTGGGCAAGAAAATTTTATAGTTTCCCTTGTCAATAGTAATGTATAACCACTGTAAAAAAGCCACAGCTGGATTAAATTTTGGCTTTTTTCCTGGGTTGTGGGGAACAAGATCATAATTATGGTTTAAACTGTCTTTAGAGTCTGCCTCTTTTGTCGCCTTAGGAAGAGGCAAACCTCAGAGCCTGACTGTCCCCACCCAGGTCATGAATCCACTGAGCATCTGTGCTCATTTTTCTTTCTTTCTTTTCCTTTTGGTACCAGGGATCAAACCTGGGACCTTGCACTTGCGATGCAGGCTGCAGAACCACTGAGCTAAATCCTCGGCCCATGTGCTCATTTTTCTAACAGTGCTGAATGTTTATATCAACGAGCGTGAGGGCTTCATGCGAATGACATTAGCTGTTCTGCTTGGAGAGAGGTTGTCCTTCACCTCCACATCCCATGCTGCCTCTTCAGCCCTCATTCAGAGTTGGGTGTTTAACATATGGTCTGAAACAATAAGTTCATTTCTCATGAGTAATAGCGTCAGGAGGACAAATAAAATCCGCATGGATTGTTGCTCTAACTCAAAAGTTCTAAAGACCTATGAAGCCTACAGAAGTCTCCTATTCTCTTTAATCTTCAAACATTTAATCTGTAAAGTTAATGGAGTTTATTTTATGAACTATAAAATACTGCCCAGTTACAGTTGAACCTCAAGTTATGACTGGCCTGACCTACAAACAACTTGGGTTAGTTAGGTTAATGGAAGATTCATCTGCCTTTTGTTATCTATAGTGTGTACCCAGGTAAACATCCAGATCTCAGCTGTATTGGCTTACAACCAACTTGAGTGACAACCAGCCTTTGGGAACCTATCAAGTTTGTAAGTCAAGGGTCCACTGTACTATGATGCTGTAATTCTCATCATTAATATTAAAATAAGCAATTTCTTTAAGTCTTATTGTCAACTTTACTACTAGTACTTACAAACACCTAAAATGATGGTATAGATCCCTGTTGAAATGACTGATACACTTAAATGATATATTTGATCTTTAAGCAGTATATTTAAATTACATTTCCCAAGAAATGCAATGGCTCGGCCTATACTCTTCAAAAGGAATGCACAGCTGTTATCAAGGAATAGTTACATTAATAAATTATTAGTCTTTACTGATAAAGTACTAAGAGAGCCTTATTTAATTGATTTATTAATTAACCAAATGTTTTATTACAAAATTATACCATAACATTAATCATTACCTGGTGAAATCATTAGTCCTCTGTGGGATACTCTGGCTCCCCGGGAAAATCTCTAATAAATTCAAACAAAGCAGAAGTGCCAGAAGAAAGTTCTTGCTATGGAATTAAAGGAAAGTTTGTTTAAAGAAAGGAAAACAACTCTAAATAGTAAAATAAATATTTTCCTCTGTCTGTGGGTGACCTTGTGCTCAACCTCTTCCTTTCTGAGAACACTGTCTCCAAGCCTGTGGCTTTGTGGTATGTCAGTAATTCTGGGGTGTCTATCCACAGTCAGCAGTGGGCTCCTTCCAGCCACACAAACCTGATTTTCTCCTCTTCCCTTCCCTTCTTAAGATGGATTCTCTTTAATGCCAACTTATAAGCATGTAACAGGTCTTTGTCCCTGAAATACCTTTAACAAGGGTCCCTTCCTCATTTCCAAGGTATACTCTGGCAAATCCACCAGTCATCTAGAAGCTTCTGGTGGAGCTAAAAATGGAAAAAGGGTGTCAAAGAAATAATTTTTCTGAACTCACAGCGACTAAATTTATTGGTATTATCACTTGCAGAGTCTGAAGATACTAGTCATACATCATCAAGAAGAGTATGCAAACCCAAAGATTAGAGGCTGCCTCAAGAATACAATATAGTATAAATGTCCAGATATGCAAGATAAGTTCCATGCTTCTAGGTTTATAGTTAAGAACACAGTAAAAAAAAAAAAAAAAAAGAACACAGTATCATGCACTTAAAACTTTAAGAGAGTTAAAAATGAGAATATCATAAGGTGAGATTTAGTGCACTATGTCATTGTTGACAATCTCTAGGATGTCTCAGTGGGACACCACTGTCACACCACCCTGGAACTGTCCGAAAGAAGCTGGAGGCTAACAAAAACCTGAAAGTAACTGAAATCAGAAGTGTGTGTTCCAGGAAGGGGCCAAACTACTGTGTATTTTTGTGTGCACTTCTGAATCCAAGTTTATTCTGCAAGACCATCTGGGTCAATTCAGGCTACCATGACAAACTAGTATAGGCTGTGCAGCTTAAACAACAGAAGTTTATTTCTCACAGTCTTGGATACTGGGAAGTTCAGGCTCAAGGAGCCAGCATGGTGAGTTCCTGGTCATGCTGTCTTCCTGGTAGCCCCCAGGATTCCCACATTTTGCTGTGTGGTCACATGGCCTTTGCATGGTTCCTATGCAGAGAGCTTTCTCTTCCTCTTCCTATAATATAACCAGTTCTATTGGATTAGGATCCCACTGTTACTACCTCGTTAAACATTAATCACCTCCTAAAACCCCTCTTTGCAAACAGAGTCAGACAGGAGGTTGGCGCATATGAATTCTGTGAGAACACAAATTCAGTCCATACCAATGAGACCTGAACCCATACAAAGTATCCTTAAATGCAGAAATCAGTTTTACTCTTCAAAGCAATCCATGTTTAGAACATATTTTACAAATGCCTTTTTTTTTTTTTACAACAGACTGCCTTGTTCAAAATTGCTTTTGAAAAGATACCCAGTATGTAATAGAAAACAATTGAAAATCCTGGGATATGAGGTTGTAAAATGTATTCAGTCTATGTGGGGATGGATAGTGGCCTCTGCCCCAAGTCAGACATAGAGTAGACATAGAAGAGATGTCAAGGAGCTGCCATGCTGGGCAAATGGTTTAAGTACACACCACACAACATCTCCCAGGAACATCTTTGCTATCAGACAGGAGAATCTGCAAGAGCTGCTGTACCCTATGGCTGCTTTGGAAGAGAGCAGAGTCAAACACAAGCCTGAATGCAACAAGAGCATCAACTAGAGGGTGTCTCACCCTTATCCATCAGAGTATTTCTCAGGGGGATGGAACCAACTGGTCTTGCCAGTTACAGCCTTCTTAGAAATGTATTACCTTTAATATTTTCTTTCTTGTAGTAATGACTATATCCTATTTCATGCAGACATCAGGTCTCAAAAGCTCCCTAATGAAGTGAAATTTCCAGTTTTGCAAGAGCCCTGATTTTATCAGGAAAATATTAAAGGGGGAAAAAACATGATTTCTGAGTTATTTCATGAAACCCAAGTTTATCTGATGACCTAGTGGAAGAATCAATGAATTGCTCTTTTTACACATGAGGGCACCATCAAATAACACTTGCGTTTGATTTTTTTTGTGGAGAGAGTTAATGCATATAGCTTGGAGTCAGACAAATCAATTTTTTACATTTTTCTCTTTATTTTTAACTCTTCTACCAACAGCTTAGAGAGACTAGAGAAAGGGAGAGAGAAAACAGCTGGACAGCCACAAACCAGAGGTAATATATGTGGCTCTAAAACAGGAGTTGGGAGGAAGACATAACAAAAACCTGCAGGATTTGTCTCCAATAGACTTATCTCATTGCTTTGTGATCCTTACTTACATATCTATTCCTCACTAGATTAGAAGCTTCTCTAAAAGGGAGACCAAGCCTTCAACTGTTTTCTAAATCTAGCAGACTACCTTAGCATATAATGGTTGTTTGTAGAATAGTTAAGTGAGAGGGCTTCTGGAGAATGTAAACTTTCCATTCAAGTGTGTTAAAAAATATATAGGGCTGGGCGGGGGATTTAGCTCAGTGGTTCTGCAGCCTGCCTTGCAAGCGCAAGGAACTGAGTTTGATCCCCGGTACCCCAAAAAATATATATATAGGGCTTTAGGGAAATGTTGGTCAAAGGATGAAAAATTTCAGATAGGAGGAAAAAAGTTCAAGAGATATATTATACAACATGGTACCTAGTTGATATTATAATGTATTACATTCTTGAAAATAACTGAGAATAGATTTTGAATGTTTGCACCACAAAAAGTGAAAAAATATATCAGTCAATGCATAGGTTGATTAACTTGGTTTGTCCATTCCACTAGGTGTTCATATTTCCGAACACCATGTTATATGTGATAACCATGTGCAATTTAAATTTTTAAGTTTAAAATTAATTACTGGGTGTGGTTCCACATCCCTGTAATCCCAGCACTGGGGAGGCTGAGGCAGGAGGATTGCCAGGAGTTCAAAGCCTTCCTGGGCTACATAATGAATTCAAGGCCAGACTGGACTACGTAGCAAGACTCTGTCTTGAAAAAAAAAATTAATTAACTAAAAAGTATACAATAGCTTGACATTTTGGAGGCTTAGAAATTTTTTAAAAGGAAAAAGAGAGAAGTAGTTTCAGTTTGGGTTTTCTCTCCAATTGGTCTTTAATCTTAAATTAATGTGAAATAATTAAGTGAAAGGGAGAATTCTTATGGATTAACGATCAAGCAAATATATAGTCTTATGTTTTTATGACAGACTATTCCTTGTGTCAACATGTAAATGTTATGATTGGAACTCCAAAAGAAGCAGGCTGGCATACATTATACAAAGATAAAGAAAAACTAAAAGCAAAGGCAGCAAGGACACCAAAAATTGTTAACAGGTATAAACCAACTGAAAAATTTAGAAAGCATTATTTGGCTCAGATTTCATTTTTTTTGGCCACCAGCTCTTGAACTAAATAATTAATATATTTTAATGCTTATGATTCACTGCCTAATGTTTAAACCACTTAATTAGGGTTAACATCAAATTTTATTGACAAGACAGACTTTCATGTGTGAACGTAGGCCTTAACTCAAGTCTGTCTCTGCGAACCCAATATGTATGGTTGGTCAGATCTTCATTCTCGTAAGGAACTTTATTTTTATTCAGTGTATTTTGTTCAAAATGCCCTGTATTTGCCAAACTAAGATCCAAATCAACTCCCTCAGTGTGCCTGTCAGAAGTGAAAATAAGCCTGTTTCAAACAGCCCCAGTCGCAATAGCTGAGAGAATGGCCCAAACTAGTGTTTTCCAAAATGTGAGTCTACTACCAAGACAGAATCTCACTAAAGGTCTCCAAGGAACAAGGGCTCTGCAGAAAACTGAATCACAAAAGCAGAAAGTAAATTTTCTTATGGCAAGAAGAAATTTGGATCCCAATGCTCATTATCCTTATAGACTCTCTACTAGTTACTAATCTCCTATTGTAACAGACAACAGGCTTCTAGGTCACAACCATTTTGTACTATAGCTCAGAATGAGGATTCATTTGATTTGATTGTATTTATTTTTATATAATCTATTTATTACAAGTGATAATTTTTCATTTATAAATGCTATTTTCCTTAAAAATAAATGTAAGTCTAACAAAGAAATAATTAAAATATTATTAGTGATGTAACCAAAAGAAATCTTTAAAAAGAAAACAGAACTAGTCAAAATGATAAAAGAATTAAGAGTTTTGATCCAACATATGTTCATTCCTGAAAGCCAAAACTTAGGGTCAGCTAAGAAGAGAGGACTTCATGATTTGTATATGAAAAGGAGAAAGTTTAAGAACTTACTAAAAGCTCTCTGAATACCTCAAACCAAGAAGATGAGATGAAAACTGAGGCAACAGCAAGTAGATGTTGAAAGCCAAAGACTAACCTCTGGAGTTAGCCATGCATCTTGAATCACATACAGGACAGAAGGGGAAGGGAAGAAGTTGAACAGAAGTGTACTGAAGTCTATAATCTGTGTGACTATGAAATGAGTGGTATGACAGGAGTACATGCTTATGGGCTGAGAATGGATGGCTCAAGAAATCCATAGCCACATCCATCTCTGACAACCTAAGATTTCTGAGCCCCAACCTGGCTCAGCCTTTCTCTTCTTTGCCAGCATGTTTGTGGTAATCGAAATTATGACAGTAGGCAGAGCAGTGGAAGGTTTGTAGGAGTGTGTGTTGCAGATAGTAGTGTGCTGAAAGTGTATGGCTGTATAAAGTGCAAGTCCATCCACTGTCATAATTTCAATAGCCACCAATATGCTGACAAGTTCCAGAAACCCATTTCCAGTTCATGTCTTTCACCACATTTAAATGTTAAAAGATTCTTTAGAAAGTTTTACTTGTACATTAATCTTTCTCTAAAATAGGAGTAGGAATAGCATACTAGATGTCTGTAAGTTGGGGTTTGTGTGAGAACATCTATGTGGAAAGGTAGATGAGAAAGACATCTATCCCATTTTGCCCTAATTATCCCTGATGAGTCTGAAGCCGACTAACTTTCACTGCACTTTTTTTAGGTCTTAAACTCTCTGGCTATTTCCACTTGTTCCTGCAGTATATGTTCAGATAGCCTACCTTTTTGTAGTTCCCACAGAATCATTTTTATCACTTATTTAATATTCCCTATTACACTCTAAATACCTTAAGGGAAGGGGTGGGGTTTACCCTGACATCCTGCTGTTATGGCTTATATCTAGATATGCCCTCAAAGCCTCATGCACTCATAGATGGGCCTTTTCTGAGTTGCTTGGATCTACTGTGAATATGAATTAAGGGTGTGTGATATCTAGATTAGTCCCCTAGTTAGATTAGCATAGTTCTGGGTGTGACTGAATGGATTTACTGAAGAGGGAAGCCCCAATCTGGGTGTAGGTGGCACCAATCAGTAAGTTTCTAGCCTGGATGGAATATAAAGGGATAGAATAAAAGCAGGTTTGCTGCCTCCTGCCTGCCACACTATGGACTGTTTCCCCTCTACCGTGCTTCCCAGCCTTGAAACCAGCCGACTATGGACTGAAACCTGTACAAACTGTGAGGTAAACTTTTCCTCCTTTAAATTTGGGTGTCAAGAATTTTGTTTCAGCAATGAGAAAAGTAACTAAGACACCCATCATCTGATCACCATTTGATCCATAGTCGTTAGTCAATCAGTAAATGAACAGGTGGCTGACAGCATGGTTGGCAGCACACTGACATGACTCATGAACCATCACCCAGGAAGCTGGTTGAGCTGGACTTCCTACACAAAGATGGGGAGAGGACGGGGAGAACATCAAACCTTATGTGGGAGAGGGAGATGAACATCAGTTTATAAGTCCAAAGGGAACCCTAATAAATGTTAGTCATAATTCCCTTAGAAAGTGGAAGACTGACCTAAAGTTTGGAGACACAGTTGTTAGGATATTTCAGCACCTGGATCCCTGTTTGCTTTGTTCATGAGACAAGGTATTACCAACATGTGTGCCTTTTTAAATGTCCTGTATGGATAAGCATCTCAGCCCTAGATGGAACTTTTGAGCTTTGTCTTTGGTTTTAAAGGTATGCAGCTGATATAACTGAAATCAGAGGAAGCTTCACTTGCTTTCCTTGCCCTGTCATACTTCTCCTATTAAAAATAGAACTATTTTTTAAACAGCCACCTAAATACAAAGTAATCACTAGGAAAGCATTTTCTAAAATAATCATAAAGAGAGGCATCTGTGTAACTTTGGACAAATTCTCTGATTCTCAATTTCTTTATCTAAAAACCTAGTATTGTGGCACTTATTTCTCAAGAAGATGTGTGGTTCAAATACATAAATACCAAAAACAAAAGTTGCCATTATTTACAACAATTTACAGAAAACTTTAGGGCAATACAAAAATTTCCACCTATGGCAATAGCCCTCTCACTAAACATCAATTCTTCTATTCCAAACATCAATATAGACTGTGTTTTCCTTCAGGTATCAGTGAAATATAAGCTGCTACTTATCCTTAATATTTTCTGAATTCTAAAAGCCTTTCACAGTATATTGGTTTACAGTCCCTGGAGTCATTTCTCTTCAACCTAATTTTTCTATTAGGAGAAACTTTTGAAGCCCACTCAAAATTCAAGACCATATTTGTCCAAGATTTTGCCTCTCAGTTCCTGTCCCTTTCACAATTGCCTAAAAAATACCCCACTATACCAACATTAAACTTGTTTTGCACTTTTGAAAAACTTGTTTTGCAGAAATTGGCCCCTAGCTAAATAAAGCTACTATAACTTGTGATGAGTTATTTGTTTAGCCAATAGTCAAATGTCAGTGATTCCTACAGGAATCTAGCTGTCTACAGTGAAAGAAATGATTTTAAATGATAAATTCATATGGCATTAAATAACAATAAATCACAAAGTGATGACCTTTTTAATTATCTATTTTTCTGATTACATCAAAAAGTCTCAGAGAAGTTCTTCTGTATCTTCTGAAGTGTATCAGTTTGCCCTGTTTTAAGTAGAGAGATTAAGTTTTAGGCAACAACTTTCTCAGGTAACAATATTTAACTAGAACAGAATGAATTATGTTATTTTATGTGTATTTATTTTTGTTGTTTCCTTCCATTTATTTTATGGTGGAGATATAAAATTTCCTTTTATTCCTTTAAATATTAAAAAGTGGGTTCAGAGAAGCTCAGCCAGTCCCAGCACCCGGAAGGAAGCTCCCCCGCCTCCATCCCAGGCTCCTAGGGCAGAGAAGCTCAGCAGGTCCCAGCATCCGGAAGGAAGCTCCCCCACCACCATCCCAAGCACCTAGGGCAGAGAAGGTGACCTGCTTGGGTGCCAGAAGCACCTCCCCCCCACCGTGGAAATGAGAAAACACATGAACAAGCCTCAAAAACGGAGTTCCAGATCACCTACAGCAACCCCAAAGGAAAATGAGATGGAACAATCTGATACTCAAACACCTGGACTCTCTGAACTGGCAACAAAAGAGGATCTAGGAAAAATGAAATCAGAAATAATTACTTAGATAACAGCAAAGATTTTGCTCATGATGCAAGACATGATTAATAAATCTAGAGAAGACACAGATAAAAAATAGAGGATCTGAGGGACATGATGGAATCCCAACATAGGAAACAAATGGAATCCATAAAACAGATACAAATAGATTTCCAAGAGATTAAAAACTCCATTGAAAGTCTGCACAGCAGAATGAACCAATGTGAGGATAGAATTTCACATATAGAAGATAAAATTGCAATTAGTCACCAGGAAAAGAAAAATTGCTTTAAAATTGTAAGGAAACACGAGAAATCAATCCAGCAGCTGCTATATGATGCAAAGAAGAATAACATAAAACTGATTGGAGTCAATAAAGAAAGAGGAGAGAGTGCAGATGACATAAAAGAACTGTTCACAGAAGTGATGGCAGAAAACTTCCCAAGGAGGGGAAAAGAACTTGACATACAGATAAGTGAGGCATATAGGACTCCAACTAGCCTTAATCAAAAAAAAAAGCTACACATAGGCATATAATAGTTAAGATTCCAGAAATCCAACAGAAGAACAAAATTCTACAAGCAGTGAGAGAAAATAAATAAATCACATACAAAGGAAAGGCCATCAGAATCACAGCAGACTTCTCAATGCAAACCCTCAAGGCAAGAAGAGCTTGGAGTGATGTATTCCAAGCCCTAAAGGAAAACAGCCTCCAACACAGATTGATGGACCCTGCAAAACTATCTTTCAAAATGGATGGAGAAATAAGAAACTTTCATGATAAAGAGCACCTCAGGAACTTCATGACTATTTTGGTGGGGACTAGGTTTCAAAATTTAATGGACAGATAAAAAGTAAGCATATCTGCCCCTGTTCCCCACCTTAAGGAGAAAGCATTGTATCTTCTCCATTTATGTAAGGCATTCTCGCTGGAAGTATGGAGTACATGCCTTTGATCTGTTGAGAAGTTTCTGTTCTACTTCTAGTCTCCTGATAGCTTCTACCATGAACAGCTGTAGAATTTAGTCCAATACTTTTTCTCCAACTAGTGACAGGATCATATGGCTTTTACCTTTCCTCTGTTAAAATGATGACTTTTGGGGGTGGATCTTCCAATGCTGAACCAACACTGCCATCCCTATAACAAAACCACTTCCTACATCCTGCCAGATCTGACTTCCAATAGTTTGTTTTGTTAAACAAATTTCTATCTATGTTCATACTTTTTTCTTCTATTATCTTTATCCAGTTTTAGGATTAGCACAATATTGAGTTCCTAAAATGAGGGGAGAAGTGTTCCTTCTTTTTTCTGCTTTGTTTGATATAATTGATCAGTTAAAATGTTTATGAGCCTGCTGTTATCATATAGGTAGGTTTTCAAGCTAGGAATATACTTTCTTTAATAGGTGCTATTCAAATTTTATATTTCCTCCAGAGTTAGTTTCATTAATTTGTCTTCCAAGGTACTTCTCAGAAGTTGTCAAATTTATTTCAAAAAAGATTTTTGTAATATGCTTTCTATATCCTTTTAAATTCTGTAAAATCTGTGGTAATGTCTCCTAGATCTTAATATTGTAATTTAAAAAATGTATAACTGATATTGTGTAACAGGAAGAAAAGGTCTAAAAGAGCAGCGGAATTGGGAGGGGTTGGGGAAGGGAAAAAAGGGAAGGAAAAACATATGAGAAGAGGAAAAAAATGGAAACAAGGTCTTTGTAAATAGGGAAGGGTGGAGGGGTTGAAGGGAGGGCAAGGGAAGGGGAAAAAAAATAAGAACCAAGAGACTCATGTAATGGTACAAGATCCCAATGATGAATGTAACTGTATTTTATACCTAAAATGTACCAATAAACTTAATGAATCTTTTAAAAAAGAAATTACACAGGTTAATACAAAATATTTTCTCTTGTTAAAAAAAGTGAGTTAATTTAAAGAAAAATCCTAGTTGAGAAAGTTTATTATATGGAAAACTCTAATGGGTGCAAATGAATGGCTAAAGTTTAGGGAAAACTGTTTCGTGGATAGAGAACTATGAGGAAGGTTAGAGCAGTTCTTAGAATAACAGTGGGAAACAGATTTTCTTATTGTATGCCATGGTATTAAGTTCTATTCTTGAACTCTTACACTGTTTTATGCATACAAGGAGCAGTTTGTTTGCTTTTTTTTTAAAGAAACAGATCTTAGATAGAAGATTGTGAATAAAAAAAAAGAAGATTGTGAACAAGGTTCCATAACAGCTGTCTCATAGGTGGGGAAAGGGAGGGAATTAGCACAGTTGCCGCTTTTTACCTTTTATTAGTATTTGAAGAGAATCATAAAAGTGTCAATTTCTCTTAAAACTGAGGAAAAATTGGGATCCTTTAACCAAACTATTTTCTCCATATTTTCTAACATTACTATAGTACCTCTCTAAACTCTTATCTCATAGTTAATTGTATTTAGGACCATGATTCTCCAAGTGGAGATAGCACAGTATGTGAAAATAGGCTCCTAATATTTGGACTGCTGGAGCCTGGTTTCTCAGATTTTAAGGACCCACTAATAATAGCACTGCTTAGCTGAGTGAGTTAGAAGCATTGATTCAGAATGAGTAGAAAGAAAAGGGAATTTTGTTCACTTTGTTAGTAATATGTCTCTTGGGGAAGAAAATGGTACTATAATACATTATTTAAGTTTAATAAGTAAAACACACAAACTTTACAGACTATTTGGCCTTTAGTTCTTCTTTGAAGAGCTATGGTGACTTATTTTTTATTTTAGTATTGTTTTCTTTGTCTTTATACAGAAATACACTTCTCTGAGATTGATCTCTTATTAAAAGAGCCTTTGATACAAGGCTGTGGTTCCTGCTAAATAAACATAAGCTGACGCATAGGAATATGTTTTAGGAAGTCAGTCTTTCTTTTAAAAAATTCTTTCTCTTTCTTTTTCTTTCTCTTTCTCTTCCTCTCTCTCTCCCTTCCCTTTTGTGTGTGTGTGTTTCTATTTTGTATAATATCAAAGACAATCATGATGTTCTTGAAATGGATATATGGTAGCTTTTGTTTAAAGCCAAGAAAGTGGGAGTCTCATATAGGCTATATATTGAATAAATGGCACAACTTACTTCCTAAACTCAGTACAAATATGTTCACAAAATATGGCCCGTTGTTTTTTCTTTTGCTGCTTACTGAACTCTGTCCCCTAGCATGGGTTATTGGTAATAATTCCAGTTCCTCTCATTGAGATCAACTCTCCAGCCTCCTTCTTACTCTGTTATCCAAGAACTCTAAGGAATGATCTTATGCCAAGTGGGCTAGTCCTGCTTCCACTCTTTAAGGCAAACATCTGAGGACCACAGTTGCTGTATTTTCTCAATATCATACATTGTCGCTGTTAAGGTGGATCTTGCCAAGTCTATGCTCTCTATAATACTGTCCTTGCTAGCTAGGTCCTAGTCAGCACTAGAGTAAAACCAACAACAGGGATCCAAAGTTGCAGCCCTTTTGCATAAGACTGACTCCAGTACAGACTGCCTCAGTCCTAGGAGACTCTGCCATCAGTTCTACACTGTGCCCCGGGCAACACGACAAACCTTGAAACTTGCCCAGTATACAGATGCCTTCTCTCCTCAAGACTGCTTTTTATCTCACAGACTTTGATGCTTTTCCCTTCTGATATTTGCATCCATCAGTCTTGGTTTGGACTGCCATACAAAATATCATATGCTGGATGGTTTAAATTATTTATTTTCTCACAGTTCTGGATGTTAGAATTCCTCAGCATTGTCAAGATCTGGTGAGGACAAGTAGGCTACCTTCTTGGCAAGTATGCTGCCTTTTCACTGTGGTCTCACATGGGAAGAAAGAAAGAAAGAAAGAAAGAAAGAAAGAAAGAAAGAAAGAAAGAAAGAAAGAAAGAAAGAAAGAAAGAAAGAAAGAAAGAAAGAAAGAAGGAAGGAAGGAAGGAAGGAAGGAAGGGAGAAAGAGGCAAAGAGAACAAACTGTCTCATATCTCTTTTATTATAAGGGCATGAATCCCATCATGAAGGTTGCACTCCCATGACCTCATCTAAACCTACACATTTCTCAAAAGCCCCACCTCCAATTGGAGGTTAGGACTTTAACATACAAGTGTGAAAGGGGAAGAAAATTCAGTCGATAGCACCATCCTACTTCACAGAGATAAATCTCCCTAATTTTAATGATGGAGAATTCTAACCAGTTAGCTAGTTGGCAGGGGGATCCATAAAAAGCCAGGATAAACTGGGTGTGGTGGCACACACCTATAATCCCAGCATTAGGGAGGTTGAAATAGGAAGATTGCAGGAAGTTGGTGGCCAGCCTGAATTACATAGCAAGACTCTGTCTCAAACAAAGCCACCATAGATAGCCCACCTGAATACAATGCCACTTTCCTTTTCTCTCTGAAGTGGAAAACCTATCTGCATCATTAATTCATGACAGAGTCAAAGATACCTACTACACTGAATGCTTCCCATCTAGTATATACTAGAGAGTAGAGCTTCATTTCAACCTCAGGGTTTCCTTTTCCTTTTCTTTTTTTTCTTTCTAAGAGAATTTAAAATTTTGAGAAACTGCTAAAATATCCCCCAAACCAAAGTGAATATCCTAGAAATATCATTCTCTGTGGATATACTATACTTACTTGCAGGAAACAAACCCACTATTTTTCTCAACCCCAGTGTTCATTCTTTAGAAGATACTCTACTCTCATACCATAGCTCATTCACATTTCCTTTTATCCATTTGCTCAAAAAGAAAAAAGCAAATGTCAATAAAAACTGAGATTTAGCTTCTTAAGATACATCTATGTTTATCAAATAAGTCACTGAATTGGAAACCAAGAAAGGCTGGTATGACCTCATTTAGTAACCACATCTGTCATGGTATGAAATATCTTGCATGCTTTAGTGGTCATGAACCTTTGAAAAAAAGTGGTGTCCAAGTGGGAAGTCTAACCAAAAGGAAACTTGGACTAAGGTCAAACTAACCTTGCCCTGGTGGCTTGAAGTTATTCATCCTGGTTTTTCTTCATTTCTCTAGAGAGGGTCTGGTAATATTTTTTTCATCTCGAGAGGGTCTGATATATTTTTTTAGCTATCACATGTAGAATCATAGAGCTGGCAGCTAGTGGTCAGCTAGTCTAAACCTTTATTCAAGTCATAAATTCCTTTACTGTTGTAATAATTGACACAGAAGTTCCAGAGTACAAATGGATGCCCACACACTATCTGCCTAAATATTTACAAGTTAAAAATTATGTTCAAAATGATCAAAGAAATATGTTCTATCTTGCAATGTTGATTAAAAAATACCTGTATAACTATCTGGAAAACAAGGTTCAAATTTAGAATTGTCAGACCTCTTGGAATCATACAGAACATAGTGATTCAGGGGAAATTAGCCTAGCTCAGTCTGAGACCCTACTCTTTTCAATCCCAGATCAATTTCATATTGTATTGCACCCCATATTGCTGTACCTCACACTAGTCCACACCCATAAGTTGAATTCACATTTCTACAGACAGGGCTCTATAGCCACCTCTCAGATATACTTACCCTTGGGAGACCAGATCTTCTCAGGCACTTAACAGGAAAGTGGGACACGGAATTTCCACATCTAGAGATCCCAGTTTGTGGTAAACAGGGAAGGGGAAAAAGAAGGATGAATGCATAAAAGTAAGGCCAGAAGGGCAATAGCAGAATGAGGCTTTCAAAAGTGTGGGACCAATGGCAAGGGTTCTTTTTCTCGATTACAATTGGCCCTTTGTATCTGAGTTACACATCCATGGATTCAACTAAGCATGGATTATATATATTGGAAAAAGTTACACCTGTACTGAACGGGTACATATTATTTTCTTGCCACTATTCCCAAAACAATAGAGTATAACTATTTGTGTAGCATTTGCATTGCATTAAGTGTTTTAAGTAATACAGACATAGTTTAAAGAATACAATTGGGTGTGCATAGGTTATATGCAAATATTATTCTATTTTACATGAGGGACTTGAGCATCTACAGATTTTGCATGCTGGCCATAGTCTTACTCCTCTTGCTATCACATGTAGAACCTCAAAGTTGGCAAGGGATTTAGTGGCCAGCTACTCTAAACCTTTGTTTGAGTCAAAAATTCCTTTGCTTGTCTTTTCTGACCATACCACAGAGAGTCTGGAACCAATCTACCACAGATAACAAGGGATGACTATATAAGGGTGGTACTTTAATTTATCAACACCAAGAGTTGTCAGGATATTAACACACTTTACAGTTAAAATAGCAGCATATTATTAGAACAAATTCCAGCATAGAGCCAATTATGCCTTTAGACCTCAGCAGCCAAAACGTGCTAGTTGGGAGAGTGCAACTCCAGAACAGAGTTTAGTTTCAAGGGCCTTTGAAATTCTCCTCCCCTGAAGACATCAGGAGAGCTCTGCTTTTAGGTTTTACAGGGGAATAATTCTGAGCTTCCAGTGTGAGTCTGGGCTTAGTGAAGTCTGCCTTCCACAAGGCAGGAGCCAAAGAAGCACTTTTTCCACCAGCTTGATGGATTTCACATGCCTTTATTGACAAGTAGAGACTCATGGTTTTTCTAAGATCCAAGAAACTGAACTAGTGAACTCAAGAGATTGGTTCTTCCATTGTTCCAAGCCCAAGTGATGGAAAATGTATAGCAACTCTGTACTACTTAGGGTTGTCTAGAAAAAACAGAACCAATAGAATAAAAGAACAGAGAGAAAGACAGAGAGACAGACAGAGACAGGGATTTACTTTAAGAAAATGGCTCATGCAATGATGAAGATTAGCAAATTGAAGATCTGCAGGGCAGGCCAGCAGGCTGGAGACCCAAGGAAGAACTGATGTTGCCAGTTGAACCCAAAGGCTTGCAGAATTTCGTCTATTTCAGGGAGGTCAGTCTTCTTTCTCTTAAGACCTCCAACCTTTTGGATAGGACCACTCATGTTATGGAGGAGTCTGCTTTACTCAGTCAATTTGTTTAAATGTTAACCCCATCTAAAAAATAACCTTCACAATATCTAAACTAGTGTTTGACGAAATAGTATCTAGGCACAGTGTCCTAGCCAAGTTGACACATGAAATTAGCCATCATAGGCTGTACGACATCTAGTCTGTTCCTCGGCACAACAGCAGGTAATGCTATTAAAAATGACCTAGTTTTTCAAGTACTATTACTGAATTTTACATTGTATTTGAAAATGTCCGCCTTACTACTCCAAATAGGAAAATATTAGTAACCAAAGAGGGGCCCCGCAGGTTGTCTGGTGGTCAAAAACTTCAGGTTTTATTTTCATCCCAGCCTGTTGGCAGGCAAAAATGTTCTGTACTAGGAAGATATACAAGCTCCTTGGGGCAGCAGCTTTACTAGGCATGACCACATTTCCACAGGAAGAGTTTGAATTTCAGTTGTCAGGAAATCCTATATTTGGCAAAATGGGATAATATGCCAAGCTCCATAAATAAAAGGAAGACAGGTTTCTTATAATTACACTAATTACTTTTACAGTCTACTTTTTTAGGTCAGACCCTTAGGAAGTAAAGTTAGATGTTAGTTTTTCACATTTGTAATTCATTTGCATTTTAGATCAGAAAAATATTCATATGTATATAACAATATATATTATAAATGGGGATATGCTTTATATTTCTATATACATATATGTGTATGTGTATATATACATACTATATACATATACATATATACACATAGGTATGTGTGTGTGTGTATATATATATATATATATAAATATATATATATATATATAAAAATCCGGATTCACTTGGAGTTCACTAAGGATTCTAAGAACACAAATAAAATTTGCCATATTTTATAAGCACTGTAAACAGAAGTTACAGGAATTAATCATCTGCTTGAAATAAACCAACCAAAGAAGAAAAGAGAAAGCAATTTATAGGATGTGAAGTGGAAATATTAAATATAATGATAATGACATAAATTAAAAATCAACCGTATATGTAATTGTCATGTACATTATGTATGCATTACTTCTAGTTCTAAATAAAAGGCAATATCCCAAACTAAAGGCAAAATTAATACTCAAAAAGTATAAATTACCTACTGAAGATACACTGAAAATCCACCTGATCTGCAGGGACTCACACAGCTGCTCTCCTTATGAAAGGCAGGCGTAGGCATGGTGCCTCTCAAATTCCTCTTGATCCAAGGGCACTATGGATCTCAGGAACTTCTGGTGGACATATAAATTAGCCCCACTTCTGGAACTGAAAATCCTCTCCAGATCCCCTCAAGTTTCTGGAATTTGCTCTCTCCATTTTAAACATTGGGAATTTATCCAATTACCATAAAAATCCAATGTGAAAGAATTAAAGTCAGAGTTTGGAAACTTTCCTGTAAGCTCTATAAATATTGGCAGTTGCAGAAGAGGAAGAGTGACTTCAGAAGGATTAAGCTGATGATCTGAGCTCTTCTGTTACTCTGATCTTTTCTCCTTAATTGAAATTCTCACCTTGGGACCAGTACCAAAACTCATGAGAACCTTTGTTTCTTTCTTTTATTCTTCCCTCTATTTATTAATCACATACTACATACCAGGCATAGCACTATAAATTAAGACATCTTGTTCTAGAAGATCTATCTGTTTAGCCCTGGCAAAAAAAACAAATATAAATAGCTGTCCCTAGGTATCCCCAGGGTATTCGTTCCAGCACCTCCCTGGAAACCCTAAAACCTATTCAAGTTGACCATATGTCCAGGTAGGGACAGTGGCCTACCTAAATTGACACATAAAATTAACTATTACAGGCTCCACAATAACTCTGTTTCTGGGTAAACATAAAGGTAAAACTTGCACACCATGTGTGCTGTGGGCTGTCATTTTTAAAGATTATGGATAATATTCAATTTCAAATAACTCAAAATTTCCTAATAAAGTTGCACCATATCACAGTACTTACATAAAAGATATTTGCACTGAACTGTAGAATCACAAGTGTATAGGTGACAAGGATTTAAGTCAAATAGTGCCCCTCGTCTCTGATCTCAAGAGTATTCTTAGAGTAGTCACTGTGTGGTGTAGAATCTGCAGAACATTCCTGTCATTAGCCCTTGGATTTCCACACTGACCAAATATTCTGCCAGGCTTTCATAAACCTAGCAAAGGCCTATCAATTTATACCTTCACATAATGATAGATAAATTCACAATAAACATGAACTTGAGACAAATATAATTAACATCTTTTGAATCCTTAGTCATTGCATAACCTTGAATTGTATGCTGGTTCACAAATCATTAAGCAGTAAAGATGTATCTTCTTTATTTCTTTGGAACTGGCCCGATGTTCTTCCCCAGCTCCCTTGCCTCTGGGTGGTAGTACAGTTGGGGCGAAGGGGGATAGAGATTCAGTTCAATCCTGAAATCTTATCTGTCTCTTTATGTAACTTGGTCTCATCTTGGATTACTCACACAAATGCTCAGACTTTTAGGGCCCTGTTTCCCTTCCAAATCAATCCCCAAGATGATGCTGAACCTTTAGGCTGCTGAGGGAATGTACTGTGCTGTCCAGATCTCTGCTGTTCTCTTCTGTGGAGTCGCTGATCTGGGCTGATCCCTAATGTGATGATTTTCTTAGCACTGTGGCTAAAGGAAGGCTACAGCTGGTGAAATTCATAACGTACAGTCTGGGGTTTTTTCAGCTCATGTGGTTCCAGGAATTTGCTCCAATGACTCAATCCTTTCTCAGTCTCTGGAGCTGTGAAGCCCCCCTGGGGCCTGACTTTCCTTCCCATATGGTTCCCAGACCAGGTTTTTCATTCTGAAACCCCTGCTCCAGAGCCACTTAGCCCTAACTTAGTGAGTTTCTGCCAACTTTCCCCACTCCTCTAGGGACAGGTGGAAATTTCTGAAGCTGCCTGTGCCACTGGGGAATAATGCTAAATTCCATGTTGTCTCCATCTAATCCCCACTGCTTCTACTTTCATGTGGCCCTCTGTTATGGGTTGACTTGTCCTTCCTCAAAAGATATATTGGGGTCCTAATGCCCAGTACCTCAGACTGGGCCCTTATTTGGAAATAAGGTCATCGCAAATATAATTAGTTAAAATGAGGTCATATAAGAGTAAAGGGGACCCGGCCGCCCTGCTGTGGGTCACCGATGTGAATAGAGTCTGTTTGTCGTCTGGCATCACTTTGCGGGCCAAGCTGATCAGGGGAGAGGGCGGGACAAACCCCCAGACGGGACACGGGACGACCCGCCACAGCCGTGGTCAGTGCAGCCAGAGGCTTCCCAGAGGGGTCTCGCAGACAGCGGCCGCGGGCGGGCCGGGCCCCGTGTTCCGGTCGATCCATCGGCCCGGCCCGAGGGGGTGCTCAGGGACAGCTGTGCCAGCCCAGGCGTGCGCGTCCCCTTTGGGTTTCACGGGCTGTCAAGTCCTCTCGCGGCCCAGCGCCGCACAGGTGGAGGCCGAGAGCCCCAGCTGGGAGCGGCTCGCCGGGACACGCGTGCGGGGGGCCCTAGCCCACCGACCGCTTCTACAGAGGCATTTGCAGGCGCGCTGCGGAGGCCTGGCCAAGTCCCTGACGGGGTCCTGCGGCTGCTGTCACCTCTTCCTCTCCAGTCTTCCTGCGAGGCCGGACTGGGAGCGGCCCTTCTCCTGTTCGCTAGTGCTGTCCCTGTCGCTGGACTGATGTGTTTAGCAGTACCGGGATTGAACCCCAGGGCCCCCACACAGCGAGGTCCTCAGCCCCGGTTCAGACTGTACTGCTGTACTGCGAGGCCAGCTCTCGCTAAGCCGCCAAGTGGCCCGCGCTGGACTCAAACCCGAGACCCTCTTGTCCCAGTCAGTTCCCGGGGGCGCAGGGCAGAAAGGGGTGACGGGGGCGCTGGGCAGTGGAAGCCCAGTAAGGAAGCCAAACATGAGGTCTCTGCATAAGGTCGAGAGTCGTCATGGCGGACAGGGACAGTGCGGGCCGTGGGGAGGGCTCAGGCTCCCACTTGGTGGCCGTGGGAGCTCAGCCCCCGGGCAGTAGTCTCTTACCCCCCAGTGTCGGTCCACCGGGAAAACCGACAGCGCTGCGGCCTCAGGGCGCGGCCAGGAGATCCCCTGCCTCCCCTTCGAAGACGCACTGGAACCGGCCTCCCCTCCAGGCGTCACAATGGCCCGGCCGCCAGGGGCCGCTCTGTGACATCACCAGCTGCGAAGCGGTTGGGCCGGCGGCAGCGCCACTTTGCCACTTTGCGCACTGACTGCTCAGCATGGGGTTGCTCAGTGAGCTGCTGGTGTTTTCCCTGTTCCTCTGCTGCGGGGAGCCCTTCATGTTCTTTCTTTGGGAGAAAGCCAAGGAGCCCCTGGAGAAGGCGCCGTGCAGGGTGCAGGGCGGGAAGCACACCTGGGTTCGGCTCAACTACCCAGCACACGCTCAGGGCTGGCTGGGATACAAATGACACTGGCTCCTTTTTGTTGTTGTACTGTATGTGATACTGAAGTTTTGGGTGCATAGCAAGAAAAGTAAGAATAAGACTAAGGTAAGGACGGCTGGCTCTCGCGCTCTCCCCCCCTCCCCCTCATTTTGAGACAGGCTCTCACCAAAGTCACTAACTTGTCCAGGCTGGAACTTTTGATCCTCCTGCCTCACCCTCCCAGAGTTCTAGGATTTCAGGCATGCGCCACCACACCTGGCGGAATGCTCCATTTTCACACCACATCAATTCAGTAACAAATCTCAGAACCAGAGAAACATGGGTTTTAGTTAGGAGAGGCAGGACTCCTAGATGTCACGAATTTGGAATTTGAACAGAAAGTACCTGCCTCATAGCAAAATGTGGCGAATGAGCTTCCTGACATGTCCTTAGTGAAGAAGACATTGTATCACTAAGTCTCCAAATCCACGGAAGTTGGAGCAAATAGCTGTTTATTGGCTCAGTTTTTTCCTGGGGTGTGAATTTCTTCAAATTGAGGATTGATTCAGGAATTTAAAGTGTGTTTCAGGTCAAAACTGTTCACAGAGCCAAAGTCACTGTGCCCTGATTTTTAAAATTTCACTGTTTGATTTAATACAAATTCCTGAACTTCATGGAAATGTTATCAGTATCTTAAGTAAAGGAAATAGAAGGCTTGTACCGAAGGGACAAAGGTGGAAGGTAGTAACTGCTGGTCCCCAAGGTAACTCCACAGCCCTTTTGGGTAGGAAGGAAGGGGGAGAGAAATACGGTGGCCCTGTGTTCTCTTCTGGTCAGATCTAACACTTCATGACACTGTGTCTAGAGTGACAGCAGGAATTGGCAAACTTCTCTAACGGGCCAGAGAGTAAACAATGCCAGCATCATGGCCCATGTGACCTCTGTGGCAACTGCTCTCAGCTCCGCCCTTACAGCCTGAAAGCAGCCATAGATAGTATGCAAATGAGTGAGCATGGCTGTGTGCCAGTAAAACTTTATTTACAAAACCAGGTGTGGACAGATTTTGCCAGTTTGCAATCCCTGGACAAAAGCAATGTTAGAGCTAGGGCTGGAGATTTAACTTAGTGGCACCACACCTGCTTCTCAAGTGCAAGGTCCTGAGTTCCATCCACACTACCAAAAAAAACCAGCAATGATAGAGCCACGATAGAAACTTAGATGAACTTACCTTTCTCAGGACTGTCAAAATCAGCAAGGGCAATGGAATTATTCACCCTGAATATGTTTCCTGACAGGAGCAGAATCCTCTTGGCCTTCATGGCTATCCATTTTGCTCTCTACGTAAGAAAAACCAACATGCCTCCCCAAGCAAAGACTATGCATTTTCTACCTTAACCCACCTTGAGATGGACCTTGTGCAGTTGATGTCCAAAGTACGGAATCTTAAAGCTGCCATGACACCCAGCAGTAACCTCAGACTGTATACTCTGGACTTCCCCATGGACCCACAGAATTGCTTTGTGATATAAGAAGTATGGGGAGAAAATCCTGAATGAATGGATCTGCGTGTCAAAGTAGGAGAGAAAAGGGTTGAGCATTGGCAGACAATATCCAAACTAATAAAACTATTCCGAAAAAAAAAAAAGTAAAGGAGACCCTTAATCCAATATGACTGGTATCCTTATAAAAAGAGGAAAAAAGACAAGAGACATAGACTTGAAGGGAGAGCAGCATGTGATGATGGAAGCAGAGACCGAAATGCTATAGCTCTAAGCCATGAGAAGCTAAGAGGATGCAAGAAAGATTCTAGCCTAGAAGTTTCAGTGGGAGTATTACTCTGCCAAGATCTCGATTTTGTATTTCTAGCCTTCAGAACTGTGACACAACAAATTTTTTTCATCTACTCAGTTTGTGGACCTTTGTTCTAGAAGCCCTGGTATACAAATGTAGTATAATCAGATAAAGTTGGGATCTCCTGCTTCCTGTGAGGGCACCTCCTTCCACCGTCTCAAGCAGAAAACAGTACAGGCCCCTGGGGTTCTCCTCTACCTGTCATTCTTTAGCCCTATATCCACCACTTCGCATACTCTGAAGGTCAGAACACACAGCTGGCTGTTTAGGCTTGCAGAAAAAAAAAAAAGTAGTTATCCCTACATAGCCACAGAATGCTTGTTCTAAGACTTCTCTCCCTTTTATCAGTAATTTGTCTCCCTCTTCAATGCAGCAAGGCCAGAAGGACCAGGCTTTTCTTTCTTTTCTGACCTAACTCAGACATCACTTTTTTAAACATTTGTATCAAAACTACCATGCTTACATCTTGGTATGTTAAAGGAAAACCAGAAAATAAAATGTGAAAATTAGTTTTCTCTAAAAAAAAATAATCTGGGTTTGGGACATATGCTCTACTATAGACTCAAATATTCCATTTTAGATGCTGGAAGCTGAATCTAGTTGTCTTTACAGGTTCGTGTCCCACACACATTGCAGGGTTTGTCACATGTAGCTTTCCACAGGAGTGAAAAGTTTCGACACCAAGGACACCTGAGAGCAGAGCAGACAGTCAGGATTGTGTATCTATTGCCTCCCTGTTTGCAGACACTTGTAACCATCCTCTCCATCTCCTCTCCTTGACAAGTGAAGACATTCTTCCTTGCCCTCTGGTCCTTCCATCCACTGGACTTCTGCCCATTTTCCTCTGTTTCTGGACAGAAACAACCTGCCACTCTCATTGTCAGCCATGCTAGTATCAGGGAATCATTGTCAGTACTTCTTCTTACAAATAGATTTTATCTGATTCATTTGATAGCTTCAACTTCCAAATCTTAGTACATGTTAATGTGATGGGTTTTGTGCTTGCTGTATAGCTGTGTTCCTTCCAGGAACTCTGGAGTGGACATTACTCATGGCCTTCAATATCCATTTTACCTTTCTTTCAGTATCTTTTCAACATAACTGTGATTTTTGGCCTGGTATCCACCTCTTTCTAGCTCAATCCACATTCCTCAAAGGACTGATTATTAAAGGATTATCTCATAACTTTCCACATGGTTAGTTCTGGGATGATCATGTTACTCAGATTAACCAGGGGTTTTCCCAGGGGAAATGATTCCTTGTGTTTTTTGAGACCTTTCAGGAAGTAAGTCTTCCTTATGGTGTACATGGATATAAAATCATGTTTGCAGCAATAACCACAGCTGGCAGCTATCATGAAAACACAGGAACTATTTTAAAGAGAAAGCCTGACTTCAGCAGATCACATAGATGGAAAGCCTCTGGGTCCATGAACCTGAAGGCCAGTGGATCCATGATGTTCAGTTATATAAACCAATGACTTTCCATACAGCTTAAACTAATTCAATATTTGATGGTTTCTTAATTATTTTTTTCATTGCTGAGACAAAATACCCAATGCCTAAAGCTAAAGGAGGAAAAGTTTATTTAGCTCACAGTTTGTAGAGGTTTCAATCCATGACTGGCTGGCTCCAAGGCAAGGTGGCATCACAGAGGAGAAACAGTTCATGGTGGGCAGAAAGTAGCAAAAGCAAGCACAAGACAAGACAAGCCTCTTTTTGACCCTTATATTGTATCCAGGCTACCAGGATTAGGGTGATGCCAAACCAATCAGTGGACTGATTTAGTAATCACCTACCCTTAATCCTAGCATTGCACCATAAATCAATCACAAGCTCTAGATTCAGCCACCTCTGAAAAAGCCCACCTATGACTGCATGAGGCTTTTGGGAGGTGGATATCTAGACACAAGATGGACTTATGGTGAGAGTGTCTTAATAGATACAAACTTTGTTGAACATTTAAAAATATATCCTGTATGGAAAGGTCACAATTAAGTTTAGTTTTTTTAGTTATAGATTCATAAATAATTCATTACTTCTGAATGTTCTTTTTTTTTGTACTGGGAATCGAACTTGCGCTTTTCCCCGGCATAAAGAGTTTTTTTCTTCCAAATTTTATTTACTTTTTGTTTGTTTGTTTGTTTGTTTTTCATATCGGGGATTGAACTCAGAACCTTGCGCTTGCAAGGCAGGAGGCAAAACCACTAAGCTAAATCCCCGGCCACTTCTGAATGTTCTTAATGCCATGGAAGACCTGTTCCTTATGTTTCTGCTTGTAGACTCTACCTTTCTGTACCATCTCTTTATGGCCCCATCTGCTCACTAAGACCTAAACATTTCATCTCTAGATTGTTCAAGGTATAGTCAAAAATTAAAGGGTTTTAGTTTTTAACATAAAGAAAACAGAAAATACTGAAAAAGAAAAAAACTGCATTTGCTCACAAATTTCCAAAACAACCATGAACAGAAATCACTATAGAACAATTAAGCCAACATATAAAAGGCTATAATTTTCTTTCACAAGCTGGCTCCAGGTTTTTAACTCTGTCAGTACATTTCTACTTTGGTAATATATGAAGGCTCACACCATGAAAGGGAGAATTCTTTACGGAAACTGTAAGTGTGTTTCAGAAAACCCTTGCCTTTTTAAAGTTTGTGAAGGCAAGTATATGGGGAAAATCAAGTTGCTCATGCATGAAGAGTAAGATAAACATGCATTCTCAGGAATCACAGACCACACTTCCTCTTTTAAGCAGCACTTTAAGTACTGCATTCTTTTAAGTGTCCCACCCCTCCTTGTGTGTTCTCAATTTTTGGCTCACTTAAATACATCTTGAGTCTAGAAAAGAGGTAGAAAAAGGAAAGAAGGTTGAAATACAGCTAATTACTCTATGCTTAAGAGGCAGAATTTAAGTTTTTTTGGAATAAAATGTGAGCTATCTTAAATTTTCTTCATTTTTGTGATTTCTCCTTATTATATCTATTATTTATATTAGTATACTATAATATTAAATATTTGATAGTCTTGTTAAATAGTTTTTTAAAATAAAGCCTTAAGGGCTGGGAATTTAGCTCAGCAGCACCATTCCTGCCTTGCAATCACAAGGTCCTCAGTTCAATCCCCAGTACCAATAAAATAAAATAAAATAAAGCCTCAAAAGTATACCAGTCCACTAGAACTGCTTTCATATGACATTTGCCGGAATTATACAATTATTCCAAGGGAAACTCTGGCTCACTGAGGGTAAGTGTACCCACGTGCTTTTCTTTCATTGCCTAGGCACTGAGGTATCTTGCCAGCAAAATCAGAAATTGGACCGTACATTTTGTGCTCAAATATAAAAAACTCTGGGTAGAAGGAAGCATGATGATAATAGTAGGAGAAAGAGGGACTCCTGAAAGCCTAAGAGTAAGTTTGCTCCACACCAGGGAAGGAATGCGGGAACTTTGCCATCCCATGTTGCTGCCAAGGGAGGTATGGTTATGTGGTTAAGGGTGTAAAAGCCAAGCCAAGAATGATTCAATCAGCTGAATGAGAATCCTGACAGAAGACTACCTCTACCTCTGAGGGCAGCCTACCTCTGTTGAGCAAGGCAGAGCTGCTTAGCTGTAGTTTTTAATTATAGGATGGAGTCTAGACAGGACTTGCTGGGTGGTTTGGCATCATCCTTCATCATTAATTTCTTTTCCTGTAATAAGCACAAGTCCATTCATAAAAACAGCTTTTTCATTATGGCATTTTGGGGTTTCTATTCTAGGAGATTTAGAATGAGCAATGCTAACACAAATGTTGAAGCATTCATTACTCTAAATAAATAAATTGTTTGCCTTATCTGTGCTAAATGAACATGGATGGGGAAGAAAAATAACTGAACACTTGCAAAGAATAAAAGTTGTTAATTTAAGGTAGTTTAATGATTTAAAGTTTGATGTTTGGGTCTGTATAGTGTCTTTCCTTTATCTTCTTTCATTGCAGTTATTCATTCTGAAAGCAGATTTTAAAGGCCCTCAGTATAATGGTATTGTTTGTTATCTCCCATGCTTTTAAAAGGAAAAGTGCTACTATTGCTTAGATTTGACGTATTCCCCAAAGGCCTATGTGTTGAAAGCTTGGTTGCCAGCCTGTGCCCCTTACTTTTCTCTCATTGCTGAGACAAAATACCTAACACTCAAAGTTGAAGGAGGAAAGGTTCATTTGGCCCACAGTTTGTAGAGGTTTCAGTCCATAATTAGCTGGCTCCAAGGCAGAGTGGCAGAGAGACAATTCATGGCAGACAGACAGTAATAAAGCAACAAGAGATTTTAACAGCATTTCCCTGCCCCTTTTATCTTATTCAGACTACTTAGGGTAGATAGCACTCACATCTTTAATCCTAGTGCCCTCGGGCCTACTGCCACCAAGAATCTATCACACGCTCTAGATTCAGCCACCTCCAAATTAGCCTATGACCACATGAGGCTTTGAGGAGACATCTTGACACAAACCACAACATCAGCCTGTGGCACTATTGAAAGGTGGTGGAACTTTTAAGAGGTTCTTTCCAAGGGGAAGGAAGTTAAGTCATTGGGCATGTGTCCTCAAAGCGGATACTTGAAACCTGGCCCTTTTCTACCTCCCTCTTTGCTTCTGGTCACAGTGAGGTGAATGGCTTCCTTTATCATAGCACTCCCACCATGATGTTTTACCTCACCAAAATTCCAAAAACAATGGGGCCAGTGACCACGAATTGGAACCTAGAAAACTGTGGGGCAAAATAAACCTTTTCTCCTTATGCATTGATTATCTCGAGTATTTTGTTATAAGGATGGATGTAAGTGCTGACTAAAACAAGCACATAGCAATAAGTGTTTACATAGACTATGTTGAATAAATAATCCATAGAAAAGATATGCAAGAAATCTAGCTGGGTGTGGTGGTACACACCTCTAATCCTAGCACTCAGGAGGCAAAAACAGGAGGATTGGAAGTTTGAGGCCAGTCAGAACTACATGGAGATACTGTCTCAAAAAAAAAGAAAAGAAAAGATATGCAAGAAATAACTTCTATTATATTTTAATTACATTTTGCAAATTATGTGTTTATTTAAAGTTAGCATTAAAATTCTTTGTGTATGAGCTCATCCATTTGGTGATAATGTCTAAATAACTGACTACTAAAATTTGGCAAAGGAGACACAAAATTGACATCTGTGTACAACAATAAGTAATTTATTTTGGGATTTCAAAATGCGTGAAAAACTATTTTCATGAACATATAATTCTATTAAATGAGAATAAACCATTCTAGAGTGAATTCAGTGTCAACTGAAGAGTCCTGTTAAAGCTCGCATGAAACACTGTCCAAGAAAGTGCTTTGTAAAGTGCTAGGAAACTGTATAAAGCACAGAGTTTTCTGAATGAGTCCTGAAATCAGAAAGGTTTGACTGTAAAACCTAGAAGTTAATTTAGCCTGTAAGCCTTAGTTTTTTCATACATATAATGGAAAAGATTAAGACTATTTACTGCATGGATTTTTTGTGAATGTGAAGTGAGCTAATACACAAAAGCCTTTAGTGTAATGGCGTTTCACAGCAAGAACTCGATATACATTTAGTCATCATCAACATCATCATCATCATCACCACCATAATTATCACCATCAGAGGTGGTAAATATCCAGATTGCCAAGAGAAAAAAAGGAAAGGAAAATGAAAATAAGCAGAGATGCTGCTAAATCATATCCCTACAATCTTTCACCTAAAACAATCTACAAACTGGTCTCTTCACTTTCATCTTTCTCAAATTGATACTCTAAATTACCAAAGATACTTATTGCGAACATAAACCTGACCATATTATTTCTCTAATCCTTCAGTCACCTATCAGTTCCCTCCCAGGTGAAGTCAACAGGCAACAGTGTGGCTTTTGAGGGGCCTTTAAGAACTGAGGCTTTGCCTTCCTGTTGCAGCCTCAGAAACATCACACCTGGCTACTTCCTGACTACCTTCCTGGTTGACTCAGTAAGAAAAGACCAAAAACTGAGCTACTTGACTCTCTGTTTTCTCATGAGAAACTAGGTCCAACTGATTTATAAACACACTCTCCTGTAATCACCTCATGAGTAGGGTTGCAGAGTTTACTGTAGTGCTCGGCACATTCTAGAGGCTCAATAAATATTTCCAAATCAATAACAGATGAATATCTATAAGATAACAAGATGCACAATACATAACTTTGTAGAGATGGTGGAGGCTGGTATCCTTTATGAGGCTTGAAGGGGCCAAAAAGTAACATTCTTTTCTGAAACAACCTTGAAAACAATGAAGAGATAAACACAGAAGTCTGGAAGGTGATAAAAAATGTCATCTCTATGACTACAAAGCTGACAAAGAAGGGCCTGGCTTTGGTGTATGACAAGAGAGGTTTTCCTAAAGTACTCTCCAGAAAGGCAGACTTCTCCACCGGCCACAGCACTGTTGAGGGGCTGCCTCTGTAAACAGCTCAAAGGAGCTAAGCAACTGCAGTTTCCGAGGTCATCTGGCTGCAGCTAGGAACAATCAGTGTATTTCCAAAGCACCAATGAGAGACTCACCCCTTCTCCTCAGGAACAGAGTGTGTCAAGCGGTGGACAGAGGCCAAGTGGGTTACAACTGATTTCCACAGAATTGTAAACACAGAGCCAAGGGGAGTTGCCCACTCAACATCATTTCACTCTGATTGACTTAGATGTGGCTATAATTTCCCTCAAGAGATAGGAAAACTGGATCACAAAGATATAAAGATATTCCAGAATTGGGCCGGGGATTTAGCTCAGTGGTTTCGCCGCCTGCTGCGCAAGTACGAGGACCAGAGTTCGATCCCTGGTACCAAAAAAAAAAAAAAAAAAAATTGAGGCAGATATTCCAGAATTGTGTATGTGTCAATTCATTATCTTTTGATTTCCCCTGTTCAGTTGATCTATGAATGTACTTTGGTAAACTTCTTATAAAAATTTAAAAATTGCTTTAATTTCTATACTCTACTTCCTCTCCTTTTACTCTGCCCAACTAAATTTAGCAAATATATACTGAGTCCCTGCCATGTGCCAAGTGCTGTAGAGTATGAAGATGAAGACATATTAGTGTTTCTCCAGAGTTTTCAGTGCAGCAGTGTCTCCCAGATGTTTTTCTCTTAGCAAAAAGGAATATGGTTTATTTCAAGGTCAAAAGGAGCATAGACAATATTCATATTTTCTTTCTAACTTCCAAATGTTTTCCTGAGAGTTAAAGGACTGTTCACTCAGAGTTTAAGACATTTCCTGTCTCTTGTCATCAGCATTAATCAGAACCAAGATACCAATGATAAAAGGGCATGGAAACCCATGGGAGGGCCATCTGGCTTCCCTCATCACTCCCATGCTGCACCATCTCAGAAAAGCTTGCAACTGGTAAAGAGAGGAACTGGGTGAAAGAGTTTGTAAGGATCCTTAAACTCTACACCACACTGAAAAACAAACTCACAAATGCACTGTTTGAACTCCTTGATGAAGGCATAGTAGTTACTTCTCTGGATTCCCGGATTTTCTTTTATTCTTGTTTCCAAAAAAAAGCACCTAACAGCTTATATTTTTAAGAATTCCATTTGCTTTTTTTATTTAACTAGATTCTAGAAACTACTCATATTATTTCACTACATACTATACTCACAATACATTTTTTGGTTTTTTACTGAATATTATTTTACATCATTTTACTACCAAACTGACAGAACTATTTAAGAAACAGGGACTGGATATAATTCTAATCATGAGAAGATTCAAATTTAGAGTTAGCTCCAAACCTCAGCTTTTTAGCTAAACTGATATGGAGAATTTTGTAATTTTATGCCCCTCCATTCTCAAGTATGTTAATGATTTATATAAAGGTTCTAGCATTTGGAGTAGACCTCCACATTCCCTGCATTGTTTCTGGTTGTCAAAACCAGATATTGCTTATTTTCTTCCTCCTTCCAGGCCCCTATTAAATAAATAGGAACATGAAGTAGTTTCTAAAAGAAATTACCACTTTCACTTTGCAACTGCTTGGCAACATACTCTCTGCTTAACAGGCAGGGAAACTCATGCTAGTATTTCTGGTTGGAAAAGTCTGACAAAGTGAAAACACTATAAAATTCTTTATGTTATATGCAACATTTTTCTATTAAAAGGTATTATATGGATTGATAACAGCTGTTTTTTTAATAAAAGGAACATATGTAGCTTCATGAGTGTGTATAAATCCTTTGTTTCTAAAGGTTGTGAATGAGGAAAATTGCCAAAATAGGCAACTCAGCCTAGTGTTTAAACCTATTGTTAGCATGAAGTACTGTGGAGTCAGGCAACTGACTATACTTCCATGCCTTACTTTGTAGATCTGAAGAGAAAGGAAAAGAAAGCCATTTTTTTTTTTTTAAATTTTTGTGAGACAAGGTCTCACCATGTAGCCCAGGCTGGACTCCAACTCGTGGTGACCCTCCCGCCTCACTCTCCTAAATGCTGAGATTACAGTCATGCACCACCACATCCACCATGACACAATTTTTTACATCCATCAATATACTGAGAACTTATAGGAGAGAGAATAAATAAAAGGAAATTATAAACCACAGAATTATTAACATTGTAGACTTCTACAAATCACTTTGCATATGCATTTTTTCAATTTCAAAGGTATAATTTATATTACCTAGTGCAATATTACCTAGTGTTAAATATTGAACAAGTTTTAAAAAAGATTTTCATGTATTAAAAATTCATTATTGAGCTTTGGACATAACACTCAATTAGTAAAATACCTGTTTCTTTTCCCCAAAATATTTTGAAGCCATGAAAGTAAAGAGTCTTCTCAGAAGCACATTTCTGTGGTCAATAAGCAAGAAGGGGCTATTTTTCAAGCATTTTCTTAGAGGCATCAATTTAAGTCTATCTGGAGAAGCAATCAGTAATCCTGTAATAAAACACTCTATATCACACCACATTAATACCCCATATAGAATCTAATTTTGGGGGGTTTTTTGGTCCCAGGGATTGAACTCGGGTCCTTGGCACTTGCGCAGCAGGTGGCAAAACCACTGAGTTAAATCCCCGGCTAGAATCTAATTTTGCAATATACTTATACTTTATTTAATATGTCCCAATACATAGTGTTGTTCAAGACCAAATTTGAATAAATATTGATTTTTCCATATAAGAATAGACAAGCAGAAATATCTGTCCAAACAACCTATCATAGGTTATATGAGTATAGATATAAATATAGATAAGGATGTAAACATAACTGTGTGCCATGTTAAAAATATAAATAAGTTCAAGGTAGATGATACATTTATAAAGATTAGTTTCATAAGTAGGATATTGTATTGTTTATAATCTCATATTATGTTGGAAAACCCAGAGTTGGTTTTTGGTAGACCAGATAGTTAACATAGCTACTCTTTAAGGTCAGTAAGGTTGCATCAGAGAGAGACTTTCTCTCTGATGCTGGAATTAGGTAGCAGAAGAAAAGATCTGTGGTGCTGCTTCCCATTCAGAAATCTTGCCTTTGACTCTGCAGTCCTGGCTGCAAGTTCATTCCATATCAACTACATCTCTTGACTAAGTCCCATAAGAACCCTAACACAGAAACCTGCCCAGGCACACCCTTTGTTGCTGCCAGAAATTACCACAACGCTAACCACACTCCAGTGTTTTGGCTTAATCTCACTTTATAACAAATACACATTAATCTACATCGAATCATTGTTTTTTCCAGAAATCTAACATACTTTTCAGACTTTACTATTCATTTTAATAATATTGTTAATGGTATGAAATTTGTAAATTTAGTATGTTCTTATCTATTAATTAAAAAAAGTGAAGCTTAAAATTATATAAATTAATTAAAATACATATTTTAAGGTCATTCTATTCCTACCCCCTCCCATCCTGTATCCAGAGGAAGACAGCATTAATTTTAGTGTTGTTTCTTTATGAAACGTAAGTGTTTTCTCTACTTCTAGCAAAAGTCAGATGTCATTACATACATTAATTTACACCTTGCCCCTTTCGCTGAAAGCTTATCATTCAGGACAGTTTATATAGAATACATCCTTCTCATATTATTCCACAATATAAGCATATTTAATTGTATATAACCATAGGTAAGGGTCTATTTAACCATCTCCTTATTGTTGGTTATCTCAGTTTTCAAAATCATGTTAGTGCAAACAAAGGTACAATAAATATTTCTGCACATATGACTTTTAAGTATTTTTGCTAGCTTGTTTTTTTCATAAGTCAGAATTTTGTAAGACAGAATTAAAGGTGAGATGCTAGATCATAGGGCATCTTGTGAACTATTTCAAATAAATGCTCCCAACTTCCTTATCAGTTTTGGACTTTCCTTTTTTTCTAACTTTCCCATTTGTAGACTAACTCAATCACTGTCCATAGGAACTTCCTTTGTAGTATCATCCCACTATGTATTCTGACCTGAAATCCCCCTGGCTACACTATTTGGTCCTATGTAGTTCACAATATACTTACATTCTAGTTTTAGCTTTAAAATTGGTTTTTATATACCCAGTTTCTCATTCTACCCATTAATTTAATACTAATCTTCTCAAAACTTGCTGTATGCATATCATATCTCTATAATCTTCTGAGTTCCCAGTGCCTAAAATAATAAACCTTAAGTATGCATTCAAGATTCTTTACACTCAAGAATAGTCTTTCTCATTTTTTCCTCATTTCTCTTGTTTAAAAATTTGAGAGAGAGAGAGAGAGAGATCTGCCATGAGCTGTACAGTCTTAGCCACTATCACATACTTCAAATGTATTAATTCTCATATCAGTTTCAGAAAAGAGAAAACTGAAGTGCTGGGAAGACAATTTACCTTTTACCACACAGCTGTGACACCTAGAGCTATTGTTTAAAGTGTACTCTATCTGAGAGCAAAATCCTTGTTTGACATCTACTACATGAAAAATACTTAGTGCCATCAAAGATTAAAAATTTTTAAAGAATGATATATAACTGACACAAAAGAAAGGTGTCTCCTTCCCCAGCACTAGCTCCTTCCAGATTGCAGTGCTTTGGGCCATGTTACCTTGCCCATGACAACAGCTAGTTTAAAAAAGAAAAGTAGGCATTTGTTCCAGTCATCTATTGATGTGTAACAGACATCCAAAAGCTTAGCATTAAAACAATGACAACATTTGTGTTGCCTACAAATCTGCAATTTCAGGAAGGTTCAGAGGGAGCATCTTTTCTCTGTTGCACTAGGATCAACTAGAGCCATTCAAAGGCCAGTAGTGGGAATCATCTGAAGCCTTCTTCATTCACTTGTCAAGGTTAGTGATAGCTGCCACTATGTCCTCATCAGGAGCCATCACCAAGAACACTGTCACATAATGGCTTCATGTAGCCTTTCCCCTTCCTTGTAGCTTGGGTTCTAAGGGGAAGTATCCCCAAAGGGGCCAGAGCTGTTTGGCCTTCAAGCATTAGCCTGGAAAAGTACATAAGCCACTTCTATTGCATTTATAGGGCTTCCTAGATTCAGCGGAAGAAATGTAGACTCCACTCATGATGGAGGGCTGCCAATGTCACATGATAGGAAAAGCAGTTTGAGCACTGGGTCATGTTAACAAAAGTCCTGTTTGCTTTTATTTGCTTTTATATCCTGAACAGAACACTGTGCTAAACAGATGGTAGGTGCTCTTATTTGTTATACTAAAAAAGATGGAACTAATTAAAAGGAGAAACACAAAATAAAGGGTAAGTGTGGGAAATAGGATGAGAATCCACTGGAATTATGTTGAGTTTGAGTTTTCAATGATAATTCCTCATCGTGATGTCTAACAAGCAATTAGTGATGTGGATTTGTAGCTCAGAAGAAAGAACAAGAGTTAAGGACAGGGCATAGAAATCCATGGATGAAGGAAGCTTCTTCTATAGATGAGCCTGACAAAGAATTTGCATTAATTTACAATTTATGTCTAGATGTTTCCTTAAAGCTTCATGCAATCTTAGGTAGGACATTTGGAAGTGATTGGATTATAGGGGTATTTAGCTGACTTGCTTTTAGGAGGTAGGGCCTAGTCAGAAGAGGTGGGTCACAACCAGGAGGTTTATATCTCCCTTCCCAGCTCCTCCTTTGACTTTTCTGCTTCCTGGCTGACATAAGGTGAACAGCTTTTCCTCCACTACTCATCTCTGCCATTTAGACCTGCCTTGGAGCCAACAGGACTGAAATGTGAGCCAAATATATCTTTCCTCCCTGAAGTTGTGGGTGTTGGGTATTTTGTCCTAGCAATGAGGAAAGTAAGACAATTATCCGTGTGGAATAATGAAATGGTTAACACTATAAACTCTACATCTGAACACCTGGATTTAGAGTTTCACCACTTAATACCTGTGTGTTTTCTTAGGTTTAGTTACTTAAAGTCTCTATACCTCAGTTCTCTTTTATAACATTGCTATAATAGTAAAACTATGCCATGGGGCTGTTTATTAAGTGGTATATTCCCTACAAATGCTTAGGACAGAAACTGGCAGAGAGTAAGCAATCAGTGAATATTAATTATTGTAACTCTTGTCGGGTCTTTTAACACCTGAAATTTACAAATGAGCAGAGGAGAAGCCAGAGAATAATACTGGAGATGCAGGCCTTAATAAACCCTGCATACTAGTCTTTATGGGTGACTACAGTTATGTTCATTATTGATCTGCCTAATATCAAATAGTTTCTGATCTGTTAATAAAAGAGGTTGAGATGGAGAATGGTATATTCTATTTTAATATTTTATATAGTTTATGCTGTTTGGAATGCTATAGTAATATGTCTTGTGTTTAAAATGTATGTGTTATACCCAAGTGGATTTCAGAAAGACTGGATTAAACAAAGTCAAACAAGCATTTCCTTACAGTCTATACACAGAAATGCATACACTAATATGTGCCATGGCTTTCTAAAAGAGGATATAAAGTGCATCATTTCCCAAATTCTTTAAGTAATTTTAAGAATCATTCTGCTCCACTGATATTCTGTGAAATGCAACTTCTGAATGCAAATGTCAGTGTTAAACTCACTATAGAAGAATCTCTCAGGAAACTTCTTAAAAACATGTATTAATGGCCCCACCAAGCAAATTCAGATTCAGAAAGTCTACAGTGGAGTTCAGAAATCTCTGTTTTTAAAAAGTTCCCTGGTATTGCCTTACCACTAGGAAATTTTCAGAAGAGGAATTCAAGTCTTCCCATAATCCTTCTCTCTGTGCTTTCCAATCTGTTCCAAGAAAAATGGCTTCCACAAAGGAAAATGCAGGCGGGGCGGGGGGGGGGGGGGGGCTGGGGTGGACACGGCAGAGTATTCTGTTACCAAGAGGATGACTAGGACACAGAATATCAAAATCAATAAGCACTTCCAAAACATGAACCCTGGGCACTAAAAGACATTTAGAATTTTTCATTTAAAAAAGTAGTAACTCTCAGTGCAATAATTTACACTGGCTCTAGAAAGCTGGGGGGAGGGGGGGGGATGAATTTCCCATTATGTACCTGGGTAGATTATGTAGGAAATGTAATGAGGACAATGGTATGACAAGAAAAGCATAGCATGACAGTTCTTTATGTAACAATTACTCTTTAAAACCTCTTCAGATTGTCAATGTGGATAAAAACTAATAATTTGATTGCCTTAAAAATACAATTAAGGAAAAGAGTCATAAGCTTTGCATAGAAAGAAATTTAAACTACTGCCCCATTGAATAAGCTGACAGATTTCTGAGATCCCCAACAAAACTTTGAGACAAGGTCAGGTTTGAATTTTTCAACTTACATAAAACCTGTCTTGACAAAATGAAGATAATTGTGCTTTCTGGGTACCTGCTTAAAATTTATCTAAAAATAGACATGTAACAGAGATTTACTTGAAAATTGGTTAGACCTGAAAATATATTGACCTAGGAGATAGATATACTACTAAATCTAACTTAACAGAGATTTTACTAAAACTATTTTGGAAACAAAATACCTTTTTCTTGTAAACTATCTAGGAAGACTCCAGCAAAGAGTGAATGGTTTAACATATCCCTATCTTTACAGTCTGCTTCAAAGTTTTTATGGTAAAAATAAGATAAAAGCATGACATCATTTCCAGGTTTTCTGCACACTCAAGTAATTATTCATTTTATGTGTCTGCTAGGATGGGTTTTCTCTGTGTTCCCTCTCTTTGCCTTTTCCATCCCCTTGTGTTCAGAAAGTGAGGATAAATAAGCCTATGAGAGACCACCCATGCTGCATTCTTCCAGAATGAAATAAGACTAAAGAGACAGACAACTAAATGTAACATAGTGTCTAGTTTGGATTCCACAAGATTATTGGGATGATTCATTAAACGTGAATGGAGACTGTGAATTCAATGTTAGTGTCAGTGCTAATTTTCTGATTAGTTTCAAGATTTTGATCTTTGGGCTGGGGATTTAGCTCAGTGGTTTTGCCCCCTGCTGTGCAAGCGCAAGGACCCGAGTTTGATCCCCAGTACCAAAAAAATAAAAAAGATTTTGGTCTTTGTATAGCAGTTGTCTGGAGAATGTCCTTTTTTGAAGGTTTACACAATAAAGTACTCAGAAGTCATGAATATTATATTCACAATCTTTTTCCAGAAGAAAATGTTATTTGTGCTATTCTTGCAAGGATTTTGGGGGGATTTATTATTAATTTTCTCAGATTCTCTAGTTAAACTTCCATGTCATCTAATTATTGTTTAATTTCTTTTCTATTTTATATGCCTATTGTTTTCTCTTTTTTAATTGTTTTGGCTAATACCTCTAGAACAATGTTCATATAGTAGCAGAGATAGTGAACGATCTCCCCTGTTTTCTAATCTTAGTGGAAATACCTCTAGTATTTCCTCACAATATGCATTTTAGGAACAAGGTATTATATTTACGAATAGACATAAATTCCTATTTTCTTGAATTTTTTTTAAACAAGAGCAGGCATTGAATTTTTTCCAAAACTTTTTTTTTTTTGCATCTGGGAATAATCAAATGATTCTTCTTCTTATATATATTAATACAGTATTTATAGTAATAGATTTCCTTGTAGTGAATCATCTCTGCATTTCAGAAATACATCTTACTTGGTCATTACATATTTTCTTAATATAGTACTTGATTCTGTTTTCTAATATTTAATTTAGCATTTTTGTGTTGATATTGGATGGTTACTTATAAACATATTTATATTTAAAATCATCTTCCTCCATATTTTTTAGAACAACTCCAAGAAAGGAAACTTGGTAAAAACAGAAGGGATAAGGGGGATATAATGTAGAGATGGAATGGCCAGACTCTAGAGTCACATAGACCTTGAGGACATTGCTGGCTCCTTCCCTTACTGACTGAGTGACTTCAGAGAAGCTACTCCTCTCCTTTTACCCTCAGTGTTTCACCTATCAGGAGAAACTACCACATAGGGTTGTGTGAGAATTATATAAGATACTGTAATGCCCCAGTTCATGAACACTTCTGTTCATGAACAATTCAGTTTGCAAACAGATACACTTGGGAAAATTTTGCTACACTTCTGCATCGGATGATGAACACAATAGTAGGCATCTTTCCCAGAATCGTGGAACAAATTATGTTAATGAACTGGGGTGCCACTGTATTTTTAAAGACTTTAGTACAATGTCTGACAACATACATTGTGTATATTGTATCACAACATAAAACCCACATGTAAACATTGGTATATTATAAAGAACTTTTTTTTTTTTTTTTTGGTGATGGTAGTGCTGGGTATTTAACTCAAGGCTTCATGCATGATAAGCAGGCACTCTACCACTAAGCACATCTCCAGCCCTAGAGTACTATTTTTCTTCTGCTACTTCTTATATAGAAATAATGTTAGTGTGCGTGCGTGCGTGCATTTGTGCATGCGCACAGATGTTATGCACGTCTTGGGAGTCCATCTGTTTAAAAGGTCTGTGATGCTTTGCTATGGTTACCAAGCCACAGTGATGAAGTTTAGTAAGCCAGGTTTGTATTTTGTCTCCTTTTATTATTATCACATTCTAGGTTTGCAATCAGTCATCTCTTGATGGGTGGCAAATGGAGATGAAAAGGGAAACTGAGTAGAATGGAAAATAAAGACAGAATTTCTTGAATAAGCTACTACAGGTCAAGCAGTAATTTAGTTATATCTGCAGTTATTAGATAAGAAAAGCTGGACGGTTTCACCAAGATTACAAAATCTGATTGAACCACCACGGGAAGAAGATGAATAGGAATGTAGCCTCTAAAAGAGTTTACATCATTTTTTTTCTTTTTTTCTCACAATCTCTTCAAATAGAGGGTGATTAAAAGATGCATTTTCTCTTGTTTGAGCTCTTGGCTACTTTATTGCTTAGTGTTTTAAACATTAGGAAATCACCATGTTTCTAGGACCCCAAGTATGGAGGAGGTAAGGAGAATGCTCATTCGTTGATGCATTTATTGCAGTTCTTTATTGTTGTGTATTTATTTTGACAACTCTTTACTTTGGAGATAAAAGTGCTATCACTCAAGGATATTGTGGGAGTACTTGAAAAAAAGAGATGAGGCTAAAGATCCTGGCATTTGTGCAGAACCTAGAAGTTACAATTAAAAGGAAAAGACAGCTCTTGGGAGGCTGCATAGCACAGGTATTAAAAAATAGACTGAACTAGACCTAGGTCTGCATTTTGTCTCTGTTTCTTGTTGGCCTTGGACATATTCTCAGTGTTTCCTTTGAACTTTAATTATATTGTCTGTAAGGTGAGGGAAGTGTACATAATATTTATGGGGTTGTGGTGAAGATTAAATGTGATAATGCAGGTGAAACACTTAGCACACTGCATGGCATCTAAGTTGTCAAATATAACTGCTGTTATTATTGCCTGATCTTTAACAGTATTCATTTCTGCCTCTGTCAATATTCCTGTCCTGAAACCTCAAGCTTCTTTTTTAGTAAGGCTATTTTTAGTGATTGTGAGTCCACAGAAAAATTAAGAAAGTACAGATGCTTTCTATATACCCTGCCCCACACACACACACACGCACTCCCTCCATTAATATCCCCACCAGAATGGTCTATGTGTTATAATTTCTGCACCTCAACCACCAAAAGTTTATAGTTGACATGAGGGTTCACTCTTGCTGTTGGATATTCTATGGCTCTGCATAAGTATTTTATGACAAGTATCCACCATTATAGTATCGTGAACAGTACTCTCACTGCTCTAGAAATTCTCTATGAAGGTTCCTTTTTATAAATAGCTTTATTGAGATATGATTCATAAATGATGCAGTCCACCCATTTACAGTATAAAGTTCAATGATTTTTACCCAGTTTTCTAGAATCTATTTTAATTTTAAAATTTTTATTAGTACACGTTTGCACTACATAATGATAATATTAATTATGGGTAATTGGTACATATACATAACACATCTGAATTATTTTTCCCCTTCCCCTTTACCCATTTTAAAAAATTTTTTTCCAGTGTGAGTTCATTTATTTTATAAGTCCTTATTAAGTTGGTGATCACAAATACAGATTAAGAGCCAGACAAACCAAACAAAAGACCCACATAAAACAATTAGATAATTATACTAAATCAAAGTACACTTTTAAATATATTGTTACACTTAAATATATTGTCCATGCTGGATAAAAATAAATTTTTTCTCTCTCAATATTTTTCCTTTTGTCTGTCTTTCATTTGCACTTTATTGGCTCATTTACTTCATTTAACATTATCATCTCAAGGTGCCTCCATTTTCCTACAAATGACTAGCATTTATTCTTTTTACGGCAGAGTAATACTCCACCATATAAAAATACCACATTTTCTTTATCCATTCATCTGTTGATGACATATAGGATGCTTCAAGGATTTAGCTTTTATGAATTGTGCTACTATAAACGTGGTTATGTATGCATCATTGTGTTTTTAGTTCTTTCATAAATATACCTAGAAGGGGAGTAGCTGGGTCAAATAGAATCTTTTTTTTTTTTTTTTTTTGAGGAATCTCTATAATGATTTCCATAGTGTTTGTACCATTTTACAGTTCCACTAATAATAAAGAAGGGTTCCTTTCCCCCTGCAGACTCTCTAACATGTATTATTGTTTGATTTCTTGAAGATAGCCATTCTTTCAGGAGTAAGATTAAATCTGTATTGTTTTAATTTGCATTTCTGAAATGGTCAGTGATGTTGAATTTTTTCATGTATTTGTTGGGTGTTTGCATTTTTTCATCTGAGAAGTATCTATTCATTTCATATGCTTTTTTAAAATTGGGTCTTTAAATGTGGAAATCTAATATTTTTAGTTCTTTATATATTCTAGATATTAGTCCTTTGAGGAGTTTTTTTCCCCATTATGGAAGTTGTCTCTTAACTCTGTTGGTGATTTCCTTTGCTGTGTAGAAGCTATTTAATTGGATGTGATCCCATTTGTTGCTTCTTGGTATTACTACTTGTGCAACTAAGTTTCTGTTCAGAACATCTGTGCCTACACCTATGTCTCCAGGGGTTTTATGTATTTTTGTCTTCCAGTAGATTGTTTCTGTTTTGGTTTTCTTTGGAGTTTTTTTGTGTTTTGGGTTTTTTTTTTAGTACTGAGGATCGAACTTGGGACCTTGCGCTTGCGAGGCAGGTGCCAGAACCACTGAGCTAAATCCACAGCCCAGATTGTTTCTGTTTTAATATTTAGAACTTCAATGGATTTTTATTTTAGTTTAATGCATGGTGAGAGATATGAGTCTACGTTCAATCTTCACATGTGGCTAGCCATTTTTTCAAACACTGCTTCTTTTTTCTTTTTTTTTTTTTTCAAATTCCACAAACGACATGAGCTTTATTTATAAAATGAGCATGCTGCCTACTATTGCCCATGTCCATTTAAACTGTCATCAGTAACACTCTCCATTTTCAAAGACATTTGACAATGTACTCAGATAAAGTATTACTAAATATTTCAGTTGATACCCCATGGGCATTGGAAGTCAACACTATAGAAAAAAGATTAATATAAAACAATACAAAAGCAAAACAGATAGCTTATCAATATTATCTTCAATCCACTGGAGTTTTCTCAAATAGTTACCTTTATTCATGAAATGATTTCATTCACAAAACTGTTACTCTTTGCCATCGCCTTAGCTTTCAGCTGTTTTAACTTTTGTGTTTTGTTTTCTTCTGACATGTCAGGAAAGGGCACTTGCTTCACCTTGGATAGAAACTCCTGAATGATTGTTTCACCTTGCTATCTCTCCAGAGAGCACTTCTTTGCTGCTGGTCTATGTTGTCACGTCCTTGTGAGGCTCTGATGCCCAGGAACTCCTCAAGTTTCAGAGCTTTCTGTTTGGCACACTTTATGCCGAGGGAAATTAGAAGCTCTGCAACATGAATCCCAAAACTCTGATCAGCATAGTTAATGTCTCATCAGTAGTCAGTGCTGTGACATAAAGATTATTAACAATTGGTATCTGATTGTCCAGTGCAATGAGTTCATGAAAATAGGTTGCAAACATGAAAAAGTACCAATCCTTGTTGCAACATAATCTGATATAGCCCAGGCTAAACCAAATCCATCATAGGTAGAGGTTTCTCTTCCCAATTCATCTATGATTATTAAAGAATCTTTGGTTGCAGACCTTTATTTATAAGAAAATTCAACAAAATTAGTAAAATTTCCACAGGAAAATGGGAATGGACATGAAAAACAACTGATGGATGAGGAAACACATACTGAGTAGGTATTTTTTTGAGTTGCAGTCAAACTAGTAGGAACCAAATAAAGCAACTATCATTCATTCCACACTAATCAAATTAGTCAAATAAAGTAAATCAGATACACAAGCTCAAATACCACATGGGTTCTCTTATATGAAAAACCCAAAGTGTAAATAGTTTAAAGAGCAAAATAAAAGAAATAATAGAAAACAGGGAGATAGATCATTTGCAGATGCAAAGGGGACCAATCTATGAGGGGAGGGTTGGGGGGAGAAAGGGGAAGGGAAGGAAAAATAATTAAGATATATTAAGTCCATGTACCAACTCCCTATGATGAATGTAATCATTATGTGCTGCAAACATGTACTAAAATTTTTTTAAATAATTTTTTTTTAAAAAGGACCAATCTATTACTGAGTGTGAACAGTGAAAGCAAAAGTATAAAGTGAAATTTATAAGGTGGGCAATTACCAGAAACCTTGAGGACACAACTTTAAAAATCACAGGATTTGGGCTGGAGATTTAACTCAGTGGTAAAGTGCTTACCTACTATCAGGTCCTGGGTTCAATCCCCAGAACCTCATTCCCACCCTGCAAAAGCTTCTACAGCTATTACCAATATCCCACTCACTCCCCTCACCCACTCTGATGTGGTACTGGGAACTGAACCCTGGGTCTCATGCATACTAGGCAAGTGGTCCATCACTGAAGTATTGACCCCTCACATTCTTTTAAAAACTTTAAGATGGGGTCTTGTTAAGTTGCTCAGGTTGGCCTTGAACTTGCAATCGTCCTGCCTCAGCTTCCCAAGTATCTGGGATTACAAGGATGCTCCAATGCACCCAGTACCTCACCATTTAAAGATAGGGTTTCTCTAAGTTGCCGAGGCTCATCTTGAGCTCCTGGGCTTAAGAGATTCTCCTGCTTTAACCTCCAAAGTAGCTAGGACTACAAGTATGTGCCACTGTGCCCGGGTCCAGTGATCCTTTAAAATATATAAAGTTCACAGGGAAACAATTATTAAACTGAGCTAAACATTATTTTTTTTAAAAGTGGGAAAAATTTATTGAGAGAAAAGCTTCTGTCTAAGAGAGACAGAAGGGGGACTGGAAAATGGGTTGCCCCCCAAGCACTGTTTCTTAAAGAGGCTATCTTTCCTCCAATGAAAGTATTTGGTCTGTTTCTTAAAGATAAAGCAGCTGAGTGTGCCTAGAGTTCTTTCTGTATCCTCTATTCTCTTCCATTGATCCACAAGTCTGGTTTATTTATTTATTTGTTGCCAATTTCATGCTGTTTTTATCACTGTAGCTTTGAAGTATAATTTCAGGTCCAGGACAATGATGCTCCTGCTTTGCCCTTGTTGCACAGAATTGCTTTTGGTAATTTAGGTTTCTTCTGGTTTTATATGAATTTTAGGACTGCTTTCTGTAGTTCTGAGAACGATGCTATTGGTATTTTGATTGGAATTGCATGAAGTCTGCATAACAGTTTTGGGAGAATGACCATTTTGACTATATTGATTCTATCTATCCAGGAACATGGAATATGTTTTCATTTTCTTTTTTCTTTTTTTAAAATTAATTTTATTGGTACATTTTAGGTAAACAAAATAATGACATTCATCATTGGAAATTTGCATGTTTACATAATCTCTCTTGATTCTTATTTTTTCCCCATTCCCCTGCCTTCCCTTCAACCCCTCCATACCTACCTATTTACAAAGACTTTGTTTCTATTTTTTTCATTTTCCCATATTAATTCCATTCCCTTCTTTCCTTTCCCCTCCCCCTCTTACTTCCCCTTCCATTTTCCCCTTTTCTTCGTATTTCACATTATCTATTTAGTCCTTATCTATATTAGTCCATTATCTATATCAGTCCTTATTTACACTTTCAGTTTCTCACACTAGAGAAACTATTCGGTATTTACACATGTATGTCCTATTTATTTCACTTAAGAGTATCGCCTCAATGTGCATCCATGTAGCTATAAATGTCTATAATTTCTCATTTTTTATGGCTGAGTAGTACTCCATTTTATTTTTTAAAAACACACATTTTCTTTATCCAGTCTCCAGTTAATGGGCAATTGGGCTGCTTCCAAGTTTTAACTACTACAAACTGTGCTGCTATGAACATGGGTGCACGTATTTTGCTGTGGTATGATTCTTTTAATTCTCCTGGGAAGATACCCAGCAGAAGAATAGCTATGACAAATGAGATCTCTAGTCCTAGTTCTTTAAGGTATCTCCATACTGATTTCCACAGTGCTTGCACCAGTCTGCACTCCCATCAAAAGTGGAGAAGTGTTCCTTTTTCCCTACAGCCCCACCAGCATTTGTTATTGGTTGATTTCATGATAGAAGCCATTCTTTCTGGGGTGAGGTGGAATCTCAGCATTGTTTTCATTTGCATCTCTCAAATGACCAGTGATGTTGAACATTTTTTCATATGCTTATTTGCTATGTCGATTTCATTGTCTGAGAAATGTCTGTTCATTTCAGATGCCCATTTTTGGATTGGGTCTTTAAATTCGGGAGGTCTGATTTTTTTAAATTCTTTATAGATTCTAGATATGAGAACTTCGTCTGAGGAACAGCTGGTGAGAATTTTTTCCCACATTGTGTGTTGTCTCTTCACACTGCTGGTGGTTTCTCTTGCTGTGCAGAAGCTTTTTAATAAGAAGAGATCCCACTTGTTGATTGTTTGTGCTAGTTCACAAGCAACTGAGGTTTTGTTCATAAAATCTTTTCCTACAACAGTGTCTTCAAGAGTTCTACCTAAACTTTGTTCCAGCTGGTTCAGTGTTTCTGTTTTAATATTTTGATATTTAATCCATTTTGATTTTAGTTTAGTGCATTCTGAGAAATATAGGCCTAGTTTTAATCTTTGGCAAGTTGTAACCCAGTTTTTCCAGCACCATTTATTAAAGAGGCTATCTTTCCTCCAGCGAGGGTGATTGGCTGCTTTGTGGAAGGTGAGGTGGTTGAGTGTGTCTGGAGTTGTTTCTACATCTTCTAATCTGTTCCACTGGTCCTCAGTTCTGTTTCTTTGCCAATACCATGCTGTTTTTATCACAGTAGCTTTGTAGTATAGTTTCAAGTTGGGGATTGTGATACTCCCTGCCATGTCTCTGTTGCCTAGGATTGCTTTTGCTATTCCAAGTCTCTTCTTGTTACAAATGAATTTTTCGGTTGTTTTCTAAAGGTCTGTAAAGTATGCTGCTGGAATTTCAATTGGGATTGCATTGAATCTATAGAGCAGTTTTGGAAGTATGGCCATTTTCGCTATGTTGATTCTGCCTACCCAGGAACAAGGGATGTCTTTCCATTTTCTGGTATCGTCTTCGTTCTGTCTCTTCAGAGTGCTATAGTTTTCAAAGAAGAGATCTTTGATTTCTTTTGTTAGGTTAATTCCTAGGTATTTCAGTTTTTTTGGATGCTATTGTGAAAGGAATTGTTTGCCCTATTTCTGACTCAGTGAGTCTGTTGTTCGTGTAGAGGAAAGCTATTGATTTTTGCACGTTGACCTTGTATCGAGCTACTTTACTGAATTTGGTTATGAAGTCTAAAAGACTTTTGGTGGTGTTCTTGGGATCTTCTATATAGAGTATCTTGTCATCTGCAAATAATGACAATTTGACTTCTTCATTTCCTATCTTTATTCCTTTTATTTCTTTCTCTTGTCTAATTGCTGTGGCTAATGTTTTCAATACTGTACTGAACAGGAATGGTCATAGTGGACATCCTTGTCTTGTTCCTGGTTTTAGTGTGAAGGATTTCAGGTTTTGACCATTTAGTATGATATTAGCTGTCGGTTTTTCATAGATGGCTTTTATCAGATTGAAGTAGAGACTGTCTATTGCAATTTTTTGTAGGGTTTTTATCATACATGCCTGTTGGATTTTGTGAAGTGCTTTTTCTGCGTCTATGGAGATAATCATATGGTTTTTGTCCTTGGTTCTATTGACATAGTGCATTACATTGATTGATTTGCATATGTTGAACCATTCCTGCATCCCTGGGATGTATCCCACTTGATCAGGGTGTATGATCTTCTTGATGATCTTCTGCATTCTGTTTGCCATTATCTTATTAAGGATTATTGCATCTGTGTTCATTAGTAAGATTGGTCTATAGTTCTCTTTTTGGGTTGGGTCTTTCTCTACTTTGGGGATCAAGGTGATGCTTGCTTCCAGGAATGAATTTGGGAGTATTGCTTCCCTTTCAATTTCATTGAAAAGTTTAAACAGTAGTGGCAGTAGTTCCACTCTAAATGTCTTGTAGAATTCAGCAGTGAAGCCATCAGGAACCGGGCATTTCTTAGTTGGTAAGTTTTTAATTATGTTTTCAATTTCATTGATTAATTTTGGGTTGTTTAGAATTTTTAGGTCTCCTTTGTTCAACTTTGGTAATTCATACTTACCTAGGAATCTGTCCATTTCTTCAGTGTTTTCCATCTTATTGGCATATAGATTCTCGAAGTAGGTATTTATGATCCTCTGGATTTCTGCTGGGTCTGTTGTAATTTCACCCTTTTCATTCCTAATTGCATGGATTTGGGCTTTTTCTTTCCTTTTCCTGATAAGGTTGGCTAAGGGTGTGTCAATTTTATTTATTCTTTCAAAGAACCAACTCTTGGCTTCATTGATTTTTTGTATCATTCTCTTAGTCTCCATTGCGTTGATTTCTCCTCTAATCTTTACAGTTTCCTCCCGTGTATGAGCTTTGGGTTTGTCCTCCTCTTCTTTTTCTTGAAGCTTGAGGTTCAGCATCAGTTTCTTTATTTGGGCTCATTCTGTTTTCCTAATATGAGAATTCACTGTTATAAATTTCCCATGCAAGACTGCTTTCATTGTCTCCCGTAGATTCCAATATGTTGTAATTTCATTGTCATTTAATTGAAGGAACTGTCTGATTTCTTCTTTAATTTTCTCTGTGACCCATTGCTTATTCAGAAGTGTGTTGTGCAGTTTCCATGTGTTTAAGAAATTCTTGCAGTTTATTTTGCTATTGATCTTCAATTTTATCACACTATGGTCGGGTAATATACAGGTGATAACTTAAATTCCTTTGCACTTATTTAAACATGTTCTATGAGAGAGTATGTGGTCTATTTTGGAGAATGACCCATGTGCAGCTGAAGAGAATGTGTATTCTGATTTTGTGGGGTGGAATACTCTGTTATCATCTGTTAAGTTCATTTTTTCAAGAGTTTTGTTGAGTTCTAGTGTTTTTCCTTGCTTATTTTTTGTCTAGTTTATCTATGTATTTGTGAGAGTGGGGTATTGAGGTCCCCCACTACTATTGTATTAGTGCTTATTTGATTTTTCATGTGTGTTAGTATTTGTTTTATGTAGTTGGGTGCACCAGTGTTTGGTGCATATATGTTTATCATTGTCATCTCTTCCTCTTGGATTGTTCCATTTACAAGGATGTAGTATCCTTCTTGTCTCTCTTAATCAGTGTTGGTTTGAAATCCACTTGATCTACAAAGAGGATAGCTACTCCTTTTTTTCGGGTTCCTGTCACATGAAGTATTGTTTTCCTCCCTTTACCATTCAGTCTACGAGTTTCTTTTTGAATTAAGTGTGTTTCTTGAATGCATCATATTTTTGGATCTTGCTTCTTGACCATTCTGCCAGTCTATTTCTTTTGATTGGTAAATTGAGACCGCTAACATTGATGGTTATAACTGATACGTATTGACTTACCATTATCATGACTTTTTCTTTCTCTTGGATTCTCCCCATTTGTGTTTAATTTCTTGTCATGCCCAACAAATTCATTCTTCTGGGCTTCCTGGGGTTGTGACCCTTGTTATCTTTTCCTAGGATATTGTCTAAAATTTTTGGAGTCCTGGTTTGGTATTCATAAAGTTACTAAGGTGCTCTTTGTCATGAAAGCATCTTATTTCTCCATCAATTTTGAAAGATAGTTCTGCAGGGTACATCAATCTGGATTGGAGGCTGTTTTCCTTTAGGGCTTGGAATAGGTCACTCCAAGCTCTTCTTGTCTTGAGGGTTTGCATTGAGAAGTCTGCTGTGATTCTGATGGGCTTTCCTTTGTATGTGATTTCTTTTTTTTTTCTCTAGCTGCTTGTACAATTTTGTTCTTCTGTTGTGTTTCTGGAATCTTAACTATTATATGCCTATGTGTAGATTTTTTTTTTTTATCACAGCTAGTTGGAGCCCTGTATGCCTCACTTATCTGTATGTCAAGTTCTTTCCCCCTGCTTGGGAAGTTTTCTGCCATCACATCTGTGAACAGTTCTGTATGCCATTTGCATTCTCTCCTGTTTCTTCATTGACTCCAATCAGTCTTATGTTATTCCTCTTTGCATCATCTAGCAGCTGCTGGATTGATTTCTCATGGTCCCTTACTATTTTAAAGAAATTTTTCTTTTCCTGGTCTCTAATTGCAATCTTAACTTCCATATCCGGAATTCTGTTCTCACATTGGCTCATTCTGCTGTGTAAACTTTCAATTGAATATTTCATCTTCTGGAAATCTTTTTTTTTTCCTGGAAATCTATTTGCATCTATTTTATGTATTCCATTTGTTTCCTTTGTTGGAATTCTCTGCTTTGGTCTTTAAAATTTCCTTCATTATACTAGCTTTGGATTAGGATTGTTCTTATTTTTCTAGAACCTTGAGATCCATCTTTAGGTTATTTACTTGAGCTCATTCTATTTTTCTGATGTGGAAATTCACTGCTATAAATTCCTTCTCAGGACTGCTTTAAGTGGGTCCCATATGTTCCAGTATGTCATACTGGCATTATCATTTGATTATAAGAACCATCTAATTTCTTCTTTACTTTCATCTGTGAGTCATTGATTATTCAAGAGAGTACTGTTCAATTTCTATGTATTTGCATAATTTCTGTGGTTTCTTTTACCATTGATTTCTAGTTTCTTTGCTCTATGAGCTCATAATCTGCATGGGATAATTTTTTTTCCCATTAAGTTTATTGGTACATTTTAGGTATAAAATACAGTTACATTCATCATTGGGATCTTGTACCATTACATGAGTATCTTGGTTCTTATTTTTTTCCCCTTCCCTGGCCCTCCCTTCACCCCCTCCACCCTTCCCTTTTTGCAAAGACTTTGTTTCCATTTTTTTCCTTTTCTCATATTTTTTCTTTTCCCTTTTGTCCTTTCCCCTACCTTTCCCACTTCCCCTGCTCCTTTAGACCTTTTCTTCCTGTTACACAATATCAGTAATACATTTTTTAAATTACAATATTAAGATCTAGGAGACATTACCACAGATTTTACAGAATTTAAAAGGATATAGAAAGCATATTACAAAAATCTTTTTTGAAATAAATTTGACAACTTCTAAGAAGTACCTTGGAAGACAAATGAATGAAACTAATTCTGGAGGAAATATGAAATTTATTAAAGAAAGTATATTCCTAGCTTGAAAACCTACCTATATGACAACAGCAGGCTCATAAACATTTTAACTGATCAATTATATCAAACAATTAAAGCAGAAAAAAGAAGGAACCCTTCTCCCCTCATTTTAGGAACTCAATATTGTGCTAATCCTAAAACTGGATAAAGATAATAGAAGAAAAAAGTATGAATATAGATAGAAATTTGTTTAACAAAACAATTAGAAGTCAGATCTGGCAGGATGTAGAAAGTGGATTTGTTATAGGGATGGCAGTGTTGGTTCAGCATTGGAAGATCCACCCTCAAAAGTCATCATTTTAACAGAGGAAAAGAAAAAGCCATATGATCCTGTCACTAGTTGGAGAAAAAGTATTGGACTAAATTCTATAGCTGTTCATGATAAAAGCTATCAGGAGACTAGAAGTAGAACAGAACCTTCTCAACAGATTAAAGACATGTACTCCATACTTCCAGTGAGAATGCCTTATATAAATGGAGAAGATACAATGCTTTCTCCTTAAGGTGGGGAACAAGGGCAGATATGCTTACTCTTTATCTGTCCATTAAACTTTGAAACCTAGACCTCACCAAAATAGTCTGGCAATAAAATGACACAATTAGGATAGGATTTCCAAGGTAGAAGCAAAATCTTTATATGCAGTTGAAATGATCATCTACAGAGAAAATACTAAGAAATCTCTAGGAGCCCCTAGAACTTGTACTTGAATTTAGCAGGATTAGAAAACACAAGGTATATATCAAAATTCAAGTCTGTGTATACTTGCTATAAATGAAGAATTGGATATTGAAATTTAAAAGTTATGTAGGAGTACAAAGGACCTAGAAAAGTTTAAAAAAACAAAAAACAAAAACAGTGTTGGAAGACATTTAGTCCCTAATTTTAAGACTTCTTCTAAAGCTACAGTAATCAAAACACTGCTGGTGTAAGGAAAGACATATAGATCATTTGAATAAAACAGAGAATCTAGAAATAGAACCACACATATATGGTCTACTGAGTTTTGAAAGATTATTTAACATTAGCATTTTATAGAATATAAACTCAATTCAAGAGCTGAGAAAGAGATAGTGTTTTCAGCAAATGGCACTAGAACACCTGGTATCCGTATATAAAAAATTAACCTCAACCCTTTAATTCCATAAGTGAAAATAACTTGAAGGGATCTATGATCCTAAATGTGAAAGCCTAAAAGTATAAAACTTTAAGAAGAAATTATAAGGGAAAATATTTATGAATTCAGGGTAGGCAAGAACTACGTAGGATACAAAAGACATGATGTATAAAAGAAAAAATTGATAAATGAGATTCCATCAAAATTTAAAACTTTAAATGACATCATTAAAATGAAAAGTAGTCCTTAAACAGACCATATTTACAATGCATATAACCTGTGACCAGAATATATAAAGAACTCTTACAGCTCATTAATAGACAACCCAATTAAAAAGTAGACATAAGAAGATGATAAAAAGCCAGTATAGCACAAGGAAAGGTGTGCAACTCTAGAATCCGAAAAATACTAATCAGCACAATAACAAGATTGAATTATACACTCATTAGGGAGATGAAGTTAAAAGTTTTAAAAGCCTTGTCATGACTTTTTCTTTTTGTTGGATTCTCCCTCTTTGCGTTTAATTTGTCATGCCCAGTGGATTCATTCTTCTGGGTTTCCTGGGGTTGTGATCCTCATTGTCTCTTCCTAGGGTACTGTCTAAAATTTTTTGGAGTGCCGGTTTGATATTCGTGAAGTCCCTGAGGTACTCTTTATCATGAAAGTATCTTATTGCTCTATCAATTTTGAAAGATAGTTTTGCAGGGTCCATCATTTTGGGTTGGAGGCTGTTTTCCTTTAGGGCTTGAAATACATCACCCCAAGCTCTTCTTGCCTCGAGAGTTTGCTTTGAGAAGTCTGCTGTGATTCTGATGGGCTTTCCTTTGTATGTGATTTGTTTCTTTTCTCTCACTGCTTGTAGAATTTTGTTCTTCTGTTGGATTTCTGGAATCCTAACTATTATATGCCTATGTGTAGATTTTTTTTGATTAAGGCTAGTTGGAGTTCTATATGCCTCACTTATCTGTATGTCAAGTTCTTTTCTCCTCCTTGGGGAGTTTTCTGCCATCACTTCTGTGAACAGTTTTTTATGTCATCTGCACTCTCTCTTCTTTCTTCATTGACTCCAATCAGTCTTATGTTATTCTTCTTTGCATCATATAGCAGCTGCTGGATTGATTTCTCATGTTCTTTTACAATTTTAAAGCAATTTTTCTTTTCCTGGTCACTAGTTGCCATCTTATCTTCTATATCTGAAATTCTATCCTCACAATGGTTCATTCTGCTGTGCAGACTTTCGATGGAGTTTTTAATCTCTTGGAAATCTGTTTGTATCTGTTTTATGGATTCCATTTGATTCCTATGTTGGGATTCCATCATGTTCCTCAGATCCTCTATTTTTTTATCTGTGTCCTCTCTAGATTTATTAATCATGTCTTGCACCATGAGCACAATCTTTGCTGTTATCTGAGTAATTATTTCTGATTTCATTTTTCCCAGACCCTCTTTTGTTGCCAGTTCAGAGAGCCCAGGTGTTTGAGTATCAGATTGTTCCATCTCATTTCCCTTTGGGGTTGCTGTAGGTGATCCAGAAGTCTGTTTTTGAGGCTTATTTACGTGTCTTTTCATTTCCACCAAGGTGAGGGGTGCTTCTGGTGCCCGCACTGCTCACCTTCTCTGCCCTAGGAGCTTGGGATGATGGCGGGGGAGCTTCCTTCCATGTGCTGGGCCTGGCTCACCTTCTCTGCCCTAGGAGCTTGGAATGGTAGCGGGGGAGCTTCCTTCCAGGTGCTGGGACCGGCTCAGCTTCTCTGCCCTTACATGGGATAATTTTGATTCTTTTTCATTTACTTAAACATGTTTTATGAGAAAGTATGTAGTCTAGTACAGAAAGTCCCATGTGCTGCTGAAAAAAATAAATATTCTGTTGTTGATATCTGTAGATATCTATTAAGTCCATTAGTTTGAGGATGTTTCAATTCTGATATTTCTGTTTTGATTTTTTTGTCTAGTTGATCAGTTCATAAGTGAGAGGGTGGTATTAAAGTACTCTGTTACAACTGTATTGTTATTTGCCTGATTTTTTTGTGTCCATTAATGTTTGTTTTATAACATTGGGTATGCTTGTATTTGGTGTACATATGGTGTATATATGGTGCTTGTATTTGGTGTATATATGTTTATAATAGTTATCTCTTCATGTTGAATTGTTTCCTTAACCAAGATGTAGTGACCTTCTTTGTCTATTCTGATCTGTATGGCCTCAAATTCATTTTGTCTGACATTAGGATAGCTACTCCTGCCTTTTCCCAGGTTACTATTGCATGGAATATTGTTTTGTACCCTTTGATTTTTAAGCTGTGAATTAAATGTGTTTCTTGTATACTGCATATCATGGGGTTTTGTCTCTTGATCCATTCTGCCAATCTGTCTTTTGATTGAGGAATTGAGGCCATACACATTGAGAGTTATTTCTGAAAAGCATTGACTTATTCCTGCCATTCCATTGTTTTCCTCTTGCTGATTTCTTTTTCTTCTTGTTTAGCTGCTCATCCTATCAGGTATATTCATTCTTTTGGAGCTCCTTGGCTCTAATTCTTTCCTAAACTTGTCATTCACTTTCTGTATCATTTTGTTTAGCTCATCTAGCTTTTTATTATTGTTTTCTGAAACCTCGTGGATTATTTTGGTTATTACTTTTGTTATCCATTTAGTTATATTATCTATGATTTGGCTGAGTACTTCTTTGATCTGTTTTCTAACACCTTCTGTCATTCTTTTGAGTAATTTGAATGTGCGACTTATGATATTCTGTCCTTTTGTGCCCCTGGATTTGCTTCAGGGGAGTTGGGAGTTTTGGGAGGCATTTTGTTGCCTTGTCTTCTAATGTTTCTATTATTTCTTTCTTTGTTCATTTTATTTTGTGATTAGTTTTGTGGATGCCTATAGTGAAAAGGCTTTGTTGCTAGTTTAGAGGTCTGTTTTGCTGCTTTTGCATTGATGTGGTTTGCATCTGGCTAAATATATATAGTCTTTGCCTCAGTCCCAGATCAAACTACCTTGGTTAATTTGGTAGGGGTGGATGTAGTGCAATTACCCCAGCAACTCAGTCCTCTGGGAATACACTCCAGCACTGCTAATGTCACAAAGGCAATCTGAATGTTGGCTTACAGAGAAATAGTGGCAATTATGCTACCTTGTCAATACCAGACAATTCAGCTACAGTAGTATCATCCAAGAAAAACTGCATATATACACACTACAATAACCAATTATGTACCTCCTTTAATCCAGAGAAGATATCCACAAACATTAAGTCAACCCAGGTATTGAGCTACAGTCATTATGCTGCAGCTATCTCTCTGCATATCATAGAACAGAATTTAATAGTAATTTTATACAGTTAACCAACTATCAAAAGATTAATAAAGCTTTATGGTTGTAGTATTAAAGACATAGTGTTTGGGCCAGGGACTTAGCTCAGTTGTTTCACCCCCTGCTGTGGAAGCACAAGGACCTGAGTTCGATCCCCAGTACCAAAAAAAAAAAAAAAAAGATGTAATAGGAGAAAAAAATCTGGTCTAAAGATATAACGTTTGTGAGTGGGTGAATGCAAGAGAAAAAATTTGAATCTCTTAACTATGTGATAAGAGGAGAAAGAAGTGGTACAAAGGATCATATTTGGGAGTAGAGGATGCTTATAGAATTAGATAATGGTATGAGAAAAAATGATGAGAAGTAGAAGATAAGAGGAAAGGAGGGGAGACAAAACAGAAATTATATGGGAGTAAAAATAAGAGAAAAAATTTAAAAGGGAGAAGAGGAAAATATAAAGAAAGCAAAAAGAAAAAGAGGTAAGAAGCAAGGAAGAAGGACAAAGGAGAATTCCCCAAACTCTAATAAGCTGGTGAAGAACAAAAGGAAAGAAGAAAAAAGAAAAAGAAACTTTAAAAATGCATATGCTCACAAAAATCAAAAAGATTAAGAAAAAGACATTTCTTTGTGATTTTGAACATGTGGTTTTCTTCTGCGTCTACAATTATGAGGCTGCATCCAAGTCAAGATTCATCCCTGCTCATGCTGGTAGATAAAGAAGGCACTCACACCCCAGATCCATGCTAGATGCAGAAAAGAACAGGCAATAAGATTAGAGCAAGAACACTAATGCTCTGACTTTCAAATCCAGAGCAATTTCAGACTGATCTTGGCCTCTGGACATAGTGCTGGGATCTGAATTGAAGCCATCCCATGGCTGCTGTGAGTCCTGGGTTCATATAGTCAACCCTTCCCTGGAATGGTGTCCAACCAAGGACTCTCTCCAGGGAATATCATGACCACTTGGACTGGAATCACTCACCAGATGTTGCCTGCCAAAGGGCACTCTTCCTGCAACTCACAGCACCTGCCACTTTGTTCCACTGCTGTGTTTCTCACCAAAGTCCTTTGAAGTCCCCAGCTTTCACTTTGTCTCTATACAATCTAATTTTTTAATATTTTCTTTAACCTGAAAGAAATAAGTAGCCACTCTACTATTAATCAACTCCTTTTCCCCATCCCCTATCTATCCTTGAGCAACAACTAACCCACTTTCTGTGTCTGTAGATTTGCCTACTGTAGACATCTCACATTAATGAAATTACACAATATTGCAGTCACTTTCTTCATTGAAAGTGGGACAAAATGTCTGCCAGCCACAAATTAAAGTTGAAAGTTATTTTGGTTCATGTCGTTTAGAGGTTTCATTCTGTAGCTGGCTTCAGTAATAGCATGGAGATGGGCAGGAGTGATACATACAATTCTGTGCCATGTGCTCAATGACCCACCTCTCCTGATTCTGCCCCAACTCCTAACAGCACATTTAGCCGTAAGCTCATCAGAGGACTTACCTACTGATGAGTATAGTGCCCTCATGACTCACTCATCTTCCCAGAGTCCCGCCTATGAACTCATAAAGCTTGTTGAGGAATCTAGATAGAACCTGTAACATAAAATATGTGGTCTATAATGACTGGTTCTTTCATTTAGCATAATGTGTTTAAAGTTCATCTGTGATGGAGCATTGTTTGTGTATTTATAGCTGATGGCATTCCATTGTGTATATATACTATGATATTCATCCATTCTCCTGGGGAACAACATCTGAGTTGTCTCCACTGTTTGACTATTAATAATAATAATAATAATAATAATAATAATAATATCATCTGTATTCAAGCTTTTATGTGAACATATATCTTCTTTTTTGAGGGGCATATACCCAGTAGTGAAGTTTCTGAACCTGACGGTAGCTCTAGGCTTAACCTTTTGAAAAAATGCCAAAATATTGTTAAAATCAGAATTTTACGTTTCTGCAAGTGGTACATGAGTACTTTAATTTTTTTCATCACCTCCAATACTTGGTATTATGCCTTTTTCATTATAGTCACCCTAGTGAATGCAAAATGGTATCACATTGTTATTATTGATATACATTTCCCTAATAGATATGATGTTCAACATTTTTCATGTGCTTATTGGCTATTTGCATATCTTATGCAGAGAGATATCTGTTCAGATTAGTAATCTGATATATTCTAGATACAAGTTCTCTATAATATATTTGTAAACATTTTCTACTGTTCCGTGAGCTGTCTTATAGCTTTCTTGATAGTGTTGTTCACATCATGAAAGTTTTCCAACTTCCTTTTTATATAATATAATATACTAATATAATATAATTTAATATAAAAGTCCATGTTTAGCATGTATTCCTTCCTCACTTTTTTGTTTGTTTGTTTGTTTTGGTACCAGGAATCAAACTCAGGTCCTTGCGCTTGCGCAGCAGGTGGCAAAACCACTGAGCTAAATCCCTGGCTAGCATGTATTCCTTATAATAATGTTCAGCTTGGTAGACTTTCAGTGGAAGAATTGACCTTGAACTCCATTGACAAAAATAAGGGTCATGATATGTAAAAATTCTCTACACTTAACCATTCTAGTCACATACCTATTAATATATATGGACATCTACTCTCACTTCCTTCATTCTATCCATTCCCTTAAGTGAGGAGCACTTCCAGTCAAGTCCAATATTTTATTTGTGTCCTTGACTATGTCTCTCTTTTTTTCCCTGGATATTATTCCATTATTTAGTCTTCCTTTCTCCTAGATCTTTAGGATTTTTCTCTCTCTCTTTCTCTTCCCTCAGTGCATAAACTTGCACTTACATAATTTTTTATTGGTAGATATTTGCAGTACTTAATGTTTACATTTCTTCTGGGGAGTTAGTACATGTACATATCACCTTTTAATTCCTCTTATCATCTACTTCCCTTTCTGCCCATCCCCACTCTCTCCAGCTTTTGATTTCCTCCTTTTTTTGCATCCAAATATTTATTTACTTAAGAAAATAAGTAGGTCACATATAAGTATTGTCACGAATGGAGAGACAACCTGATTTGAGAAGTCTAAAGCCTATACACTTTCAAAAGCTGTTAAATACTCCTCCTCCTCCCTTATATTACTTATCTTTATTTTGCTTTTTATTTATATTGGGGTTTCTCATATAAGAGACACCATATGATATTTAAGCTCATGTGCCTGATTCATTTCACTTAACATAGTTTCAAGGTACATCCATTTTCCTACAAATAATTGAAGTTTATCCTTGAGTACACAATTGTGACTAAATACCATATTTTCTTTATCCATTCATCTGCTGATGAGCAAGATTTAGCTATTGTGAATTGTGCTGCTATGAACATGGTTACACATGTATCACTATAATCTGATTCTTTGACTCTTTTGAGAAGAAGATGCCTAGAAGGAGAATAGCTGGGTCAAATGGAATTTCTAGTTTTCATTTTCTGAGGAATCTCCATACTGATTTCCATAGTGGTTATACTAGTTTACATTCCCACCAACAACAAAGGGTTTCTTTTTCCCCCACAGCCATGCTACCATTTGTTGTTATTTGATTTCTTGATGATAGCCATTCTTTCTGGAGTAAGAGAGCATCTCAGTGTTGCTCTAACTTGTATTACTCTAAGGGCCACAGATATTCAACATTTTTTCATGAATTTATTGGCCATTTGTTTTTCTTCTTCAGAAAAGTATCTATTCATTTCAGCTGACCATTTTTTTATGTCTTTTATTTTGGGGTATATAATTTTTTTTAGTTCTTCTTATATTCCAGACATGTGTACTTTGCATGAAGTAGCTGGGAAAAATATTTTCCCATTCCGTAGTTTATCTCTCCACTCCTTTGCTATGCAGAAGCTTTATAGTTTGATAATATCCCATTTGTTGATTCATGCTGTTATCTCTTGTGCAATTGGGATTCTGTTCAGAAATTCTTTCCCTATGCCTATGACTACAAGTGTTTTACTTATTTTTCAGCAGATTGTTTCTGTTTTAATATTTAGATATTTGATCCATTTTGATGTTAGTTTAATGAGAGATACTGGTCTAATTTCAGTCTTCAGCATATGGATAGCCAGTTTTCCTATCATTTGGTGAAAAGAATACCTTTCTTCCAGTGTAATTTTTTGATTCCTTGTCAAAGATAAAGTAGCTTAATGTGCCTGGTGTTGTTTCTGTGTCTTCCATTGATCCATATATCTGCTTTGCCAATACTGTCTTGTTTTTATCACTGCAGATTTGTAGTATAACTTCAAGTTCTGGATTGTGATACCTCCTGTCTTGCTTTTGTTGCCCATGAATGTTTTTGTTATTCTAGATCTGTTCTGGTTCCATATGAATTTTGGGATTGTTTTCTATAGTTCTGTAAAGAATGCTATTGGAATTTTAATTGGGATTGTGTTAAATCCTTGTATCAGCATTTGAAGTATGTTCATTTTTGCTATATTCATTCTGCCTATCCAGGAACAAGGAATATGTTTTCATTTTCTGATGTCCTCTTTGATCTCTTTTTTCAGAGTGCTGTAGCTTTCATTGTACAAGCCTTTCATTTCCTGGGTTAGGTTAATTCCTAGTATTTAATTTTTATTGATGTTATTGTAGAAGGTATTGTTTCACGAATGTTTCTCAATGAGTTTATTATTGATGTAAAGGAGTGCTATTGAGTTGTATGTTAACTTTGTATCTTGCTATGCTAATGAATTTTGTTCTTAATTCTTGGAATCTTTTAGTGGAATTTTTGGGTCTTCCATGTAGAGGATCATGTCATCTGCAAATAATAAAAATCTGGATTCTTCCTTTCCTATACATATCCCTTCTATTTCTTTCTCTTGCCTGATTGCTTTGGCTAATGTTTCAAGAACTATAGAGTCTGCTACAAAAATGTATACGCATTTCAATAGTTTGCCATACCAATAAATGGAAGCTAATAGCTACCCTCTTTGAGCACCTCTTGTAATTGTAGAGGCCAAAGGTAACTTGTATTAATCTCATAGGGTCTCAATAAATTCAGTATTAAAATATTTATACAAGTTCTTCTTTTCCTAATGTATACTTATTTTTGGCAGACTCTGTATATTGAAAAAGACTGGTGATAGTGAACATCCCCGTCATTTTCCTGATTTTAGAGGAAAAGATTTCAGCTTCTTTCCAATGATTTTTGTCATTGCTTTGTCATAAATGACTTTCATCAGCTTGAGATAAGGTTCTTCTAAACATATTTTCTTCAGGGTTTTCTTCATCACGAATAGATGTTAGATATGTCAGATTTTATCAGTCTTTTATTTTGTCAATTGTGATGACCTGTGTGGTTTTTGTCCTTGCTTCCGTTTATTTGGTGCATTACCCTTACTGATATGCATGTGTTGAGTGACCTTGCATCCCTAGGATGAATCCTATTTGGTCATGATGTATGATCTTTTTAATGATTTTTGCATTCTGTTTGCTAGTATTTTATTGAGGATTTTTGCATCTATGTTCATTAAAAAGATTGCTTGTAGTTTTCCTTTTTGATTGGGTCTTTGTCTGGTTGTGGAATCAGAGCTATGCCAACTTCCTGGAATGACTTTGAGAGTATTCTCTCTCTTTCAATTTTTTTTTTTTTTAGGGGGGGGACCGGGGATCAAACTTGGAACCTTGTGCTTGCAAGGCAGGCAGCAGAACCACTGAGCTAAATCCCCAGCCCCTTCTCTTTTTTTGGTACCGGGGATCGAACTCGAGTCCTTGCACTTGCGCAGCAGGCAGCAAAACCACTGAGCTAAATCCCCGGCCCTCTCTTTCAGTTTTATTAAAGAGTTGGCAGAGTATTGGCATTAGATCGTCTCTAAAGTTCTTGTAGAATTTGGCAGTAAATCTATCGGGACCTTAGTTGGTAGTTTTTTAAAATTACTCCTTCAATTTCATTACCTGATATTCAATTTTTCAGAAATTTTATCTCTTGGTTCTGCATTGGTAGTTCATATGTACAGTATATAGATTTACAGTATATAGGAATCATCCATTTCTTCTGAATTCTTTCTATATAGTACAGGTTGGCCTTGAACTCATTATGCAGCCCAGGTTCACCCTGAACTCATGGCAATCCTCCTGCCTCAGCCTCCAAGTACTAGGATTTCAGGCATGTTGCACCAGCCTCGAAAGGCTTGTTCTCTTATAACACCTTCTCTGAAAACTAAGTAGGACCCCATGCTCTTTCCTGTTTTGAGAAAAAAGAAACTTCTCTTGATGTGTATCTTCAGAAAAATATGTATATATGTGTGTATATATATATATATATACACATATATATATATTCTCTATCCTGAACTTCGCTTGATACTCTACATATATATTCTACAGGTATATTCCTACTTCATATGTCCAACATTGAATTTTTCTTATACTGTATCTTATACTGTACTCTCTATCTGTATTTATATTCTTAAATAATGGCCCCATCATTCCTCAATTACGCAAATGTACTGAACTTTTTCCCTGTGTTTACCTGGCAGTATCAATAAATTATATTGGCCTGTTGAATTTTACTTCCCATATAGATTACAATCTGTTTCTTATTATGTTAAACAAATGCCCTGGTTTAGTTTCCTAGCATCTCTTCCTCAAACTGTTCCACAGACCTCTAACTTATCTTTTTACCTATAATTCTTCCACTATTAAAATTCATCCTCTTTAATACATACCAAGAACAATTTAAACAAATCCTGACACCTTCTCAGCATTTGAATTAAAAAATGAGGATTTTTATGTTACAAGGTAATGGAAATTACTGGTGATATGGCTTTTGACAACTCTAGTAGCCTCCCTCAGCCTCTAACTCCTTGTTTGTACAATGAAAATGATAAATCCTAGCCCTAGTCATTGTGAGAAACATGTGAGAAAATATTTGGCGTAGTATATGCACAGTGTTTAGCAGCCCTTGTATGACAATAGGATGGTGTCACCACCAGGTGCACCTTGAGTCTGAAGAGAATCCTGGACACAGGAAAGCTTGGGAAGCAGCTCCTTAGGGAGCCCTTGAAAATAAAGATGTCAGTTTCCTTCTCATAATGTGGAATATTGTAGAAGTTAAAAGAAATAATAATGACAAAGTACCTAGAATGTGGTTGGTAAATAACAAGCACAGGATGAAAACTCGAAAGTGAGCAAGAACAAACCCAAGAAAATATGAGATCAAGAAACTTGTCCCTCTTTTGGTCTAAGCACTACCCATTACAGTAGTCCTACTAATCCAAGGTTTTGGTTTCCATAGTTTCAACTACTTATGGTAAACTGTGGTCTGAAAACATAAAATGGAAAATACCATAAAATAAACAATTCCTAAGTTTTAAGTTGCATGCTATTCTGACCAGCATAATAAAATCTCAAAAAAATAATAAAATCTCATGCCATCCTGCTCCATCCCACATGGGATGCAAATCCTTCCTTTGTCTAGCATAGCTACACTGAATATGTTAACCACCCACTAATCACTTAGTAACTGCCTTAAACATCAGATTGTCATTTTATCACAATGCTTGTGTTTATTCACCTTTATTTTATTTAATAGTGGCCTGGTTAGATGCTGCCAATTCAGATATGCCGGACTGAAGCCGTAAGTGCTTCCCTTAAATGGAAAAGTTACGGAAAATGAAGGCTCTCTACTTAATAAGTAAAAAAATAAAAATAAAGAAGATTCTGTGCTGAAGTTGCTAGGATCTACCATAAGCTATTTTGAGAGAGAGAGAGAGAGAGAGAGAGAGAGAGAGAGAGAGAGAGAAAATCCTCATTCACATAACTCATTATACTATATTGCTATAATGGTTCTATTTCAGTATTAATTTTTATTAATGTCTTGATGTGTATAATTTATAAATTAAACTTTATTCTAGATATATATATATATAGGAAAATATTAACTATATATATGGTTTGCTACAATGTGCAGTTTCAGGCATCTACTGCTCTTCTTAGGTAATACCCCTAAATCATAAGGGGATTATTGTACTTATTTTGCTGATGTCTACTTTTAAAAATCTGTAACTATCCTGTCCAAAAGTGTTCCATTGTTGGTGTTGACACTGTTTGTCATTCTAAAGGAGAGTTAGCGGTGAGATAACAGGCTGGCCCAGTGTGTTTACTTTTCAGCTTCAACCGCAGATAGTGTTTACCAGATGTTCAACATCTGTGTTTGACAGATGAAAAACTTCAGTGTTTAGTGGTCAGTTTGGCTTTCAAATTCCCAATCATAGTAGTTCCCCTTTCTTGCTGAATACAGGCTGGCATTGACCCCAGGCTCTACTTTAGGATTCCACTGAAGATCCTGATGGAGGAGGAAGGTACCCAGAGAGAAGAGCCCATGGAAGATGGAGTTGGTGATGCCCAACATTTCGGTGAGAACCCCCTGGGTGTGTACTTCATTCTCAGAGTTTCAGCACATATTTACAAGTAGCTATTGCACCATACATAATGGGAGTGAGCTGGCATTTTCCAGTATAAATGTAAGAGTCCACAAGCATCAGGAAGATAAGCTGAGGCTAGCACTCCCTGCCCAGAGCTTCACTCACATGTTCATTCACAGCTCCTCACCTCACTGAAGACATGTTGGAGGTTTGTTTAAACCAGATGCTGAATGACAAAGCAGCAGGTGCAAAGAGGTCATTTCCACTGATTCATCAGTCATTCAGAAATCAAGCCCGGACAAAAAGTATGGGAGGGGACATAACACAGCCATTGATTCCACTGTCTCCTCCCAGGAAGGACAAGGCTCCAACCCAGCTAGTCCCAACTCACAGGGTTATGTTGCTGGCTGAAATCTTTGCAAAATGTTCTCCTGGCAATCAAACAGAATAAATGGACTCATGAAATATTTTTCCTCATTTTTTTTTTTTTTAACATCAGTTGATCAAGTAACCAGGGGACTCAGGGGTGTTCTGGGCACCTGGTTTCAGTCAAGCTCATTAATATTTTCCTGTGGTCCTTTTCTATTGCAAGGGGTTTTCAAGCTAGATTTAATTTTTTTATTTACTCTCTATGCTAAGTTCTAAACACAAGGAATTAAAATGGAAAGCTCTTGTGTTACAGTTCTTCAGAAAAACAGATATATACACAAATTTCTCTGTGTGTATGGGGGGGGTGTTAAAAGAAGGTGTTAAAGGAATTGTTTTCCTCTATTGTGGGAACTACAAGCCTGAAATCTGTAGGAAGTATGTATCTTGAGCAGACACAGAAAAACAAAAAACAGAAAAATAGCAAAGCAACAATATGAAATATTTTGGCACTTAACCAAAGTTAAGCATGGAGATGGGAAAAACTTTTGGAGAGTGATTTCTGAATCACTGTCACTGGGTGAACTGTGGTTATAAAGAAAGAGGGTAGCCAGAATTTACCTTAGTGGTGCTGCACCTGCCTCACAAGCTCCAAGTCCTGAGTTTGATCCCCGGTACACACAAAAAGTAATAAATAAATAAAGAGGGTAATAAGTGTGACACATGTGAATAACTGCAAATAGTTTATTTATTGTAATTGGAACAGTCCCTCTCGTTGGAAGAAGAGGGAGGAAATGGTAAAATATTAAGAAAATAACCTGGAATAACCAGATGACTTATTTGTTTTCAACTGAGGATTCCTGATTTATTTTATCCTAAAAGCTTTGAAGACTCACTGAAGAATGCTAAACATTAAAGTGGTAAGATTCGATTTTCAATATTTGAGGCCACTTTGTATAATTATTCAATAACTATTTTTATAGTGTCTCTCATGCATAAGTTACTGCACTGAGAATGCAAAAGTGGATAAGATCCCTGACTTTATAAAGTTTAGAATTTCTTGGGGAGATGAAGGAAAAAAGACTAATAAAATAATTGAAGGTTGTAATTAGTGCTATTGAGGCCAGAGCTTGATTTAGAAGCTTATTATAATTCCAGTATCTAGCTGCACCTGCCTCTGTGCCACCACCACTGCCACAAGCACTACCCTATCCCCACCACCACTGCATCACTTCCCACCATAAATAGAAGCTTTAAAGACTCAGCTGTCCCCTACCCCATCCCCTCTCATGGCCAAATGCATAGGATTTTGAGTATGATTCTTCCAGACCTTTTTTTCCACAATGTGAGTCTTACCTTCCGTTTTAGGTTCTTCCATCAGCTTTTGTCTTGGATGAGCTTTGCTTACTACACATGAGCAGTCCCTCTTGCCTTGGGTCTAGTGAGACTCTATCTCCCCCTGTCCCCTGAGCTTGTTACTGGTCATCTCTAGAAGTGGGAGTTTACTGGGGAGCCCTGAAACGTTACTGGAACCTCTGCAGTAGGCGCCAGTCTCCTGCTCAGTGTATGATGCAGAACTGAGGGGGAAAAAAACCTTAAAAGACAGAACTAAGAGAGACAGAAAGCAGGGTGTCAGGACAACCAATGCCAGTACAACCAACAAAGGTGCTGGCCAGTCCAAGCCACTGATTTTTATTGGTAATCAATTGGGGTAAAGGTGAGCTATGTGCAAGGGCAGGGCAGAATTACATGCAAGGACATGCAATCATCCAGTTTCTATAGAAATTGATGTAAGCAAAGTTCATAAAGGGCAAGACAAAGCATTACCAAATTAGGAACAAAATAGACAAAATATATGGTTGTAAATAAAACATTGTTCTTCTAGTAAGGTTTCAATTGTGGGAATGGAATTTGGGTGTGAGTTACTGTAGCACATAGGCTTTGGCCGGACTCACTTTTATAAACAAGCCAATTGTGGGGTTAATTCTTTACAGCCTTCTTTGGTCATAATAATCAATATTACAGTCTCCTGAATCTCCCCCTTATCTGTTTGGAAATGGCAGCAGCTACATTAGGGAGAGCTGCGATTGCCCTTGGGGCCTGTTTGCTCCTGGGTCTCATAGGCTGATGGTGCATCAGATCTGGTAATCTGCACAAGGCCCAGGGCCACAGCAGGTGAGGGGATTCACTCAGAGGAAGCCTTTGCATGGCTCTCAGCAGGGGTGTTACATCGTGCTGCTTGCAGCAAATCCATCATCTCGGTGCATGGCTGTATGGTCTGGGATGATGGCCACAGTATATTTTTATTTTCTGTGGAAAAATAAGCATAACCTGGCCCTTATGTAATTAATTGTATTGAGCCATTTACTTTTTAGTTAGGACATCCTTTGACAACATTGGTTTCTAGGACATGTTTGAAGATTTAACTTTGTATCAGTGGAGTTTATTTATCTTCTATAAATGAATTTAAAATTTTAAAATGAAAGTAACAAGAGAAAGTAACAAGGTCTAATGGAGTTTGTGGAGGTAGCTGTATCCTTCCCTTTTTTGTTTATGTAATTGTGTTTTTAGGGAAAAGTGAGTACGCCCAACAATGCCTTGTCCTTGTAGATTATAAGAACCTATAATATGTTTAAATGACTTAGCTGTTTATAATAATTTCCTGTATAAAGAGCATCCCCAGCTGCGGTTAGGGGAGAAAGGACGTAGTTTCAATCCAACTGCTTTGAGCTGAGAAGGGTTGATGTAGGGAAGACTGCAGTTAGGGACTGACTACAGAGAGCCAATTTAATAGGCCTTAAGTAAAAATCATGTTGTAATTTAGCAATTATAAACTCTATAGAATCAATCCGGTGGATTTTGTTTAAAAAAAAGTGGAGCACATTTGTTGTTGATTTTATCTATATGATCATTTGGAGTTTGGCAGCCTATAGTCAAGAAAAAACAATGTTTTTAGAAATTAGGGTATGTATAATCAAAGTATAAGTACTAAAATAAAAAAAGTAAGTTGGGGAAAGAGCCATGTTTAGAAACTGTTTTTAAAGGATTAAAAGAGCAATTGTAACCTTCTGGCTCTTAGACCCTTTCACTAATGAAGGTTATTACCATAAACAATATATTAGAAAACCTGTACAGTCAGAAAACATGAATACATTTAGTACACCAGAAAATTAACAATAATAAGTGTCACAATTATATGAAACTTTATACCCTTTAATTTAGTTTGGTACCAAAAGCATCTTTTCAATAAAACCTTGTTGTTTTTCTCACAGAAAATTTAATCTTTTGAAGATGACCAGTGTAAACATATTACAATATCACATTTACAACTTAACCCGTTTGATAACTGATGTAAAGATATCATAATAACATATTTAAGTAATACTCACTGATGTAAGTCTCTTATAAGGCTATGAAAACTATTGGGGTCAGTGTGTTATAAGACTATGGAAACTTTTGCGGTCCCCCTAATGCACAAAGGCTGCAAAATATTTCCAAATATTTTTGGAGGAGTGGTCTCCCACAGGAGTTGAAACTGCCACATGATCAATGAAGTCAAAGGAGATGGGAAAGGAGGAGATGTTGACAGATATTTAAAAGGTAAAAATGAGGGCTGGGGCTATAACTCAGTCACAGAGTGATTGTCTAGCATGTATGAGGCTGTGGACTTGATCCTCAGCATTGAAAAATAACTAAGAGGTAAAAATGATGTGATTTAGTAAAGGATTGTTACTAGCAGTTGAAGGAGAATGAGGAACTAAAGAAGCTTTGTAGACTGTGGAGTTGTATTACTGGATATAAGAGGGTGATCTTTACTTAACAATGGACTATAACAAAAAAGAGGGCTGAGGGATGCACATGGGAGTCCAAAATGATTTGGACAGGTTGGTCCCACCATGTGCAGGGACATCCATGTGGAAGTATGCAGCCTATGGTCCCTACCCTCCCCCATATGCACCTTCAGTCACCCTCCTTCTTGTACTGAGGACTGTGATAAATGGAACAGAAAACAAGAGACTGATATTTCCAGAAGGATCTAGGCATTCAACTATTTACAAGTCACTGAGAATTTAAAATGAAATACTAACAGCCCATGAGAGCTAAAACCTTCTTTTGTGAACTAATACTAGTGAATTATTCGTCTAGGGTAATGTTACCCTCTACCAATACAGATCCTTCAAAATTGCCCGTGTAAGAAATTTTCCACCTGGATAATCAATCACTTTTATAATTTCTGGACATGGGACAAAACTAGGCTTTATAACAGGAAATCAACCACATCAAGGTTTGTGTAGACTACATTGCCCATCAGAATGAGTGTGTGTGTGTATGTGTGTGTGTGTGTGTGTGTGTGTATGCACCCACATGTATTTAAGCTACTGGAGATTGAACCTAGAGAGTACTGAACCTTTTTTATTTTTGAAACAGGAACTCACTAAGTTGTCCATGTTGGCCTCAAACTTGCTATCCTCCTGCCTCAGTCTCCCAAGTACCTGGGATTACTGGTGCGTGCCACTGTGTCCACTGAGACTGACATTTTAAATGTGGTTTCTTTTTGTTCCCATCTGAACAGCAACAAATGGATTTCAATTATCTTTGTTAGATATATTTATCACTTACAGAAATTCCTGGTTCCTGAGGAAAGCAAGAAATTCAAATGAAGGCACAAACAACATTACCTGTATCAGATATAAATTGTTCAAACAACCATTTAGTACTTTCAGGGCACTAGTAGTAAATCTCTAGTCAGAAAGGGAGCCAAATGGTAATGTTTTTATTAGCTGTATTTATAATTCCCTTGAGAGAAGCAATGAAGTTATCCTCATAAAATGGAACATTAAAAAAGGTCAAAAAAGTAGGCCTGCCCATCTGGGGATACAGTTGATTAATTGGAATATTGTCACTAAATTTTCTGTCCAAGACTTGACCTATCAGCCAAAAGGTGCCTACTTCATTCTTCTTTCTGTGAGAATTACAGGACCTGTGACTATGGAGTGACCATAACAGGTAAAAAGGATGGCAGTGAGGAACATGCTGGTCTAGTATCCTAACTGGGTTCTAATGAATACTTTGTTAAGCAGCCTGGATTTGGATGTATACCTGTTTACTGTAGGAAACAGCATCACTATAGTTTTATTGGAGTCTAAATTTTGTGGCTGGAGCTCATCTTTGTCTTTCATCTTAGCTCTATATAATCAGGTTCTACTTCCTTCACAGCCACTGGTTCTTCCTGTGTGTATCAAGCAAGGAAAAGCCAGTGCAAGTTTAAAGCAAGGAAATGACATAATTAAAATGGTATTGGACATGAAATCTGAAATTCAAATTCCTGTCTCTCCTCTCCCCACAAATCTGGCCCCAGTTTTTAGGGTCTTATCTCCTGCTTCTCCCGCCCCATAAACTGTCTGCTAGACAGGCTGTATTACTCACTGTTTCCCAAATCTTCTTGGCTTTACTTTCCTTCTGCGTTGCTCACAACATTCCTTTGCCTAGAAAGCCCTTTTCTTTCAACAGGAAGGTCACAGGTACTATATTGTCTAGTGGACTCATTGGGCACAGATGCCCCTTTATCAGAACTCTTTGCGTCTGTCTTTTTCTATAGTATGTGTTATATTGTATTTTCACATCATTGTTACATGCTAGACAATAAGCTCCATGTAGAGAGACACATCATAAATGCTTTATCTCCCATCTCCCGTGCATCTGGACACACTGTATGGAAGGAGTAGATGCTTAGCAAATTTGCCTTTGTTTGAAGATTTCTCATCTTCTGAATCCTCACAAAGCTCTGAGTTGTCAGAATTCTCCTGTGCAATGCAGTGGGTATATATCTTACACATAAAATTTGAACATCTATTCCTGTGGCTCAACATACACATGCAAATACACACACACACATACACACTAAGGATGAATTTTGAAACCAATGTGTAAGTGGAGAGATCTGAAAGTCAGATAAAAGGAAAAATTAAGAACAACAAAGATAAGCTGAGTTTCCTGCAATATTGAGAAGCACTGCCGATAAAATTCTGAGGTTTTTTTTTTTTTTCTGTATTACGCAGAAAACATACAAAGAAAACTCTTTGTTTTAAGCCCACCGTGCAGGAAAAGTAGACCAACTCACAGTCCTCAAGTGATTAGAAAAGTCAGCCAGATAAACACAGCTGGGGTAGGTTAATCTGAAGGGGACACACACACACACACACACACACACACACACACACGCACACGGACTCAGCATCCTTTTCCTGCCTGACTGCATCACAAAGTCACAGAAAAGACTGAGGGCAGAGCACAAAGAGAACATGATGCAGAAATTAATTGATACTCCAAATGGATTTAGATTTTTCTTATAATTAGAAAAACAATCTTGTAATAGTTTAAACATAACGTGGCACATAGGGGTAATCCTTATATTTGCTGAGGAGAGAAAATTGAGGCATTTTCCTTTTTATGCCTTTGGGAGGTTAAAGTGATTTCGACTTTAAGTTTGTAATGTTTATCTGAATAAGTAATGTGTTATTTATACCTCATATATTTAAATATATTTGAAAACAGAATTCCAAACATCTAGTAAGTTTATTGGAATAGAAATCAAAACATAAAGATAAGGAAGCAAAATCTTTATTAACATTATACAATAATTTAATAGTAAGTTTGAGCTTCCTGGAAACCAGAATGCAAAGAGAAACATTGATTTACATAGTTTTCCTTAGCTGTAGTGGCAAATCTAATGTAAAAGTAGATGAAGATACCTCTTCTAAGAATGGAAGAACATATGTTTTTTAAGAGAGAGAAAATTTATCCTAGTACTAAATTGTAAAAGGAGTATGTGACATGGCACTCAATTTAGTCAGTGTACAACACAATGGTTAATGTCACTGATATCAGTTCCACAGAAGGGCAAGTATGGTTGGAAATTGTTTTTTGTTTGCTATCTTTGTGTTGTCTCCAGTGCAAAAAATGGTATTGACATTACAACATTAATTCGAGTTTTTCAGAATAGCATTTTTTTTCTCAATGAGGGTAGACAGTGTACTCAAGTTACTTGTATGAGCTGGGTCAGGATTTAAATCCAGGTCAACCTGACTCCAAAAGTCGATAAATAATCTTTCCACTGTGCTCTGCAAATAAAAACTTCTTGAGTTTTTAAATAGTCATAAAAGAAAACTAGTACAAAACATTTTTCCAGGAGTTGGACTGGGTACTGAATTAACAGCTACAAAGATTTGTTATACTATTAATGCAAGAAAAGAAGAGGTACACAGATTCATGACATAAAAATTTAATCAAGCCCAACCTGTCTTTGTTACTGAAAGGGAGCAATGGCAAAAATAATTCCAAATGGAATAGCCCATACATAATTCATCTTATCACTATGCACAATTTGTCTTTCCCCACCTCAAAGGGTGAAGAATACAGCAAAGTCAGATCAAGTTTTGTAATCATTAAAGATCATGGAGAGGCAGACAGAGAAAGAAAGTGTGCTTGTAGTTTACAACACAATTCCTGTAGGCAATAACTGGGAATGGCAAAGAGAGAAGTGTGGCTCTAGTCTGTTGTTACATAGGAAATTTTACTTTAAAGGACCCAGGAAATGGGGAAAAAATAGGAGTCTTTCTTTCTTTCTTTCTTTCTTTCTTTCTTTCTTTCTTTCTTTCTTTTTTCTTTCTTTCTTTCTTTCTTTCTATTTTTAAAACATCATAACTCAAAATAAAGTCTGGTAGAATAATAATAACAGGAATAATAGCTATTTATTGAGTGCTTACTGTATACATTTTAAGATGCTGGTATTTGTATTTACCATTTAATTTAGCATTTGCACTTTCAGGGTAGTCTCTTAGGTTTAATGACTTAGAAAGTCATATTAAATAAATATGTTTTGAGCCACTTTTATGTATTAGTCTTCAGGATATAATTTACATATATGAATAAAATGGCCCCCTTGGACTTCAAAGAACTGAGCTACAGTCAGACAGAGACATCAGAACATAACAGAGCAATGAGAGCAGTGAAAGGAGGCCCACGGGGATTCATTTTCCTAGTGATTAGGAATTATTCATTATATAGAAATTTCCCAATAATTTTCATACTGAAAATTAGAAGAGTGGTATGGAGGTTAGCATTTAAACTCATGGACTCTAGAACTCAGCTGCCTATGCTCAAATCCTGACTACCAGTTTAATTTGCTTAATGACCATTGAGCTCTCTGTGCCTCATTTTCTCACTTATGAAATAGATGTGATATCACAGTTGAACAAATGAATGCTATCATAGATTGGAAGAGTGGCTGATACACACACATAGTATTTGTTCTGAATGAATATCAGCTATTTTCCTCAGCCATGAATATTGGCAACTTAACTATGGTGACTGTAGGTGTGTTGTTATAAGATGCATGGTCCTTAGACCTTTAATTTTTTTTTTTTTTTTGTACCGGGGATCAAACTCGGGACCTTGTGCTTGCGAGGCAGGCTCCGGAACCACTGAGCTAAATCCCCGGCCTTAGATCTTTAGAGAGGAGAATAATTTTTGTTCTAAAACATCTATGTGAAGCATGTTGCTGGTAGTAGTCCAAGCAGGGGAATGTTAGCAACCATAGTTTTGAGTCAAGGCTGTGATTTATTCTTGAGCATCAACTATATGCCAGGCACCATTCTAGGTACACAGGAATATGGCACTGGAGAGCACAGAAAAACAAACAAAAATAGAAACAAAACAACAAAAAACTCTGCCTGCAGAGAACTTATGTTCTAGCAAAGAGAGATAAGCAATAAACATAATTAAGAGTACATTTTATATTTGCTATAGTTTGGCTCTGGAATGTCTCTTAAAGGCCCCAAGGTAGAAGCTTGGTTCCCCAGGTATGGCTGTTCTGACGTGGTAGAATCCTTAAGAGACGGAACCTAGTGGGAGGTGTTAAGGTACCTGGACCTTTATTCTTAAAGGAGACAATGGGACTCCAGCACCACCCTCTCTCTTATCTTTTTGCTCTCCGGCCATGAGGTGAACAGTTCTGCTCTGCTGTGTGCTCCCATCAGCATGTGCTGCTCCACCACAGGCCCAAAGTAACAGGGCCAGTCAGTCACAGATTGGAACCTCAAAACAGTGAACCAAAATAAACCTTTTTTCTTTAGAAATTGATTATCTCAGGTATTTGTTATAGTAATAGAAATCTGACTACTACAATATCTTAAAAGGTGGTGATTCTGTCAATACAAAGAAAAAGTGTATTGGTATGGAAAATGCACATTAAATTTGAAGTACAGAGGTCAGGGTAGACCTGAGAAAGATAGTAACATTTGAACAACATCTTAAAGGAAGTGAGGGACCAAGACACAGAGCTACATGGGACAGGGAAGATATGGGAAGTTCTAGGCAGACAGGACAGTTAGCACAGAGGCACTGCAGTGGCAGCACAATTCTCTAGGACTATAGTCTAGGAATATTGAGGAGACCATTGTGCAAAGAGCTGAGTGGCATGGGAGAAGTAGGAGATGAGGTCAGAAATGACAGGTCAGGTGACCTTCTGGGACAGTATGTAGACAGCTTTTGCTTTGAGATAGGGGCCATAGCAGAATTTTGAGCAGAGAAGTGATTTGTGCCTACTAATGTTTAAAAAGGATTATTTTGTTTGTTGTGTTGATAATATCTGGTATGAGGGCAAAAGTAGAAACAGAAAAGACTTCCCAATAAATTGGAGATAAACAGAAAATGTCACAGATGGCACCAAGGTTTTCAGCCTGATATAAGGACATCAGTTGGAGAATGGTTGGGAGACAGAGGAAGGAATTTTGGGGCTTCAGTGTTGGAAATGCTAATTGTTGAAAGCCTAGTAGGCATCTAGGAGTGCAGCTGTCAGGATTCTGGAGAGGCGAGAGGTGAAATTTGGAGTTATTACCATGCAGATGGGGATGTAGTGCCAGAAGACAGAGATCACAAACAAAGTGAGAGTAGATGGGGAAAAGAAGAGATTCAAAGTCTGAACCCTAGGTACTCAATGTTCAGAGGTTGAGAAAAGAAAAGTAATCAGCAAAGGAGACTTAGAAGGAACAACAGGTGGGGTAGGATGAACATGTTATGGAAGTCAATTAAAAGTGTTTTCCAGGAGGAGAAAATATCAACTATTGGTTGCTGCAAATAAACTTAAATAAGATGAAGACCAAGAAACATCTTTTAATTTCATTGTTTAATCTCAGCAAGAACAATTCTAGAGATACAGTAGAAGCAAAGCCTGATAGGAATAAACGGGAAGGGAGAAGTTGGAGTCAGCCTTTTTTAAAAAAAGAATCTTTAATGGAGTTTTACAGTAGCTGAGCAGAAAAAAGGGCATGTAGTTGGTAGGAAAAGTGAAGTCAAGAGAGAGTTTTATTTTTTAAGATGAGAGAAACTGTGGAAATTGCATAATTTTAAATTGATGGGATTATACAATAAAGAGGGGCAAACTGATGATGTATGAGAGAAGAATCATTAAAGTAATTAAGTATTGGGCTGATTCATGTATATTTCGGTTGGGGGCAAAGAACTGGGAAGAATTGGGGGCAAAGGCAGGAAAGTGAATTCCTATAAAAAACCAGGCATTCTTCTAGGTGAGGTTCTCACTGAAATTAGACGTTCCACGAATATTGGAACAAATGAAAAGTATCTTGAATAAGTTGTTTGTTAACTCTACCAAGGAGCCAGGTTCAGTGTCATACAGAAGCTTATTAACTGCCCTGCAGCACCAGTATCATTAGTACTATCTTACAGATGAAGAAATTGTTGCTAAGAGCTAAAACAATTTGGTCAAAGCCACATTGTCATAAGTTAAATATGCACTTTTGTGTTTTTTCTTGCTTCTCTGAATTCCTTCACGGCTGCAGTTCCATAACCCCAGGGACTGGTCCAGAACATGGCCAAGATAGACTGGGCCGCCCTGGGTCTATTTCCTTGCCTTCGGAGCTACTTCACATCCTTCCACTGGTGACAGCAGCTTAGAACAATAGGTTGGATAAATAGCCCTTTTCGTGGTAAAAGGAAAGGGGAGGGGAGGGGAAAGGGGAAAGGGGAAAGGGGAAAGGAGAGAGGAGAAAGCGGAAAGGAGAAAGGGAAAGGACGGAGGAAGTGGGGAGGAGAGAGGGGAAAGGGAAAAGGAAGGGGAGGGGATGCAGTGAGGGAGGAGAGAAGGAAAGGGAGAAAGAAACTTTCAAGAGAAAAGATTGCAAGACAATCATACGAGTTTTAAACCCAACCCCACCCGAGCCCTGCCTGAAAATGTTTTTCACAGCTGCTTTTCTGACTCACAGGTAAACCTGCCCAGGGGCGAACTGTGGAGGGGGTGTGGCCACCTGGCGTTTCCCTAGCAGAAACCCTGGGATCGGGGGAAATCATCACCCGAGGATGCATACTCATTCTCCCGCCCTACTCTCAGCTCAAACCCCCCCCCCCCCCTTGCCACAAAAGTCTCTTCTGCTCTGGTGTGAGCGCAGCTTTGAGAAGGTGGTTGGTGCCCGGTGATGGGGCGAAGAGCCAGGCCCATCCAGCGGCAGTAAAAGCCCCCAAGCGGACTGCCCAGGTGCAGGTAGGGTCTCTGACCGCCCGCCCCGAGCTCCTCCGGTCCACCGGTGCTTAGAAGGGGCCGGCCGGCAGACTGGGCCTCGCCCGCCCCCCAGCACGCGACCTCCCTCAGGTGAGGGGGCCCCGCCGGGCCCGGGGGTGGCCGCGCTGTCTCGCGCAGGGCGGGTGAGCTGACTTCCGCCCGCCGCAGAGTCGCCGCGGGCTGGGGGCGGAGAGCAGGCAGTGGCCTCGCGGGCCGCGGAGGGGCGCGGACGGCTCGGCGCAGTCCGAGAGCTGGCCGGCGCGCGGTCGCGGCTTCTGAGGCTCGGACGGGACCGGGGCCTGGGCTGGGGCCGGGGGGAGGGAGGGAAAAGGCGGGCAGGGGCAGGGGCAGGGGCAGGGGCCAGCGGAGAGCTGCGTCTGCGGAGAGAGATGAGACGGTGAGTGGGCGCCCGGAGCGCAGACTTCCTTAGCTTCTCTTCCAGTCTGTAGGGACAAACGCCTGGGGCCTGGGGTCGGCGGAGCTCGGGCCGTGCAGTTTAAGGGGACTCCGATCCCCATTGTGCACGCCCTGGGGGTGGTGGGCTGGGTGCGCCTCGGGTTGGCAGAATCCTGGGGAAGGGGTATCCGGATAGAAGAGATGCTTCCAGAGCGATGATAGGGAACAGCCGGATTTGCGAGTTCTGGGGGTAGCTTTTGCCGACGTCTCTGTTATGCTGAAAGAGAAAGAGATCAAAATCCCTGGGGGAGTAGAAGGTGCTACAGCTTGATGGTGTGGGGCGAGGGATTCAGAGGAGACACTTCTGTACCCCCACCCCCAGATTTCTGGAGACCTACGCTTTGTTCGGAGCTCAGGATGGGGTGGGTGAGCCTGAAAGACTGAGGCCGATTTGATTTTGGGTCCTTTAAAAGTTTATGGTCTGGGAACCCTGGGGCAGAGTCCGACCACCGGCGCCCTTCGCAGCGGAGTAGTTCGCTGGTGCCCTAACTTCGTACTGGCAGTCATTACTTATTAAAGAGCTGAGGACCGGCTGACTCCCGCCACCGCCAGGAAATTAAAAGCCTGACAGGCTGTCCCTCCCAGGGCTGGGGTTTCCTGTTTGAAAGAGCTTTGGAAGTCGAACCTGCTTTCAGCAGCTCCTCATTTACCTTACGTAGTAAAAGAGGGAAGGACATCCGTAGTTTTTTTTCTGTACGTAGAATTGCCTGGGGCTGGAAATTGTTTAGGCTGGCCCTGGCCTCTGGAAGTCTTCCTCCTGCAGCTCCGGAGTATCCCCGAGGAGTTCTAGGATGCATGGCCAGGCAGGCGCGGCTGGCAGGGAACGAGAAGAGGCATAGAAATGTGGAATCCAGTTAGTGTAAATATTTATCAGCCACATTTCCCTTCATTATATCACTGTGTAAGTTACAGACGTAATTTTCGAGTATTGGACTTGTAACTTTAAGCTTTCTAGCTTAGTTTAACGTGGTCATTGAGATTTACCTCTGGGTCTCTAAGGTCTGAATTCTGTTGGGAAAAGCTTCAAGTTCAGTTTCACAGGGTTAAACTTTTGCCCTTGGAGCACTTGAATTCTTACTTCCTGGTAGGATAGCAACAGAGAGTAGGATTTGGGATAAATAAACCCTTAGGTTTGTCCACTGTTTTAACGGAATAGCTCTATGCCTGATGCCATTGTCCTCAATTGTGCAAATATTTGTTTAAATAAAGAGCTAAAGTTTTTTGAAAGGTAACAGTTGTGTCTATTCATAGTTCACATCCTGGATTTGGTTGTTTAAGAGTTTCTTTTTTTTTGTCTTGTACATTTAATGTGGACATTTAAACATAATATGTACTTTAAAAATTGTGTAAAGGCTCCAAAACATTGACAACTGCTGTTTGCTTTAATAGCAAAGGGGACTTGAGTCTTTGCTCTTGATTAGCAAGTACAGCCTTCAGCTTCTGAGACCAGAGGTTTGAAAATCCCAGCCAGTCTCACAATCGGAAAAATGAGATGTTTGTTTAAGAGTAGTCATTTCAGTCAATTTGCAGGCTTCAATCTGTTCCATGCAGCTGGCAGCTGCTGTTCTTTAGGGTGAGATGGACTGCATGGGTTGTCTTCTGAATCCCTGCTTGAAGTGGGACAGAAAAGATACTTGGGAAATTGAGCTAAGAGCTTGCTGATTGCTCTTTCCAAGATCTCCAGCCAAAGTTGACTCTTCAGCAACCTTTTCAGAACACTTACCCATGGTGAGTGTGTGTGTGTGTGTGTGTGTGTGTGTGTGTGTGTGTGTATTTTTGAGACAGGGTCTAGCTATGTAGTTCAGGCTGGCCTTGAGCTCACTGTGCACTGTGTAGCCCAGAATTGCCTTGAACTCATTTCAATCCTCCTGACTCAGTTTCTCTAGTGCTGGAATTACAGGCTTGTGCCACCATGCCCAGAGTGTTGTGTTTGAACAAGAGAGAAGAAAAAGCCAAAATGATTAAACCAAACTCTGGCTTCTGCAATTTTCTTTAAAGTTGTATTTTGAAGTCTGTAAACAGGATTGATTCTGGAGTGCACTGGAGAAGTTACGTGGAAACTGTGATTGCTTTAAAAGTTTTTAAAAAATGAAGTTAGGTTAGGGGAGTTGAGGTTAGGATATGTTAATTTTCAACCCTTAGCAAGAAGGCAGTACTACAGATGTGACTAACTTGGAAAGACTAGTTTTGTACATTCTCCTGGTGGAATACTGTGCTAGATAAGCTGACCTTCTGTTTAATCTTGTTGTACTTTAATTGTTAATTGTGCAAAAAAAAAGTTGTTGTCACCCATTTGAAACAAAAACAGCATCTACACAGTTGTGTGCTTTTATCTTAAAGCTCTGCTTTGCTTTACAGCAGTTGGTGCTCAATAGGGGAGAGTTGGGGGTTTGTCCTAGGGGATACTGGAACTGTATATTTTTGGTTGTCACACTGCAGGTAGGAGATTGCTACTGTCATTTAGTGAATACTGTTAAAACATCCTGCAATGCACAGGACGCACAACGAATTATCCCACTCCAGAGTCTGAGCTGGAGTATTACCAGGGTTAACAAGATTAGGGATCTTAATTTAATTTAGGTTCTCAAGAAACTTATTTAGCTGTTCTTGCTCAACCCAAAGAGATCACATCATAGAAGCTTTTTTGTTTTCAGCAGATTCTTTGGCCTTTGGCATTAAGAGTCTTTCTGTGCCATCAAAGTGAAGGAACTTGTGTTCATTGATGATTTTGAGTTGGCTTTAAATCACAGTATTTTCCAGTATTAGAGCACAAAGGAACCTCAAAGATCATTAAATTGAGCCCATTTCATTTTACAGATGAGAGAGGTAGAGTTTAGTGACTTGGAAGGCCTTAAGTGAGTTACCAAGATTCAAGAAGTTTTAAATTCTGTTCTATATTCTGAAAATTGGAATAAAAAAAACCTGGACCTGACCCTTCTTGAGAGTTAAGAAGTACCATTCCCTGTGAGGAAATATACTCTTTGATGGGGGAGGGGTGGTGTTAGGCATGGTGACCATGGAGCATATGTCTGGGTGTGTCACCCCCAAGAAGGGGATAATTCTATTGTGTGGGCTGTGATACTGCATTTCTGAGGCCCACATTGTCCTTTCCATGGCAAAGTTGGCAACAGATGGTTCCACAGACATAGCAGATGCTGCTTTTGAATCCAGGTACAAAACAGAACATTTGAGATTTTTCCATCCTCCCCTGTCGTAGTGGTTAAGAGAAGAGCACATGAATGGATAGAGTGTCTTGGATGAAAGGAAAGTGAGAGGAGTCTCCTGAGTATGAAGGGCAAAGTGACACCTGACATCTAAGGAAACAAGCATGCTTTGGGGCAGTTGTGGGGGATTGAGCTAAGATAAGTCCAATTGTGTAGAACAGTGGTGGTGAACCTGTAGCACTGATGCTGAAGCCTGCGGGTTTGTTATCATTGAAAGCTCTAAAAGGTTTGCCATCACTGGTATAGAACTAGGTTACAAATCTGGATATAATTGAAGCTTGCCAATTTGGGGGACAGATAGGACAAAGTAAATCTGGGGGTAAAAGGAATGGTAGAAATTCTCTTAGTGAAACCTGTGACCCCCAACCCAAACACTTGGCTAGAAAATGGCAGAACAAGCCAAATCCCCTAAGGCAGTGTACATTCTCTTACACCCCACTCTCTACCATTCCTCTGTTCTCCTAATGGGGAAGAAAATGGTAGCAACATATAGTTATTGTTAATTTCCTTGGAGAGTTTAATATGTTTGGTATTTGTGAATGGTTTTGTGTATAGAAAGAATAATCTCAATGAGTTTTTGATTATCAGAAAAGGTGGGCACAGATGGCCTGATAATCACAAACATGTGCTGTCGCATCTACATTACCAGGATTAGACATTAGGCCTGGGATTATGGATTTTAGTCCTGTGTGCTGTGTTATTTAGTCTCATCTTCCAATCTGGGAGGTTCTGACAGTATAGGCCTTTTTCAGTATGCCTTTGCTGGGGCAGGACAGAGCTCTGAGTGCTGAGTGAGTTTCTTACCCTTGTGACAAGAGGCTGAGGATGCACTTCAAAAGCCGGTGCATTTTAAAATGTCTCCAAAGTGATGACTCTTTTAAGAGATCTGCCCCTGCAGGCTCTACATTAAAGAGGTGTGACAGCTTTTAAATTATCACCTTTCTTTGGCCATTCTTGTTACATTTTTTTTTTTCAGATGGTAAATGAGAAGTTACAATGTTTTTTTTTTTTTTTAAATCATTGGCTAGAATTATTTATTCAGATTTGATTAATGTGATACTTATTTTTTTGAAAAATAAATAAAGCCAAGAAAGGTAATTCAGGTTTTCAGAGCCCTTCAAAATAAACATTTAGTTAGGTAGGACTTGTCTACCTTAACCTACTAGAGGAATTTGACCTTCTAGAGGCTAATTGACACAGTTGTTTTTATGATATTTAAGGATATGTCTTGACCTTCTTGAAAAGAAGCTTTATGTTGTATCTGTTTTAAAGGCAAAACTTTTAAAGCAGTGTGGGAGTTAGTGGTCAATAAGAGGAGCCCATGTGTAAAAATCATTTAGGTGTAAGTATGCCAGAAGTTGCAGAAGCTTGCTATACAAAGAAAACAGATAAATTAGAAACATGGTAACAACTTCAATTGTACAGAGAAGTTTTAGAGAAGTTTTTATAAGAGCTATTTATTTAGTACATGCGGGTTGATTTTATTAGATGAATGATTTTTCCTTTAACTCTACAGATTAAGAAGCATAAAAGATTTGTGTGAGCCAGTATTTAATATTGTTAACTTAAGTAAGGTCAGCCTTTCCTATGATTTGCTGCTAAATCCAGAGTTCTGTAGAAATTGGTCATCTTTGAATGTTCTGTTTGCGCATTGCATGTGACTTCTCCAGATGACATTATGCCTGTGGAATTAGCTTATGAAATAGCAAAAAAAGCTAACAGTTGCAAGAGTTTTCTAAGACTTGTTTCTTTACCACTGTACTGCTAAAACCAGGTCAGGTAAAAGCAAAGGAAAACCGGCTCCTGCATTCTTTTGACCAATTCAGACCCAGCCTGAATTGCCAAGAGATATTCAGAGGAGTCTGGTCAGTGATATCTAGCTGCCACACTGCTTATGTCATTGCAGAAGAGTAGCTTTTCAAAAACAGCTTATGGTTTGTTAAGGAAATTGCAAGCCATGGGAATGCAGACAGAATATTTCTTCTATATCATGCCGAATCAAATACCCAGATGATATTACATTAACATAATTCTGACCAGGCCTTTTCCCTGCTATAGTATGCTGAAACAATTATCATGCCCTTGGAATATCATGGTCAGTAATGCTGGAGAAATCTTTTCCCAGTTAGGTAGCTGCCACCTTATCACTAAAGCATGTTTGTGTTCTGTGGTCATTTCCATTTCCTGTGTTATTAACCAGTATCTATGGGAGTTTAGAAAGTTGGAGCAAAAATCCAAGAACCAAAAAAATAGGAAACAGCTAGTCCATTCTGATCATTGTAAATATGAGGAAACCTCTGCTAAAACAGGTGAAGACTGGTGAAGCAACTTGCTCCAGATCTTATTCATGTTAGTTGGCAGAATCAGAACTAGGATGGGTCTCCTGACTCATGTCCTTGGCAGCCAGTCTAGTATTCTTTGTACTAGATTAACCATTACAATAAAAATAGCATCCTAATGTAACCATTTCCTTTAATGGGTCTTTTAGCAGAATTGTAAAAGAACAGCATTGATTAAAATTAAATTAAACTTAAATTGTTTATTAATCTTTACTGGTTCAAGTTTTTTTTCCATTTCTGCTTCCAAGAAGTAAGTAGTCGAAAGGTATGTTACAGGAAAGGGAAATTGGTGTGTCTTATAACACCTACCCTGCATAACCAACTGTTAAGTAATGGAGAAATGGTATCATTATCATTTTGACGTTTTATTTTATAATACAGTTATCCACCTATAACAACATTTTGGTCAACAACAGACCACATACTGGATGGTGTCCCATAAAGTTATATCACCTAGTGATCTATCCATGTTAGTATATGTAGTCAAACTCTATGATGCTTACACAAAAATGAAATCAGCTAGTAATGCATTTCTCAGAACATACCTTCAACACTGAATAATACAAAACTTTATTTTTAAAGAGAAAAACATAGTGACCCTAAAAGACTGGTTAACCTGTTCTGTCTCTCCTGAGACTACTTATGCTCTGTTTGCAGATCACAGATATTGGGTAAAGGAATGAGGAGCATAGCAAGTATTTAGGTATGGGGAATATTATCTTGGAAAAGTCAAATATTTCTCTTAAGGAAGCGTATTTCAATCAGCAATGTGGAATGAAAATAGGATGATAGAAAGGTCAGGGAGTTTGGCTCCCATGGACAATACTTCCAATTCAAATCCATGATGGTGGTTTCAGGGTCAAGATAGAGAATTTTTACCTCCATGTGATCCCAGGGTCTGTATTTTTCTTGCTTGAAATGAAGAATTTGAAGTATCAGAAGGGTAAAAATCAGCTAAGAGCCATTGATAAAACTTCATCCTTAGTAGGGTGTGGTACATGCCTGTAATCCCAGCTGCTCTGGCAGTTAAGGCAAGAGGATCATAAGTTTGAGACCAGCCTGCCCAATTTAGTGAGACCCTGTCTCCAAAGTAAAAAGATACAGGATGTTAGTTTAGTGGCAGAGTGTCTCTGGGTTCCATGCGTAGTACCACAAAACAAAACAAAACAACCCCATCCTTCTTTGTAAAATTAACCACTATAATTTTTAAGCTAATATATAGATTTTATTTTTATTCATATTGACTTGCAGAATAATGTGTCTTGTTTCAAAAAATATTTTATTGTGGAAAATGTTAAACATAAATGAAATTTAAAACATAGTGTATATATATATATCTATGGCCCAGCTTCACTAATGAATTACATATGCCAATCTTGTCTTATCTGTAGATCTCATTTTTTCTCCAAAAGTGGGTAGTTATATGGCAATTTCATCCATAAATAATTTGCAGTCAAACTCTGAGAAATGATTATTTAAAAAAATATCATTATCACACCTTAAAAAATAGCAGCAATTTCACTATCATCAATTTCATAGTGAGTTATCAAACTATCTGATAGTCTCATGCTTTTTTTAATAGACGGATTGTTCAAAACAAGATTCTAAACCATGTCCACACATTTCATTTAATTGGTATGTCTACTGAGTCTCCTTAAGCTAGAAGAGTTCCTTCTCCCTCCTGAATTTTTTCCCCTTGGCATTTATTGGGTGAAGAACTAGGCATTTTTTCTTTCTCAATAGACTTTCCCATATTTTAGAATTAGGTGACATCTCTGTGGTTTTTTTTAATAATGGCTTTAGTAATGGTATGAACTCAAATGTTAGTCTGTTGAAAATCACATTTTGATTATTTAGGTAAAAGGAATTTTGCAAGTCACCCAAAACTTTCCTGAGGTTGCTTCTGTTTTCTATCCACCCTCTCTGGCCTTCATCAGTTGCTGTAGAGTTATCAGAGGAAACAGGCGGCCAAATTCCTTGGACAGAAGAGTATCTGAATCTTCCTACAAAGAAGCCTCATTTAAGGGTCTAGCACAAAAACTTTTTAAAAAAGTCATATAGTAGATTGTTTAGCCACTTTGTTGAGTCCACTAAGATTCTTAAAAACTCCTAATATAAGACAATCTAGACTTGTTGAAAAGTAACCTCTGATCACAGGAGATAAAGATTCTCATTTGAAATTTGGTTATTGCTAGTGATTGTGATTGCTTTTACAAACTTGTGGGTACCAACTGGAGGTTTTTTTTTTCTTGTGGCAAAGCTTAAACTTCAGTACAGAAGGGAACAGAAGTAACAGAAGGAAAGGGTAGCCTGGGGTTAGATTCTTTATTGTGACAGGAAGGCAATGGAACTTCTTTCTGCTTTCTATCTCCATTCTTTCCATCTAGTTTCCATGTTCTCCCATTACTCTCCACTCTCATCTGGACTCCTTCTTCCTCTGTAGCATCATTCGAATCTTTTTTCTCTTTCTTTAATAATCTTCATTTATTTCTTATTTTAGATATCTAAAGAATTTATAAAATTATGTAATAAAAATTCAAAAAAGAAAACCAAGAAAGAAACAGTGTGGCCAGTGTCCTGAGACATCACGCCAGCACTGTAGACCTCACCTTCCTCCCTCCCCAGCCCTGCCATGCATCATCACTCTCAGCATCTGAATTCTGAAGATGCTTCTGGTCTGGGTTCTGAAGAGCTACCTGTGGCAGTTACAAAATACCTGCTATAGGCATGTGGACCGTGTGTGTGTGTGTGTGTGTGTGTGTGTGTGTGTGTGTGCGTTTGTGTATGTGTGTGTACTTTAAGTCTTATAGGTGCCTGTTATAATAGGCTCAATCTGCAAGAAAACAGTACAGGCTCCTTATGGTGCTATTAAAATACATTTGTTCTCATAGAACTACTTTTTTCTTTCTTTTCTTTTTTTTTTTTTTTTTGGTTCTTTTTTAGAGATGGAAACCTTCCTTGGAGATTGTCAACTTACTTACATGTATCTAGTGGATAACAATTATTTTGTTCAGTCAGTGCTTTGAGTAACAAAGAACATAGTGCAAAGAAAGGGGAGTTTGGGATCTGTTATGGCTCATATCTAGATGTCCTCCCAAAGCTTCATTTGGTCATAGGTGGGGAGTTTCAAAAGCTGGATTAGGGTATGTGAATGAGAATTAAGGGTGTGATACTGGGATTAAGGATGTGGATAATGGCAGCCCCACCCTGGGTATGGGTGGTACTAATTAATAGGCTTGTAGCCTGGATAGGATATAAAGAGACAGAAAGAAGGCAAGCTCGCTGCTGCTGCTGTCTCCCACCTGCTTTGCTATGAACTGTTTCTCCTCTGCTGTGCCCCTCTGTCATGTGCCACCCTGGTTGGAGCCAGCCAACTATGAACTGAAACCTCTACAAACTGTGAGCTGAAATAAACCTTTCCTCCTTTAACCTTTGGTATTAGATATTTTGTCTCAGCAATGAGAAAAGTAGCTTAAGACAGATTTTGGTACCAGAGAAGCGGGGTCGTTGCTATGATATTACGGGGCCATGTGGTTCAGGAACCTTTGGAACTGGCTTATGGGAAGAGTTTGGAAATGTTTGGAGATGCCATATGAAGAAGCAACTCTGGAATGCTATAAGCTGAACTTGATGGTCAGAGCTCAGAAGACCAGAATGTGGATAGAAATGCGGCCGGTTTATCTCCGCCCCCCATCCCCTGGGATGTAAACTCTTGCGTGAAGAGGAAGAGTTTAAAAGAAGAGAGGCTAGGAAGCCAGAATGAGTGAGTAGAAGAGTAGATGCTGTGGAGATGGAGTCCATGTGATAGAAAGGCCCAGGGTTAGGGATGTTTGCAGAGTCTGTGTGGGGGAGATGATTTTAGAAGGAATAGAGGGTCTGGGAGTGTTTGCTGGGGGGAAAGTTTGCAGATGAACATGGACCTGTGTGGAGAGGTGAGGCTTGTTTGCAGAGATAGAGGAATCTGAGGAGCATTCAGGAATAACAGGAAATGTTTGTAAAGTAGGAGGGTTTGTTTCCACAGAGGGAGCTGAAGAGACAAAGAGAAGTGATAGACTTTGTGAAGATGGGAAGGGGATCTGGGGTTGGAGGGAGATAGGAGATGGGGGAGGGGAAAGGAAAGAGAATCAAATGCAGTATTTGTATATACCAATTCCCCACAATGAATTCATTTATGAGGAAATACAAACATATAGTAATAAAAGTAAAAATAAAGATTACTTTACTATGAAAAAACCATGGGATGGGGAAGGCTGCCTTCGATGTGTAATAAGAATATTGGTAAGAAGGAAGTGGTTGTTTCTGAAGCTTCTAATTAGCCCTGTCTTCCTCATGTTTTGATATGATTTAGTGGAAAGACAGAGACGTTTGTGTCCATTGTACTCCAATGTAAAGCTTGGAGTTTGGAGTTTGGGGTTGAAATACATTTCTCAGTTTTTCCCTTTCAGTTCTCTAAAAGCTTCCCTTCAGGCCCCATCTGCTGCTGTTAGTCGTCACAGAAATACTCCCACAGAACTCATGTGAAGAATGACACTGCTTCTGAGGGACTGCTCCGAGCCGGGTCTGAATTCAATTACATGTCATCAGTGCATGCTTTATTCATAACAGTGCTGTATCATAAATATCAACGCTGAAGGAGGCCAGCCTGTGGACCACCAGTGTGCTGGGGACTGCTTTGAATACCAGGCATCAAGCACTGTCTGCCACAAATGTTCACTTAAAGGCAGCCTCTTAGCCTAAGAGCCCTAGCAGGACTCTGGTACAGACTCAAACTTTAGGATAATGTGGGCATTTTGACCTACACTGTCCAGATTGATTTCCTTCCTTTTTCTCTCTTTTTCTCCCTTCTCTTCCTCCCTCTCTCCTTTCCTAACTTCCTTCTTCCCTCTTTCCTTTCTCCTCACTCCTCTCTCTCTCTCTCTTTCTGAGATACTTTGTCTAAAGTTGGTCCTGTAATCTGTATCCTCCCCCTTTCTCCAAAACATGAAAAGATTTCCACTTTCTTGTCACTTACTGCTGCAGTATCTCTATGATTAATTCCTGCTGTATTGGGTGATCCAGAACAGTGCCTTCACATGACAATGCAAAGAGACAAGTAAATGTTGCATATTTTAGGAATCTTTCAAAGTTGCCAAACTTGGCTAAATCACCTGGATAGTTTGCATTTATGTAGGCCAGACTTTGCTTCCCTCTTCTCTAGTACAATAGAACAGACACTGCTTTAATTTTTTTTTTAAACTTTGCTCCTTGAATGTGTTTTCATTTTCTTAAAACTGAGATCCCCACAGCTCTGGCAGTTGCTGAGTTGTAAATTCTCTGTCGTATATGTATAGTTTGAATAGGATGTGCTTCCTTATGCTAGTATTAGGTGCAAGTGGAACTGGAGAATTATATTTTAAAACAAATGCCAGAATTGTATCAAAGAAAAGAGAATCTCTGAAGAAAAATTTTTAAAATGACCTCTGAGATTGGCTTTTCAAGTAATTTTCTTCTCCAGGGGAAATGTTATGTGGCATTCTTTGGTTCATGACTCCTGGAGTTTTCTGATTGACAAGAAACGATATACATTCAGGTGATAAAATAACGAGAACACTGGAGGGATTAAATTTATGGGTTGGAAAGTAAGCACAAATGTTTTAACACACATTCACTTCTTTCCTGTTTAGACTTCCCAGTGCTGTCTTTTCTCTCAGATGGGCACCAGATGCGGTCTTTCATTCTGCCAGACCATTCTGTAGATGTGTGTATAATAATGCGTGTCACCAGTAGATCTCTTGGGACCATTTTGCTTCCACAATAACATAACTCAAGGAGCTTATAGTTTCACTGAGACCTCTTCTTCATTTATATAAAATGTACAGGAAATCCAAAGTAAACACAGCAGTGTAGATCTCGAAGACAGGCTGTCTTCTTCACCTCTCTTGTACTTGTTAATGGGGACTTCTGTTCTCCACCTTCCTTTTTTCTCTGAGTTTGTCACCCTGGCAAGGCCTCTTTGCAGTCTTCTGCACTCCCCATTGTGCTATTCTTTCTTCTAAACTCAAAGGCAGTCTCTGATGCATTCTGCCTGTAGTCTTATTCTTTCCCTTTATTGCCTAAGGAACTAAATTCCAACTTTCCCAAAGTGCTCTCCACCCTCCTGCTTCTCCTCTTCTTGTCCACGGGTAATTCTCATTCAGAGTACATTGCTGGTTACTAATCTACATTCCCTACATGTTTCCCATTTTTAGACCTCTACTCATTCCATCATAGCTCAAATGAAAAGTAGGAAAAAGGAAAGATAGCAGCAGCCTCTGATGTCCTTCAGGGAGTCAGGACAGCCATGTGCGGGTCTGTTTCTCTACATTTGGGGTTGAATTGATTTGCAGGATTAAAAGATATCAAGTTGAGATAAATATACATACACATTCAACTAAGGCAGGTAAACTGAGCCTCAGGAAAATGAATACATTCTGTGTCTGTACTTTGTGATAAATCTTTAAATGTACAACCTTTTGAATATCCTTAATGGGCCCAATACTTGAACCAAAAAACTGAAGTATCAAACATGAGTAACCCTTTAAATCTCTGGTATGTCCTTCTATCCTAATCAGTTGGTCACTTTCCTCTACAAACATACATGGTTGAAAAATGTCGCTTGGCTGTTTTTCATGGTTTACTATTTGTGAATGTCCTGCTCTTTTTTCCCCTGGATACTGTAAACCCTATCTCCTTCCAGCCAGTTACTACTTTGGATTATTTTGGTATTGCATTTTGTTTGGCCAGTCTGCGTCAGTAATCATACTTTTAAAAATTAAAATGTATTTATTTGTTTGTTTATGTGTGTGAGGAGGAGAGATAGTAGGGATTCTGTGGTAGTTTAATATTCTATAATTTTATTAGCTCAAATGAAGAGGGGACAAACCTTGGCAGTATTTCATTTGGGTAATTAAGTAGCATTTGTAACTGCAAATAAGTTCAAATATATGAATATACTTTAGCTACAATGATGATATCTTATGCTGCTGCATCAAAAGTTAATTGTTATGTATCCATTTTGACACGGGGTATTAAACCCTTCCGTCCTGTACTGGTGGAGTAAGTATTTACAGCACAGGGTTTGGGCATTACTTAGATTTTTTTTTTTGTACCAGGGATCGAACTTGGGACCTTGCTCTTTCTAGGCAGGAGGCAGAACCACTGAGCTAAATCCCTGGCCCGACATTGCCTAGATTTTGACTAAAAATCTAAAAGTGCCTGCTCAGACCTGCTCCCCAGATTGCTGTGTCTGCACTTGTGGGAATGCCTTTTCTAGTTCACTGAGTTCTCCTTCCAATTTTTTTTTCCCCTGGTACAGGGGATCGAACTCCAGACCTTCCATTTAACAGGCAGGCGCGTCTCCAAACCATAGTCTTTTCTACTAACCAGATTAAATTCTTTTCTTGTCTCTTCTAACATCTCATTTACTTTTATTTATGCTTGCCTAAAATATTCTAAAAGCTAGACGGATGGCTGTCCAACTTAAATCACTCTTAGAGTTGGATGCAGGTTGGACCTAGGAAATTTATCTAGCAGTGGAGATGGAAAAGGATAATATGAGAGTGAAATGCATGATTTTTAAATACAGTTTATCCAAGGAGAGTTAATCCTTATACCTTTAAGATCCATGAAACAGAAAATAACTTGTTTTTTCCAACTTAATTTTTGTATTTAATTGTCAGAGATGAGATGTTTGAGTGTACCAGTGGTCTGATACCAAGTGGGCTTGGAATTTTGTTTATGTTCTTAGATTCACAAAATTTTAGATGCAGAAGTGACTTTATGCTAAAATTGGTATCTTTCAGATTCCTTTTCCTTCAGGGGATTTGGCTTCATTGTCATTTCTTTCTACAGAAACCTCCTGGAAACTACCACTCTCATTGAGTTAGCCATCTTCCTTTACCAGTCTGTCAGTCAGTCCTCTGTTAAGACATGTGTAGTGATCATTTACTCCTATGTGTGTCTTTCTCTTTGGACCATGAACTGTAAAGATGGGAATGGTGTCTTGTACTTGTACCACCTACCTCCCAGTGCCTAGCTCAGAGCTTGGTAGACACATAGTGAAGATTAGCAACTTCATAGAAACTACAACCCCAAATCTCAGTAGCTGAGGATAGCCTGGGGTTGGCAGGGGCCTGTGTTGTCCTCGTTCTGGGGAAGAGCCTTACAAAGCTCCATGCTCTTTGATGGAGGCTGAGGAAGAGCCACCTACTATGTTCCTGAAAGAAGAAGACCTGGAATATTAGTGACTAACACTAATGCCTGCTAAGTAGATGTCTGCTACATGGTACTTAATACTTACTGAACTAATAAAGTATCCAAAACTATCTCTTGAGATTTTTATTATTTCCTATGCAATAAGCAGAAGTACTTTAAATAAAATATCCTAGTAACTACATTTTTAAAAATGAAGATACTATATTGTCTAAGCTAAGTTCAACAAACATCTAGATCCTTTTTGGGTAACCGTTTTGTTAGTTTTATTCATATTGGGAAAGGTGTTATGTTTGATTTCTTAGTTTTTCATGTGCATGAGGTACAGAATGGGTAAATTTGTGTAATTAACGTTCTTCTCAGAGTCACCAGAGTGGAAAAAAAAGTTGGTCTTCAAATATTTGCATATTAAATTAGTATATGTTTTAAAGATGTACATTATAGAAATATATTTATAATATATTTTATACTTCATAATTACATATAATTATGTAATATTTATTCATGTGATATGATGTAAGCTATTCAATTTTTTTCCTACTTTGGCATTTAGGGTGTTTATTCCATTATAATAAGTAACACTGTAATGTCCTTGGGATCTGTCTATTTCCTTGCTTTCTCAATCCTGAAATGTTTAACTTGGGAGAACTGGATAATACTTGCAGGGATTTCAGTATGATAAACCAACTAGAGATGAAATTAGTTCAGAAGAGAAAGGATGCAGACTAGGAGCTGTTTTTGTTTCCATGTTCCATGGGAGCATGTTGAAATATTTCTCAAACTAGGCTGGTGTTGCTTTCAAGTTCAGAACTGGAATTAATAGACCAATGCTGAAAGAGACATTGTCTTAAGGGCAGAAAGGACACTGGTCCTGAGGAACAAAGACTTGGCAGGAGCCAGATGGCAGGGCCTGATCCTAGCTGGGAGCCAAATCTAATGGGAAAACCTTTTTGTTTTGTTTTGTTTTTTTGAGGTGTACTTAAAAAAAAAAAAAAAAAATATATATATATATATATATATATATATATATATATGTATCATGCTTGTATCCATCCAAGCAGAGCTTTTGGATTTCAGTTAGAAAAATGGATTTGGTACAGTATCAGTAATGAGTATAATACATTGAAGTACTAGGGAATTTGAAGAATAAAGCACTTTCAAGTTTTTAAATATGGTTTTCTAACCATGTGGTAAAGATTTGGAGGGACAAATTGTTAATAAACAACAGACCTCAATTATCACCTGCCTCTTTCTGATGAGCACAAGAGTTTTAAATCTTCTTGTTAAGAATGTAACTCCCACATCTCCCTTTTAAAGAATTTTCTGACCCTCATATGCTTGTTCAGTGTCTTTCTCTGCCAAAATGTGAATTTGTTTCCTTAGGACTATTTCTGAGCAGTTAGTGATTCTAGCAGAGAAAACTAGAGGAAGTCTTGTAGACATTTGCTAGGGAGAATCTCAGGAAGCACCACCTGGTTCTCTAAGGATGAGAACAGTGAAGGAAAATCACTTTTTTCTTTTTACTTTTTAAAAATGCACCAGTGTAATCTTACAGTATTACTTGTTAAGGATTTCTTTCCCTAACATATCATTGCTGTCATCTTGAGTTATTTTTCTTTTGTACAAAAATTATCCCTGGCCAGTGTCCTTATTCCTCAGTTTCCAGTCCAGTTTTATTAGAAAAACAGTTTGTGTTTGTCAGTTGGCATTAGGTCAGATCACAAGGCTGTTTGTTCGGAAGTAGACCACAAATGGTTGTTCTTTTTAAATCTTTTCTGCTAAATAAAACTTTTCTTTTTTTTTTTTTTTTCTTTACAGGTCCCTGCAAGATTATGGCAGAGTGTAGTCACATGCAGAAACAGCTGGACTTACAAAATGGTAGCTTAGAGGAAGGCTTTGTGGTGAATTCCCTGGAGAACCATCCCCCAGACATGATGGAGAGCCTAAACTCAAAGAAATACTTTTCCAGTCTGAAATTTAAAGCCAATGGAGACTATTCTGGCTCCTACTTAACCCTCTCACAGCCTGTGCCTGCTAAGAGAAGCCCTTCTCCTTTGGGTACCAGTGTCAGAAGCAGCCCCTCTTTAGCCAAAATCCATGCAAGCAAGCAGTTCTCCTGTGAGGGAACTGAGAAAAATATTTCCACGAAACCCCCCACTCCTTCACTCAACACTACACACTCTCTTGGTGGATACTCACTCGGGAGAGCAGATTTTGATCATTATAGCGGTCGGGACAGTGAAAGGTCCTTGAGACTCTCAGAGAAGCTTCCTTATTCCAAATACAACTCTAGAAATAAATCGCATGACAGTGTCTATTTTCTTGGAGGATTAGAAGGAAGAAAGGCATCTGGTTCGCTCCTGACCATGTGGAATGGAAGTTCCCTTAGTGACTCTGGCCATTCTCCCATCAGCAGATCGGGGGCGGCAAGCATGCCTTCAAGCCCAAAGCAAGCCAGGAAAATGAGCATCCAGGACAACCTGACTCCTCAACCCAAGGTAACCAGACACAAGGACCCAGCATCTGAAAGCATCAGTTTAAGAACTAGGAAGTATTCAGCTGGCAGCCTGAGTCACATGGGAGCCTATAGCCGATCGCTTCCGAGGCTGTACAAAGCCACAGAGAACCAGCTGATGCCTCTCACCTTGCCTCCAAGAAACTCTCTGGGCAACTCCAGAAGAACCAGGCTGGGGGAAAAGGATCTACCTCATAGTATCATAGACAATGACAATTACCTTAATTTTTCCTCTTTAAGCTCAGGGGCTTTACCCTATAAAACCTCTGTATCGGAGGGTAGTCCTTATGTGAGTTCCACACTCAGCGTCCCTGCCAGTCCTCGAGTGGCTCGGAAGATGCTTCTGGCCTCCACCTCCTCCTGTGCCTCTGATGACTTTGATAGGGCTTCCTATTCCGGGACAAGTCACTCATTTTCTGCTGGAGAATCAGACAGAGTGTTTGCGGCCAGGAGGAACTTCTCATGTGGCTCTGTGGAGTTTGATGATGGTGATTTGGACAGCCTCAGACAAGCCTCAGGAACCCCCCAGCCTGTCCTTCGGGAACGGAAAAGCAGCATTAGCTCCATTTCAGGACGGGATGACCTGATGGATTATCACCGGCGGCAGAGGGAGGAAAGACTCAGGGAGCAGGAGATGGAGCGACTGGTAAGCTTTTTCTTGACCTCACTGTTTTGTTGAATGGCATTTGCCAGGCAGCCTTGGAGACAGACGCCCAGGGTGAATGCAGAGGTGCAATTTCCTTATGTACCAGCCCCTGCTCTCCTTTCCTAGGATCTCTTCTGCTATCCTGCCTCTTCCCTGGTCAGTATTGGTGGGCATGTGTGAGCATTTTGAAGACCTCCAGGAACCTGATGTTCATTCAGTCACTCTGCAGAGCTCTCACAACTATAAATTCTTGAAAAAGCTAATAAAAGTAGTTGGGGGGTTTTACTGAATTTCTTGACATCTAACAAACTTTTAAGAAGATGAGGAAATACTGATTTGCATTATGGTATCATTACATTCGCAGGTGTATGGTTGTAACAGCAGTCAGTGAAGTCATGACTCATTGGGAATTAGGCAGTGAATTTGTCTGTACAGCCGTTGTCTAGAAATTTGAAGCAAGCCTTCAGTGGTGCTTTGGTGATGCTCAACTTTTCTTCACACTGTTCACACACACCTCAAACTCTCTGTCTTATTTCTTGGCATGCATGCTGTATTTGTGTCAAAGGTGTATAAGACTCACTTTGTTGGACTTAGGAACAAATCTGACTTAGGAATATTGTCCCGCAACAGAACTCATTTGTATATCAGGGACTTACTGTGGACCTCCAAACCACACCTACTCACAAAACATATTAACCTCTTTTTCATTTCAAATGAATTGATGCTTGAAATGGATAATACTGAAAATACGATAATAGGAAACATCCCTTGAGAGTTCCACTGATGAATGAGAGTGAGCCACTGTGTTTTCCTATTCTCTATTAAGCATAAGTTTTCCTTTTGGAATGAATACATGCCAGAGTTTATTTTAGTTCATTAATGATTAATGATTTCCATAATGAGAGAAGCTCAGGATGGTAAAGTTGGTTTACAAAAGTATAGGATTATCAGAAGTAGTTTAGTTAAAGAAAGTATGTAGCACTTAGATTTTTGAATCATGTTCAAAATGAGTGCCTCCCAACACAATGAAATTGTAACCTTTGGATCACAGTGGACAGAAACCTTTTACATTTACACTGGACAAAATTTGACATTTTACAACAAGAATCATTTATATCAGTCACAATTCTTGGTAAGTTAATGTCTATCTTTGTGAAGCGTCTACATATCCTAACTAATAATGGTAAAGAAAACAAGTGTGTATACCACCAGAGAATTAGATATTCTTTGGGTGGGTCAGTTACACAGTGCAACAGTGTGAATCCTCTTTGTTATCATAAGTAATCTCCAGGGATTATTTATAGTCACAAAAAGGTGCCTTGGGCTGATTCGTTGACATAAATTCAGACGTTTTAATTAGGATATAAAAGCATCGTCCTGTAAATGGACAGCAAACATAGTGCTATACTATGTTGAGGCACTATTATTAATAAAACCAGACAATGAACTCTGCTTGATAATTTATTATGGAACCTGGGAGAGCATTTTTAATGGATTCCATCACTCCAGAAATCTTCCTTATCTCATTTATTCATCTATATTAAGGATAGGAAATCAAACTCCAGAAATTCATCTGCCGTGGGTTTTGTGTTTAGCATCAAAAATGTTGAATTTCTCTGTCTTCTAGATTCTCTAAATCTGATAAGGTTTTGGCAATCTAGGAAGTGATCTTTCTTAGTGCCTACATCAGGACCCTGTAAGTCATAACAGTTTCAACTGCTTGGGAGAATTTTGTGGATATTATTTCAAATATTAAGTTATAATCTCTTTCCCTTAGTAGTGTGCTTAGCATACCTGCTGAAATGAGACTTGTTTTTAAATAAGACACTCTAGATTTGGCCTGGGTTGCATTGCATATTTGAAAAGGGGAGGACAGATTCTTACTGACAAATACGATATGCGAATAATGATACTGCCTTTAAGAAGCAAAGTGATTCAAAAACAATTTCTTCCTGAGTTTTGAGGGATCAGTGAGAACCAGGTACTATTAAAATGAATATTTAATTTAGTTTCGAAATCAGAATTAACTAATTTGAAGGTTAGAGATAGGTCAAGATGCACATTACAGGGTATCCACATCAAAGAATAAAACATTCAAAATAACAAATAATATTCCAAAATATATCCATATTAGAAATTTGATTTCTATTATCAGTGCAGACAGTTCTATGTCATTGTTATTTCTATGCATCTTGGACCATTAACTTGATTGCATGAAGACATTTATTACTGAACTAAAAAGAGTCTTAAAACATTGGTTTAGCTTCCAGCACTGTCTCATTCTTGTCTCGCCTGGGTCATCTTAGAAGCTTCTATCCTTAAGTCTGTTCTCTGAAATATCAGGAGTTAAGGGTACCTGTTAAAGTCCTATCCATGAGGTTCCAGAATTTTCTTTGTTGAAGTCATGTCTAATTCCATAGCTTAAGCAGAGTCTTTAAGCAAGCTACAGAGGAACTTAAGAGAGCACTTGGTGAATGTAAGAGTAAGTGGCTATGGTTAATTTGTAGTTTACTTGACAGTGTCAACATGAAGGAAAGCCAAGGTCCTTTATCAGATTGTTTTTATTTAATCCTGTTTTCCTTGAGGGTGAGAGCATATTATGATGAGGACACTGACGTCCACTTAGGGGCTTTCTATAAAGTACTGTATGCCCACAATTTTGATTATTTATAATATTTTACCTCTACAGAGTTATCATAGGGAAGGCTGAATGTGCTCTTTTCACTTCAGAAATGTCCCTATGCAATTCTCCTTTTAAAAATTAACACATTAATGGATTTTGTTGGGGCATTTCCATATATGCATATATCATGCATTGATCATTCTTGATCATACTGGGATGTTTAGAACTAAAATCATAACAAGCAAACCTATTTATTTCTAGTGGGGTTTTTTTGGGGGGGAAAGTTAAAGACATTTTTAAGAAAAGCTTAAAGATAATTGAGGTGTTAGATGTCTTGGGAAATTTTTTTTTCTTGAATTTAAGGTTTATCTGATCTTGGAAAGGTAAAAATTAAATCTTAATAGGAAGAGATTTCTTTACTTGAATAATGTAGGACTGTGGATGCCTCAGATCAGTGATTGTTTGCTATCTGTCTATAATAGTCAAAGTGATAATAGATTATTTTTAGTAAACAAAGTATCTTAAATCATTCAAAAATGGATTTTTAAATTTTAAATAAGCAGGGATGTTAGCAATTGTTTTTTCAAGAGGATATATCACAAAATATAATTGCTATTTATGTAAAAAAGTTTGTCACAAAAATAATAAAGCTGTGAGGTAAAATAAGTGTTAATTGGCTCAATTTAGCCATCTGACAATGTATGCATATTTTATAACATCATGCTATATATATCATAAATATACATACTTTTTATTTGTCAATTAATTTTTCTAATAATAAATTTAAAAAAACGGTTTTTTACAATTATGATTAAATTTAGGTGAGCACCAGTTTTATATATTTCTTAATCACTTTCTCTCTCTCTTTTTTTTTTCTTGAGACAGGATTTCGCTGTGTACTTTAGACTGGCCTTGAACTCACTGTGTAGGCTTTGAACTTGACCTGTCCTCCCCTGAACTTCCCTGGTGCTGAAATTAAAAGTGTGTGCTGAGGGGCCAGGGATTTAGCTCAGTGGTTCCGCTGCCTGCCTTGAAAGCGCAAGGACCCAAGTTCGATCCCTGGTACCAAAAAAAAAAAAAAAAGTGTGTGCTGGGACGGGGATTTAGCTCAGTCGTTTCGCTGCCTGCTGCACAAGCTCAAGGACCTGAGTTCAATCCCCGGTACCAAAAAAAAAAAAGTGTGTGCCACCATGCCCCACTATTTTTCTTAATATTATGGAAATAATCTTAGTTTATATTTTACATAAACTAAGACATTTAAGGAATTCAGATAAACTAGCCTCTTCATGATAAAACAAATCTAAATCCTGTATAAAAAATGAAATTACACTTGTATTAATTATACACTGAAAAAAGATGTGTAGCTTTTTTTTAAGCAAATTATCAAATCTGTCTGATTTGTATAAGGACTCACTTTGTGTATAATTTGTTTTCTAATGAAAGAAAATGCTTGTGAGTCAGCAGTTAAATGGGGAGACTACTTAAAGTATTAGAATTTTACTGTATTTTTTTGGAATTTGGAGAATGTTGTATTTATTTAAATGCTTGTTAATCCCTATAAACCAGTTAGAATAGCAGAGCCTCTATTTTAATTTATTATTATCCCGAGGAAGTAGGAAGATACTCATTTCCTACACACACACACACACACACACACACACACATACACACACACAGTGATTTTTTTTCTTAGATTAAGAACAGCATAAATTCTATAGCTTCAACTACAGGTGAGAAGTAAACAGTAAAACACAAAATTTCACTCCTCTAGGTCTCAAAAGGCCGGCTGCTTTTCCATTGGGCAAAAAATATTTTCCTGATTTAAGCACACAAATGGAAAAACAGACAAGTTACAAACAACAAAAGCAGCACACAAATGCCTTGTCATCTCCAGCTCACCAAGGCTACATTTCCCTTCTAGCTGACAGGCCACCTAGGGAATAGACCCAAAACTACTGCCGTCACCAGGGAGACAACTAGTAGTCATGTGTAAAACGAAATTTCTAACATATTTGGCCAAAAATCAGAAACAAAATAGCAAGATCATGGAGTCAGGAAAATTGCAAGCAATAGTGAGTGGGTCAAGAAGGAGAAGCTTTGCTGCCATTTGTAATTTATACCAGGGGACCAAGGAAACGGGCCTTGGGTGTCTACCCCATGCAGTGTACTCTGTGGACAGTGCAGTTTTATGGAGTCCACGGAGTGAGTCCACTTGGATATTTCCATTTTCAAAAAGTGAACACAACTCATACAAGTATAAAATGTGGTATGGTGGTTCCAGCCTGCACTCAGCATCTGGGGAGGCTGAGGCAAAAGGATTACAAGTTCAAGTAGCCTGGGCCACTTATTGAGATCCTGTCTCAAAAATTTAAGAATAAAATTTAAAAAGGGCTAGAGATGTAGTTCAGCCATAGAGCACCCCGGGTTCAATCCTCAGTACCACTATGTGTGTAATAGAATGTGAATAGAATCTGAAGATAAATTAACTCATTACTGAGGATAAATCTGGTTCACTGAACAGTATACAGTATGTATTATTTTTAACCTAGCTGTGATTTAACCATTGTTCCATCTGTATTTTTTTTTCCATCTGTATTTTTTAAACTTACTCATTCTTCATTGAAAACTCAAGGTAATTGCATTAACTGTTAAAGATTGAACCATAATTATGAACATCCAAGTGCCTATTCCTGAAGTATAATAGTCCACTTTAAGTATATTAAACAGCCTCCCAACTGCTGTGCTATTGGAGATAGTTAGTTTTAAATTTTTTCTTCTTCATCCTTGCCTTTAACTGCCAATTCATGTGGCTGTCATTATGCCAGCCGTTTCTTTCTTTCTTGTGACTTTAGAAACCAGACATCAAGCCTTGATTTAAAATGTTCTGAACTAAGAGTTCCTAAGGGCAAGTGAGGTCTTGGGAAGGTGCTGTGTGCACAAAGCGAGTGCTCTCAAGTCCATAGGCCTTGTGACATCCGCTTGGGCTGCTCAGTGGTCCTAGTAACTCATTCTTAGCTGCTTTCCGCCTAGGGCTGAAATGCTGACTCTGACAAGTAAGATGGAGAGGCTGCAGAAATCATCATCAAGTAGACAGGATATTGTCTGATTCATCTCCTGTGATCCCTGCATACTTCCCAGTACTCCAGTAGTCCAGATAGTAAAAGTTGTTCAAAAAAGAAGGATATTTAAACATTTAAATAGCAAATTTAGTGCTGTTAAGGGTATATTCATTTGGTGACATTGCAGAGGCATCTGTGTTCTATTGTGATGAACCAATGGATTCCCACAAATTGCACTGTCCCAGTCCAGTATTTTCCTCATGGCTGATGACAATCATCTGCAGTGCACTGGTAAACAGCATTGTTACCATTTAGAACTACGTAGAGCTGTGGTTGATGTTTATTTCTCAAGTGTGTGGGAATGTGATGCTGCCTCTCACAAAATAGCATAGAATAAGGTTTTCAGTTTTTTTCTTTTTGACCTACCATGTACTCTGCATTCTCTGAAAATAAGTTTGGCTTTCTTTCAAGGCACATATTAATATTTCCATGGTAGTTTTGTGAATAGGTGAAATGCCTCAGTCAGCAATTCTCTGCTGTCTGGAAGGCGTTTTGTTCTTTAGTCCCCTTGAAAGTATTTCACATCCAAAGCATTTTAATTTGCAAACGCCTGGGACCACGTCTGTCCTGCTCACTGCTGCTTCCATCCACCGCCTAGTAAGATGACCTGAGTATTGGAAGCATTTTTTATACATGGTTTTGAAAAGACTAATTGATAATTTTAAATGCTGAACTAGGACATTCATCTTTGCTTTCCATGTTTCATAGGTGTAGGTGTAGGTGTAGTTTGCCTCCCTGGTTTCCAGACATGTGCAATTAGTTTCCAGGTAACAGTGAAGCTTTATACAAAAGAATGCAAAAACCTCAGCATAAATGCATTCTTTTATTTCCAGAAGGGCGAAATTCCTTTTCAACTTCCAATTAAAAATAAAAATATGAAAACGAGTGATTTTTCCTTACTTGGGAAATTTTGTAGTATTCTTTGTAAGAACTGTTGTTGTCTGGGGTCATATGAAAACCAGTGCTGCAGGTCCCAGAGTCTGGATCCTGTACTGTTGAGCAGAGTATATCTCATGCTTCTAGAATTAAGTAAAAGTGTAATTGAGCATATTTAAGAAATTTTGATATTTTATAAAATAAATTTGTATCTTCATTAATCCCCTTAAAGTGGTCAGATACAGATACAGTTTTAAAGACCGAAGAGTAAGCTGGAATGGAGGCCCACAACTATACTTACAATACTTGAGAGGCTCAGGTGGGAGGATTGCAAGTTTGAGCCCAGCCTGGGCAAATTAGAGTCCTAGTAATATCTCAAGATTTAAAAAATAAAAATAAAAAGGGCTAGGGATGTAGTTCAGTGAGAAGAACTTGAGTTCATTCCCCAGTACTGGAAAAAGGAAAAAGACCAGAGAGTAGCAAATTGATAACTGTAATTAGGAAGACTTGTTTAGGAATACAAGAGCATTAGCAGGTCAGTTTTCCACCTGTAAATATATTTTGCTTCTCTGCTTACTTCTCTCTGTATTCATTTTCTAGTGACTCCAGACTCTCCAAAACAACATAGGCATTCGTGCCTTTTATTGGTTGGGTAGCTTCAGCATGGTCAGTGTTAGAACGCTTATTGTTGCTTAGTTGTAATATTAATTCTTTTAAGAACAGTGTCTTGGAAATGTGAAGACAAGTTTAGTTATGGAAAACTATTTTGTCTTCTGGTCTGACTTTAAAGAAATTTCATTCCTGGTGTGGGCCTTTCCGCTTGCTACATCCTGACTACAGTTTAATTAAAAAAAAAAAAAAAGAAAGAAAGATTACACTAGCTGGAAGTAAGCCAGTTAAACTGATAATGGAGTATAGGTTACTCTTAGGATTCATGCTAAGCCTTTAATTGAATTTTCTATGGAGCCTTTCCTTAGTTCTTATATTTGAAATACCCAGCCAGTTCTATACCATTCTCTGATTTCTTTCACTCTTGTGCCCTGCCGGGATGGTATTAGAGGATCCAACTCCAAAATATAATGCAAGCCACATATTAATTTTACATTTTCTTGAAAAGTAACAGGTGGGATTAAGTATACTATACTGGGGCATAGGATTAGACTAATGATGCCATCTACTGCCTAAATAAACTCTCCATTCCATAAGTAAACAATCCTCCTTTGTTTCTGAAGAAAATAAATCTATAGCCACTCGATCATATAAAGAGTATTACTTAATATCAGATTACCTTGGGTCACTAGAGAGTGAAGCAAGGAATTCTCTCTGTATCTTGTGAACAGCAAATTCCTGGCATTTCTGTAGATGTTCATTAAATATTAAAGGAGTTAATCATTAGCAAATTAGGACTGCCAGTTGTCCTCAGTTAAATGAAAGTAGAAAAAAGGTCACATCATTTTCCCCCCTTACTCACCTATTGGAAAGATAGATGGGCAGAAAAGGAGTGGGAAGGGGAAGTTAGCCTTTAGCCATAATTTAATGACATTGGAGAAACAGAGAGCTACCTCCTAATGTAATTCAGTATTACTGTGGTCTATGGCAATGGCTATTAAAACCAGGCTTCCCTGTACTTCAGAGCAAACCTTGGGGTCTTGTTACAGTGGCAGTACAGGCTGTTGCCTCTGGATGGTGCCATGCATTTAAAATTCTGCTCAGAATTTGAAGGATGTGTGTTCTGAATCAGCGAGGTTAGCATTCCCAGGTAAAATATAGATAGAGACTTAGACTGAAAGGAGGTCCTGAATCTCACCATGTCAATTAGGGAAGAAGTCTTATTCTTTTCTAAAATGATAAGGCAACACATAAACACTTGAAACTCATGAATAAAATTCATGAAAAAAAGTGTACAAATTGATATATATAGATGATAATTGAAAATTATTATATTGTTACAAAGAAGTATGTAGGAGAAGAGGTACCTGAGAGAGGACTATTGATTCTTTTTCTTTTTTCTTTTTTTTTGAGACAAGGTCTAACATAGTTCAGGCTGACCTTGAACTCACAAGTATCTCAGGCTGGGCTCTAATTTGCTTCCATCCTCCAGCCTCAGACTCCCAAGCGCGAGGATTACAGGTGTGTGCCACCATGCCAAACTGGGGCTATTATTTCTTCACAGTACAAATGACCCTTATAGCTAGGTATGGGAGTGCATGCCTGTAATCTCAGCACTCTGGGAGGCTGAGGGGGAAGAATCACAAGTTTGAGCCCAGACTGGGCAACTTGGTGACTTTGAAAGACCCTGTCTCAAAATTAAAATTAAAAAGAGCTGAGGATGCAGCTCAGAGTGCAATGTCTGCATTCAATCCACGGCACAGTACAACAACAACAAAAAAGTGGCCCTGATATTTGTTGTTAAATTACTTGGTATACCTAAAGTAGACGTCATTTATTGAGTGACTTGTAAAAAATTTCTTGTCAGATAATAGGTTTAAGTGACTCTTGTAACTAATTCATAGAATGTGAATTTTCTTCCCTAGTTGTAGAGAAGTTTGTGAAATATTTGCCAAGGGGAGTATTTTTGAAGTTTGAGATTGGTTTTTCGAAAGGAAAAGAATTTCAATAGAAGCACATTCATTGCTTTTTCAATGGAAAAGTTTTGTTTTATCCATCTCAACAAGCTGGTTAAGGTTTGTTAGAAGACACTTTATTTGAAAGATCAAACTCTTTAAGATAATTGGAGGTTCACTTGCAATTATTAGAGAAATTCGAAGAGATCCTGTGTAACTTCTACCCTGTTCCTCCACCCAGTGACATCTTGCAAACTGTATCACAGTCAGGATGTGGCACTGACACAGTCAAGGCCCAGATCTGACACCTTACAGCCCTCCCACTGGCCTCCTCTAGCCACATCCATTTCCTTTCCCTTAGCCTCTGCTGGTCACTAACCTGTTCTTTGTTTGTATAGTTTTCTCATTTCAAGAATGTAACCGAAATACAATCACACAGTCTGTAACCTTGAGTTTGGTTTATTTTGGTCATGCTAATTCCCTGGAGGCAGCAGCTCTAAGACTGGAAACGTGAGCTCTGAGGACCCACAGGTCTGTCTGTCTCCTGGATCCCAGTATGTGGTTCATCTGCCATCTTTCCTCCTTTCAAAGCCTTCTTCTGTTTGTCTCATATATAGTACGCAAGGTTCTTAGTTGAATTTAGTGGGAGAAATTGGGAAAAGTATGTCTCCTCCATATTCTCAGAAGCTGAAGTCAGATTAATTTCTTAAAGTTTAGAACTAGCCAAGCATGGTGGCATCCACCTATAATCCCAGCATTCTAGGAGGCTGAGGCAGGAGGATAGCAAGTTTGAGCCTAGTGTGGGCAAGTTAGTGACTTAGCAAGATAAAATAAAAAGGGGCTTGGGATGTAGCTCAGTGTTAAGCCCTGGATTAATTCCCCAGTAATGGAAAAAAAAAATTAGAACAGCCAAGAACTTTGCCCTGGTGAAATCTAATTGACTGCAGCAGGGACTCTTTCTGTGGGGCTTGTTCTGTTAGAAAATTTTGGTTTGGAAAATTGATGTTTCTCATTCAAAATTGCTAAAGCCATATCCCAGCTCTGGCAATGCAATTTGAATTTTGAGAAAAGACAGAACTTTCAGGAAATGCTGAATAAAATTAAAAGGTAAAAGCTTCTTATATATTTATTATTCTTTGATTTTGGTTACAAAAATAGAAGAGCTAGAATTTTGAAAGGTCATTTTGTTTTCCACTTCAGTCACAAAGACCAGTTCTAAATCATGTTAGGCAGGGACTATAGTTTTACAAGTTGTGCTGAGAGAAGAAAAAATGCAGTTATTTTTCTAACATTATTCTCTAATTTGCTATTGTTTGTTTTGTATTCTGTACATAAAATTTTGTAGCATACTTTTGAAAGTGTAATGCATAGTGTTTTCTATGTGACACATCTCTTGTAACCATCAGGTTTACAGCACTGTCCATTGACATGTGATAGTCCATTCTTCTTTCTTACATGTAGACTTTCCTCCATCTTTACTTCTTTATTCATTGAAAGAAAAATCTTCTTTTTTTTTTATGATTGGATGGATTTTCAAGTGTGAATATTTAGCTAAAAGTCTTGATATTTCTCATGCACTGATTTTGATTGAACAAAATAAGCATTATATAAAATTTTAAGAATATTTTAATCCGTTCTGTTTTACAGACTTTTTTTCGGAAGAAACAAAAAGATCTGGAACTTAGTTAAGCCCTGTGAAAATGTAAACAGATGACAGTACTGTTGGACTTTATTGTGTTTTCTTAAATGGTGTAGAACAATAGCAAAATTTCTTTAACAGAAAGGGCTCAGGTACTTTGTAAGTTTTCTTTGGAAACACTGTCCACCTAAAAGTAAAAACATCTGGCATGTTTCTCTTAGATGTTATGTATAAATGCTATATGGTTATATTGAGCACATGAATTTCCTTCTTTTTTTTTTTTTTTTTGGTCAATGCTTCAATAGGGAGATGCGCATTTTCTTTTCAAAATGTTATAGAAGAGTGTGGAGGAGCACAGTTGCTGAACTCAGGGAAGCTGGAAGAAGAGAGGAAAAGAGCTGAAGAGGAAGGGCTGTCTCCAAGATATCACCCAGTAGTTGCCCCCATGATCTATGCCCTCCTGCTAGGCCTCACCTGTTTCACCTGCCAGTGGGTATTCACAATGGGCATTTCCTTTCAAATGATATCTTTTAATATTTTAGAATAGTAGTCCACCTTCAACCTTAGTATTTTAAAAAACATTAAATATTTCATAACTCATATGTCTACCAGTTTATTTTAAATGGCAAAATGATGCCAAAAATCATCAGAAAAAAAGGACTAACATACCAAGAATCCTAATTAAATGGTGCTTGTGAGCAATTAACTTGAACTTGCCTTATGAATGCAATTAATAACTAGGCAAAGATAAGCTAAAAAAATCATTGGGTAAAAATTAACAGGCTTGGCTAAACCAACTTATATTGCTTTCAGACATGTTTGATACAAATGAAAATGAAAACAAACATTGCTTCAGTATATATAAATTCTATGTAATTTATATAATTTATAATGTATTGTTATTAAATAATTAAGTACATTTATTGAATCTTTCAATAAATATATAATCATTTTTTATCTATTTTTAAAATACAAGCACCTTCTAAAATAAGGACACAGCTAGAAATAGTCATGGAGGCAAGTGGGTCTGAGGGAGGTATTTCCTCACAGGTAATAGAGAAATAATCAGGAATGTGGCCACTGATTAATGACATGAGGTTAAAACAATGAAGTCTCCTTGTCTGACCCTGTCTAAAGGTGGGAAATGACAAGCACCTCAGGTATTTAGATGATGCATGAACTTGGTGGGGTGGGGCACTCAGGACTTTTGAAGTTTAAGGTACAGCCAAGTTTAAGGTCAGAATAGAAACCTGAGTTTTAGGTCAAGGATGAAGTATAGGCACTGGTTGGGAGAATGTTTTTCGGAGAATAGTTCTTTCTAGAAGCTACTCCATCAGATTTAGTGTGCTGTAGGGAATATATTGTGTTATCAGGTGTATCTCTATTGGTGGGGATTGAGGAACCAAATGACAGTGAGAGACTGAAAAATTCCTTCCTACCCAGGTTACTCTGGCAACTTGGCAGAAATCCTCACCACAGTCCTGTAGTGTAGATACTGTCATCCTCCTGTTCTACACATGGAGAAACTGAGACACAAAAATCCAATTTTCTTTCCTAGGGTCATATGGGTAGTTATAGAACCAAGATTCGAACTCCAAATTTATGCTCTTAGCCACTTCAGTATATTGAAGACAGGAGGACCAGATAAATACAGAGAGATAAAGGAAGGGAGTCTAGAAGTTTAAGTCAGATGGCTTTGATTTCCCTAGGCAGGGTGTTTATTTCATTGTATTTAATGCAGTTGAGGACACAGTACTGAAAATCAGTAAGTGGCAAGTATTGTCCTAGTTATTTGCATATTTCTTCCTTAGTACACGGATATTCTTCATTATCCAAGAGAATAGTTATGTATGATTCTCAGTGTATGTGTAGCTCATCTCCAGGTTGACTGATACCCCGTGACCCAAGGCTTCCACACTAAATCACATGGATTATTTTAGACTGGGCATCCTTCACTCTAAGATTATCAGGTATGGTGACCCTGCCCTAAACAAAGACACTACTATTTCATATTTCATTGGCCAGTGCAAGTCTGAAGGCCATGTCTACTTTGGGGTGGGAGAGAAGAGTAGTTTTGCCCTGTGCCAGCAAGAGGTGATTATAATAAATCCAGTTACTAACTCCAAGGGATTTATCTCTAAAAACAAATACACCAGCATAAAAGATTTTCACCTGTTGCTTCTTTTTTCTCCTGTCTGTCCCACCTAATTGAGACAGCAGCATGTGTTGATGGGTTTCTAGAAATCCTGTGTACTTACAGTCGGCACCACCTTTTCCCATTCTGCCCCTTGCTTTTAGCCTAGGGCTTGTGACTCTTGCTGGTGCACACTACAGATTTATTCCTATTATTTGAAGCTGTTGGGATAACTTGAGTCCTGATATAAAGAGGAAGATGGTTGGCCCATTTTTGTGCAAAAACCTCTTCCCTCTTCCCCATATGCCCCTGTGTCAGCTCATTCTAGATGTTGATCTTGGAGCATACCCTGCCATTCCTTAGTTCTGGGTTCTTCCATGGAAATGCCCTGCTCACACTTGGTCCCAGTGTGACTTGTGCGTTTCCTCGAGGACACAAGTTTGTTTTCTGTAATGTTTGTGTATTGCACTTCCGTATATGAATTCAAAGGGTTTTCATATAGATTTCCTATACACCTCTGTTATTACTGTCTCTGCAACTGATCACTTATTTGTTCCTCTTTTTGTTTTGTTTTTGAGACAGGGTCTCACTATATAGTTCAGGATGACCTTGAACTCACTGTATAGTCCAGGCTGGGCTTGAATTCACAGCAATAATCCTCCCTCAGTGTCCCAAGAGCTGGGATTGCAGGTGTGCACCACCGTGCCTGGCTGTTTATTTGTGCCTCTTGTTAAAGATTTGATTATAGAAATGTTGTCTTTTCATCTGTGTATCCACAGTACAGTATGTAGGCAGTAACTTAATAGATTTTGGTTGAACTGAAAATTATGGAGTCATTGACTACCTAGGGTTACAGAAGAGAGAAGTAAAGCCATACTAATTAAGTCGCAGTAGGTCTCTTAGCAAGAGAAAAGTCTCTGTTCAACTAAATCATGCCTATCCATTAACAATGGACCCTTTTTGTTGTATGTAATGAATGATTTAACATATTTAATTATAACAGAAGTATTTAACAAGGACTTCACTTGTGATTAGATGCGAGGGGTTGATGTTCTGCATAATTGATTGGTTTATACAGTGTATTTACTGTCCTGTGGCCAAGAACAGAGAGGTATTGGTTACAAGGGGACTAGATGGTGTAGGAGAGGAGGGCAGCCAAGCTGCAGTGGGTCAAAGTCAGACACCTTCCTCTGAAGAGGAAAGATCTAAAGTCAAAAAACCTATTCCTAGCCCACAAGTCTTCCTTGTTTTTTAACCTCTAAGGAGAAAAATGCACACCAAATTTTCCAGGTATATTTTGTAAGATCTAGTGTCCCCTTCAAAGCTACCTTTTATAAATGTGGGTTATAGACTCTTAAGTGAAATAAATAGGACACACATGTATAAATACCGAATAGTTTCTCTAGTGCCAGAAACTGAAAGTGTAAATAAAGATTAAAATGATTAAAATGAATGATTGATAATTTGAAATAGGAAGAAAAGGTCCAAGGGAGTAGGGGTAGTGGGAGGGAAAGGGGAAAGGAAAGAAGGGAAAGGAAAAATTATGAGAAAAGGGAAAAAATGGAAACAAAGTCTTTGTAAATAGGGAAGGGTGGAAGGGGTGAAGGGAGGGCAAATAATGGGGAAAAAATGAGAACCAAGATGCATCATGTACAAGTACAAGCACCCAATGATAAATGTAAATGAATTGTATACCTAAAATGTACCAATGAAAGAATTTAAGCAAAAAAAAAAAAGTGGGTTATAGAGATGGAGAAAAGAGGAAATGAGAAGGGAGAGAACTCAAACTGTACTTTCATAATTTGATTCAAAGTTACCTACTTTCTAAATCATTGACACCAATATTTTGGGTCATTTAGGTATTTAGGCTCTGTAGTAGGTGGCTTTTCAAGAAAATGAGCAGTAGATTGCTGATTTGGAAAACTGGCTAAGCTTGCAGACCTGGAAGAGCAGGGCTCCTGACTTTGCAGGTCACCAAACAATGCTTCCAGGGACAGTGAGTTTAGGCTGTGCATTTCAGTGTCAGGACCAATCCCAGCTTGCACTTGGTGCCCCACCATAATTGGTAACAGTGCTGTCTGATTCTCAGAGTCCTGATCTGGAATGAATGCCCTGACTTTGGGTCATGTAGCATAGAGGATAGTGATGTGATGAACAGGAAGGAATAAGACACCAGAATGAAGAAAACTGAAGGAAAGATTATCATGTGAGGATAACACTGTTCAGGGTTTTCCTTAAAAGGCTTCTTGAGGCACTCTGAAATGTTTTACAGATTTTCTTTTGACGTACTTCTCAACATCAGTTTTTTTCTTTGGTTTAGCTTTTTGGGGCCAGTGTATCTCACTCAGCACAGCCTACTTTTATACTTGTGGGCAGCAGTGCTACATGTTTGTGTGATTCAAGGCTAGACAGATTGGCTGTGAATGGAGTGATAAGAATAGAGAGAAACACATACCAGTAGACCAAACTTCCTGCTCACAAGCCTTTGAATATTGTGTTTCACTGTCTGAAATAGCAGTCATTTTAAAGCCGGGATCATTTATTCCTTCTGGAATTAAGCAATAGCACTGTCAGCAAACAGACTATTTTGGGAAGGAGATATAGAGAAATTTTGTTATGTATTCCAGTCTAGGCAGAAGTAACTTTCATGCTTTTGAAAACAGTGGCATTCATTGATAAATGAAAATTGATAATTTTCAGATAATTGCAAAGGTATACACGGCAAGGTTGATATAAACATGTTATGATCTGTGAAGATTAGTAAAGACTGAGTTTAGATGCTTCGATTTGATTGCTTAATTAGCACAAAGGGAACTCTTTGGAGATTTACCTCTAACGGGGAACAACTGCAGAGAAGGGGTAAGATAACTTTTTGTGTCCCTCCCCTCACCCATGCCCTTACAGCATGTTTTTGCACATTACCATGTAGTCTTTTCTTCATTGTTGGAGATGTTTAAAATAAGGCAATAAATGCTGTGTCCCCTGAATCCCTCCTTATAAAGCTGAGATGGGTAGGGCTTGGCAGCTGGTGGCAGCTCCAGACCTATATAAGCACCAGACTCCTGGATAGACAAGATGCAGAGGAGAGCCGGGGCCAAGGTCCTGTAACTATGATCGCCACCTGTCCTGCAAGGGGCCATGAGGACGGAGCCACAGCTGGAGTCCAGATGTTCAGGCAGTGAAAGGGAGGTGGGAGTTTATGGGAACTAATATAGTGGTCTTTTTGATCAAGCTAATGCCCCTTTTGAGAAGGGTATAAGTCAGATATACTTGTCATTCAATTAATGTAGTTAATGAAAACCAAGGAGTTTATTGGTCTATTCCTTTTTTTACTTCTTGTTACTCTCTCAACTAATAAAAGACTCTCTGAATTTTATCTTACAAATTAGCTGCAATTGGAATAAAAACAGCAGCCTAATACTATGTAATATGTTCCTATTTTTTTTTTGGTACCAGGGATCGAACTTGGGTCCTTGCGCTTGCGCAGCAGGTGGCAAAACCATTGAGCTAAATCCCTGGCCCAAATATGTTCCTATTTTATTACTAATAAGCAGTTTGAAAAGTATTTTTCTATGGAAGCTTTTGAAGTCTCTTTTTAATGTGGTAAATGTAATTACCACACATGGTCTTTATTTTTTATTTTTGTTTGTTGTTTTCTCACTTTTGGCATTGGAATTAAAGTGAAAGGTAAAAGTGTTGTGGCTCCCCATCCCAAGCAGTGCCGTCTAGGTTTATGAGAAGCATTTTGTAAGTTATTTCCTGTTGCTCAAAATGTAATGAAATTACTTAAAGTTAAAAACTATAAATGTCTACCTGTTTTGCATGGGGAGTCTGACAAGGGGCCAATTGTGGTCCTATTATTATAGACATCAATGCCTATGGAGATAGATAGATTTTTTTTCGGTACCGGGGTTCAAACTCAGGACCTTGCACTTGAAAGGCAAGAGCAGTGCCACTGAGCTAAAGCCCTAGCCCTAGATAGATTTTTTTTTTTAAACAAATGAACTATCACTTTATTTTCTAGCTAAATGAATCAAACATTAATGATCTCAGAATCTGAGCAACACTGATGTCTTTCTATCTGGACTTGACTTGAAATGATTTTCATTTTAGCGCAACATTCATACTTTTTAATAATTTTAGTCATTCATATGAAAAACTAGTGGGAAAGACTTACGTAATGGCCAAGCATAAAAAGTTTGAAAATTTTGAAGTATTTTTTAAAAAGTAAAGGTATACATACGTCTTTTTTTTTTTTGGTACTGGGGATCGAACTCGGGTCCTTCTGCTTGTGAGGCAGGCGGCAGAACCACTGAGCTAAATCCCCGGCCCCACATATGTATTTTAAATTAAAAGATTCTCTAAGTACCTTTTAATCTCTCTGTATCTAACAGAATATTTCTATAAGAAGTTAGAGAATTTTAAGCATGTGTGTTAAGTTTGTAGTGACAAAAAAGCTAGGTATTTTTGAAGGTAGGCAAATAGAAGACAGGAGGAAAGATGGATGAGGAATAGAGATTTTTAAAATGTTTGAAGTGTCTGGAGACTTGATAAATCAAGAGAAGAGTTACTAAGTGATGAAAGATCCACCTGGGATAGTGCAGATGAAGGTGACAGCCAGACTTGAGTTTAGGAGGAAAATCAGGCCTGGAAAGCAGACGTTCCACCTGGATCCCTAAATGATGCATCCATGAATGATGGGAAACTATCTCCAGTTGAGCATGGGTTGATACCTGGAATGAAAATGCCAGCTTCTTCAATCTTTTTGTTCGGAGTTGTTTTCCTTCCCACAAGCTCGCTGACCTTGCCTCCTCTTTGTGCTCCAGGAGAGACAGCGTCTGGAGACCATCCTCAGTCTCTGTGCCGAGTACACCAAGCCCGACGGCCGCCTGTCCACGGGCACTACCGTGGCAGATGTGCAGAAAATCAACAAGGAACTGGAGAAGCTGCAGCTCTCTGATGAGGAGTCTGTGTTTGAGGAAGCCCTGGGGTGCCCTGACACAAGATACCGGTGCCACCAGAAGGGCTCTCTCCATGATGCTGACCTGGAGGGCTGTGGGAGCCTCAGTCAGAGCGTTGCCAGCCTTCTCTCCACCAGGAGCATCAGGAATGATGAACTTCTCAGTGACCTCATCAGGACCCCACCACCGCCCACCTCTGGCTTTCTGAAAGCTGCCAGCGAGTCCTCTTACCTAAGTATCCTACCAAAGGTAATGCCTGACTTGGCCTGTAGGGCTATGCGTGTGTTTTGGTTTGGTGACTAGGAATTTTATTGTGCAAATTTTCCTGATTGTTCTCTGAGAAGCTTCAATTTAAGAGATAATTTGCCAGACAAGGTACAGCAAATTAGGGTGTTTACCATAAAGTAACCCACTTGGGCTGTAAAAAATACTATAGCCACACAGAAGAACAGAAAAAATGTTTCTCATCTTCCTGCTCCTTTTCAGTTGTACATTTGAGAAATCAACATTAAGTGCCCTACCTGCCTCCCTAATATTTTCTGTGCATATATAGCTATATATTGTAGGTTAGACACACGTATACATACACAGTGTTATGTAAACACTAAATGTTTGGGGAATCTTTGCTTATTAGTACACACAGCTCTGCCTCATTCTTTTTAATAGCAGGTTAGAATTCTATTGTTTGTAAGTTGTTTCCAGTTTTTTTTGTGGGGGGGCCACAATTGTAGGATATATATTTTTGGTCATGGGTGCAAATGCATTTGTAGGGTTACTTACCTAACATGAAATTGCTAGGTCAAGGAGTTTGTATATTCATTTTAATAGTTCCAAAACGACTATATTTCCAGCTGACACTTTTGTACATTTTTTTCTGTACACTTGCCAACATTACATATTAATAAAATTTTTAAATTTGCCAAATTGATAGGTCTTTTAGTTTCTCATTATATATGAAGTTGGGCATTATTTTCGTATTTTAAATTGTTATCTGTAATTTTTGATCCATTTTTAAGAAATTATTTTATTTATCTTGTGTTTACTGAATAGTAAGACCTATTTGTTGTAAGCAAATCAGTCTTTTCATCATAAGTGGTCTTTCTATTGATTTTATTCATGTTATTTTGGAGAGGGCATATAACAGTTGTATTTATTTGTAGTCCTAGTTATTATCTGTGTTTTTTCATTGTATGTTGATTTTAAAATGTCCTTCAAATTTGAAGATTTGTTAAATGGGACTCAAAAACCTTTACATATACATTTTACTAGACTAAAATTAGAGCACTAAAATAAGTGAAAACCAGACACCACAGATTTTTTTAAATTTATTTTTATTTTATTTTTTAATTTTTATTTTATTTTATTTTTTATTTTTATTTTATTTTATTTTATTTTTTCCCCTACCACAGATTTAAGGTAGATTATTTGTTTAAGAATAAACATGGCTAATTAAGCAGTAACTCTTACCATCAAGTTCAACTCTGAAATTTGTGGCAATCATAGCCACAAAACAATGACAACAATGACAGTGAAAAACACCCATTAGTTACTTTTTTTTTGGTACCAAGGATCGCAGGCGCTGGAACCACTGAGCTAAATTCCCAGCCCCATCCATTAGTTAATTTTTAGTACAAGAGAAGGACATACACTGATTCTTTGAGGAAAAAAAATCATGGTGTTAAATTCTGCCAGTAACTTACTACATGAAACATTATTCATGGAAGTTTGTATATTTGCCTAATTTTTGTTAAAAATTCTGAGCTATGTGCTCTCTCCAAAGACCATTTTTTAGGGACAGGTTTCCTCCTAGGGAAGGCTGAAGAGAAAGCTATTGGGTGTAAACAAGCAGATTCTGCCACACGTTTTTAATTGCTCAAGTATACTTTTGTGGAAAAGGAGGCCTCTGGAGCTTAGAGCAGCATCCATGGTCAATAGAGATAGAACACTGCATCCTTTGGAGACAGGACATATCAAGGGCACCTCAGGTCATCTTGCAGTAGCTTAGAGTGCAAGTGAGAGGCTGATGGTCCTCCAGGAATGAGTTTGCTCTTACAGGTTTTCAAAGACAGGTATATACTGACTCAAGAGAAGGGACTGAAGACTCAAATACAAACAAACAAACAAACAAACAAACCGAAAACCTCCTGTTTATTTTGGAAGCTCTTCCTCTCTCAGTCATCAGCCCAATGGAGAATTGCTTTACAAAGTACATAGTAGTATTTGTTAACTGATTTAGCCATAAATGGGGGAGAGAAGAATGTGAAAAATTTATTTATGTAAACAAAGATTTTATCATATTTAGGAAAGTGGAGATATACTAATCTAGAATTTGTGATCTAAAAATATGGTAAATGTTTAAATTTTAAAATATTACAGTAAAAGATACATGGCCATTAATTTCCCTCAAAATATTCCCCCTCACTTTAAGTACACTTATCTCATCCTTCTTGCCACTTTTGAAGCACTTCTGGAAGTCCTCTTTTGTGAGTATCTTTAGTTACATTGGTCCCTTGATGTCCTAAGTTGATTTATGTACCAATAAAAGAACTTAAGAAGGAAAAAAAAAACATTTATCACGGTTGTTTTGACTTTGGGGAAGAGCCAGAAGTCAAAAGGTGTCAGATCCAGTGAGTAGGGTGATGAGGAAACACCCTACTATTTTTACAAGCCCGCCTTTCCATTGGATGGTACTCAGTAGCATTCACTGTATTTTTGTTTACACCTGTTGAAAACATTCATGAAAGAGGACTTCCAGAACTGCTTCAGAAAGTGGCAAGAATGATGGGATATGTGTATTTGAAGGAAGAGGGAATTTTGAGGATGATTAATGGCAATGTGCTTTTTCCTGTAACAAATATTTAAGATTTAAACATTCCCTATATATTTTGATCACTTCTTGTACTTTCTCTAATACTTAAAGATTCACAGGACCATAGAAATACATTAATTTTAACCAACCTTTGTGAACCTATCATCAACTATGGCAAAAGCTGACTCAGTCAGAGTAGCTCCCACCACATCTTTTACAGCATTTGTTTTACAATTGTTTTATCTATGGTGGAAAGGCCTATACCTTCACCTGCTTTGGTTGAATTCTAAAGAAATTTGCAAAAAAAAAAAAGGAACAAGTGGAAAGTGTCTTGTCGCTACCCTCTGTCTCCTTTACCTGCGTGGGTCAAGTTACCTCAAAAATGGCAAATCAGGGATGCACATACATGTATAGTGCACTTATTAAAACATGATGCTCTATCAGTGAATTTTTGCCCACTACTTTAAAAGTAATCCCAGAGAAATTAAAGTGAAAGGCATTATGTTTAAAATCTGACTTTATCACTATAAGGTTAAAGCCATAATTTGTCTCTCTTTGGTTTTCTTTTGTGGTTAATGAGATGATAATATTTTAACACTATTTTATTGCAAAACATTAAATTTAGAATGCGTCATAAATATTTTCTTCTTATGTATAACAACAACAACAACAAAAACCCCTCACAAATATCTCCTAGATGGCACTTATTGCTACAAGCAGTCTCTTCAGTTATCTATTAAATATACCTATTGTGATAGTTTTTAAAAACTTGGAGTTACAAAAATACTTTAAATTTCCACTACTAATTGTAATTCCCACTTACTTCTAAAATTTATAGTTTTGTGGATTGCTCAGTTGTTTTGTTTTTCTTAATGCTTTGCTTCCACTAGTGACAGAAATATTTTTAAACCATGTTGGAAGTAGAAACTTATATGTCATGTTGACCCAACAGGATACTGGCCTTCTGGAGGCCTTCCTGCTAGGATTACTGGTCAGTGATTTTGGAATGCCGTTCACTGTTACCGACATTCCTCATGGCTTAAAACCAGTACCCACATATTAAGACAATGAGTTTCATTGTTTGTAATAAAAAGGTCAGCAGTTGTTTCATTAGTTGGTAAGAATTTGGATTTAAGATAACAATTAAGCTAAATGTCAAAGCTTGGAAGGTTCAGGCACATTTGTTCTAACCTAAGATACTGAACTGTCAATCATTTAATCTCCTCAAGGAGCTGCAAAATAAAGAATAAAGAATCAAATATGGCACAATGAATATTTTCTTAAATCTATTATTAAAACTGATAAATAAAGGAAGGTAGTGAGATATACTAAATTTTAGAGGTTTCTTTGGTTAATTTCAATATTCTTTTTAATGATTAGTGAGCAGTCTCCAGTAATTTACTTAACTGGACTGTTATTTTCAATTTTTTAATTGTGGAATTGTCTAATTAGGGATTTATTTTAAAAACTTCATTTTCAAACAGATAAAATTAATAAACAATATACCAGTACTGGCATCTCTTGCCTTACAGAAAGTCTGGTCTCTTCTAGGTGATATCCAAGAGAGCTAACCTAGAATTCTAGAAAGAAGAGGATGTTTTGAATTTACTACATTCTTTTCTTAAACATTATGCAGTCATATTTGGGCTATGTGTATGATCTACAATGTTGCTTTCTTCCCTGAGCATTTGTTATTATCTCTATTCAAGTCTTTAAGTATGTCCTTTCTCTCATAATTTGTTTGCTGACTTTCTCATTCCTTGCCAGGAACTCAGTTTTTCCATGGAATAAATGTTGGCCAGTGTCCTGTTTTCAATCATAAAGCCCATTTGGCCTGGCTAGTGCCTTAAATATTACATAGGCAGAAAGTCTATACGACAAAGAGAGTAAATGCGCTAATACAAAAAGTGAAACAGCAACTAGCAAAATTGTGTAGTTTAAAATCATTCCAGGGCTCACCAATCTGATATTTGTTTCCCACCTTGTATTCAAAACATAATAAATAAACATAGACGTTCATTTATAGACAATACTAGCTGTGAGTATGGCTAGAGATTCAAGAAACTTTTGTAGGAGACGGGAGAGAATATGGAGCTTGAACTAAAGATAGCAGTGTACTCAAGTGATTCTCAAGGAAGATGTTAGAAGTCTTGACTTGGTTCAAGTTTTTAGCTCTCCTGAACTTTTTCTATAACATTGGAGAAGCCACTTCAGTCTCCATATACCACAGCTTCCTCATCTGTGTAACCTCTTAGTTCTTTTAGCTTTAAACAGGTATGAATTTGTGAATTGAGATTGGTTAGTTTGAACTTATCTCAGAATGTAACTGGTGAGCACGGAATGACCTCTGAGTAAATGTATCAGAGAGCTACCTAATCCAGTCCATAGATGCTTTTAGCATTTATGTGGGCATAGAGGCCATGAAACATTAGGCCTGCAGCTGGTTCACGAGTGAAATCAGGAAAGTCTGGAACTGAAGTGTGAATAACTCGTGTCTGTTGATTAATCACAGACCCCAGAAGGTATAAATGAAGAACAGAGGGCTCAGGAATTGGCTGAGATGGAGGATACCCGGATAGTAATTCTGAACAACCTTGAAGAGCTTGAACAAAAAATCAAAGATATTAATGACCAGATGGATGAATCTTCCAGAGAGGTATAAACTTTTTTCCTTTAGCTTAAAAATATTTCTGCTCATTAAAACACAGGTCTGGGCTGGGGATGTAGCTCAGCGGCACACTGCTTTCCTGGCAAGCATGAGGCCCTTAAGTGGTAAGGGGACTGCTCACCCGTCATCTTGTGCATGGGTCCTGAAAGCCCTTCTTGCTGGCGTTGGTTGGAATGCAGAGCTCAAGTGCTGGGCTGGGCTGACTTTCATTCCCACCCCACTCTAGGGCCAAAGACATGGTTTGTGTGTAAGTTTAAGGAGTTAGCAAAAGGGGGTTGTAGTAGCACAGCTAAAAGATACAGGATAACTAGTTTCCTTAGTAAATGCATTCTGAGCTCTCTAGCTTTCTTAAGTAGGAATCCTAACCCTCCTGGAAGCTCTCCAGAGTGTACTGTGTGCTCCACAGTCTGGCTGAGCAGCAGTACTTTTTGAAATTTTTAACTGTTAAACATGTACCTCTACATTGGGCAACTGAAAATATTCCTGGAGGTAAAATGCTACTGAGCTCTGTTTTGTGTCCTTAGTTGGATATGGAATGTGCCCTTTTGGACGGGGAGCAGAAATCTGAGACAACTGAACTAATGAAGGAGAAGGAGATTTTGGATCATCTAAACCGGAAAATAGCAGAACTGGAAAAGAACATTGTTGGTGAAAAGACCAAGGTAAAAGAAAATAATGTTGGAATATGATTCTTATGGGTAAAGCTGTGTCCCCAGTTCATTAAATTTTAATGTTTGCATAATTTTTACAATTCCTATGATTTGGGATTTGTGTGTCATAATCCCAGAGGCAGTGTCACTACAGAAAAGTTCTAAGATCATAAATTGTCACAAAAAGAGTCAGGTACTGGGCAGCAGAGCCATATAATTTGGTAGCTGATATTTCATGCCATCTCATTCTACTGAAGATGACTGAATTGCTTTTTTTCCCCATCAGCCTTTGTACTCTTCTGATTTCACTGCGTGTGTTAAAGCATCATTCATTTTTTTTTTCTTTTTAAAATACTGAACTACTTTATCATTGGTATCCTGTGGGGTTGGCTTAGGCATATTCAAAAAGACTTGCTTTATTTTTTTTCTGTTTATTAAAAAAATGAATGGGAGCTACTTATCTCACTTGTCTTGCCTTGCTATTATTGTCTCCAATGCAAGTGCACTGCTCTTTGAAAATGTATTTTTCTGGGGATGGGGGTGCCCTCACACAATGCCAAATAAAAATTCTCTGTAAGGCACAGATGACATGTAGCTTGCATGAAATCCTGCTTATACATTTCAGGCCTCAACCTGAATGTTAACTGATGCCTAGTAGAGAAAGTGTGGAAAATTACTTGCAGATTTAGAATTCAGGGTGTTGGTTTGTCTGTTTATGAGGGTTTTTTTCTCCCTGTTGAAAATATTATACATTCCTCTGTCTTTATGACTTAGTTACAACTGAACTAAGCTTAAAAATGAAATTCTGATTTGGGAAGGCAAAAAGCGAATGAGATTTAACACATTTTTTTCCCTGCCTATCATGTTCTTCATTAAACTGAGAAAAAGAAAAATGTAGGGGACAGGGGAAGGGGACGTTACCAGAACCTCTGCAGTGAGTCCTGGTCTCCTGCGAGCCACGGCAGCACACGGTGAATTACAGGAAAGGTAGAAAAATGAGACCGAGAAGAAGCTGAGCTTTGGGTCTGATCAGTGCTGCTCTGGGCGGCAAAGACAAAAACCCCTAGCTTGCAGCACCTTTTATTTAGTACATCCAAAGAAACAAATGTAACAAATGAATAATGTAGATTTCAGTATCATATTGGGATGAACAAGGTGTAACAAAAGACTGGGTGGGGGGCGGCGGAAATCTAAGAACAATGAGGAACTATGCAGATGAAGATTTAGTTCCTCCCAGGAGCTACACAGATGAAGATTTGGTTCCTCCCAGGGCGTCTCCCACAGGTGTGGTCTTGTCCTGGAGCATTACAGCATCATGGGATCATTGAGATCTTCCTTGTGACCTGAGGCCAAAATGGAAGTATGTCTTGGAGTGTTATTGCTGGCCTGTAGGCAGGAGAACTAGGCCTACTCAAATGATTTTTCCCTAGAATTATGTAGCATTGCTCCCAACAGAAAAATGTTTCAATTTGAATAAATTCTAGTGGCCATGTGTGGAAAAAAAATTCTGCTGGATGTGATTTCCTTTATGCTCTCTTACTTGATTTGAGACCCATAAATAAGGGCATTTGATCTTGGTGCCCAAGAATGAGTTCCAAACGATATTTTCAAACATGGAAGTTGGATTAAAAGCTACACCTCAGTTTTTTGGTTACCTACCTGTCAGAATTAAACTACACAGCCTTTTCATATTCGCTTTTAATGTGCTCATTCTAATCCAACCTTTGAAATAGTGAAGAATATATTTGAATAGCAGGTATGCCTTTTTTTAGAGGTTCACAACCAACTGAAAGGACTGATTGTCTAAGTCTTCAGTACAGAATTCAGTTTAATGGCTTATGTTTTTTTGCATTGATGCAGCCAAAAGCTTTTGTTGGAGGTATCATATACCTTGTTTGATGCTCATGGTATTTACTATTAAGTAAATATAAATTAAATTAAGTAATACTATAGTGACTGTAGTAGTGTTTATATCATATTGGAAAGCTTGTGGAACTTGGGATGGAGTTTCATGTACCTTGTAAACTGTCTACCTTCCTCCTCCATGTAGTTATTTATCTTTGTATAGTTCACTTATGCCACAGCCTACAAATCTATTTGTCTGTCTGCTAGCCTCAGGTTCTGCATGAAAGTGAAGCGAGTTGAGCCGATAGGGAATCTCTTTCCAGAGAAAGCTGTGCTATCCCCTCTAGACCCAAGGTAGAGGTGGGCCTCCAGGGACATGGGCAGAAACAGGCAAAGAAACCACCTCCGTCTATTATTGTTTTGGTGGCTTGACAAAAGTGATGCAAGGAGAGTGGACTGCAGGGCTTGAGGTATAGGACTGGCTCACACAGCTGTTGGGGGATTAGCTGGTCTTGGCAGGTGGAATTATTGTCTGTCACCTGAAGTGTAAAAAATGGCATAAGCCGACTTTGGGTGAGGGACTGCAGAGAGGATTTAAATACATAGTTTTTAAAGCTACACTCTAGTGGAGACTCAACACTGCTTGGCAGCACTGTTATGTTTCTCAAATGAACTTACTTTGCTATTTTATGACAGCTATTTCATATCTTCAGTCTGTTAAAATCTCTGGTCCATTCTCCTCCCATTGGCTCAGAGATGATCTCACCACCTGGTTTAGTGAGAAATTGGGAGCATCCAGTCTTCTCACAACTAAGGAAGGTTCTGTCCTTTCATCAAAGACCAATGCTTTTGGATATGTTTGAAAGTCATCCCATCACACTCAAGTCTACAGGACTTTTGCATAAACCCCGCCAATTCATTAGACCTTTATGATCAGCTTGCCACCATTATTATTTGAAAAATTATAATCACTTAAAAATAAACTACCTCTTTATTATGTAAAAATAATTACTTTCTCTCTCTTTTCTTCATCTGGAAGTTTTCAGCTTTATGAGTACACCGTGTCTCTTCCTCCTCATTTCCAAACTAACTCTATCTCCTACTCCGCTTGGCAGAGAACTCCAGTACTCCATAAATTTTCTCCTTTAGTGATGATTCTGGAGACCACTGTGCTTTCCAGCCCACTGGGACTCTTCATTATTCCTGTGATTAGACTTGTGAACAGCATCCAATACTTTCTTCTCTTCTTTCTTCTCCATCTTTGCCTCTGTAGACCATACTTCTCTGGTTTACCTTCTATCACTCTTCTCTCTTTGATACTCACTTCTAATCAAAAAACATTTCTCTTGTATCCTCACCTTCTTTTCTATCTGTGGCTCCAAATAAGTTGCATCTGCTGATGATTGTCATATGCATGTCTGTAGCCCCCAGCCATTTTCTGCATTTCCACTCGCATCTTGGACATATGTACTTAGATAGTTCACAGGTATTTACAACTGAATACATCCATAAATAAACTATTAAACTTATCCTTCTTCCCCATCCTCCAGTTTTTTCAGTCCAAGAAGTCATATCTCTACCCATCTATATATCCAAACAAAAACTTAACACTTCTTTCTTCATCACACACAATTGATTATCAAAGTATTTATCAGTTACGTCAGTGTCTCTGAATCTCCACTAACAGGATTTTCTTCTAAATTATCAAAATCTCTTTTCTAGCCTCTTTTCAGCTTTTCCCCTTCAATCCATTTTCTTCACAGCAGCCCTGGTGATTTTTTGAAACTAGAAATTAGATCATAGGAATTGTTTAGAGTTATATAAAGTACAATGGAATATAACACTCTGGTTAATGTCCCACTGTTCTTTATATAAATCTAAATTCCTGAATGTGATCTGTGACTCCCCTCCCCATATTCACACTTCTCACCATGGCCTTCTCTCTGTTCTGAAACCTGTTGTCCACCCTACCCACCTCATTCCTGCCCAGTCCTCTCCAAACACTGTTTCCCTTGCCTAGGATCCTCTTCCTTATACTCCATGACTAGTTTCTGTCTTTCACTACTGAGATTCCCTGTCACCTTTTCAAAAATGTCTTGCCAGATAGTTGATATTATCTTTTCTCTGTTGTCCTTTTAATTTTTTTACATATCGTATTTTATGACTTGCATTTGTTAGAGGCTTGTTAGATACTTATTTTTCTCTCTAGTCCATGAAATAGAGTGGAGCACTGTGGTCCGCTGTTTATCCAGCCTGTAGTGGGTGCCAAATATGTACACTTAGAAACTATTGTCTTTGGATTTGCCTGGCTGGCCCCATCTGGACATTGCAAGAAACACTGAGCCAAACACCTGCCAGAGAGCCTGGTGCAGCCAAGTTTCAGGACAGCTGGACTGGGCTGCCCAAGTGCACATGCCAGAGGCCTGGAATCACACTGCCAGTTGAGCCAGAGCATAAGACAGAAGAAGGAAATGGCCTTTGCCCTTTTAGATCACGTTTCCCTTCCCATACACCTGTTGCTACAGTCAGATATAAATCCTGGAATGAGAAAAGTAAAACCTGAAAAGATATCCCTGAGGGCCAGGCTCTGATTCAGATATTGATAGTACATCCTGTAATCCTGGCCCTTGTTTTTTGCCTATGATGCCGAGAGATATAGGACTAAAGGGTTTTTTTTGGTACCGGGGATCGAACTCAGGACCTTGGGCTTGCAAGGCAGGCACCCAAACCACTCAGCTAAATCCCCAGCCAAGGACTAAAGTTTTATACCACCTTGAATTTGGAATGTTTATGTGAAATTTTTGGCATTTCCTTAACTCTTGAGGTAGTCTTTAATATTATTTCTTTTAGCTTATTTACTTATTTAGCTTAATAGTTGGTATAAATTAATACATTTTATACATGATTGCTATTTATTTTGTTACCATATAAACTAGACATTATTATATATACAAGATAAAATATAGACAATATATTCTGTATTTATTGAACATTTTTCAGTGGCTCCTTGGGCTGATCTTTCATTATCCCAGGGAAATACTGTGGTGAACATTAATAAGCCTGTTTCCAAGTGTCCCTAAGGTAACTGGCCCCTGCCTATTGTATTCTCAGAGAGTAGCCAAATGACAGATGGAGCCAAAACAAACATGGATAAGGCCTGAACAAACATGAATATGTGAGTTAAATGTAAACTGTTTGGTGAAATACTAAGCAAAGAGCATGATCACATTTTGCATCATGTTAAACAAAGAAACCATCAAGTGAAAGAGACAGAATCATACCTCTGGTCTAGTAAACTGCTGTAGCTTAATGGGCTTGGTGATAGACTAAGGAAGCTGCTTGCACCATGAAGCCGAGTTTGAGCAAATGCCAGGTTATGGAACTTACTCCCTTCCCTTCTGCTCCCAACCTCCACTTCAAGGGCAAAGCCCGATTTTAGGCAGCTGCTGAGAATGTATGGACTTGTGCATCTGCTTGTGTAGGATTTCATTTTATCTTTGTCTATTTCCAACTACATTAAAAATTCAAAACTGAAAATAGTTTTTTCACTTTCCTCTATTTTTGAATTATCTGTTTCATCTGTGGTCTTTAGCACTCAAAAGTAAAAATCTAGTTCTACTGAAATCAAATGATTAAGGAAAAGCTTCCCTTCTGCCCTCTGGGTGAAGTCTTTCCATTGCCCAGGTGGCCATCAGAAATATTTGTTTGAGGACAACTATTTTGTGTCCTCACACAGATATATTGCAACATTTTGTAACCATTCTGGCAGGTATACTTTCAGAGCTAAACACGATTAACTGTGAATAGAAATGTAAACCATTCTCCATACATGTTCTTGAGTGAAATTTGGAATTCTCTGATTTCCTAATTTTTATTCAATAAGCTTATACTATTGAGTGGTTAAACCTTGTTCCCATTCTTACCCTGCCAATGCACCCATTACTTCCTCCTTGTCCCTTCTTCAGAGCCAGGGGAATACAGCGAGGCTCTCTAGATTCCTTAGCCAAGTGTTAATGCCTCCTGAGTGCAGAGCATTTGCCAGGTCACAGTCAGGGTTCAGAAGGGACGCAGCCCTTCCCGGGCCTTTTTCTTACATTTCAAAGTTAGCTCCCGGCCTAGAGGAAGTGGAAATATATCATGGGATTTGGGGATTATATCAGCAGGATTACAGATAGAAGGTTATATTTCTGGTGATTTTTTGATTATATAAGCCCTCAATGTTCTGATTTGCCAACTTTTCCACACTAAACATACATCAATTGCATATTTAAATGTCAAAGCCCTGGGAAAATATCCTCAGAAAGAAATATAAGGATGTACCTCAGAGGCAGACTATGGGTTCTTTACAGTCACCAGTCATTGATACAGGTCTGTAATCTTTGTGGTTCCAAAATTTGAAGTTTTGGGGTGGAAAAGTATCCTTTGTAAAGTTGAGCATTCATACCTATAGCTACAGATAAGTAGCAATATGTTTGATTAGAGGGTATTGCCCCAACCTCACTGGAAATGCCATACAATATGTGCTGTATAAACTGTACTATGGCATAAAATTCAAAATACCATGAAATCTGAAAAACTTCTGGCCTTAAATAGTATCATGGTATATGCATATGTCTAAAATCCTAAATATGAATAAATTAAAAACATGCAGTTTATTTGTATGTCAACTATATTTCAATCAAATCAGGCTGTTACAAAAGGAATTTCTAGGCTGGGGGTGTTGCTCAGTGGTAAAGTGCCTGCCTATCATGTGTGAGGGCCTGAGTTCAGTCTGCAGCACTGGGAAAAAAATTCTAGATCTAAAATAGTTCACTAATTTATGAACCTATGAAGATGCCGCCTAAAGAATACCAAAGGTTTTAGAAATCAAAATGAAAAGGACTCTCAGAGTAAATGAAGAGGACTTTGGTGGCTCTCCCCTAAAAATGGTGACTTATGGACTAGAGAATTTAATTCATTGCTACATCAATTCAAACCTGAGCCAGAGTTCCATGAATTGTGGCCTGGGTGCTGAGAGTGGGGTGGGTTCTGAGTTAAACACTTTGGAAATTACAAAGATAGATTTTAATGTTTAAGAAAATTTTCAACAAGCCGATAGAGTTGCTAGATTTAGCAAATGAAATATAGAAAGCTCAGCTGCATTTGAATTTCAGGTAAAGAGAGAATAAGCTTTTAAATGTATTTATGTCCTAAGCAATATTTGGAACAACTTACATTTAAAAAATCATTTGTTGTTTGTCTGAAATACAAATTTAAATGGATAGTCTATTTTTATCTGGCAGCCTTACAAGCTAACAAATTAAGCATTTTTCAGGGTAACTGTGAACCATGTGCTTATTAAATATTTTATGCTTAGATATGTTGAAAGGATTTTTTTCATTAGAATTCAAGAATTTTTTTGTATAGTGTTAATATCAAAGATAGCCAGCAAGTTAAATGTTATTTTCTTCCTTCAAAAATACAACTAAGAGAGAAAACTTATGTTACCGTTTTCTAATACAAATCTAGCAAATTAAGTAGTCCTGTGATAAGCTTTTGATTTTTTAAATTTTACAAAACCCCCTCAAAATTATATAATAAAAAAATATGAGAATAGTAATAGTTAATACACTGTGTATCATTATTTTCAAAGTAGCATACAGTATTGGCAATTCAGATTGCTTAGGGTAAACTTCACTCAGTTTATTCTAATGTGTAGTCAGGGCTGGGAACCACAGAGCTAAAGAACTTGGCGCACAAGGAAAGTGATTTAGTTCTCTTGTTCGTCTTTTTTTACCTGTAGTCCTCTTTTAATTTTTATTGAGTATTGAATGAACAAACAACTAGAAAGGCCAAAGCAGCTGGCCATCTGTATCCTCAGGTTCCATATCCGTGGATTCAATTAAGGAATGAAAATATTGAAAAAAATTACATCTGCAGTGACCATGTAGGGAACTTTTTCTTGTTATTACCCTCTAAATAATAGAGTGTAACAACTGTTTGCATAGTGTTTACATTGTTATAGCCTAGAAATGATTTAAAGTATACAAAAGGGTGAGCATAGTACAGGTAAATACAATGCCATTTTATACATAGGACTTGAACATACATGGGTTTTGGAATCCTTGAATGTCCCAGAACCAATCCCTGCAAGCTGGTGTAAGACAACTGTGTAGGTCTAATTTTATATACTGATGGATTTCCACCATAATTTACCCATGCTTAATTTATCATCGTCCTTTTATGAATGTGAAACTTTAGGGACATCAGCCTTAAATGTAGAAGGTAGAATCTGGCAATGAATTTGTGCTCCAGCTCGACTTGGAGTCAGTGTCAGAGCAATGCTAATAGAAGCACATTGTCTCTTAGAAAGTTCTATCCTGTTCTTTGTTTTATAAATGTCCCTGTGTACATGTGGATTTCACTAGAGTATTCCAGTTCCCTTGATTGTGTTTTTTCAGTGAAGTGGAATTTATTAAGTTTACTAAAAATATATTTAACTTCATTTCTTAAAAATAGAGTTTTGATCCTTAAAATAGACATTATACTGCCTCCTCCTTTGGAGTTTGGAAAATGTCATTGTGTCCATAATAGTTATACTAAATGAGTTTACCAGTTTTAATTTGGAGAAAGAGAATAACATTCAGTTTTAAAGTTTCTCATGTAAAAAGCAAGAATCCCTGAACTCTCAAATGCCTTCTACCTTCTCCCATCTATTTTAACTTCACTGTAGAAGGTGGATGCATTGGGCTCTAATTAAATACTTGCCTCTGGCTAATTTTCCTTTGAAAACTTCCTGGCAATGAATAGAAGAGGCGAATATTAATTTCTTTTTGGCTCAAAGCTGTTCTACTCCTGGCTCTCACAAGAGTGCTCTCACCTCTGCGGTTCTCTGTGATTTATGCCATGGTCCACCTGCTACTGGTCTTCTTCCTTCCCCTCACACTTCCTTTGCCCTGGCTTTGGCCCCACTCGGCTTTTGCTCTGAGAACCAGTAGTGGTCATAGCATTACCAGTGAACCACAGAGAAGCTGCCGAAGGCTCAAATGGTGCCTGCTTGCATAATTCTTTTAACTGCCCCTTTGTATGGAATTGTGAAACGTTTTGAGCATCTCAGAAGGAAGGCACTGTGTAAACATGAGGTATTATTTACTACTTGTTTATTTTTATTTATTATTGCAATTTTAAAAATTAAGTACATTGGAGTAATAGTTTGGTACTTTTCTTTTTTGGGACCTGTGTTTTAGGTCAGGGGCTTTCATATTATCTAATAGTGTACTAGTATTCTGTCACAAATAACTTTAAGTTTTAGGACTTTACACATGTGTTATTTAATTGCATTCAGTAATTTTTTTTTTTTACTTTTTGTTCAGAGCTAGAGTTTTTGGAAGTCTGATGATACAATATCTAGGAATAGAACTTGTTTGGGATAAAATTCTGTGTAAATTGGGTATTTTTGATCCACACGCAGGAAATAACACATTTTCTTATGTATTGCTTGTTTCATTAAAAGAAAAACATTAAATCTGAAACTAACGACCAAATCTAGTAGGTACTAGTATATTCAGTCTTACTATGGATTAACACCCGAGAATTCTTTTTTCTGTTAATGTGCTTTCTGCAACTCTTGCTCTATAGATATGCACAGTGAACAGACTCACTGTTAAAAACTAAAAAACTTTACTTGTAGACTGTTAAGGTTTAAGTTATTGTAGAATCATTTTATATTGTTATATGAAGTGATATTCTCAAGCCTATGATGTCTGGCTTTAATTATTTTGAGGAAAAAATAACATGTATATACATTTCAAAAATACTCTTGAAATTTAAAAATTAAATCAAACATGAAGACTCAAATGACCTACTGTAGACATTGATGTCATAGAGTTTTAGATTGAACAATAACATTTTTTGTCAACCATCTGTTCATACAGGAAATCATGGCCATTTGGATAAAGAAATTATAGTAAGGATGACTTTATTTCACTATTTCAGAGATTCATCCTTTTAAAAAAGTCCTTCTGTAATGTTCTTAGGATTAAGTAGTTTTATTTCTACCAATTTACATAGGGGGAACAAAGGAAAGTAAGATGGTGACAGTTTTACTTAGTGAAGATCAAATCATCGTAGAGCTTCATAAAATATTTTCTTTATGCTAAAAGCATTGCACATGATTTTAGGAAATTATGACTAAAATTTGCTTAAAATGTTCAGACCATCATAAAATGACCAAAAGTTGAGAAGACTGTTACATTATTTTACCTCTTACATCCTGGAAAATATCTGGGGTCACTTTGGCATATGTGACTTGGGAAGGATTTAATATTATATTCTTTCTCTTCTGTTTTGTGGCTCCTGGGTATCTTTTCTATATTTCACACTTACGTTTCAGTTAGTTTTTTTTATGTCATTGACTGTGAATCCGTGTTTCACAATGTCACAATTTTGGTGTATCTGAGCTCCCTGATCTACTTTTTTCCTTGCTACTTTGTCAGTACTGCATTTGTTTTAGCTTTTTTAGCCTCTGAATTAAAGCTCTCTCTGGAATAAAATTGTATTAATTGCTTAGACTCTGAAGCATTCCAAATAGCTAGAACCATTTGAAATGACTTGGATATTGGTAGATGACTAGTGCACCAAAGTGCCTCTGACCTGAGAACAAATTTCAATAATTTCAGTAATTTTCAAAGCTGTCTTAGCAAGGGCCTCAAGGAAATTGGACCATGATAGTACTTCAAGGTAAATAAATACCCCTTTTCCTTTGTTTGGTTCTCTAACAAGTGACTTTTCAAGGTTAACTTATGAATTTGATTGGCATTTGTTGTTGGTGGTGTTCTTAGCCATTGACCAATATTCAGTCTTACCATTGCTTCTCCTGCCTTTGTAACATGGTGGCAAGAAGGATGGAAAGAAGGAAGGGCGAGTAATTGTCATACCCAATGAAGTAAACAATTTTGGAATGCGGACTCTAGACCTCCTTGTCTTAACCTCCATTTATATCTCTTTAACCTAATCACTAATCAGTTGTTTTTCTGTATTTGTAGCACGTATAGAATTTGTGTATGTTTGTGTTATCCTTTGGAAATGTTCATTAGCACCTGCCTGGGTGTGAAAGGTAATTTCTATTCTTCTATTTTCTGATTTCTGAACTTCAGGAAAAGGTAAAGCTTGATGCTGAAAGGGAAAAACTAGAGAGGCTTCAGGAGCTTTACTCCGAGCAGAAGACCCAGCTGGACAATTGTCCTGAGTCCATGAGGGAACAGTTACAGCAACAACTGAAGAGGGTCAGTAGCAAACAGGAATGCACCAGTTCTTTTTCTTTTTGTTTTGTTTGTTTTTTATTAAGTTCCATGTACCTGTGACTTGCTACTTCACATAACATAAGTTTGCATAAGTTCTAGTCGTTAGTCTTTTTAAATAGAAATATGGATGCTAATAGTATACATTATTCTATGCTAATCAGTTAAACATTCCTTATTAGAATGCTTCCCCTAACTTATAATGCAAAACATTTGTTCTTTAGAAGTAAGACTTGTAACAGACACTAAGGTTGTACATGTAAATCAACTGACACCTTTCCTTGTAGTCTTTGCTGTGTTGTAAGTACTAGTTGCCCTTGAATTATTTTTCCTTAGCTTGACTTTTTATTCTTTTCCAAAACATTATCCTGTTCTCTGATTTGCCCTCCATTATCACTCACTGGTTTTTTTGTTTTTTTCTTTTCTCTTTCTGCTGCTTAGTGACATAGAAGTCATGAGTGTGATTACAACAGGCAAACATTGAGATCCAAGAAGCAGGGCATCATGAATGCCCTCAACATCTTCTCGTATCAACATCCTAAATTTTAAAAGCTTATTGCAGCATATACCTTCTAATTAAAATCTATCTGGTTATTCTCCTATCTCCTAACCAGCCATGCTGGTTATCTTCTGAAAGGAGACTTCATGTGTGGATAATTTAACAGACACTGATTCAATCACGTAATCTTTCATAGCCTCTTGACAACTGAATTTTTCCCTATAACCAGTTGTGATCCCAGGGTATCAGTCATTAGTAGTCTTCAACCTCTGAAGGAATCGTGCAATAGTAATTTGTCCTGAGTGAGTAACTATTTATGATTTCACATCAATCAACAAGGCTAGTTTCATTCATGTTTTGTCTGTACCGTCTAAGGAATGAGCAGGTTGAAAAGTCAGTTAAGATAACAAACTTGAAAATTTTTCATATAAAAATAATTGATGCCTCTGAGTGCATCACTAGATAGTAAAGAATTACAGTTAAAACAAGTATAGTGGCAAGCTTGAGAGCATACTAGTGAAGAGTCTGCAGTGCAGGCAGGTTAAATGGCAGCATAACAATTTAATGCTTATTTCTTAGACTATTGAGGCAAAGAAAGTTTCAGCAGTATGTCTTCCTTTTTATTCATTTTCATTCAGTAAAGCTGAATTTGCTGTAGGAAGATAAAATTTCCTATTTCTTGGTGTCATAAATCTGTGGAAATTTTGTGATACAAATGATTGGGAAAATACTAGTATTTGTTAAATTATTCTAGTTTATAATTGTGTTTATACTGGTTCATAAGAGATGGGAAGACTGGAATATCAATATATATATAAATATTTTTGCTTTTTGAGATAGGATCTTGCTGTATAGCCCAGGCTGGCCTCCAACTCTCCACAATCCACCTGCCTTTGCCTCCTGAGTGCTGGAACTACGGGCATGCACCACCATGCCTGGCATAGATTTTATATTTGTTCACTGTTTTCAGTCTGCCTTATTGTGATTTTACACAGTCATCATCATGGTTATATATTTTCTTCTAGTTTTTCTCTGGTTATTCATTAATTGTTTGTGTTCTTTATGAACATTGTTTCAAAAGACAAAGTCAGGAGAGTCTGTTAATAACCTGGACTCAAGTTGATATAAATATTTTCTATTTGCATGATCTGTATTCTATTGAAAAACTCATAAATTTATATATGCTCTAAGGATTTTGACTATAAAGTAGGCAAGGAAATGTGGCAGACCGTCTGCTCCATTGAATGAAGGCAGACTCCTTCACCTTCCTCTTGAAGCAGCGTGTAAAATTCTTATCATAAAACCCCTTTCCATAGCAGAGATGAAAGGATTATTGTAGCTTCTACCCATCTGATAATAAAATATCTACTACCTCTATTTTCCGGGGATGATGACCAGTGTAACTCTGTACCAATCCTTTGGCTTAATAAGTAAAAATTCATAAGAAGTCCATTCATACCAGGAACTTTATGTGTTGTCTTAATTCGTTTCTCTTCAGATTTCAACACTTCCCAGTACCACTTCATTACAAAGTTTTCCTGAAAGCATTTAAAGTAGATTTGATAGAAATTTATTTTATTAAATTTAATCTCATTAGGTGGAAAATCATATAAAAAATAAATGAACAAGAAGAAAATCATTTTCATAAACTTCATATTATTCTAAATACTTAGGCTGAAATTATGTGATGATCTTTTGCATAAAATGTTATATTCTTATGGCTGGACTTCTTACATCTACATCATTTATTTCTTTAGAATCTATAGTTTTTAGCTGATGCTAACTTCATGACTTATGATTATTGTGTAGTTAGTATGGACTCACCAATCCTGGCATTCTAGCAGTGTGGAAAAAGAAGCTGAACTTTGTCTTTCATTTGCTAGGATACGGTCCAGTGTTAAGTAGAGAAGACCGGTACCTGGCTCGGGTAGTTTTCCTTTGCTTTTGATATGTGCTCAAATGAATTGTTGATTTAGATCTCTTGATTTAAAAATATATATATATATGAAGTGATATTCAGAATGAAGAGACCATTTTTATATCACTGGCTCTGAAATCAGTTTATCTTTTAGTCTTGGAAAAGTGATTCAACTTCTACGGGCCTCAATATCCTCATGTATAAAACTGGAGGCTGTATAATTATTTTGTTCCATATTTCAAAAGCATACATTGTTTGACTATGAAGCAAAAGATGGAGAAAAGTTAACAAATCTGGAGTCTCATCTACATTTACTTCCACAGTTGGCCTTAAACCATCGTGATATTATTTCCACAATCACTACTGGCCCTAATACATCTATTCTCTACTTTTTGTCCCTCCATTTGGCAAAGAAAATATAAAGATCTGCATGTAAACTTCTGCCTTATAAATTTTCAACAAAGTTGGCAGAAAGAAAAAAAATTGCGTAGAATATTTTTAGTGCCACTATTTTGTTTTGTTTTGTTTTATGCTTGGCTTTTGAGCTTACCAATCAGTAGAGATATGCACTGTTCTCTTAATGAGTGAGTTTAGTTAAAATCCACTCAGTTGGTCAGTGTATTTGACTTTGAGCTTCCTGTATATATTGCCTCACTTAAGCTACTTCTGTCCCCAAATTCCATTCCCTGAATTCTTATCCTTATCTAAAATCTTTTAAAAGTTTTATCCCCCTTAGATAGCTTTTCTTTCAGAGCGCTAGTTTATATACACATATTTTAATGGTTTAGATGGCTTGATCTGATGATTATACCAGCAAAATCTTGAGTAGTGAGCTTAGCTTAATTTTCAGCTTTTCTCCCTAGTGTGCTATTATTTTCATTCAGTGGTTTAAATATTTACCACAAGTAAATTGCTGACTCTCTGACCTTCACACAGGGTTAAAATAACACGTTGTATATTAACCAGATATACAGTAAACAATGGACCAGCATAGTGAATATGTGTATATTAGGAGCCATATGCTCAAACTGGGTGAAGATTATTTAAAAGCCAAAAGGGGCTTAATTTTTTTCTTAATCTTTAACCACAAACTAAGCTTAATTGAAAAACCTTGAAACTTGAGTGTGTATGCCTGTGTGAATGAATACATTGGCTGGTACATTATTTCAAGACTGCAGATAATTTTGTTTCAAGATACAACACTTATCTCTTAGTTTCTTAATTCCTCTAGTGAATTAATTCTTAGAAATTACAAACTCGAAATATTTGATAAACTGGAAATACCAGCTAAAAGCATAAAATCAAGACCACACTTTTTTTTTAAGCCAAATAAAATGTAAAGATATTTTAAGAAATGAATAGGTTTTTCAAATTATGTTTTTTCTGCTTTTAAAGTGTAAGAGTCTAGTCTATCTTAACATAATAATCTTGGGCTATAATGTTGATTGATATTGCATGGTAGCTAACAGGCCCTCTCTGAATCATCCCTAGAGTATGATTCACTGATGAAGATAGAGATATGTTCCATTTCAGTAAAAACTTTAATTATTCATAGAATAAAAATCAGAAGAGGGTGGAGTTAAAGAGTAGAGCTAATTTGTCATATTATTATTTTTCTAATAGTCTTTGAGGGTTTAACTGAGCAGCAACAAAATGCCTTGACTCTTAGCAATGTAGAAATTGTTAGCTACGTTGCCCAACTGACTTTTTATTTTGGTAATAGATCATTTGTAAATTACAATTTAAAATTATTTTATGGTACCATATATGTAATTCTGGCAGAGGCTCCAAAATTAAAAAGGTGAGTTTTTAAAAAAGTGATTTGGAGCATAATTTATATAACGTGTACCAACTCTTGCATGAATGCATTCCTGTCTCCAAATATCTCATGGGTTGGAGAAGGCTTTTTAAACTGTCTGATTTGGAGAATTTCTTTACTTTCTTTAAATGTCCTCAAGAGTCTTCTCAGAGTAGTGGTGCTTAACTTTTTGAGTGACCTTTTGTGCCTGAAGAAAACTTCGGCTCTATTCTTTCCAGTAAAAAGATTTGTAATTTTAATGGGCTTATAGAAGCACAGTTTAAAAACTTCCATCTCCAAATGTTTTTAGTAGATTTTTTCTTTCAAGAGCAGTTTTAGATTCTCAACAAAATGAGCAGAACCAGAGATTTCTCATATGCTCCCTGCCCCACATGCATGTATCCCCCATGACAGTGGTACATTGGTTACAGTTGCTGAGCCTCTAATACACAGCATCACCCAGAGACTGTGTCTAAATGTTTTTGATTGTTTATTCCTTCAATAAAATTATTTGAGCAGGCATGTCCTTTGTATGTAATGACAATTTGTATTACATTTATTTCATCCATACTCAAAGAAAATTATGTATACTATTCTACTGGAATGTACATTAGAAGACATTTATTAAGAAATTTAGGGAAGAAAATAAAAACTAAACATATATAGAGAAAGTCTAATAGGTTTCCCTTCTTATTCCCTTGGATTGTGTTATGTGTATACATTTGGGGTATATATATCCCCTTAAGAGACCTCTGGTTTATATATATGCTAAATTTTGAATCTTTAATCTCTATACTAAAGTTTCATTTCATATTTCATATGAAAATTGTGGGAAAGAGGAATTTTCTTAAGAGCCTATATCTTTGTTCTATAGATAATATTTATGCTATTTATTGAATTATTTTTATATATCACTGTGCATCTTAAAGCCACCGAGTAAGAATTCCTATATAGACAGAGCAGCCAGAAACTGCTGTGGAAGCTCTTGCTGCCCTCTCCACAGTGCCCACTCCATCCCACTCCTGCAGCCACCGCTCTAGCATTGAACTCCATCATACTGTAACCCTGGCCAGTGCTAGCGACTGGCTGCTTTTCATGATTGTTTCTTCAGTTAAGAAGCTTAGAGCAATCCTGGCATGTCTTGTTTTCACTTCCTGTTCTTCAAAGGATGCTGACCTGTTGGATGTTGAAAGCAAACATTTTGAAGACCTGGAATTCCAACAGCTTGAACACGAGAGCCGTCTGGATGAGGAAAAGGAGAACTTGACTCAGCAGCTGCTGCGTGAAGTGGCTGAATACCAGCGAAACATTGTCACTAGAAAGGTACTTTGGCCAGGTGTTTAGTGGAAAAAATCAAAGTATACTCCTCACTATGTTTTTTTGTTGTTGTTGTTTTGTTTTGTTTTTGGTACTGGGGATCGAACTCCGGTCCTTGAGCTTGCACAGCAGGCGGCAAAACCACTGAGCTAAATCCCCGGCCCTACTCCTCACTATGTGCCCATAACGATCATTCATATAGTTATGTGGGGTGTGTATCTATTTTTGTATCTGAATATTTTCACGTATTTAATCATATCACATTTAACAGCTATGGAGCCTGCCATATGTAGGATAGCAAATGGTGTTCTGAATTAGATAAATTGAGACAGGTTACAGTTGTTGTTGTATAATGCTGTATGTGCATTAATGAAAAAAATACTCTATTTTTTCATTTAAGTAAAAACCAAGTCATAGAAATCAGGAATTCAGATACTTGCTTTAAATTATATTCTTTTATCACCACACTAAGTAAACTGAGAATAATTCTGTGAACCACATGTACTTTGGAATTTTGTTTCCATGGCTCAGTAATTCTCAAAGCGAGCTGATAACTTGTTACCATTAGAAAAAGGCCAGGAGAATGCCATGTCGATTTTACAGAGTCCACTCAGCCTGTAGCTCCTGGATGGCCAGCCCAGAATTCAGCTGTTGTTCCAGAATTTAGTGTCACGTCCCAGAACTCCATACTAACCTGATAAAATTAAGGGATAAAATGGAGGGAAGGAAAGACGGAGAAGGTGACTTCTTAAACTCTCAGTTTAAGTAAGAAATCCAATGATTTTTCCCATCAGGCATCTCCCAACATAGTCAAAAATAAATTGATAGTCTAAAGCAAGATTTCCTGTTGACTTCTGGGTTCTTCAAAGTAGAGTTTAAATCACTTGAACTATATTGCCCTTATATAAAGAAAAATGTTGAGAGCTAGGCATTATGATGCATGCCTGTATCCCAGACTCAAGGAAGCTGGAGGATTGTAAGTTCAAGGCCAGCCTGGGTTACAAAGCAAGTTCAACTCCAACCTGGACTACATAGCAAGACCCTGTCTCAAAAAATCAAAAAGTGTGGGCCAGGGATCTAGCTCAGTGGTTTCACCACCTGCCTCACAAGCGCAAGGTCCCGAGTTCGAAAAAAGGCCAAAAAATCAAAAAGTGAAAAAATCAAGGGGGAAAACAAAGAAAAGAAAAGCATTGAACTTTGCAGGTCAAAGTAAATGCTTCATGGTTTCTGAGTAGTAATGACTTCCCACCAACAAGTGAAACATGGTCACTGTTAACAATGGTAAAAAAAGCTTTTCTACCTTTTCCAAGAAAGACTGGCAGTCTTGAATGTCTAATGTGCATCTTTCTGTGATCACCTTTTTTCTTCCAGGAGAAAATTTCTGCATTGAAAAAGCAAGCCAATCATATTGTTCAGCAGGCTCAGAGAGAACAAGATCATTTTGTGAAAGAAAAGAATAACTTAATAATGATGCTACAAAGAGTAAGTATTTATTGTTCCAGACTGGTTATAATAAAACACAGCTTCCAACATAGGAAAAACTTGCCTCTTTCAAAATTTATCCTTTTTAATAGTGAATACCTATTAATTTAAGAAAGATTTTTGTGTATATATTTTTATTTAATCTTCCATATTAATAAGCTGATACTTTGTGAGTGATTAACTACAATTCAGAAAATAAGCAAGAATGTTTTCTGCATGCTTTTTTGCTTTTTTCACATCATGAAAAATCTACACTATGGAAAAATCTATACTTTTTCTTATTTCCTCTTTCAAACAAATCAAATTTTTCATCAGGTAGCTAAAATATACAGTGTTTTACTACTGATTTATGACAGATTTAAGAAAAAATGCTCTTCCATTGCTATCGAATATTTTGGCTCATTGACCTCCAGTGTTTGAACTCCAGTTATCTGTGTATTTGTTTCTTCCTGGAAGAAGTTAGTTTGATTTAATCAGACTTCTAGACAGTTTGTCTGGTGGGGTTAAAAGCATGCCAGTAGGGCTGGGGATTTAGCTCAGTGGCGCCGCTGCCTGTCTCGAAAGCACAAGGTCCTAAGTTTGATCCCCGTTACCAACGAAAAAAAAAACATGCCAAGATCATCTTCACCCAAGGGACTATGTTCCTACCTGTTTCAGCACCTGAAGTGACTACATGCAAAGGGAATCCTTTAGCCAAAGAGAGTAAAAAGGAACTTGTAGTTTAGCTTTCTGACATGGTTCCTGGTGTAATTTCAAGGGGACACCATTATGAACTATGTGGTAGACTCAGAACGGGTTATAGGAGAAGGATCTAATTCTGAAAAAAAATTGAAAGATGAGGCTGTACCATGGTCCAATCTATAAGAAATGAACATTCCCTTCCTGGCTGTTTGTCAGTGAAGGAAGAGGAAATAGGTCCTTCACATAGAATGAGAGTCCACTTGAGGTGCACTGTGGCCCACACAGATCCCTGACACCATCTAGAAATCTCTGAATGGAGTTGTACTTTTCGTCCCTATCCCCTGCTCTGCTCCCTACAACCATTTTACCCTTTGCATATAATAGTCAAAAGCACATAAAATAGAGGATATGTATTAGGATATAGGAAAATCTTTTTCAAATGCGAAAGGGAACAAGAGATAGGGAAGGAGACAAGGAAGGAAAGGAAACAGGATCTTAAAAATAGTTGAAGGAAAAATGGAAACAGATTTTGCAAATGTGGAGGGGGAAAAGTGTTAGAGAGAGGGGTGGGGAAGGGGACAAAATTGAATTAAAATGTGTTATGTACATGTATAAATTCCTCAGGATGCATGAGACCATTATGTACCGAAACATGTGTGAACAGAAAAAATGTTTTAAATATTCAAAGGCACAGCTTAAATAAAAGTGTATGTAATTTAGTAGTTGTTAAAATTTTAAGAAAAAGAAAAAAAATCCCTTAAATGGTAAAGTTTTACAAATAAAGATAATTGCAGATATTATATTTACTCATTAAAATATATACAAAATATAATTTGATTTTAAAAATTACGGTCCATTCTCATTGAGATTTTGTTTCCCCCTTATTTTCAATCTCCAAATATCAACAGACTTTTCCTTTGTAGAAATTGACAAGTTGATGCAAAATTTATAATTGTTCCTTATTATTCATGGATTCCATAATTTGGCTTTTACCTACTTGTCAAAATGTATTTGCATCCCCAAAATCAATACTTTTGGTGCTTTTGCAGTGATTCACAGAGCAGTGAAAATTATGAATCACCCAAAATACACATTCCTACCTGAGGTTGAACAGGGCAACACCCTGCCTTCTTGCCTTAGTTCTCATCTTGGAAACAATCGTCCTTCTTAGAGACTATTTAAGGGCATGTCTTCACATTTTTGTGCTGTTTTTAGTGATTTTGCTGTTTAAAATGGCTCCCAAGCATAATACTAAGTGCCACGTAGTGTCCCCAAGTCTAAGAAGACTATGATGTGTCTTAATGGAGGGAATGTGTGTTGTAAATAAGCTTTACTTAGGCATGGGTCTTCAGCAGAAACACACATGACAGGCAAGGTAGTGCATGCCTGTAATCCCAGCTATTTGGGAGGGTGAGTCAGGAGGGTGCTGAGTTCTAGGACAGCCTGGGCAACTTAGTGAGAGCCTGTCTCAAAAGAATAAAAAGGGCTGAGGATGTAACTCTGCACTCCCTAGGTTCAGCCCTCCATACCACAGAGAGAGCAGAGGGTAAGAGTTGATTTGGGGCAGGGGCAGACACATAAAACAGAGTTGTACAGTGGACCCTCAAGTTACAACCGGCCTGACATATGAACAACTTGGGTTAATTAGGTTAATGTAGGTTAATGGAAGATTCATCTGCCTCTTGTTATCTATAGCATGTACCCAGGTAAACATGTACATCTCAGCTGTATCGACTTAGTTACAACCAGCCCTCGGGAACCGATTGAATTTGAAAGTCAAGGGTCCATTGTATATGTATGGATTAGTTGACAAAAATGTTATGACCAGAGGCTCACAAGGAACACATTTTTTAATGTCCTCTAGGAACAGTGGTCCAGAGTTTGTGATAGCATTATAAAAACTATGACAAGAACAAATATCTACTATATATGAAAATACAAAGAACCTAGACTAACCAAAATAACTTTATACAAGAAGAACAAAGTTAGAAGATGTTATTATCTCACTTGAAGTTATACTACCAAGCTGGTAGTTATACTATCAAGACAGTGGGGTGCTGGTATAAAAATAAACATAGATCAATGGAATGGAACTGAGAATCCAGAAATAGGCCATATGTATACTATTGATTTTTTTTTTTGACATAAAAGTAAACTTTTAAAAAGCCAGCAAAAGTCTTGAACAGTCATGTTACAAAAGAAGATATATGAAGGGCCAATAAGTCACATGGAGAAATACTCATCATTGGTCATCAAGGAAGTATAAATTAAAGCAATCATATGATTCATCTCACCCCACCTAAACCGACAAAAGTTTAAAAGTAAAGTTTGCAAATGTCAGCAAGGAAGTCAAGGAACTGGAACTTATATGGACTGCTGATGTGAGTAAAATGTACAACCCCTTCAGAGAACTCCTTGGTAGTTTATTTTATAGCTTTAAACATACATTCATCCTATGACCCAGCAGTTTTACTCCTGGACATTTACACAGGGGAAAGGAAGAATATCTCTTCATTAAAACCATGTATGAGACTGTTTAAAGTAGTTTTTTTTTTGGTGCCAAGAGTCAAACTCGGGTCCTTGCGCTTGTGAAGCAGGTGGCAGAACCACTGAGCTAAATCCCCAGCCCCAGTAGTTTTTTTTTTTTATAATTCACCCCCCCAAAAAAACCCCTAGAAACAACCAAAATATTTACCAGTGGGTGCATGGATAAACAAAATGTCGGGTATACATATATAATATAATACTTTTCAACAATAAAACAGAGTGAACTATAGATGCATGTAATATTATGGAGTAGAAGAAGGCTACTCAAAAGAGTGCATATTGTATGATTCCACCTATGTACAGCTTTAGAAATCAGAACAAGGCTTGCCCACTGGGATGGAGTTTTAATTGGAAGGTGTCATGAGAAAACTTCTGGGGTGATAAAAATGGTCTTTATATTGGTTGGAATGTTGTTCCACTTGTTAAGTCATGAAATTATATACTTAAGATCTGTGCATTGCTCTGTATATAGATTATACTACAATAAATAAAGACTGTGACCCATAAATATTTTTCCTGAAGGTTGCTTAACACTGGATTAACTAAAGATGGATCATAGGCCCACAGTTTTGAGATCATAACGTTTCTACCACAAAAGTTCCAGAAGAAAATATATTATTGGACTGTGACATTACATCAGCAGAAGACACATGATTATGTGTTTCTTAAAAGGATAAAAAATTTACTTTAGAAAACATGTGAAAGATAAGGCTTGTGAAAGACTCAGAATGTGCCTCCTATTCTTGCTTCATCTAGAACTTCGGGTTTTTTTTCAATTTTTAAACACATGAAAGGTTATATAGCTAAATATGTTGAAAACAACTCATGGATCATGTCAGCTAGCAGAAGGTGAGATATTTACAATGTGAAGTGTTGACTGAATATGAGGAGAGGAAGCAGAAATAGGGCAGGTGTGTGGGGTTTTAATGTTTGTCTGTAATGCGAAGTCGCTGTGCTTCTCAGTGTTATCCAAGGTGAACTCCAAGCTTAACAGATGTTGTGTTTCCTCAGGAAAAGGAGAATCTTTGTAATCTGGAAAAGAAATACTCCAGCCTCTCAGGGGGGAAAGGGTTTCCTGTTAACCCTAATACTTTAAAGGAGGTAAGCTGTGGTTTTTTGTATGTGTCCTTAGCAATAAGGCGATGTACCCCCATTTTATGTGATTAGTTGAATAGTAAAAAGAATGGCTTAAATGGCTCATGAAGGTGCTCAGTGCTTTGATGGCTTTCTTGCCTTTCATTATTGTATACTTTGAGGATTTCAGGAATAATCTTTGTGTCTAATGTATATGTGTGTTCTGTGTGTGTGTGTGTGTTTTACTTTTTTTGGCAGAGACCGTAAGGTATCTTGGAGTTTCAAAAGCATTTAGAATCTTCTGGCATCTAGATCAAGATGAGCTTTACATTCTCTACTTTCCTTCCTGCAACCTCCTTTATCACCCCTTCTCTTTTATTTTACTCCTCTTTCTCCTGAGTCTTAGGGAACAGGAAAAGGCCCTCAAACATTTGAGAAGATAATCTAATGTGTTTCTTCTCTCTGTTTCTCTTCCCATTGTTATTTCTGGAACTTTCTCCTCTAATTGGGAACTCCTACTTACATTCAGCTGTATATACTCTATCCATCCTTCTCTGGTCCCCAATACCACTCTTTCCAAAATATACCTTTGCCAGGTTTCACTGATTTGGAAAATTATAATGCTGACTGAGAAAGAAAATTGTGTTCTTTATATTTTCTTACATTTATTGGCTGAGGGAAAAGCTTGCATTACATAAAAATTTGCCTAACCAAAAGAACTGCTTTTATTTATAAGTTGTTTATTAAAAAAAATAGCAGAGTTGGGAAGTTTTACAAAGAAAATTGTGCGTGTTCGTGTGTGTGTGTTGTGTGTGTGTGTGTGTAGAAAATAAAATGCTATTACAATTATAGGTGTGACTGCTTGTATGCCTCAAAAGCATTTTTTAAGAAGTATTTCTACAATAGCTTTGTTAAATCATTCGGTTTTGTAGTTTGTCTTCATCATTCAGAGCATAGGACTGGCAGGGTCAGTGAACAAAGAATGGCTGTGAAGGGAGTGTGGTAGGGGGTCAGGGAGGGGCTGCCTCGTAAGTCATAGTCGTGAAATGCAGTTTATCTTATGTGTGGTGGGAAGCCATTAACTGGCTATAAGTGGGGAGGTGACATTATTTGAGACCATTTGTTAAGATCACTGGGCTCAATGATTATTGGGTTAGAAGATGTAGATGTAGGGGGAATATGAAGGTGATAGCAGCAGTGCAGGCTGGAGCTCCTGGGGCTTAAATAAGAGCAATGACAGAGAGGTAGAGAAAATTAGTTGGATTACTATAAGTGTATTTTATTGGTAAAATTGAAACTTCTTGCTGAGAGGCTGGTTGTGGTGGTAAAGTAAATAAAGAATGATGCCATTATTCCAGTTTAAATAATAAGGCTGACAGTGTCTTTTATTGAGATAGAGAAGATAGGGAAAAGAGTAAGTTTAAAGGAAAGATTTGGATTTTGACCCTGGACACCCAGAATTTGAAGGGCTTGTGGCACCCAAATGAATTGGGTGGTCTCTAAGGTCGCTCCATCCTTATCTCCTGACAGAAAAATAAAATCTTTCATTTTCTATTAATCAATTAGTCTTTTTTTCCCTTGCAAGCTTTTAGTGTCAAAAGCACATTTGGCTTTTTGATTACTGTGTATCTGCACCATTTGTGTTGTTTAAGTACCTATCTTTTCCCTTTCATAGACCAAGAAAATTTGATTCATTAAGGTGTTTTGATTTTGGTTTCCTGTCTTTGCTTTCTCTTTTATTCTCTCTCTCTTAGTTTTTTGGGGAGTGGTGAATTTATAACCTTACTCTTTACTCCCACTTTGACAGCACACACTTTTGAAGCAATTAAGTTGTATGATCTATAACCATTTAAGGAATCTCAATCCTTGGCTTTGAAACAGTCTATCAACTGAGCAAAAGAATAATCCAAAGTTGCTAATTTTCTTTCTGATTCATTATCACATATAAAATGAAATTTGACAATCTAGTTAATTGTTTCCTTTCTTTGGCTTAACCGTATAAAACGTCATGTAATATTTATGGCCCTTTCGGAAGTACAAGACTTTGATACATCCTGTTGATAAGCAGTCAACTCCAGCTTTCTTCACTTTGTCATAAAAGTTCTCAATAAAAACTGATTTCCAGCCTAGAGGTTTTTCCTTAACAACATCACATCATGGTATCTTGCCTTTTCTATGGTCACTTTTTGGAAACATTGATAGGCTAATGAAAAGAACTCAACTGTCAAATTTAATTCCATTTTACTTTTAAAAGAGAGGCTTATTTTATGTACTTTATTCTTTTTCATATTGATTTATTAGTATGGCAAAAAAATCATGATTGGTCTGTGGAAATGCTTTGCATGAAAATTTACAAGTACCTCTTCCACAAATATAAATTCAGGAATTTTAATTCTCAGAGATTTTGACTTATGGGTATTTTCTCTAAGCTGAAACCAGAACTGAATTACTGTGTTCAAAAGTAACTGGAAATTCTGTGTCATGGGGTAGAGTTGGAGGTTGGTGAAAACTGAATTGAAACACCATCCAGTTGCAAGTTTACCTTCGGGGTGTGTGTGTATGTGTGGGTGCGTGCACCTGCACTCACCTGAATGAGAAGACAGTGTGCTTTTTATTTGCATTCAGTTGACATACCCCAAAGCTAAATTCCATTAGAAATAAATTATAGTTTTATAAATTATAAAATTTATAAGTTACAGTTTTGTAAATTATAAATAAATTATAGTTTTATAAATATTTCTTAATGCAAAATCCAGTAGCCTTCAGCTCGTTTCTGCTGACAGACTAATTCATCAAGAAACAGAAGAGGGGAAAATCTCAGAGACGATTTGTGGAAAAGGTCCTTGAATTAGGGAGTGAGTGATTGCATTGTCTGTAAGTTTTGTTTCCAGGATTTTTTTTTGCGTGGTTCTTTTCAGTGTATGTATAGTGACAAACTCATTTCATCCACAGAATGAATGCTGATTTACCTCTGGATACTTTAAGATCGAAGGTGTAGCGTTGTTTATAATAGAATCATCTTGATTTCACTAGAATTATGTTTAATGTTTAGAATGCCATTTTTCAAGATTAAGCACCATGAATCCATTTTAATTTCTGATTATCCTCTTAATGAAACATTTGATAATACCCAGATATCTGGCTGTGCTGCTCTCAGCTAACTCCATTGTACTGGGAATATTAATACCCTCGCATGCCTCTGCTTTTGCTTTCTTTATGTCTAACTTCTGAATTCCTCCTTTTAGGGCTATCTCAGTGTAAATGAATTTAATGAGCCATGTGGCCATTCCACGAATCTCTCCCCTTCCACTCAGTTCCCTGCTGATGCTGACGCTGCTGTCACTGAGCCTGCCTCAGCTGTGCCGGTGAGCCAGCCACAGAGTCCAGAGGTGTGTGGGCACAACATTTCATTCATTCATTCACTGCTGTTGCTCATGTCAGAATTAACCCATGGTTAATGAGAGACGAGTGAAACAAAAATGTGTGTGACGGGTAGATGTCGGTTTTGCCCGATTGCCTGAGGGATGCCAAGTTTATAAAACATAACGAGTTGGGGGTTCATCATTTAAAATGTTAAAAACCATGAAATATATGTTACAAAGTGCAGGACTAAGACAAGTAACTTCAGATAGATAAGTAAAACACCTTAATATTCTAACCTAGATCTAGTTTTCTTAGAAATTCAAAAACCAGTCTAAAACTTCTGATTTGAATCATCTTTCCAGTTTGATTTTTGTTTTCTATTTTGTTTTTCAATCTAGTTTTTTTTTAATGATAAACCCCTTAAAAGTGTGGTTGGGAGTGGCCAATAATAATAAATTAAAATATTTTGTAGTCATCTAAGTTGATTGCACTGTGGGATTTAACAAGCGCCTACATTGAAAGATATTATGTGTCATTTGTGATTTCCTGACTAGCATATAACAAAACAGAATGAACAGATTATCGATTTCATGTCTTTGTCTTATCCTTTCATTTCATATGGACACATATACCTTTTCTTTCTCCTGTAAAGCAAAGATCACCTGTCTGTTCTGGATTTATGTTTCCTTCCACCCTTTCTCTTCATCCTGTCACTCAACCTTCATCAGCCCCTTGGCCGGAAGTCATGGCTACATCTGTCGATTCTTTCCCTCTAAATGACACACCTCCTCCTCTACCAGCTAAGAAACACAGAAGGCAACAGCAGCAGGAGCAACAGGTAATTAGGGACTGGTGTTCAGAGTGTGGAAGTTTTATTTTACCTTGGTAACACAATCACTCATGTAGAGTCTCTTCAACTTTTTCAAAGGTGATATTTTTAAAAGATAAATGGGCTGGGGATTTACCTCAGCGACACCGCGCCTGCCTGGCAAGCACAAGTCCTGAGTTAGATCCCTGGTACCAAAAAAAAAAAAAAAATAATAAGTTGCATACTCCTTTTTTTGTTGTTGTTTTGTTTTGCTTTCCGTAAAGACATTTAGTATGTTCCAAGGGTGGCTGAATTGTTAGAAAGTTTCAAGAGCTTGATTGTCCTCAGCTGACTTTTGGTATGTTCAAGGAAATTTTACATCTTTACACTTCAGTTCCCATTTCAAAAGATTACAGTTCATCTCAGGTTTTCTCCATATGCTAGTAAGTATTTCCATAAAATCCATAATGTAAAAACTTGTGTGTCAACATGAAATATTTTTATTGTACATTACTGAAACCATAATAACTATCATTCCCTTGAGATGTCAGAATTTGCCAAGCAAATATTTCTCTTCTTTCTTCTAACAATCCTGTGAAAAAAATTATCTTCATCTAGAAGTTTAAGGAACTGAGGCTAACCTTAGTTAAGTAGCTTGTCCAAGGTCACATCACAAATTGCACATTAGGTATAGAAAAACAATTTTTATTGACCAAATTTTTAAATAATTTATTATTCCAATGCATTCTTTTTCATACACTTAAGTATATATTAGTGCTTGTATATTCAAAAAAAAAAACTGTTTCAGAACTCTCTTTCAACTTATATGGTCACTAGATCCTCAAAGAATTCAAGTCCTGCTTTCTTATGACCAACCTTCCCTTCCCATTTCTTGAAGATACCTTCACTACTAGCATTTGTTAAAAGACTGCATCTCATCACTGTCTTCAAGTTACAGCTACCTGGACTGATATAAAAGGAAATTGATGGGAACAGTGGCTCCAATAAGTGATGTCTACAAGAGAATAACTAGGAGAACAGAAGGACTAAACAGCTTCACTTTTGATGTTATGTTTCTCTTGATAACACCTTCATTGAGGGTAAAAGACATCTTTGGGCTAATAGAAGAGCCCTGCTGTTTTCTGCCAAATATCACTTAAGCTATTTTCGATGAGGTTTCTTTCCTATTTTATTAAGCTACCAATGTGCAATATTGGGAAGATTTGATTTCAGAATTTGTGACAATTGGTAATAGTAGGGATAAGACTGCCATGGTCTGATATCATTTTTCTATCTAAAATGGCCATTAATCAACCAAATTGTGAGGATTTATTATTGTAATGTGGATGCCTGGCCATGAATTCCAGCTATTTCACTTTCTAGCTACATGACCTTGGGCAAGTTTATTTAACCTCTCTGTATCCCAGGTTCTCCATTTGTAAAATAACGATTAACCTCAGAGATTTATTATAAAATGGAATGAGATAATGTAGTTAGAGCATCAAACCTGACATATAGTAATCTCTCAATAAATATTAGCTAGTGTAAATAGATCAATGTAAACTTACAATGTAGATATTTGTCATAATTGCCATGCTTTAATTTGTATGTATTTCAGTATCTTGAGCTTAATATTAAAATGATCAAACCTAAAGAACATTTAATTAGGAAATTACTGTGCTATTGAAGATATTTGGAGGAAAGAGACCAAAGAAAATTTGTATAAGTTTCAAGGTGGCAAAGATCTTGCCTTAGAAATCTGAAAAAAATAATCAACTAGAGGATTTTTAAATATGAGCTATTATTATAAGATCTCTTTGTCCAAGATCTTTTTAAGTGCAAAGGTAACCTAGAAGGATCCCTTCTATGGAAACTTCATATAGATTAGGAATGTTCATTTGGTGAAGTATCATTACTATTATTGAACAATTTCTTTGTTTACTTGGCCTTCCCTTCTTCACCTGCCCCTTTTCCCTAGTTCTCCTCACACTGGGCTCTGTGCCATTACACAGAACTGTCCAGATAGACTAGAGGCAAAATGGCTTTGGCCACTGGCTGTTCTGCCATCCATATGTGACCATTATAATAATTTGTAAGTTATCCTGAGGCCCCAGGGCAGCAGGCACTATAGAAGTGAGAGGTGAATTTTTAAAAATATTGTAGGTTCAGAAATAAATTCTTCCAGTGTTTAGTAACATCAAATGTTAATCTAAACCTTTTGAACACAAGGATAAATTTAATAATTTTTTTAAAAATCCGTGTTAAAATTCCAAAACTTCTTTATAAGTGCATAATTTTTCATTTCTTCAGCGATCTGTTTCAGTCAGTCAAGTTTTGCTATTTTGCTTTACATTTGCATTTAAAGCACTTTAGAAGTCTGGAAGAAAGGAAAAAACAGAATAAAGAAGGCCTCTATCTGAGTGACACTTTGCCTCGAAAGAAAACCACACCTTCCATCTCCCCACATTTCAGCAGTGCCACATTGGGGAGAAGCACCGCCCCAAAGGTAGGACTCGGAAGAGCCACAGACCTCACTTCCTGTGAGTCTTTTCCTTGTGTTCCCCAACATGCAACAGCCTTTCGGAAAAAACACTAAATTGTAAACCATTACATTTGCTTGTTTGGCAGTCATCATCATTAAATTGCCTCTTCTATCTTGTTCAAAGAATATTTGGAATTACATCTTCTGGGGCCAAAGGTATTTCCTAACACTATGATAAAAGGTAGTGAACTGACCTTCACTAACATGATAGACTCCCAAGGCTGCATTTGATATTTAGAAATAAATGGGGTATAGATGCAGAGTTATAGGAATAACAGGACCAAATATTTATGGGTCACTTCTACATGCCTGGAATGTGTTAGCACTGTGTCTGAACTTCCTTCTTTCAAAATCCGGCCATACTGTGCAGTGGAATTTCTTACTGATTACTGTCTTGATTGTACATATGGATAAGGTGAGGTGTAATGTAGCTAAGTGACTGACTCAGGAGCCCTCAGCTAGTACTGGGGAGATGGCATGCAAACCCCTGCTATCTGACACATGTACCTCCCTCAAGTTCACTGACTTACCCCAGGGTTCACAGCCGGAGCAGAGGAAGAGCCAAGTGAGAAGGAGATTCTTTGTTGGACAAACTTTGGGTCCTTCTCTTGTCCTTAATCAGAGTAATTTTATTTTAATCTATTATACAAATTGGTGTTTTAAGTATATTTTGTTTACATGAAAGATTTTTCCATATAAAAAGAATGCTAAAACCACTGGGGTATTAATAAGTTTCCCCTGTTTGCAGCCCACTGTGTGAGTGGGGTGGATGGAACAAGTATAGATCTTCCCTGTCCTGCATGGTGTGCATGCACTTCTGTCCCTGCATCCGCCCTCTGCTCCTTGTGGTGCATGAAGAACTTTCAGTCTTTCAGGTGATTGCAGTCAGCATCTTCCCCAACTGCCTCCACTTTTGAAACTGCTGTCCTTGGAAGATGTTCTATGATCTTGAGACTGCCATGTTGTGGGAAGGACAGTGATTGGTCTTTACCGTTTAGCATCACCAAATGGGACACAGAGAACTATCTTATCTCTTTCTACACTTAGACAGGGCTTTGGAAACAGGGGTGTGGGCATTGCCTGAAGGCCCATTTAGTGTACAGTGTGCCTGAAGTGTTCCCTCCTGGTTCTCACAGGGTCACTTGCCTCTGGGACAGAGCAACAGCTGTGGCAGTGTGCTTCCTCACTCCCTGGCAACCATGACCAAAGACTCGGAATCTCGGAGGATGCTCAGAGGTGTGTACCTTGTAAATCAAATGTCATCGTCTTTCATTAAGTGTTAGAATTCCTCAGGGAAATAGGAGTGAGAACAGAGTTGGGAATGGCTAGAGAAGGGAATAAAGTCCTAAATTTAGTCTTAATACATCACCTTTGAGGAAGGATGTATATATATTATGATTGTACCAAGGTGACTTCTCCTACTTGCAATAGAGCTGGTCCATTTTAAATATACCTATTGTACTTTATAAATTCAATAAAATTCTGAAATCAGAAAGGCTCCTAGAGAATGACTAACCTTTCTGATTGATTGGTAGACAGTAAAAAGATATCACTGAGATCCAGCGAGGTTACTGGGGCACTTAACCTCCATTCCTCTTCTGGTTTGTGGCTGAGCCACTATGTTGAATGAATCTTTTGGTGTAGAGTCATTGAGCTAACACAATAAATAAAGCACTTGTGACTCAGAACAGAATTTCATTGGGCCTCTTAGTACAGGTTTGAGCTCTTATATTATGCAGTTAGATTTTAGATGGACTTTACCCTTAACATATTTTCTTTGTAATACAATATATTGTATTTATAGGGATGTTCTTACATAGTCTCCGTAAGATGGAAGAAATTACTACAGTGTTGTTTCAGAAGAGTGCATCTTGTTGAGATAGATTTATTTTGTTAGCATAGTAGTTTATATCTTCAACCTATATTGGCCCTAACTTTTGAGCAAAACGATACTAGATACCAAGGATCAAAATGAGTAGCATATTCTTTGCTTTTGAAATGCTTATGGTCTAGAGAGGAAGAAGATACATAATTTCAATAAAATGTAGTAAATGCACTTTTTGGAGATATGCCCAGGGTGTAAATGGAAAAGCCAGTGGGATGATAGGCATTTGGGTTACAAATACATCTGGACATTCATGAGATTAAAACTCTTTCTTCAGCAGGCTGAATAGACTGCTCAGCCTCTCTGCTTTATGATGCTGGAAAATAATCATTACTTGTTATCAGAAATAATGTGTATATACAATCCATATACACACATGTACATGTATAAGTTTATATACTTGTCTGTAAATGTTATCTGTATGTATTATATATAACATATATCACATGAATGATGTTTTCAGATCATTACTAGAAGTGATTAAGAGTGAAGAGAGGCCAGAGTATTCTTGTGAGGGTTGTAATTTGTAAGAGAGATATACAATGGTAATATTTAAATAAAATACATTTGATTGAATTTCTGGATTTTATTTTCTTTATCATAGTTTCTCAATAAGCTAAAAATACCCCTTTTAATATTCATAAATAACAAACACAAATGACACTATTTCAATTCATTTATCACTTAGTTTGTGGGTCAAATCTATTTTTTGTTGAAGCATTTGTATGTAATATTAATAGATGTCTTTTTAAATGTATTTTTCTCACCAACTGAAGACATCAAAGCCTGGATTGGCCATGAATCCAACCACGATCTTTAGCATGTCCATGTGCTTTACATATTGCAATTATTTAGGGAAAAATCAAACACTTAGGAAAGAGGGTGGGATCACAAATGATTACGTTGAAAGTATTTCCTTAAAATAGTAAGAAAAATTAGCCCCTTGTCCTGAAAGGATAGATTTGTAAGAATCAAGAGCACTTATTGCTGTTGTGTAAGAAGGTTCTTTTTTTTTTAACTTTTTCATTTTATAAAAAAATAAAATTTTATAACAAAATAATAAGAAAATAACATTAGTTAATACACTGTGTATTGTTATCTTCAAAGTAGTTACTCACAGCACAAGACGTAAACCAGAAAGTTTTTTTTATTATTATATTAGTACATTTAAGGTATACAATATAATGACATTCGTCATTGGAAATTTGCACCATTACATAATCCATCTTGGTTCTTATTTTTTCCTCATTCCCCTACCCTTCCTTCAATCCCTCCACCCCTCCCTATCTACAAAGACTTTGTTTCCATTTCTTTTTCTCATATTAATTCCATTCCCTTCTTTCTTTTCCCGTACACTTCCTATTTCACCTTCCCCTTTGCACCTTTTCTTCCTATTTCACATTATCTTTTATACCTTTTAGTCCTTATTTACACTTTCAGTTTCTTACACTAGAGAAACTATTTGGCATTTACACGTGTCCTATTTATTTCACTTAAGAGTATAGCCACAATATTCATCAATTTAGCTATAAATTTCTTTAGTTTCTCATTCTTTATGGCTAATATTCCATTTCGTTAAAAAACCACATTTTCTTTATCCAGTCTCCAATTGATGGGCAATTGGGCTGTTTCCCAGTTTTAGCTATCACAAATTGTGCTACTATGAACATGGGTGCACATATATCACTGTGGTATGATTCTTTTAATTCTTTGGGGAAGATATCCAGCAGAGAAATAGCTGGGTGAAATGGGACTTCCAGTCCTAGTTCTTTGAGGTATCTCCATACTGATTTCCACAGTGGTTGCACCAGTCTGCACTCCCACCAGCAGTGGAGGAGGGTTCCTTTTTCCTCACACCCCTGCCACCATTTGTTATTGGTTGATTTCATGATAGCAGCCATTCTTTCTGAGGTGAGGTGGAATCTCAGTGTTGTTTTTATTTGCATCTCTCAAATGACCAGTGATATTGAATATTTTTTCATATACTTCTTTGCTGTTTCTGCTTCTTTGTCTGAGAAATGTTTGCTCATTTCAGATGCCCAGTTTTGGATTGGGTCTTTAAATTTGGGAGGTCTGATCTTTTTAAGTTCTTTATAGATTCTACATAGTAGACCTTTGTCTGAGGGACTGCTGGTGAAAGTTTTTTCTCACATTGTAGGTTTTCTTTTCACACTGCTGGTGGTTTCTCTTGCTGTGCAGAAGCTTTTTAGTAAGAAGAGATCCCACTTGTTGATTATTTGTGCTAGTTCACGGGCAACTGAGGTCTTGTACATAAAATCTTTTCCTACACCAATGTCTTCAAGAGTTCCTCCTAACCTCTCTTCCAGCTGGTATAATGTTTGTGTTTTAATATTTAGATCTTTAATCCATTTTGATTTTAGTTTAGTGCATGGTGAGAGATATAGGTGTAGTTTTAATCTTTGGCAAGTTGAAACCCAGTTTTTCCAGCACCATTTATTAAAGAGGCTATCTTTCCTCCAGTGAGGGTGTTTGGCTCCTTTGTGGAAGATGAGGTGGCTGAGTGTGTCTGGAGTTATTTCTGCATCTTCTAATCGGTTCCACTGGTCTTCAGGTCTGTTTCTTTGCCAGTACCATGCTGTTTTCATCACAGTAGCTTTGTAGTATAGTTTCAAGTTGGGTATTGTGATACCCTCTACCTTGTCTTTATTGCCTAGTATTGCTTTTGCTATTCTAGGACTCTTGTTCCAAATAAATTTTTGGATTGTTTTCTCCAGGTCTGTGAAGTATGCTGTTGGGATTTCAGTAGGGATTGCACTGAATCTGTATGGCAGTTTTGGAAGTATGGTCATTTTGATTGTATTGGTTCTTCCTACCCAGTAACAAAGGATGTCTTTCCATTTTCTGATATCCTCTTCAGTCTCTTTTTCCAGAGTGTTGTAGTTTTCAAAGTAGAGTTCTTTTACTTCCTTTGTTAGGATGATTCCGAGGTATTTCAATTTTTTGGATGCTATTGTGAAAGGGAATTGGAAGGAAATTGTGCCCAATTTCTCTCAGTGAGTATGTTTTTTGTGTACAGAAGAGCTATTGGTTTTTGTGTGCTGACCTTGTATCCAGCTACTTTACTGAATTTGGTTATGAAGTCTGAAAGACTTTTGGTGGAGTTCTTAAGGTCTTCTATATAGAATATCATGTCATCTGAAAATAATGACAATTTGACTTCTTTGTTTCCTATCTTTATTCCTTTTATTTCTTTTTCTTTTCTAATTCCTGTGGCTAATTTTTTCAATACTGCATTGAACAGGAGTGGTGATAGTGGACATCCTTGTCTTGTTCCTGATTTTAGTGTGAAGGATTTCAGTTTTTGACCATTTAGTATGGTATTAGCTGTTGGTTTTTCATAGATAGCTTTTATCAGATTGAGGTAGAGACCATCTATTCCAATTTTTTGTAGGGTTTTTATCATAAATGTATGTTGGATTTTGTCAAATGCTTTTTCTTCATCTATTGAGATGATCATATGGTTTCCGTCCTTGGCTCTATTGATATAGTGTATTACATTGATTGATTTGCATGTGCTGAACCATCCCTGCATCCCTGGGATAAATCACACTTGGTCGGGGTGTATGAACTTCTTGATGATATTCTGCATTCTATTTGCCAGCATCTTATTAAGGATTTTTGCATCTATGTTCATTAGTGACATTGGCCTGTAGTTCTCTTTTTCAGTTGGGTCTTTCTGTGCTTTGGGGATCAAGGTGATGCTTGCTTCCAGGAATGAATTTGGGAGTAGTGCTTCCCTTTCCATTTCATTGAAGAGTATAAATAGTAGTGGCAGTAGTTTCTCTCTAAATGTCTTGTAGAATTCGGCAGTGAAGCCATCAGGACCTGGGCTTTTCTTAGTTGTTAAGTTTTTAATTACATTTTCAATTTCATTGATTGATATTGGGTTGTTTAGAATTTTTAGATCATCTTCATTCAATTTTGTTTATTCACATGCATCTAGAAATCTGTCCATTTCCTCTGTATTTTCCATGTTATTGGCATATCGGTTCTCAAAGTAGGTATTGATCCTCTGGATTTCTGCTGGGTCCGTTGTAATTTCACCCTTTTCATTCCTAATTGCATGGATTTGGGCCCTTTATTTCCTTTTTTTTGATAAGGTTGGCTAAGGGTTTGTCAATTTTGTTTATTCTTTCGAAGAACCAACTCTTGGCTTCATTGATTTTTTTGTATCATTCTCTTAGTCTCCATTGCATTGATTTCTCCTCTGATCTTTATAATTTCCTCCCTTGAATAAGCTTTGGGTTTGTCCTGCTCTTCTTTTTCTAGAAGCTTGAGGTTCAGCATCAGGTTGTTTAATTAGGCCTGCTCTGTTTTCCTAATGTGATTATTCACTGCTATGAATTTCCCTCATAAGACTGCTTTCATTGTGTCCCATAGATTCTCATATGTTGTATTGGCATTGTCATTCAGTTGTATGAACTGTCTGATTTCTTCTTTAATTTCCTCTATGACCCATTGGTTATTCAGAAGTGTGTTGTTCAATTTCCATGTGTTTATGAAATTCTTGCAGTTTCTTTTGCTATTGATCTCCAATTTCATTGCACTATAGTCTGACAATATACAGGGGATAACTTCAGTTCCTTTGCACTTACTTAAACATGTTCTATGAGTGAGTATGTGGTCTGTTTTAGAGAATGACCCATGTGCAGCTGAAGTGAATATGTATTCTGATTTTGTGTGGTGGAACACTCTGTAAACATCTGTTAAGATCATTTGTTCAAGAGTTTGAGTTCTAGTATTTCGTTGTTTATTTTTTTGTCTAGTTCATCTATGTATTTGTGAGAGTGGAGTACTAAGGTTCCCCACTACTATTGTATTAGTGCTTTTTTTCATATTTAAATCATCTTTATTTACAAAATACTATCCTGAGAATTATAATTCCATTAAGCTTCAATTTGAGCAAAAGTATAATCACTTAAGTAACAGCAGTTACTTAAACTGAAAATGAAAGATAAAATTACTTTTGAAGAGAGATCAAAAATATTGTCAGGTTTCTTGTTGTGGCTCTGGATGTTCAGCATCAGGCTCATTTGAAGGCAGAATTGACCCTGAAGGGAACTCACTTCTACTTTCAGAATGTGGGGATGGGGGGAAAAATTCAGCTCTTGGGGAAAGATAATGAGGAAACCCCCATGGATAGACATTTCTCATTGGGAATGGAGGCAGTGGGCCAGAGAAATCCCCTGGTGGAAAATAATCTCGAGGTGCTCCATACATGTTTTCTGGAGGAGGTGGAGGAAAAGGAGGTCCTCTCCTCAGGACCTGGCTCCTCGGATACATTAGAAACGGCTGACCTCCAACTGGAGAAAGAGGTGGAGGAACAAACCCAGGGCCAGTTGCTTTGCTTTCAGCAGGGAGAGAAGAATCAGGCACATTTGAATTACCAGGATCATCTTTGGTATCATTTCTACTGGATTCCGTTTCTGAAGACACTGGCCCATCCACTTTACCCAAAGAAAGCATATTATAACTTCTGAGTTCTGCTGGTCCCGATAGTCTACCAGAATTAGAATAGTATCTGTCTTGCTTTTGTAGTGGAAGAGCTGGGTCAGGATATGGTTGGCCTGGTGGAGGAATCATCACCCTACGGTCCTGTTCCCACGGAGGTGACAGAGATCCAGTGTCAGAAGGTGCTCTATGAGGATCAGTTAACCTATCATAGCTTGAGTTTCCTCTCTTATTGCTAATCTGATGGTCCAGAGGATTCTCTAAGCCTCTTGAGCCTCTTCCTCCTCCCCCTGGAAGCAAAGGTGAGAGTCTGAGTGGACCTAAATTGGATGAAAGGATCAGCCATGCTGCTGAAGAGCTGGAGACGTACAGAACATGAGCCAAAGATCTTGAAGAATTGGAGAGAACCATTCAGTCTTATCAGGGCAGATTATTCCCCATGAGAAAAGAGCACACGATAATTGGTTGGCAGCTCAAACTGCTGAAAGAAACTTGAATGAGTTAAGGAAAGAAAATGCTTACAACAGACAAAAATTAACTGAAACAGAGTTTAAATTTGAACTTTTAGAAAAAGATCCTTATGCACTTGATATTCCAAATACAGCATTTGCCAGAGAGCATTCCCCATATGGTCCGTCACCATTGGGTCAGCCTTCATCTGAGACGAGAGCTTTTCTCTCTCCTCCAATATTGTAGTAGTGCTTATATGATTTTTCATGTCTGTTAGTATTTCTTTTATATAGTTGGGCGCACGAGTGTTTGGTGCATATATATTAATAATTGTCATCTCTTCCTCTTGGATTGTTCCTTTTACAAGGATATAGTGTCCTTCTTTGTCTCTCTTAATCAGTGTTGGTTTGAAATCCACTTGATCTGCAAAGAGGTTACCTACTCCTGCTTTTTTTCGGGTTCCTGTCACATGGTGTATTGTTTTCCACCCTTTAACTTTCAGTCTATGAATTTCTTTTTGAATTAATGTTTCTTGTATACAGCATATTGTTGGATCTTGCTTCTTGTCAGATTCTGCCAGTCTATTTCTTTTGATTGGTGAATTGAGACCATTAACATTGATGGTTATCACTGATACGTATTGAGTTATCATTGTCATGACTTTTTCTTTTTGTTGGATTCTACCCCTTTGCATTTAATTTCATGTTGTGCCTGGTGGATTCACTCTGCAGGGCTTCCTGAGGTTTTGATCCTCATTGTCTTTTCCTAGGATATTGTTTAAAATTTTTTGGAGTGCTCCTTTGGTAATTGGGATGTTCCTAAGGTGCTCTTTTCATGAAAGTATCTTATTTCTCCATCAGTTTTGCAAGATAGTTTTGCAGGGTACATCAATCTGGGTTGGAGGTTGTTTTCCTTTAGGGCTTGAAATACAGTGCTCCATGCTCTTCTTGCCTTGTGGTTTGTGTTGAGAAGTCTGCTGTGATTCTGATGGGCTTTCCATTGTATGTGATTTGTTTCTTTTCTCTAACTGCTTATAGAATTTTTTTCTTCTGTTGGGTTTCTGGAATCTGAATTATATGCCTATTTGTAGATTTTTTTTTGATCACAGCTAGTTGGACTCCTACATGCCTCACTTATCTCTATGTCAAGTTCTTTTCTCCGCTTGGGAAGTTTTCTGCCATCACTTCTGAGAACAGTTTTTTTATGTCATCTGCACTCTGTCCTGTTTCTTCCTTGGCTCCAGTCTCTCTGATGTTATTTTTCTTCACATCATCTAGCAGCTGCTGGATTGATTTCTCATGGTCCCTTACTATTTTTAAGAAATTTTTCTTTTCCTGTTCACTAATTGCAATCTTATCTTCTGTATCTGTAATTCTATCCTTGCATTGGCTCATTCTGATGCATAAACTCTCACTGGAGTTTTTAATCTCCTGGAAATCTGTTTGCATCTGTTTTATAGATTCCATGTTTTTCCTTTGTTGGGATTCCATCATATTCCTCAGCTCCTCTAGTTTTTTATCTGTGTTTGCCCTAGATTCATTAATCATGTCTTGTACTATGGGCACAATCTCTGCTGTTATCTGAGAAATTATTTCTGATTTCATTTTTTCCAGGTTCTCTTTCCTTGCCAGTTCAGGGAGTTCAGATTGTTGAGTATCAGATTGTTCCATCTCTTCGCCCTTTAGGGTTCCCTTAGGTGATCTGAAAGTCTGGTTTTTGGACTTATTTACATGTCTTCTTATTTCAACAGATGCAGCCTGTTGTATCTTTGTTGAGGTGACTTTTTGCTCACCCAGTGGTCTTGAATTCTCAGCAAGCCACCAAACAGCCTTTACTCTGCTGCTCACCAGTACACCAATTCCTGGGTTCAGAGTGGTGGCCTTCTAGATCCCTGAGCTGACCTATTGTCTGGGCGGGCTTCTGGCTGGGGCCTAAGCACACTTGGGATGGTATCTAGGCATGCCTCTCACTGGAGCCCCTATGTAGCTATTGTCTGGGAGGGCCTTTGGTTGGAGGCTGTGTGCCCCGGTTTCTGTTGTCTGCCCGCTTTGGCTAGGGTCTACTTGCACTTATCAATGGTATTGAGGCGAGCCTCTGCATATTGCTTGTGTGCCTGTACAGCTCTTCTCCAGGCGGGTCCCTGGCTGTGGCCAATGGTCTGGCGAGCCTCTGGCTGAAGCCTGTGTGCCCGTGCATCCCCTTTCTGGGAAGGCCTTTGGCTTGGGTGGTGTGGCCGAGCCTCTGAGGTTTGGTCAGAGCCCCATTTGAGAGTCACCTGCAGCCATGCTGGTCCAGGCCACACAGCTGCTCCCTGGGATCTGCCTGCACTTAGAGATGGAATGGCGCTCCGCCGGCGGGAGCCCGCATGCCCGTTCAGCTCCTCTCTGGGCAGGTTTCTCCAGAAAGATTCTTATTAAAAAAGAAACAGATAATAACATAAAAGTTTGTTTTCAGGGAACTAAGGTAAACTAACAGTATAAGTGAAACAAATTAGAATATATATTAAAATATTTTTGAAACAACAAAATATGTAATTTTTGGAAGTATTTCAACATCTCCCTACTTCCTAGTCATCTCCCTTCTGTTTTATTTTTTACTTGTATACATATATGTATATTTTGTGTTTTCCATATCAGAGAAACCATTACATAGTTGAACTTGCATGTCAGAGTTATTTCACTTAACATCATGTTCTTGAGTTGCACCCATTTATCTAAAATGCCTCATTTATCTTTCTTTATGGAAGTGTGGTACTCTGTTGTGTATAAATGTCACATTTTCCTTATCCGTTCATCTGTTGATGGATATATATGCTGTTTCCAAGAGCTAGCTGTTGTAAATTGTGCTGCTATAAACATGGGTGTGCATGTATCCCTGTAATATGATGATTTTAACTCTTTTGGGAAGATACATGGAAGGGGCATAGCTGATAGGAAGGTTCTCATGAGAACACGATGAAATTGAAAGAATGTCTGATCTCTTGTTTTTCTAATTTCTACTTCCCCCTCAAATAAAAATAATACTCATGCTTGTTTCATAGAGGAAAATGGAGCCAGTTCTCTTAGGTCACACTGTGCAAATAACACTCTGCAAAATCTGCTCTTGATTTCTCTCCTTTTTGTATTCCTGTTCTTCACTGATGTGTCCTGTGTGCACCGGAGAAGACTTTGGCTTCTGTCTTTGCTTCAGCTCTGCAACATTAGCTGCTTAAAGAGTTTCATGGTGTGCAGGGGGGGACAGCTTCTGGGGAAACAGACAGCTGTCCTGTGTACATTGCTCAGGCCAACCTGCCGCCTTTGACTCTCCACCCAGAGGAGAGGCAGAGGTGTCAGGAATCATAGTTCTTAAAGCTACAGCCGACTTAAGTCAAACTGGCAGGATTTTCTGCAAAGCCCACGCAGGTGGCCCACAAAGACCAGGAGAGAAAAATCGTATATTCATTTAGAATAGACTTGTTAACATTTGTTGATTTCCTTAAAACAGCAAATGCAATTAAAATTCCAGGGTGCCTAAAATCTAATTGATATTTTTATGTACACAATTAATGTAAATAAACCATTTTTTTTTGCTGCTGTTCATAATGGATACATCAAGCATGATCCTGTAAGTAGTATAATCCTTCCTCCATCAGCACTATTTTTATGTGAGTCATAAAATCTTGAAATCCAAGCAGAGAGCTGAGGAACTCAACTCCTGAAGTTGTAATGGTCTTTGGCTTTTGTACATCTTGTCAATTGTTCCTTTGTAAGCTTTAGAATGAATAAAATCTTTGTCCTTCTGTTTTTTGTTAAATGCAGGAAAGTCCAAGAAAGGTATGACAACCTCTTTGTGTGTTGTTTTTGTTTCCAACAAATACTGAAAGGTCATTGTCAAGTCATCTCTAAGAAATGATCAGATTTTAAACTCTACAATGTGGATTTTTAGTCTAGTGATTATTCCTCTATCATAACAGAGAAAATATCATTGCATATTTGCAAGAAATGCAATGCTAGGGGCAGCTGCTGTTCAGTCACAGGCAGCTGCATGACTTTCTTTGTTTTGGCTTTTTGTCCAAGGTCAAATCCTTCAGGAAACCTGAGCACTGGGGAAGCATTGCTTTGTAAGACTCAGGATCTATATAAAGAGAAGAGTGGGTATTGTGATGTCTGTAGGCTAAGTAGAAAAATATACTTTTCCTTTAGAAAAAAAAGTCAGGTATCAAAAATAAAGCAGGTTACAGTGGGGAGATGGAAGGATTTAAGTGCCTCTCACTTCCTTTTAAGCCTATTTTGTTAGAACGACTTAGTGGAAAGTGAAGAAGAGTTTGAATGACTGGCTTGAATAAGTAAGATGGTCATTACTGAAGCTAGGTAGGATGTCAGGATGTCAGGCTGTCAGGAGGCTGGTTTGTTGCACTGTGCTTCAAGTGGTTAAGTGGCATTCTTTAAACTTTAGCTCTTAAAAACCGTTTACTGTTGTCTGCTTGGAAAAAAAAGAATTGTTTTATGCATATTATCTTGTTTATATTTTTCCCACTTTCTGGTTGATGAATATGTGGAAAAAATTTTTCCCTGTAACAAATCTTTTTTGACTAACTATGCATGTATCGTAAGGCTGTTTCCTTTTTGTAACTTCTTGAGTTTGTCTCTGTAAACTTAGATTTAATCTAAAACTATGAACCTTATTCTGTATTAATCTGGTAGTTACTAACACTATAAAGGCTGCATGTTGGAAGTGTTATATATCTCTCCTGTCTTCTTGTCATCCTTTGTGATCTCATATCTTTTTCCCTTTCTCCATCATTCTCTACCTTCATTCCTGACTTGTCCTGTACCTTCTTCTTCGGGCTGTGGACTATCATTAGGAAGAATGAATTCCTCAGCAGGTGAGCTACCATAGGAAACCTGGTTAGTTTTACTCCCTTAAACCTAGGCTATAATTTAAAAACATGTCATTTTCTTTATAAGTCCAGATAACCATATAAAAATGTGTAACATTCATTGACAAGAATGTTTATATATCCCACAATGGTTAATTCACAAAGGGGTTTTGGGGTCCGATTAACCAGAATACACAGTGAATGTACCTTGTGCATGCAGTCTACAGGCTTTCAGACAAGAGAGAGCAGAGCTGGTTTTGTTTCCTAATGTATACTATGAGATGATCCTCAGATATTATCAGGTCTCTTTTCATAAAGCTTCTAAACCTTTCAAATAGCTATATCTGCCAGGGTAGGAACGATTTAGTGTATTTTCAAGCCCATGTTTACTTTTTGGTTTCTTTCCAAGAGCTATATAATTAAAACATAAAACCAAAAACCAAGTAGATTTGGGTTGAGAAAGCCTCATTTTTCCCCAGTTCAGTTCTTTTGCCCCATCCCAATGAGGAAGGTGCATTCCACTTCCTTATTTGGCCATTAATATTGGTGGAGTTTACAGATGAAAAGTGAATTCATTTAATGACAATTTCATGACACCCACATGCTAAATACATGGTGACACTGCTGAGGAGGACGTCTGAGTCCCCTCCCTGATGAAGCCACCCCTGAGTGACAGCTGAGACAAGTCCGTGGCTGCTCTACTTCTCTGTGCACCCACAGCTCTTCCTGGGCTCTGCCTGGCACCCTCCTTCAGTCTCCTTCTTGTCTATGGTGTTTCTTCTACTGAAGATACCTGTGTCTTTCGATGGCCAGGCCAGAGCCTGAGTCCCTACACCAACTCTTCAGGCACACTTGTGTAGTGCCAGGGTCACAGGAGAGAGGCCCATGCCTTTACTGAGAATGGCAAGGTAACTTGTGTTTTTAAAAATTTGTTCAGTAGGGAGGAGGCTGAGCCCGGTGAGGGTTGGGCCCATTATGATCATGAAAATGTTGCCAGTAGGCAGAAATTTGTAGCTCCATAGGGGAGCATTCCTGCTCTCACTGGATCTGCAGGAACTGAAAGTCCTGTACCTAGATATGGTGGTGTATGCCTGTAATCTCAGCACTCTGGGAGGTTGGCCAGAGGATTGCAAGTTCGAGGCCAGCCTGGGCAACTTAGCAACTTAATGATATCTTGTCTCTAAATAAAACAAAAAGGGCTGGATATATTGCTCAGTACAAAGGCCCTGGGTTCAATCCCCAGTAACATACACACACAGAGGCCTTCATTGGGAAAGATAGCTTCCTTAGCCACAGGCTTTGTCCTGTTGGGTGTTTATTCTGACACTGGAGTGGCTGGAGGTTCAGACACAGTCAAACCTCAACAAATAGTGAGCTGGTCTGGGAGATTTGTGTTGACAGTCCTTACACAGTGCCTGGCATAACATGGGTATTTCCTGTGTACCCATCTGAAAATGTTGAATCATTATAGTTTACTGCCTCTCTCACCTGGAGGTTATAAATTCACTTTTGTATTCTGTGATGCTTTTGAAAACAACAAACCCAACCAAACAAAACCACAGCCCAGGAAGATCAGAGGGGCAAGGCTACAGCTGTGTGGGGAGCAATGCACACACGTCTTTCAGCTTCTTGGGGAGGTGTTCATTGCCCATGGGGACTGGCTCTTCCTCAGTAAAGGTCACGGCGCAGCTCATTACCAGGAACATCATTCTTGTGTGTTTGAAACTACATGGCTTTCTTCTAGGCATTTTTCATATGAGAACAAGGAAATGTCTTCCGTGTAAGGCAGTGCCAATGTGCAAGCTTTGTATGCTACACCTTTTTTTTGAAATCATAAGGAAATATACATGTGTAACTTTTCGAGTAATTTCTGGTTTTTTTAATCCTTTCATAATGAATATTTGGAAACAATTTAAAAGGAACACTTAGTAATTCCAAAAATTCAAGTATAAAAGGTAAATATTTGAATAATGAATTGTTTTTGCCTTTCTTTTTAAAAAAGTACAAGTTCCACACTTAGGAATGCACTGGCCTAACTTAATACTTTATGCATTAATCATTACTATAAACTATATTCTATCTAGTCTCATGGTGTGCTTTTATGTTTTGCATTTTCCCTTAGCTAAGTGATATGTACAATTTTTGTATATATAGTGGCGAATTATCCGAAGGAAACTTACTTTCTCAGAAATTCATTACTTCAGTATATCTCATTTAGATATCTAAAACTGCTCCAAATACTAATTGCATGAATACTGCATGAAGCTAAAAATCACTTTACAGACACTTTGGGTGGATAATGTATCGTTAAAGCATCACAGATGTGGCTTCTGTTTCTAAATGGAAATGGCTAACAGCTGAGGAAGCTGTCTGGCTTCCCTTCTCCAGTCCTCTTGCCTACTTTTTGGCCATTTTATGACGAATTAAAGCCATTTTATGACTTATTAAAAGACAGAAGAAAAGAAGTGGAATTCAAATGGTCTAATTGCAAACTCTTAATAGCTCTGGTGTAACTCCCTGGATAGTGGAGGCTATCAGGGAAACATTTATCGGGAGAAAGAAATTACAAACTATAGAGACATTTTAAAATGAATGTAGGTATTTATTTACTAGTATAATCCCTGCTTCCTGAGTATATGACAGAGAACTGAAAAGACAATTTGATTTGTAATGCCTGAAATCAACATTCAGAGACCAAGCCATAGCAGTAACTTAATATGCCAGCTATGAAGCCAGTAACTTACTGTGCCAGTGTCCAAGTACCAGGGTTAAAAAAAAGTCTTACTTGTCATGTGTTTGATATTACAGATGCCTACATTTTCCAATAGTTATCTCTAAATGGGTGGTAAGAGAAGAGGATTAGATACACAGTGATTAGGAACAATCCATTCATTGAAAGGATTATTGACCCTGAATGTTTTAAATAAGTAATTGACAGGTGAGGAAAGAGCCAAAGAGAGGGAGGGAGGGAGGGAAGGAGGGAGAGAGAATAAAGGAATATGTGATTTGGATCTTAAACATATTGAAAACATTAGAGGTGGTACACAGGTTTCTCAAATCCTCCACCTGAAAGGTCCTCCACCTGCTGTTTTATGACCAAGTTGAGTGCTCTGAAATGTGAATAGCATTGACTGCACAGTAACCCTGGCATTGCTTGTCACTAGGATTCATCTCGTCTTCACTTGAACACTGCTATTTCATATTTCTTGGTTTTTTCTTCCATTGTGTTGAATGTGTGCCAGTGTGTTATTCTCCATTGTACTGAGTTACAGGAGTGGGATAGGAAGGTGCCAAGTGATCACACTGACAAAATCACCCGCAAGACCACTTCTTTGAAACCCTTGCTTACACTGAGCATGATGCTCTTTCTTTGATCTTTTTGGCTTCAAAACAAATTAGACTGGGGCTCATATTTCATATGGAAATGTTTCTGGTTGTTGGCTTGAGCCTGTAGACATATAAGATTATAAGACTGATAAACGAGGTGTATTTATGGCTCTTTCCTTAGGTTATAATCATCAACAGATGAGTGAAGGACAAAGACAGAAACCTGAATTTTACAACCGCACAGCATCAGAATCAAATGTCTATTTGAATAGTTTCCACTACCCTGATCATAGCTACAGGGACCAGGCCTTTGATACTTTGAGCCTGGACAGCTCCGACAGCATGGAGACCAGCATCTCTGCCTGCTCACCCGACAATATCTCTAGGTAAGATCCATTTGTGGACAAGACTTCTTGTTTGGAAAAGCAAGGCTGACTTCAAACATACAGTCAAGCCAGGTACAGTGGTGCACATCTGTAATCCCAGCTATTCAGGAGGGTAAGGCAGGACGATTGCAAATTCAAGGCCAGCCTGAGCAACTTAGTAAGATGCTGCTTCAAAAAACAAATAAAAAAGTGTAAAATCATCAGTTTGAGACATTATATATGTACAAATTCAAATTTTAAAAATGTATTTTCCCATATTTTTATTTTATGAAAAAAATAAAATTTCATGACAAAATAATAACAATAGTTAATATTGTTATTTTAAAATAGTTACTCAGAGAACAAGATGTAAACTGAAAAGATTCTTACAAAGAAGAATCAGATAATAGCACAAAACGTTTTCAACTAGGATAGAATAGTAGTATAAATGAGACATATTGGCATATATATGAAAATAATTTTGAAACATAAGATACAAAGAGTCAGTGCATAAAAGAGGTCCACATCATGGCAACCATTAGAAGTAGTTTCTTTGTATCATGTATGACCGAGCCAGATATGCAGACCATTTTCCCACTTGATCCTATTTCTTTATACTGAAGTTCACATTTACACCGTGCTTCCAAGTCAAGTTACCTCTGTTGCTGGACTCTAAACTTCATTTGAACTGCTTTTGATTAAATAAGAAATAATTCCCAATAACAGAGCCAGAACTTTAAAGGTTTTTTTACCCTTATGCTTTGTTGGGAGGAATGGCTTAGTTATTCTGTATATTAAAAATTTTGTAAGGATTTACCGATTCACATTTGTATTCGTACTTCGAAGCAAGCGAAAGTGGTATTTGGGAATTAGGGCATAGGCACATGGAAACTGTAAGTTCATGAGAGCGATTTTCCCTCTTCTGAAGCTTGGTGATCCTCTGCTACCTCACAGCAGCCACCAAGAGGCTGGCATCGCGGGTCTGGCCCTGCCCTCCCTTCTCTCTTCACAGAAATTCTTATTGATGGAGAGGGTGAGGAACTCTCAGCTTTCTCTGCCTCTGACCATGTCAGTCCTTAACATTTTCTCCAAGTATGAGCACAGAGTTGGGGTTAGGAAGTTAATGGAAGCAGCAGTAATAATGGGTGTTCAGAGTACTGGTCTATGAGATATTTCGATGATTTTAGCAGAATGGAGATTTGGTGCAGAATTTACTCTCAATTGCCTGTTTTCCAAGGCCCAAGACCTATTTTCTGAGCTTCATGTTTGTTTAGAGTGTAAATAATGATACTCAAAAAGTAAAAAGGTCTGGCTCCAGTAACTTTCTGGTAGTCAAAAAAATGATGTCTCAACATAAAGCAAAGGGCAGATGTACCCACAACCAAGTAATTCTATCATTCTTCAAATGGCTTTTTATGACATCATAAGCCACAAGACCAACTTTATGTCACTAAAATTTCAGCATGGAATTACCTCTTTAATAGACTTATAATTTTGGTATATTTTAATATATAATTTTAAGAAATCTTGAACACAGCAGTTTTTTTAGTCCTTTATTGTTCTTTATACCAATATTCAACAAGTTTCCACCTCAGGATACTTTATCATCACATACATTCTAAACTTTTTAGTTTCTTATTTCTTGCTTTCCTAGTGTTTATTATGTTATTTTCCACAACAATGAGTAAAAGCATCTGATTATTTTAAGGTAAATGGGGACACAGAAGACAAACATCTATTTTTCTCTCTCTCCCTTTTACATTTGACTTTTTAGTTTTCATTCTATTTTGTCTTCAACTTTTTTATATTTAGAAGATCTGATAGCACAAGGAAATAAACACAGTAATTTCTGCCCATGATGTGAAGCAGCTATGGACAGTTATCATGGTCACGCACAACTACTTGCCAGGAATGGTCATTCTGCAATAATTCTACCAAAGAATTAAGGTGTCTCACCACACACACACACACACACACACACACACACACACATACACACAAGTGGGAACTATGTGAAGTGATGAAAATTTTAGTTTGATTATAGTGGCCAGTTCACAGTGTATACAGATATCAGACTGTCATGTTGTACATTGTAAATATGTACAATTGTCAGTTACATGTATACTCAGTAAAGTGGAGAAATTAAAGAAGTGATAAAACATGTGCAAATTCCTTGCAATGAAGTACTCATTAGGTACTACAAACAGGTACTAATAAAAAATTTTAAAAAACATTATGTTGTACATGATGTATACAAATTTGTCATTTAAAAATAAAGCATGTTCCAGAACCCTGCCCCAAATGAGAGCTAAATAAATGTAGATTGCATAAAATGGAACAAATGGAGGTAGATTATTGGTAAGTTTGTTTGCTTTTTGTAAGTTGGTGATTTTTGAGGCTTAAAACTTAGTGAAACTCAAGATTATCTTCAAATTAATTGGAGACATAAGATGCATTTTATGTCTCCCCTACAGAATGTTAATACAATTTTGTCCCATTATTGGCCTAAGCAGTATGTCTTCAGCTTTCTCAGGTAGGTCAGTAAAGTTTGTCCCTTTGCCATCTACAAAGTCAGGTATTGCCAATGAAGGGGAATAGGTACTCGTGCACAAAAACTGAAGATTTTTTTTCTTGAATTCTTTCAAGCTAAAAAGAGCAGAACTTATAGTTTTCTCCCTCCCCTAATAATTAATGGAGATAATAAGAAATCTCCATGTTCCCCTTCTCAGGAGAAAATGCCTGGTTAAGCATTGGCCTGGGGTTGGCCTGTGAGTCCATCCTTCATGTCGGCCATGAGGGTCTGGTACTCCTGAGGCAGCTCCTCTCTCTGCCCCTCTGTTTTGTCATAGGGCCAGCAGTGCTGAATGTGGTCATATCTCTCTGCCAGAGAACTCAGCCCTGGACTTGAGTCACTCTAAGTTTGATTTAATCAAAAATGTAATTGAGGGATATTATATTAGCAATGACCTATAACCAAGAAGGCCCTGATTATTTATTTGAATATACATTGATATAAATTCATTTTTACATGAATGTGGGTCTAACATCCAAATCATTTCACTAAAGGAAAGGCCTCCCACAATTGTCATTTTTAGACTTTGAAAGATGCATTTGGAAGTCAAGCCTTGTAAGATTTGGCTTTGGTGTATTGATTTGTGAGTAAAGTGGTTTACTTTAGCATTATTTTGCTTGCATATTTTTTACTCCTAAACTGAGGTCAGTGTCACCACAACTTTCAGAGTTAAATTGATTTGCCTCTTCAGACCAATGACTTATAAGAAACGTCCTTTAAATTGCATATACTTGGATTTTGACGTGTGTGTGTGTGTGTTTCTGAGCCAAAATTCTTAAAAGCTTTTGTGTTTGATTCAGTGCCAGCACTTCAAATATTGCCAGGATAGAAGAAATGGAGAGGCTGTTGAAACAGGCTCATGCAGAAAAGACCCGACTGCTTGAGTCCAGGGTAAGCTCAATGTCTTCCTACCAGAAAGAGGTCTGTGATGGCCCCAGGTCTCACAAGTGCTGTGATCTTGAAGCAGTCACTGTACCTTGCTCAACTGAAAAGTAACTTTCTCATCTGAAAAGTAAAGATGTTAAAGAGATGATTTCTAAGGCTTTTTACTACACTACAGTTTTCCATAACTTGCCATAACTTAGTGCTGACATAGACTTAAATGGACATTTTGTGCTGTACTTTCCTTTCAGTGGCCACTTGGTGTTTTTGCCAAGGAAGTGGAAAGAGTGTGCTTTTATGCCTTCCCATCCTTCCCAGCCTGTTAGCTGCACTATTGTGATGGTAAAAATCCCACGTTATTGTGACTGTATTCCAAGCTGTAGTCTGAACTTCCTTAGGAATCCCCCAAATGCCTTTGCATCCTGTCGTGAGGGAGCCTCCTTTCCTTCTCTAGCTTCCCTGTGTGCTTCCTCTGTGACCTTCAGCCAGGCAGCTTGCAGGCAATAACAGGAATTGGAAGGACTGGTGGCCTTCAGTTAGAAGATAGCAGACCAAGAAAAGGCTAAACCTCATGACTAGTGTTGAATGATAGTTTGTGAAGCTTTTATTAAAAATGGAGGAATTGTGGCCACTGAATCAAAATGACTGAATGTAGTCACAAACTGGATTTTTCACTTAAGACCAAATTTTTTTGTGTGTGTGTACAGGGCCTTCCACATGCTAGGCAAGAGCTTTACTGCTGAGCTGCCTCCAAGCCTGACCAATATTTAATTATTAATTATTGTTAATTAAATTTAATGATTGTGTATCTTCATTTAATGAGTTTGGAAGCTATGCCAGAGGTGATTATAGGTTGTATTAGTCTAGGGTATATATTTTAAGAGACTAGAATACAACCCAAAAAGTTGGTGAGAATTTTGTTTTTGGTAATAGTTGGAACCATTTAAGTATGACCAATATGTCCTAATCATTGTTCTGCATAATGATATTTAGGAACGGGAAATGGAAGCCAAAAGACGAGCTTTGGAAGAAGAAAAGCGACGCCGAGAAGTTCTGGAAAAACGACTGCAGGAAGAAACTAGCCAGAGGCAGAAGTTAATAGAAAAGGAAGTAAAAATAAGGGAGAAACAAAGGGCACAGGTTGGTTGGTCAATCTAAATGCACGCGTATAGGTTGCCCCCTGGTGGTCGTTCTGTAGAAGACAGTGTGAGAATGCCTTCCTTGGCATTGCCCGTGCTTGGTGAAAAGGTTAGGAGAAAATTACGTTCATGTGCAAAGCATGTGACTTTATTTCCCAATTTCTAGGGAACTACCAACCAGATAACTTTCCTCTACATGGGTGGAACATCCTGATGGTAGAGGTATATTTTCTTCTATCAATTTTCTGAAGTACATTTAAAAGGAGAATGGATTTTGAACAGCTTTGAAAAATGCCACTGGATTGGCTGCTGAAAACAGATACAAAGTCCCAAGAAAAACCTTTAGTGAAGGGAATGAAAGATTCTATTGTGACATCTTTTAGGAATAAACATATCAAGACAGGATAATTCTTCCAGCATAGTTTCTTGGTGGTGGTGTTAATTTTCTTTTCTTTTCCTGGCCACTATATTGTCGTGTATGTCCCCACTGTGCTACAGTCCATAGCATATGTGCACAGATTACTGAAATCAGGCAAAATTCAAGAGAACCACCCATTTTGTTTAACTTCTTATCTTGCTCATCATAAATTTGCAGTCGTGATTTTTGCCACCATGATTGCTTATATAACATGTGTTCTCTGAAGATAAAATTTGACTAAGTATTGCATAATTTAAAGCTCAAATCAACTTTATCAGAATTGATCATTTATCTAGTAGATTCAAAGCCAAAAGATGTGATGTTCCTTATTCTTTTTGGTTACTGGTAGTCTGATGGTCCAGCAGTTAGAGACTATCTTTAGAGCTTTGTAGGTTTTGAGGTATCAGTAAGCCTGGGGCATCTATCTACAGTCAAGTATCATAGAATCAAAGGTAAAATATTGATAAATAGTTAAAACTTTTCCATTTTATTTCATCATGCCTAAATTTTGCAAATTCTGATTCACAGTTAAGATCATCCATACCTCTTTAATATCCGAAGCCAAACCAAAAAGCACAAGTCTGTTTTAATCCTGATCATAAGTTTTACCTCCACGTACATGATTAGGTCATTCTCCCCAGGCAAAGGGGTGGGGTTAACATAAAATAAAACACCATTTTAGAAATATCTTCCAAGTTGATATATGCTTCCTGGATTGCATGAACCTTGGCCTTAACCATTAGTAAAGTAAAAGTCATCTAAATCCTCTGGTTTCTTGTCTTGGGCATTTTATTATATTAGATCCAGCTTCAATTCCACTTCTAATTTTATTCTAGCTACATTTTCAAAACATGCATCCTTGCCTTCAATTCCTATTAGAGTGTATGTGAGCCAATGTTTGCAACTTTCCAGGATCTTTTGGGGGTTGTGCTTGCTAAATAGTGCTGGCCTGTCATGCCGGGTCAGGGATCACTTAGGGAGAACTGTTGTGTTATAGTATGGGAAGCTCCTGAAAACCTTCTGATGGAGGAACCCTCACCTGCAGGGAACAGTCCAGATAAATTCATCCCTCAGTTCCCTCTATGTGTCATACTAAGTATCTCCTTTAAGTTAAAATAGATGACATGTTTCCATCCGCTCATTTTCTCATCTCAAGGAATAGAATCTATTGTCCTGAGTTAATCTATTTCCCTGCCCATACTGTAGCATCCCACTCAAAATACTACCTACTTTTTAGTGTCTAGTTGGTGTTTTCTTTATTGTAAGTGCTCACAAATACATGGGTATTATAAAACTTAGACTTTACATTTAGTTCCAGTTTCTAAACATCTATAACATAAAATGAAACAATCAAATGAGGATGGAATGGGCTTTGTGCTTTTCCAGGCTCGCCCTTTGACACGCTATTTGCCTGTCCGGAAGGAGGACTTTGATTTGCGGAGCCATGTAGAGACCGCTGGCCACAATATTGATACCTGTTACCACATATCAATCACAGAGAAGACTTGCCGAGGTTTCCTCATCAAAATGGGTGGAAAAATTAAAACTTGGAAAAAACGCTGGTTCGTTTTTGATCGGAATAAGCGCACATTTTCTTATTATGCAGGTGGGTGATAGAAAAACATAGCATATTCAAATCTGTTACAGAGTATAAGGTGATACCGAGACACAACTGAGACCACCGAGGCAGGCAAAGTTCAAGCAACATGCAGTGAGTTTATTACCATCTGGGTATAGATGGCCTAAGAGCCTAAAGGCCTTTGGCACTGAGAGGAGGGTGCGCACGGTTGATATGGGGGAGTTTAGGTGGGGGAGGGGCATTGGTTGAAAGGATAGAAAATTTTATTAGAGTCTCATGGGTGATGGGCCTGGGGCTGGCTGATAAACAGGGAAGTGGGAGGAGCAACAGGGTAGCTGCTGACTCCCTGTTATCTCTGTGCTCCTGTGGATACAAGTAGCAGGTCTACTTGGAAGAGCAAAGGCAATTGAGATTAAGTATAAATAGCCTGGTAAGTGGTTACAGCATTATTAGCTTTGTAGATGTATATTATTTTATATTCCTATTATGTAGTTCAATATGATATGAATTTTCTTTTTACAACTAATAAAAATGTTACTTTAAAAAGTATGAACTAGTTTATTCCAGTTCCAAAGTAAACATTATTTTTGAAACTTATTTTTAACATTAAAATATTGCCCTTTAAAACACAAGGCCAGAAAAAGGGTTTTTTTTTTCTTTATTTATACATACTGTTTAAGTTACACACAGTAAAGTTGCCCTAGCTGACAGTCATTCAACAATAGTCTGCAAAAAAAAAAATATGCACACTTCAGGAAAAGAAAAACTTGTATAAATATTTTAATACTAAATTTACTGAGACATCATGAGATTAACACAAGTTACCTTTGGCCTCTACAATTACAAGAAGTGCTCAAAATGCTGGCCATTAGCTTCCAGACATTTATTAGTACAGTGAGCTGCTGCTTGAGTAACCTTGGTCATTGAGATTGCTACACCTGCATTTTCAATTTTTTCACTAAAAGCCAGCAGTGTAGTGGGTTTTCTGCAATATGACAACCTTGAGGGTCCCGCATATGAGGGGAACACCATCTGTAGTTTACAAATTAGAATAATCTTTTGAGCACAGAGTAAAGCTAATTAGTAAACTAGTGAACAAATAAGTATTTATGAAGTATCTGAAACATTTTTGGATTCTTAAGAGCTGAATTATGAGAAACATCCTACTGAATCATATAAAAATACAAGAATATTAGTGTAACTGGAATAATTATTAAGAAGCCCTTTGCCTACTTTGGGATTAGATGAAGGCTAGATCTGCGATTAGCACAGGTCTTCTAAAGAGGAGTGGTATATCATAGCGGGGTTATGCTTTGGGGTTACTGTATCAGCATTTATGAGCATCATGATAAACTGAACCAGTGTAATAAATGTAATGAGTCCAGTCACCTAACCTATCCAGTGAGGTCAGTTAATATTTATGCAAAGGGGGATGAGAAACCCACATGCATGTGGAGTAAGGACACAGTGTCAGGGAGCCCAAGAATCAGGATGGAAATGGGCAGGGGACACATCTTTTCTGTGGGGGACTCATTAGGTAACAAGCAGATGGCCTGTTTGTCACAGGTCCTTGCTCTGCCTCTAGGGCTTTCTGATTTGGGGTTTTAGGAAAATCCAGAGCAGCTCTCTTCAGTTCGTACAACAGGAAAGATACCTCATTAATAAGAAATCAAATCTAGCGTCTGCTAAATGCATTTATTTATTTATTTTTTTAAAATGCATTTAAAAATAACGAAAAAAATGGCTTCACTCCTCCATGCTGCTCTTCTGAGTTTCGTTCCTTCCTTCCTTTCTTTCTTTTCTCTCTCCCTCCCTCCTCCCTCCCTCCCTCCCCTCCCATTAGGCAATGACTGTTTAGCAGCTTGACCACCTTCTCAATATATGTCCTTCTGAGTTGTGTAAATTCGTTTTTCACATTGAAAATTTTGGTGACTTGTTTTCAGTATTTTTAAGTACCAAAACCCTTTTTGTTTTATGAAAGATTACTCAAAACCCTCAAGCATAAAACAGATGGATTTATAGTTCATCAATTTTTATATCTGATATAATTGGACCATTCCGCATTGGCTTAGCTGCTCCCTTCCCCACCCTATCCCTGTCCCAAACATCAACAATCACATGCATGGATCAGGTCCCAGCCAGTCATCTAGACTGCAACCTGGGACGGACTTGGTCCTACAAAAGCCACGTCAGCTTCTCACAAGGTAAATGGCCATGTGTGCAATGAAGGAGCTGCCAAGGGGACTGCTGAAAGCTAAAGGCCTGGGCCTTTCTGTTGTTCATGGCCCAGCCTCTGTCTTTGGCCTCCTGTATATTAACCTGGAACTTGTAGGAGCATCTCTAAACAAAGTTGTGGCACAGGAAACGTGTCTGAAAATTAAGGGGTAATGCTGTCCAGAAACAGTGAATAACTGGCATTATCTCATCAGCGAGTGGCATGATTGATCCTCCTAGCTCACAAAGTGGTTGTGGGACCTACATTTTTCAGTGTGCATTCTCACAAATGAAACACCCTAAAAAGTTTCATTCTCTAGTTTTCTGTCTGCTTGAAACATTGTCAAGATTTACTTTCATTTCTAAATTTGATTTCATATCTGTTTTGTTTTTTTTTGGTACCGGGGATCGAACTCGGGTCCTTGTGTTTGTGCAGCAGGTGGCGAAACCACTGAACTAAATCCCCGGCCCTTATATCTGTTTTGAAGAAAGGTATTAGTGTATTCCCATTGATTACTGCAGTATCCTCTCCAGAAAATGTGTGAGACATGCACTGACCTTCTCTTTTATTAAAACTGGTTGAAATCTACTGAGCATGCTATTAATTAAAACAATATTTCCCAAGGAAGAGCAAAAACAAACACAAAAATATGGTCGTTGGTCAAATAATATAGAGAAATGCAGGATTAAGTGCACTTAAACTTATTATTCTCTGTGGAACTTCTCTGGGTCATTATTTTTCAGACTAGCTTTTTACTGTTACTGGGGGAAAGGGACATTCACTTTATTAAAGAAAATTAAAAATAACCAAATATGTATAATGCTAGTAAATCTCCTTCCCATCATAGTTCTGACCTGTCACTGTAAAGCTTGAAATACTCTCTGATTTTCTCTAGTTTGTTTTATGTATATTTTATTACATATATATATTTTTTTTTTCTTTTTTATAGTTTGGGACTACATTATTTACTCTGTTCATACCCTGTTTTTCAAGAGAGCAGCTCAGGATTGTCTTCCTATGAGCAAACGCAGACAGACATACCTGTCGCCTCATTGGCTGTACAAATTTCATTGTGTGGCTGGCCTGTAATTAAATCAGTCCCCTCTTAAGCTCAAGCATTTCTTTTGTAGCTGTGTGTCATAAAACACACAAATCTGTGTGCATTTACACACACACCAGTAGATCTTATACAACAAAGTCTGGAAGTGGAATTGCTGAGCAAGGACTTTTCAATTTGTTAAGTTTTGTTTGTTCCACCAGTTGCCTTCCCAAAGAGGCTTTGTCATTTGGGTTACCACTGTCTCTTTCCTTGCTTCTTCACACATACTTTCAAATATTTTGTTCATATCTATTGTGATCCTTACAGTGTTTTAATTATAAAATAATTCAGGAAATGAGTAGGTCAGAGTGGTGCTGTTGATTTGGTTGTTTTGATTGTTTCTGTTTTATGTTTTAGTTTCATGGTAAATCTGATGAAATGTTTAAAAACAGGTTACAAAATGCTGCATTGAAAGATAATATTGCTGTGATGCTTTGTTGATAAAAGGTCAACCATGCAGGACAAGTTTGATAGAAAAGAAATACAAGTAGAATATTGTAAATTAAGTTTATGATATTTAAAACACTAAAATTTCATTACAACTGTTATGAATATTAATATTTCCATTACGAAAAGAGTTTTGAAGAATGTGGGGAAATATTTTGTATGGGTCCCAGTAATGTCTCTACTTTGTGTGCTTGCGTGACAGTCAGTAGTTCTGGGTTGTTTTTTGACTGCTAATTTGCTGAAGAGCCTTGGACAAAGTAGTTGAGTCTCTTTGAGTGTGGGAATTTCATAGTTTTTCTATTGTTTGAATATAGAACAGGGCTAATGCATTACCCTGAGTTTCTGAATTAATCTTAGATCATTTAAATGCTAGATAAATATTTTAATGATGATTATTATCATGAAATTATAATTTTCCTGTCCCTCAATGGTGATAAAGTATTTAATATTCATCTATCTTTGCAGATAAGCATGAAGCAAAATTAAAAGGAGTAATATACTTTCAAGCCATTGAAGAAGTATATTATGATCACCTCAAGAATGCTAATAAGGTAAACACCAGTTTGCTAAATTCCTATAATTTGAATGCATAATTAAAGTAGGAAAAAGGTATTTTTGAATTTTGAGCAATTTAATTTGCCATTCTTGAATAACATATGATTAGAATGGTGCTGGAAAGTTAACAGTGAAATAGTTAAGGACTCTTTTGGGGGAAAAAGCCGTGGTACAGTGAGGGAATATTCTGGACACACTGGTTTGGGAGACCTTGCAGAGTGACTGCAAGCACTGTGGATGGGAGCTACTATATAGTTATGAGGGAATCATAATTTAGTAGGATCTTAACAGGGCTAACAGTAACTGCTGCTATTTCAAGCACCCTTTATCAGCTAGGTACCATACTTTACAAACTAGCCAGTAAGAATCAGTGAGCTCTGCTAAGGTTTCCTGTGGCAGAAAGGCCAGAAATGGTCATTCCTAAGAAAGGCATAGGGTAAGGTGGGTATAACTGAGCAAATGTAATGCCTACACAAATTTCTATCAATGAGAACTTTTAAAGAGAAAGAAACCTTCACATGTCTGTTATTTTCTATTCTAATTTTAAGATATTTTTCTTTCCCTGTTTTCAACTTCAGAGCCCTAATCCGTTACTCACTTTTAGTGTCAAGACACACGACAGAATCTATTACATGGTGGCCCCATCGCCGGAAGCCATGCGTATCTGGATGGATGTTATAGTTACCGGGGCAGAAGGTTACACTCACTTTTTGTTATAGTGAATGGAAGCAACAGTCCACTCCAGGGCAGACTGCAATAATCTCTTACAAGAATGAAGCCATATTCAATCCCAGAAGCAAAGACCCAGCAGACCAACTTCCTCACTGTATGCACTCAGAACTCCTTTTATACTAGGAAGTTATTTGTAAAAACAAATTTAAAAAAAGAGAAAAGAAGTTTTAATTCAAAACTTGATCATAAATGGAAAAAGAAGTGAAGCTCCTACAAGAAACACTATTTTGATAAATATCACTAAAAGAACATTTCTTATATTTTTTATCAGCTGGTTTTGGTGAAATAAACTAAACAGTTTACAGAATATCTGTATATGTGTACTTGCAAATATGGAATTACTGTAGCATGCAAATTGTTGCCATTGGGCTTTTTTTTTTTTTTTTGACTACCATTTTACAAATATAGGCAAATAAAGGCTTGGAGAGGAATATGTTTTATGAATTTTGCATTACTTTGTAAGTACTCCATCAAAACCAAAGACTTGACATGACTTCTGTTTAACGGTAGTGGTTTAAAGTAAAGTAGTTTTAAGTGGTAATGTTCCTCTATATTTTAAAACAATATTTTGACCAGATGCCCAGGAAATTGACTTTGCAGTGTTGTCACCATGATAAGCTACTGTACATATATAGTAAAACACTTTTTGTAAAAGAAGAAAGAAAAAAATCTGTATTTTAGAAAAATACCATCTCAGCCAAAAGACATTTTGTCACATTGGGAAATTTTTAAATAAAGAAAATATTTGATGTTAGGAGCTTTTTCGTGCAAGATTTCTCCTTTCTGAGTGCTGAGAATGAAGGCAACCAGTAGCTGATTTCCTTTAGATTGTCTCATTTCTCTTTGTTATGGAGCATACCTATCAGTTACACCTCGCATGACATAGCTATGAAATCCTAGTTCTGTTTTCACCAGAGAACACAATTAAAATACCCAATATGCAGAACTGATATAACGGCAAAATTCAACTTAACATTATCTATAATATTTTATTATGTATTTCCTTGCGATTAGACTTTAGTTTTTAGAGTTAAATTAATTTTTGTGAATGAAAGGACTTCAGGCAAGTCTCTTTTATAATGGATTTTCAAATGTCACTTACAGTTTATGTTTTGTGTGTTTGTAAGTATGAATGTACTCTTTCCTAAAACATGGTAAATGACTAGAAGTACAAAATAATGATGTTACTTACAAGATTAAATGATTACAAGTGTCTTTAAAATTTTGTCAGGCTTTATTAGGTACAATTATTTTTATGTTTGCAAAATACTTTGTATACATGTATACATATTGCCAGTAAGATTTGCAACTGAATAATGCAAGATCTTACTTGAACAATGAAGAACAAAAATCATGATTGTAAAAGATCTTTTTAAAAATCAGATTTTGCAGAGATCACCCTTAAACTCTTTAGTGATCTAAGAGAATGAAATGCAATAGCTAAAATTTTGTTGGTTAATGTAAAGATATTTTTCTGTACTGTACTTTCTCCATAGGATTATAAGAATATCCTAATCAACTTGCATGTTGTAAACCTTTTAAATATGTGTGTTAAACATGAATTTGGATTAAAACGTTGACCTGATTTCACATGTGAAAGTAAACTCTCTGATTTGGAAGTTACTTTGTAACATGATAGAAGATTGATTAATCAGCAAAAGTCAACTGTAGAATTCACAGAAAGGTTGTGTTCTGACAATACAATTTGTAGCTTTTAAACTGGAGTAACAAGAAGTATCTCTGATCACATGCTTACTGCTTTAAAAATGTGGTGAACCTGAAAAATATCTGACATCTTGTCTTTTTGCACTGATACAGTCATTATTGGGGATTATGAAGACTATATTTACTTATCCTTTTATCTGACAGGGAAATATGCAAATATGAAGTGAAGCTCTGAGGACCTTCGTGGGGACCTCATTTGTCTTCCTGCACCACAATAGCAGATTTCTGGAAGAGAAACTGCTCTCAATAATATGTCCTTTTACCCCTTTCCATGTTAGCGGAGATGACAGTCTGTGCACAGAGTGGAAACAAATCAGTGTGCTTCAGTTGGTATTAGCATCTTCACTTGCCAGAAGCCACAATTATTGCTGATTTGTTCAAATAATAAGAATAGATAAAATGATCCATGGGTTAGCTGTGTGTGTGCAAGGCTTTTCCCCCCCAATGACAAGTAGCCAGATAATTCATTTATTTCACATAAAATGCAAGAAAACCTGCAAAGATAAAGGGAAGGAAAAAGAATGACTAAAAATATTTTTCACTTTTCCAAAAACTAAAAGAAGTGATTTAAGATGCAAGGGATGGTGAGGTGACCACTGGGTATCACCTTTGTAATTCAATCCCTTTGTAGTCTACCAGCCTAATGGACAGCTGGCAAAATAGTTCAACATCTTGTGAAGTATGTCTTAAATCAAGTCCTTATTATACACACACTTCCTACTTGCGAGTCATTAGAGATCTGTTCAGTCTTTACTCCACTGTGTCCAAACAGGACAGGTTCTCAGGACTCCAAAGACATACTGGATTCCAACCTTTCCCTTGAACTCTGGGGTCAACTAATGTTCCACAATTTATAACCAAGTTAGTAACATGGTCTTACTTAAAGTATTACACCAGCCACAGTAACTTTTAAGCAGAAAAATACTAGGTAAGTCACATGCCTGTAATCTAACACTCGAGAGACTAAGGCAGAAGAATCACAAATTTAAGTCCTGCCTGGGCAATTTAGCAAGACCTTGTCAAAAAATTTAAAAAGGGGCTGGAGATACAGCTCAGTGTGAAAGTGCTGGGCTCAATTGCCAGAACTGGGGAAAAAAAAAAAAATAGGTAAGGCCTTATTGGTTGATGCTTGAGGTCCTCAAGAATTACTTAGGATGTCATAGTTCAAGTCCAGAATTCCTTGTATCACAATTTCTTCAATGAGTTGTATTGTCTGTTCAAATTTTTATTTGCCTCTAAAAATGGTGCTGTAGTAGATACCATCCATATTTATGAACTTGTATTTTTCCATAAGGTAATCACAAAGGGGAGGAATTAGGTCAAAGGGCATTGAAAATAATGGATATTTTAAATTATAAATGTAGTCAGCTAACTAGACAAGATTTTAGCAATTTGCACTTCCAACAATCATAAGTTTCCAACATCTTTGCCAATCTGGTAGAAGAAAAAAGTGGCATTTCCTAATCCATATTTTTAATTAATGAAGTATATTTGTATGAATTGCCTATTCATGGCTGTTGGTCAATTTTATTGGAATATTTTATGATCAGAAGTAGACTAAATAGAATTAATATATGTATGCTGCAAAATCTACCTTCCTAGGTTCTCATTTCACTTAAGATATCTGTTTGCCATTAAAAATGATTAAATTCATATATGACCAAATATATTTTTCTTTATAATTTGGGGATTTCAAATATTAATTTTTAAAACTTAAAATGTAATCTCAACTTTATTCTTCCGTTGAGATTATTTATCTACTGTAATTTATTGTTGCATACAGCAAGATCCAGGGTCACGATAATGCAATAATTACTAGTTAGGCACCTAAAGAACTAGAATAAAAACTTAACTGAAAAGGGGCAAGAGAAGCCAGGCGTGGTAGTGCCCGCTTGCAATCCCAGCACTCTGGCGAGGTTGAGGCTAGAGGATCACAATTCCCACCCCAGCCTGGCCAATTTAGTCACTTGGTGAGACCCTGTTTCGAAGGGGCCGGGAATGGAGCTCAGGGTGAAGGCCCAGGGTTCAAATTAACTCCCAGTTTGATCAACCCACATAAGGGACACGGGCAAGAGGGCGGAGAAAGATTCCACTGGAGGGATTACCCAGCAAGATGAAGGTCGGGTCTCAGAAGCCTTTCGGGTTCCAGCTGTTGGGGAGTCACTCAGACTTGGGAAGGTGCAAACCTGGCGTTCTGTTTTCACTAACTGGGATCCTGAGGATGGGATGGTTTCCCCTCGAGGAACGTTGGCTATAGCTCCTCTGGGCTATCAGCATCCAACTGAGACGGGAGCCTCTTGAGGCCACTTCCCCGCTGCCACAGACCAAACTGAAAACCGGTCCAGCAGCGAAAGAGTGGAAGGAAGGACAAGAACGCACATACTCACACTGTCCGCGCGAGGTTAAAACTCTGCGTCGCAGGTTAACAAAATTCTGCCTCCCCTCGGACGGCACACGCACAGCCTCCGAACCGCGCGTTCGGAGCAGTCCGGAGCGCGGTGGCCGATGGGAAGATGGCGGGCGTGTTCCTGATAGCTTCGGGGTCTTGTCGCAGCTGGGGCTGGGCAGCAGCCTCTTTCGGCCCCCACCAGGGCCTCAGCGCGTTACTAACACGGAAGCCCCAGCGGGCGCCCCGGCGGCTCCCAGGTTAGTGTCTGGACTGAGCAGGATGCCTTCTTTGGAACACTCGGTGTTCGGGCCGTTCTGCCCCCGTGCGTTTTTGGCGCTGTATTCAAAAATGCTTTCCCCGCTTTCTTAGCAGTCCACGTCTAGGTTAATTATACAGTTGAAAAGAAAGCAGTAGGATAACTCTGCCGCAGCCCTGGGGCATTCGAAGTCCTTATCCTTGCTAGCCTTTTACATTCTGCGGTTTAAGGAGCTCCTGCCCTCTGCGTGCTTTCTCTGCATGAAACGTCAACACTAGGAAAAATTAAGATGCAACTTTAATGCATTTGGTTATTAGTTGCTTCTAGGGCTTTACAGGTCGTTACTCTCAAATGCTTAGACATGCCTTCTCTTGACTTGAGGAAACTTAAAATATGAGACATGTTCTTTGTAGAAGTGTAGGTGCCTTCTTTAACTCCTGTTGTCTTGATGCTCCCACGCAGTGAAAGAATCGTAATCACTGCTCTACAAAGGAAAACAGAGTTTAGAACCATATATATGTATGTATGTGTGTATATGTATATCTGTGTATATATGTATCAGAATATACAATATGTGTATATGTATATTGTGTGTCCTTTGTGTGTTTTCACACCCTTCACACGCAGCTGTCAGGTGCATGGTGCCTGGAATGATAATTAACCTCATTGCAGAGACTCTTTGTTTCTAGTGAAAAAAACCCCACTAAATTTATATAATCAGTTTAACTCATATTCAATTGCTAACCAAAAGTGTGTATGGTATGTCAGTTCATTAAGAAGAATAACATACTCTTTCATCTATTTAGCAAATATTTATTGAGCATTTATGCACAGCTAATCCTTATGGTATAAAGATGATTTATGAATATAATATTAGAATTTGTCCACTTATAATTCACCAACATTAAATAAATTTTAATTTCTCGGGATATTTCTGTTAGAAGGCAATATTTGGAAAGGATTATTAGAGTGCTTAACTGAGGAAATTAGAAATGAACATTGTCGCTGATACAATGTTCTGACCAACATAACTGGCCCCCACTAGCCCTGTTTTTCACCTAATGTTTTAAATTTGACATATTTCTCTGTATATTAAAGGTTTGAAACAGTAGCATAAAAAGGGTAGATGTAAGCCTCCAGTTAAGCTTTAATAAATCAGCTTCACAAATCCAGAGTGGGGAAAACATTTACAGCACACACGGAAAGAGAAATTTTCACTAACCACAAGGAAGTAGAGAAAGACTGCATTTATATTTTAAAAAGATTTAGTCCAGAAGAACACTGCAAAGAAGTATACAAACCTAATGGCTTTGGAGGGAGGAAGTGGGATTTTTTTAAAAAAAATATTGAACTTTGTACTTTTTTTTGAAAGAGCAAGTATATTGACTTTTTAGTAGGAAAAAGATTAAAAAATGACATGGAGTAACCTTGTAAAGTTTACCATTTGAATTGTTCTATACCAGTCACAAAAGTGAAGCCAATAAATAAAACACAAAGGATGCAGAGTCCAGAGAGAAATCTTTTCTGAAAAAATGACACTATTGCTATTATATGTTATTCGAGACAGGAATTGCTCCTTGAATTCAATTCAGCTGAAACAAAATTATGATGCTTTGTTACCACAGTCCTTGATTTTGTGAGTGAAGTGGGGGAGTGAGAGTCAGTAATAAAAGGTTTAGGATGAGGATTTAGAACAATTTCCCAAAGGCTACCCAAACCTTTTTTTCCCCTACTCATCTCCCCAAAAGTACAGGATGTGAAACTCCTCAAACAAATAAAAAAGAAGCCAAAAATCTCACACGAGAAGCCTGAAACTGGTGTAGTTGAATCTGAATTTGATTGATTGATACTGTTTAGGACAGATGATATAGCAGCAACAGGAGAATGTTTTTGGATGAATCACTGTCTTTTGTTGCCTTGGAATTTCTGCCTCATTGTGTATTTTGGAAGAATGAAGATTGGACCTTGCTCAAAAAAGTTACTAATCTTGACAAAATTTTAAAACTAAAGACTTCATGCAGAGATTTGTTAATTTAATATGTACTTTGAGTCTGATTTTGTTTTTCCTATGAAATGGAAATAGTATTTAACATTAACTCAGTGAGTTAAGAAAGTTTGAAATATATGATTTTCTAAAAACTAGTTGCAAACTTTAATTTATGTTCTGTGTACTTTGTTTAGCTTGCAGACAAAAGACATCATTCTCTTTCCTTAATCGACCAGACCTTCCAAAACTGGCTTATAAGAGGCTAAAAGGCAAAAATCCAGGAATTATCTTCATTCCTGGCTACATCTCTAACATGAATGGTACAAAAGCATTGGCGATTGAGGAATTTTGCAGATCTCTAGGGCATGCCTACATAAGGTAGGAACCACACATTTCAGAGAACATATTGCTGTCATTTAGCATGTCAATATAGAATTACTTCTACTGTCACCAGTTGAAGCAAATGCCAGCACTTTAATAGATTCATTTATTTTATGGTCTGTAAACTTCTCTATAATTTTGTGATACAGGGTCATTGTAAAAGTAACCTTTAAAAGACCTTTTCAAGATGTCTTTGTGCCATACTGACAATACTGGCAGGAATGGACATCTTAAGGAAACTAGTGGTAACTAAGTTCTTAAGATACACTAATCTGTATGACAAAAATATATACTAGTTGGCTTTCTTGAACTCTCTTGTAATTATATTAGTTTTCTGTTGGAGATGTAAGGGTTTATTTGACCGCCTTCTAAAATATATATGTAGAAGTGTAAGAGTGTACATTTAACATGCATGAGGACCTAGGTTCAGTCCCCAGCGTCATACACAAAATTTGTCAAGTAATATATGTATTTAAAAGTGTGATAGCTAGATAAGGTGGCATACACTTGGAATCCCAGCATTTGGGGGCTGAATCAGGAGGATTGCCACAAGTTCAAGGCCAGCTTGAGCTATTATGGTGAGTTTGAACCCAGCCTGAATAATGAACTACATAGTGAAACCCTGTCTCAAAACACCAACAACAACGAAAAAGAAGTATTATAAAATTAGTATAGTAATTCACATTTCTGCAGATTTTTTTACTTTTACTCCTGTAATCTGATTATGTGTGAACATAAATAAGAATAGATGCTGTTTAACTAAAGCTTGATTTTATAATTTCTAATTTTTCACACAATTATTTTACTAAAATAATTTGTTCGCTTTGTTGTTAGTCCATCATGATCACTTATTTAAAGTCATTGCTATCTAATGACTATTAACTGTTGATTTCATTTTAGCTTATTATAAGAGGTTTTATCTTCTATTTAGATATTTCCCAATTTCTCAGTTTACTTTTGAGTTGATTTTTTGTTGTAAAATTTGCTAGAACAGAGAGTGGTTTAATAGAGCATTGGACTGGAATTTAAGAATTATGGGTTCTAGAATAAATTCTGTCAGTAACTGTGACCAGGCAAGTCTGCTAATAAACACTGGACCTCATTTTTTTATCCAAAAAAAGAGTTGAACTAAAATTTGAATTTTTTTCAGCATTAACAGCATAAAAATCTACTCACCTAAATTTTTAGAAGAGTAGTTTCACTAAACATTTAATAGTTCTAAAAAATACAGATATATAAAACTTTTAGATATTATCTGTTCAATATATTAATAGAATTCATGTCACTTAAGTGGAGTTAGTCTTAGTCCTATCATATTAACAAATTAATTTCATTTGCATATTTAGAGCTTTTAAAATCTCTTTTGACTTGGGCTCAGTGATTCTGCTGCCTACCTCGCAAGCGCAAGGTCTGGAGTTTGATCCCCAGTACCAAAAATAAAAAATCTCTTTGACTTAATTATTGTTATTCCCAAGACTGGAGTGTTTTTTGGAAATACGCAGCATTATACAGGTGTTGAATAATATACCAAGAATTATAAAACATTGTACTATTTTTTAAGGATCTTTCAGTTATGGTGGAAAAAATACAAATGAGAAATTAGACAAACACGTCAGAATGTGACTGTCAAAAGAGCAATATATTTCATTACCTAAAGTGAGAGAAAAAAAAACTGAGGAATTAAGTATATAGAAAAAACTTCAGAGTCCTGAATAATAGCCAAGATTTGGGTAGAAGGAAAGTGCTGTGAAGAGAGACTACCTTGAGCAAAATACCACATCAGAAATACAGTGTCGATAACACTGCGTTTTTTGCCCCCAAAAGAATTTGAATGAAAAAGTCACCATTTTAGTGATGCTGAATTTCAATTGAGACTATGACAGTTACAACCAATTCCTTTCTCCCTGTAAAACTTAACGTGGTGGCGCATGCCTGAAATGCCAGCACTTGGGAGGCTGAGGCAGGAGGAAACCCGCAAGTTCTAGGCCAGCCTGAACTAAATAGGGAGACCCTATCTCAAACCCTCCCAAAAAAGAGATAATGTAGGGTTTCTGTATTTTGGAGACCATATAAGTAATGCCTTTATAAAGTATACCCCCTTCACTACAAATTTATTTGATCAAGTCCCTTTTTATTTGCCCTTATCAAGTTGGATTTCATTTTAGCTTATTATAAGAGATTTGATCTTCTGTGTACATATTTTCCAGTTTACTTTTGTGGTGATTTTTGCTATAAAATTTAGATCTTGAATGATGAATGGCTAGTTTAATATACAAGAAATAGTACATGTGACCATATGAAAATGATTTATTAATGTCCTGTTGTCATGCATAAAATAAAACTGAGTCAGAGTTCAAGAATATAACATGGGCTTTTAAGGCCAATGCTCTCAGGGTTATTTCTAATAGTAAATTTGGAACTGTGTCCCTGGAGAATTGAAGCAGCTACACTACAGAGTACTAACACTACAGAGTAGTGTTACTGTTTAGCATCACTAAATATTTATATAGGCATGCCTTGTTTTACTTCAGATTATTTTATTGTGTTTCACAGATACTGAATTTTTTTTACAAAACAAATTTATGGCAATCTTGCATCAAGCAAGACTAGTGGCAGACACCATTTTTCCTACAACTTAGGTGCTGCTTAGTATATTTTAGCAGTAAAGAATTTTTAACAACAGGGCCAAAATTTGTATGTCTCACTACTGGGCAGCTTACCCCACTAGTGGTACCCTCACTACTGGGCAGCTTACCCCACTGTCCCATGTGTGGCTGTACCACTTCTGCCACCAGTGGTACAAGCTTCCCCATGGGACAGTCAGTCATGTACCGCTAGTGGTGGTTCAAACCAAAGGAAACATGTTAGTCAAAGTACTGCTTTTTGTAGGACATGATATTATTACACACTTAGTAGACCACACTGTAGTGTAAACATAACTTTTATATACATTGGGAAACTAAAAATTCATGTGACTCTCTTTATTGTAATACTCAACTTTTTGTGGTGGTCTAAAATGGAACCTGCGTTATCTCTGAGGCATCCCTGTTTTTCTTCACGAAGGACCTCACTATATATACATATTTGTAAGGTAGCTGGAAAAGATGCTCTATGTAACCATATCCATGTGCTCACCAGTGAAGGTAAAAGAAAAATCAGCTGGTCTCTTTCTCCCCTCTTCTTCTTAGTCTGCCCTCTAGTACCTTGGATTAAGGGGGAAACAATAACCAATTTAGACTACAGCAGCAGTCTTGTTCAAATTTCCCAAGGATCCAACATCATTTCACTTCAAACCTAAAGATGATTTTAATTTCATTTTCCTTTATCACTTTTAAGTCCCTTATGTCTTAGGAAATACATATTTATATACTGTACATCACATACCCTTTCTTACAACCTAAAAATACAGGGATTCATTAGTTTTTCACTAGATTTTAAGAATAAGAAAAGTATGAAAGCTTGATATTTGAATAAAATATTTTTATAATCTTTAATGTATTCATTTAGTCATACCATTACCCTCAGTGTGAAGTTTTCATGCCTAACTGCTGTGAAGAATGCAGAGACAATAAACTACAGCTTTTCCCTTCCAGGATCTTACAGTCCCCAGAAATGAACTCTTTCTCCTCCTTTCTCTTTTCCTTCTTTTTCTCTCCCTCCATCTCTTTCTCCCTCTGTTTTAAAGAGCAGGATATAATAAATTGTCTATGACTGACAAATTCTATGGACGTTTCATAAGGGAAAGATATTTTCAACCTAAATCAGATGCCTTTCTACCAAAAAGGTTTATTAGTACTAGGTTCTGAAAGAGAATATTTTACTGAAGAAGGTGATAGAGAAGGTATTCCAGGTAACCAACAAATTAATCAATTGGCTAACATAGTAGTTTCCTCTGATAAGGTGATAAAAGATCAATCTGAGATGAACAGAATATAATATTCTTAAAACATTAGTCTAAAGCACTAATGTTCTTCCTTACAGGGAGCCATTGAAGGTAAAGGCATAATATAATTTTCAAGAAAAATCAACAAGTATAAAGTGGATCTGTTAGGAGACAAGAGTCATGCAGACACAATCAGAAACTCTGATAATCTGCATTTAAGATCACGGAGATCTGCACCAAGATACAGGCCTTATCAAAGTGCAAATAAAGGGATGGATGTGAGAAGAAAAAAGATTGAGTTATGATGATACAAAGTAAGCAAGCAAATTTGGATAAGTAGTCTGCCCTTAACGACCTAGTAGTCTGATCAGAGCAACATAGATACTTAAAACTTTATTACAGCACACAATATGAAAAATGTTCAGTGCATACAAAAGACAGTGCCTGATACTAAATGGGAAGTTTTAGGAAATGACCTTTAGAAAAGGAGGTGACGTGACTTAAAGGATGACTAGGAGTTTGGGGAAGAAAGAATTTCTTGGCAATGAAAGAGTATGCAGAGGCTCAAAGTTCTGAAAGGGATTATCTGAGAATTAGTAGTATTCAGTATAACTGGGATTTAGGGTAGTCTGTGGGCATCAGATGATACTTTATGATTTATGGAGTTGAGACTTTGAAGGAGAGGTAGAATTTACAAATGAAGCATTATTTGTATCTGGATACATAGGAAGTTGGTAGGAGAATTGAATGTGTTTATGATAATAAATTTGGTTCTGGTCTCCTTCCCTCCCTTCATTCAGCCCTTACCACTTGCAAGGTACTAATACAGGCACTGAGAGTTTCCATTCTAGGACGAGAGGCAGGCCACAAATAAATATCTTTCATGTCAACTGGCAGTAAGTGCTAGCAAGAAAAGAAAAGAAGGAAATGGAGAATGATAAAGGAAGTACAGTTTTACTGATTGAATGGTTGAGAATATTTCTGGGGATGTAGTGTTTGAGCCAAAGCACTGAATGAAGTGAGGGAGCAGTCTAGTATCCAGAGATGGCTTGTCCACGTAGAGAGAAAAGCTAATGAGGCAGGAATGTGAATGTCGTATTCTTTTAACTCGAAGAAGGGAAGTGAGAATACAGTTGAGAGGGTTGGAGGGACAGTGAGGAAGGAAGAAGGGAGGTCAGAGAAATGGTCAGAAGTGTGGTAAGGACTCGATTTTAGAAGTATAAAAAGCCTTTGCAGGGTTAGTGCAAGACGTATTTGTTTTAAAAGGATCCTTAAGACTACTGTGGGGAACAGAATGAGAGTGCAACAGAAATGAGGAGACTATTACATTCGTCAGAAGATGGTAATGACTTGGACTAGACTGGTGGCAGTGAAGCAGGTAGGAGAGTGATTGGGTAGCAGAGATACCTGATGACAGCCAATAGGATTTGCTGAAATATACATTGACTGATGTTTTAGTATGTTTTAGGCATAATAATGAGCATTGTAGTATCTCTTTCAAAAATCAAAGAAGCAAATACAATATTTAGGTATAAATATATATTTTCCCCTTTTTCCAGGTTTGATTACTCAGGAGTTGGAAATTCAGAGGGTAACTTAGAAGAATGCACAGTGGGGAAATGGAGAAAAGATGTTCTTTCTATAATTGATGATATAGCTGTAGGACCACAGGTGACTGTTTTTGCTAAATATGATGATAATTATTAATTGTAACTATGACATTTAAGATATTATAGATAGGAAAATTGATTTAATATTTTAAATGTTTAACAACTTTGATAAACAATTTCAATTTTAAAATTTTCTGTCATTTTCACATTGTAATATAAGTAGCAATTTACTTTTTATAAATTTTATACTCATTATATTATAGACCTAAAGTTTTACAAAATGTTAATTGAATTCTTTACCAAATATTAGAAGTCCAAGAACTACATCACATTTTTTAAAAAGTACATACATTTCTATTAAACTGTCTCATTGTCTTTGTAGAAAGAAAAATTCCGATTTAAAGCCATATGTGTTGTCATTTTTAGATACTGGTTGGATCTAGCCTTGGTGGGTGGCTTATGCTTCACGCTGCACTTGCACGACCGGAAAAGGTCATGGCTCTTGTTGGTGTAGCTACAGCTGCAGATGCCCTAGTGACACAGTTCAATCAGCTTCCTGTAGAGGTAAGTCACAAGTCCCTTTAGCAACTTCTGTGTATACCTCCTATCATTCTTCTGCCTTCTCTGTCTTTCAACATTTATGTCTCATCTATGCTTTGAGCTACTACACTGACCCATCTTTATCTTCGCTGCCTTTTTGTACATAGTCTGTTTGTCACATTTAACTAACTTGGCCTTTATGACTTCCTTTTTTCAGTCCTTTCAAATTGTGCTGCTAAATAGTTAAACCATTTAATGGATCACACTTTACAGGTTTTTTTAGTCACATCGACTTATTTGGATCATGTATCACGATCTCGTTTTGTACCTCTTATTCTTACTTTGTGGCTTCTGGGCAATAGTGCTGGTTCTTATGACCATGTTAGACTGGACTAATCTATTCTGAAACATTTTAGCCTGAAAGCAGCCTCAGATAATGTCAGCAGACCTTATCAGTCAATCAGTGTTAGCACACTGGAGATAAAATTTTCCATTTCTGGCTTTGTTGCTTAGGTGCCATTCCTTTTCTCCTCCTGATTCTTACCTTAAAGGAAAAAAACTATGCATTTCATTATTAGTGTGCTCTGAAGCAAATCATGATAGAAATGCAGTTTCTGAAATAAATGGAAAGATATTATTATACTGTTATTGGACACGTTTAAACACTTCAGTTGTCAGCAAAGATAAGAAAATAATGAGTGATAACTTTATTTTCTATGTATTTTTGTTTCTTTGTAGTTGATTTTTTTTTTTTTTTTTGATACTGGGGATCAAACTCGGAACCTTGCACTTGCAAGGCAGGCAGCAGAACCACTGAGCTAAATCCCCGGCCCATATGTATTTTTGTTTGTTTTGCAATCAGTTGAGTTCTCCTTGGGGTTTCTTCCTCTTCCCCAAGGATCTAAATTTCACCTGTGAGCCAGACATAGTTGGTGGCCAGTCTGAGGCATAGAAATTAAAGAAAGAAAAACAGTCTAAAGCCAGGCATGCCTGTAATCCCAGCACTCTGGGAGGCTATCACTGAAAGACACAAGTTTGAGCCCAACATGGGAGACTTAGTGAGACACCCTGTCTCAGAATTTTTTTTAAAAGCCTGGGGTTGTAACTCAGTGCAAAGGCCCAGGGTTCAGCTGCCAGTACTGCAAACCAAAACGAAAAACACTCCAGAACACTAGTTCAAGAAGTATGTTCCCAGGCCAGCAGATCAGCGTCACCTAAGAACTTGTTAGAAATGCAGATTCTTGAGCTTTATCCTCAATCAGACATTGAGGGTATGGGCTTAGTAATGTATGTTTTAACAAGTCCCCCAGGTAAAGTTTGAGAATCACTGTTACAGAGAATTCAAGAAGATGAGGAGAAAAGAAAAAGAAGAAAGTGTGTAATGTCAAACAAAGTCACTGACTTTTGGCTCAAGTTCTGCATTGAAATGTGGGCCACATATCATCTAAATTAATTCATAGTTCATCTATGGGCTGGGGATTTAGCTCAGTGGTTCCGCCGCCTGCCTTGCAAGTGCAAGGTCCCGAGTTCAATCCCCGGTACAGAAAAAAAAAAAAAATGTTCATCTAGATCTTCCCACCCAGCTTCTTAAGAAATAATATTGAGTAGTCAAGAGTCCTCAGATTATCTCCTATCAGTGCTAAAATTACGAAGCTGATCTTCTGTGCACTTATTTACAATTTCTGAATTTTTTCACTTTCTTTTTTCTCATACATAGTTGCTCAGTCCTCTTGCTTTTTCCATCATTACATTTTCCTACACTTAAACTTGGACCCTTTCCTCTATCCTCTTAATTCAGAAATACAATGCTTCTCATGGTAGAGAGTCACTCAAGGATATAACAGATTGAAAAGGAGTTTATTACACACTTTGGGGGAGGTATTGGTAAATGACAAAACTATGTACATTTGTTTCTGCATTTGTTTATCTGCATCACTCAGTGAGAGTAAGGTAGATCACTTACTACATGCCCAGGTAGACCTGTAGTCTATAAATCAGGGCATCATACAATTGCTAAACTTAAATTAGGTAAGAAGCAGTTGTTAGCAGAAGCACATTCAGCCCTAGTTTACTTAGGAGTAAAAGCTTGGCTAAGGAAAGAGCAAGGATACTGGAGCCACTGTCTCTTTTCCACACTATCAGCTAGTGTAATGGTGTCAAGGGAGCAGAAGTGGAGGATTGTGCCGTCTTCTATAACCTTGGGACTATGACGTGCAACACTTGTCATTCTTGCCTTGGAACTTGACTGACTATAATCATTATCTTTCTGTGCTAGAGACAGGATCAACAGCTGTTTGGACTCTGAGCTTCTGAAAACCACATTGCCTTGACACAGTCCCTTCTTATATAGAACTTAGTTACTTTACATTGTCTTCACATTGTCTTTGGGTAATACTGCTTTTGTCGGCTCTGAACTTCTTTTTTTTTGGTACAGGGGATCAAACTCAGGACCTTCCGCTTGCGAGGCAGCAGGCGGTGGAACCACTGAGCTAAATCCCTGGACCTGAACTTTTGCTTTTGAGAGTATGAGACATAAAACATTTTATAAAGTTAACTTTGCTCTTCAAGTGAATCATACTCATTCAATTCAGTGGCAGATAACAAAGTTAGTTAGAATTCAGATATGATTAAAATAAAACTATTATTAATTCAATGTTTCAGTAATTTGCATAGCTTCCCTGTCAGCTAATAACCAATGGAACTAAGTTAAAAAATATGTTAAAATGCCTAAATACGTATATATTATGTGTATTTTGTTTTTAAATTCTGATTTTTTATTTTTATATTTCCAGTTAATTATTTTAAACATGGAAAAGTCTTAGAATCTTTATTAAAGCTTACATTTTTTCAAATATGTTGTAAATGGCTTCCCTTTTGTTATAGTTTCCTTTATTTTTTAAAAATTTTTAAATTTTTTTTGGTACTGGGGATCAAACTTGGGTCCTTGCGCTTGCGAGGCAGGCAGCGGAACCACTGAGCTAAATCCCTGACCCAAGTTTTCTTTATATTTGATAAGACGTCCACTTGTTTTTCTAATGAGAAATGCCCTTTATATCGTATGATTTAAAGACCCTTTTACCTATACTTATACCTATACCTATACAAGAGCTTTATACCTATACCTTATACCTATGCAGCCTATTTATATTTTAAATTCTAATAATTTTCCCTAAGAATTTGTTATATACAAAAAGCATTGGTGCTTAAAGATGTCCAGTGTAAGATTAATTATTGACTATTCTGCAGCCTTTAAAAAATTTTTATAAAATTTTTTCAAGCCCAGAAATACATACACTATGTAATAAAGCAGCACAGAAAAATGTATAGGAATGTGTAATAGATGATATATTTTATATAATTCCTATATAAAAATAAAACACTTTGAAAAATATGGAAGAAAATAAGACAAAATATTAATGATTGTGATAACCATGAGGTAGTATTATGAATCATAGTTTAGAAACTTTTGGATTTTCCATGAAAATATATTATTTATTATAGAAAATTCTAATTTGTAATTAGAAAAATTAAGACAAATAAATTATAATCTAAACAGTAGTGATTGTGATAATCATAAAGTGGTATTATGAATAATTTTATAGAAACTCTTGGATTTTTCATGAGAATATATTATTATAGAAAATTCCAATCAGTTGTGGTGAAGTAATACCTTATTTATGAAGTTATATGATGAAGTTAGACAGATCAAAGTTTGAGTCCTACCCATAACCATTTCTAGCTATTAACTTTGAAGATGACATTTAACTTCTCTAAACCTTAGTAGTATCTTCTATGAAAAGGGGAGAATAGCAGAATTATTACCACGATTTTGTGAGGTAATATGTTTGAAGTACCTGTCACAGTACCTTGCACATGGTATTTAGTTTTCGATGCTTATTGTTGTTATACTTTTATCTCTGTCCTCTGATTCAAGAACTGCTTGTTTAAGGCTGTTCAAGATTATTGCAGTGTTAATGTGCGTACATACTTTTGTTTTCCTCGCTTTTCCTCAATAGGTAAAAAAAGAAGTAGAGATAAAAGGCACATGGTCCCTGCCATCAAAATACCACAAAGACGGCTTCTATCGCATTCAGTACAGTTTCATTAAGGAAGCGGAGCACCACTGCTTGTTGCATAGCCCCATTCCTGTGAACTGCCCTATAAGATTGCTCCATGGCATGAAGGATGACATCGTACCGTGGCATACGTCCATGCAGGTGGCTGACCAAGTGCTCAGCACTGATGTGGATGTCATCCTCCGAAAAGATAGTGATCACCGAATGAAGGAAAAGGCAGACATACAGCTTCTTACTTACACGATTGATGACTTAATAGACAAACTTTCAACTATAGTTAACTAGAATCATTTTTAATTGGTATGTAAACTAACATATCCAGAAGATTGCAAGGGGAATAGAAAATCAAAGATCTTAATCCTTTAGGGTTTTCCCTCTTACCTCTGTTTGTAAATATCAGATAAGCATTTATTTAATGCTTATCTGTCTCTGCACAGATAATACAAATTGTGGCAAAAATACCGGCTGCTGTTTGGACAATTTTCTCCTTCCTATAATCTTTCATTTTTTAATTAAAATAATTCCTATTTTTTATCCAAGAGATGTTTACCTTTCTTATGATTATGTTAGCTGGGCCAGCTCTTATGCTCTTATCTACTTAGAATTATTAATAAAGCTTGAATACTTTGGTTTTTGTTGTTTCTATTATATATAGAAATTTATAAAATAATTTCTGATTTTAAAATGCTGCAAAATACAAGAAATGTTTGTTGAAATAAATTGAAATGATTGAAGAACTATCTGATGCATAATAAAGTTTAAAAGTAAAAATATGTCATATTTGAACTTACAAAGTTTTGCTTTTCTAAAGGCTCACAACTGTCCACAGTGATAGGAGGAGCTATTTCTCCATTTTGGCTTACATGTCATGTTTAAATGGGAAATTCATCTTAATGATGTATCATTTCTACATAATAATTGGTGAAACTGAGAAAATTGATCTTTCTACATGAATGCCTACTTGCAGAAATATTTTGTCAATAAGAGCTGGGTGTTTGCCACTTAAATCAGAGGACTTCTGAAGTGTGGAGTCAGTAAAAAAATACATGCAAGTATAAAAGGGTTTTTTTCATAATTAAAATGATCATGTATAGTGATCAGCCTTGATGTTATTGAGTTGGTGTTTTTTAGCTATTAATTTTGGCTAGACTTTAGTCTGGTTGGCTTGTGTCTGTCAAAGTAAAACTTTTATTAAGTCAGCAACATGACTCATACATAAAATGAGCATGTGTTAGAGATTTAACTCATTAATGAGGGAGCCGGCAGATAGTAAACCTGGTTCAAAGAACAGTTTAAGAAATGGAGTATTTACAGGCATTGAAGAAAAGAATTTGGGATGAAATTGCAGTGCAGAGAAGTGTTCTCTAGCAGACTGGCTGGTTATCCCTAGAGACCTGCTTTATGAGGTTGGCCACTGGCTGGCATCTGGGAACTTGAATTTCAAGTGGCTTCCACCATCCCCACAACTGCGCAAAGTAGCTTGCTGTGCTTAAGCCATCTACAAACAATAAGGCTTGTGCTGAACAGCTGCTTTTCTTCTTGGAGTCCAAAATTTTGTATGCACTAGGTAGACTACCTATGAAACCAGCCGCCAGTAAAAACCCCAGGCACTGAGTCTAACAAGTTTCCTTGGTGAGCAAAATTTCATATGTGCTGTTGTAAGCCATTGTTGGAAGAACTAAACTCAGTCTCCGTGACCACTGGAAGAGGATTCTGAACACTTGCACTTAGTTTCATCAGACTTTACCACACATGTTTTTGTCCTTTGCTGATTTTACTTTATGAAATATCATACCTGTGAATAGAATATATGCCGAGTCTTGTGAGTCCAAGCAAATCTTCAAACCTGAGAATGGTCTCAGGGACCCCTGATGCAGATACGATTAAGTTACAATCCATGAGTAATCTAGTATACCTCAGAGAAATCACAAATTAAAAAAGAGGAGTGCCTGGGGCTGGAATGGGTTGTTAGAGGATGGCCCTGGCTATTGTAGGGCCTATTGTGCCTAGACATTGCTAGTCATGCAGATTACTAGGAAAATGAAAGAGGAAAAGAAAGGCCCTATGCATGAGAATATTCTGAGGTTTTACATAAAATGTAATAAATATGGTAGAGATTCATAGAGTACATGTAGGGCAGTACATTTAGCTTTCCAGAGATTGAAAACATATTCCAAGAGATTGATTGTGTTTTTCAGCCCATTGTTAATTACTCTAGTATTTTTTCCACTTTCCCCGCAAGCTCTTTTTTTTCTGGAATTAACTCTGTGCTATGTATTCAGCAACACATAAAATGCTTGTAGAGCCAGCATACCCTGCACACCTTATCATTTGGAATTCCTGCATTATTCTAAAAGTGGTGTAATCCCTGCAAACCCTCTCAGCATGTTCAGTGAAAAAGAGTAAGGCAAATACCAATTGAAAAGAACGCTAATTGAGCCCACATAATATATTACTCTGCATCTTCTGAGTCCCAGAAAATCTTCTGTTAAGCTTAGCAAGTTCCAGACACATATGTAAACAATATGTCATTCTCTGATCCTTGGAGGAGAGGAAGAAAAGAGCTCTGGACAGGCTGTTTTATAAAGCATGGAGACAGATAAGGGAACTTTCCTCACCTCATAACTTCCTAGACAGTCCCCAAAGTATGTCAAAGTCCATTACATTTGGAACAGTTAGGGAAAAACATCTAAAGAGCTCCTATTTTCTGGAAGAGGGAAGAAAGCAGGTGAAATTTAAATGCAGTTATTCCCAGATACCTACGGGGTTTGTTCCAGCACTCCCAGAGGACATCAAAATCCTAGAAGTCCCCTATTTCTCCTATAAAATGGCATAATATTCACAGTAACCAACACACATCCTCCTGAATGTTTTATTTAGATGGTCTCTAGATCACTTACAATAACCTAACACATTGAAAATGCTGTGCAAATCATTGTTATGCTATGTTTTAGGGAACAATGACAAGAAGTCTGTACATGTTCAGTGCAGACAGACACACAGTTTTCAGTCATTTTTGATCCTCATTGGGTTCCTCAGATGCAAAACCTGTGAATACATAAGGACAACTGTATACCTTTTAAAAACTCCTCTAAATAGAGGTCCAATATAACTTGTTAGAAACACTCATGTAGTATATAGAACTTGTATGAAAACATGTGATGCTTAGTGTATTTAGAGAATATATCTAGAAAACCTCAGGCATTTTAAAAATCCAATATGTATTTTGGGGAAAATATCCTTTCTCATTATATCTTCCTTTTCCTAAGCTTTCAGATTTTTTTCCTATAGTTTACAATTCTACCCCAAAAAAAAGCTTAATTTGTTTTTCATTAATGTTTCCATCAGTGACAGAAGGTCCAGTGCCTGCCAGTTTCTCTGTGAAGCCCTTCCTGATTCATCCCCATCTCTTTTTTCCAGAAAGTTGGTTGCTGGATTCTCTTTTCTCATGAAGAGCGCTCTATCCCCATATTTCTTCCTGCTTTGAACTTCTCAGCCAATGTATCAGCCTCCTCGCAAAGGACCTTAAGCAATATCACTGGTGTTTATGGTTTTAACTACTACCTGCATGCAGGATTCAAGTACATTCTACAATCTAGATTTCCCACTTCAACTCCAGACTCACAAAACTAACTGAATAATTAACTCAGACCTTGAGCCTTCCCATTGTGGTTAACTCAAATCTTACTATCTTTTCCCCTTCCTGTATTACCCCACCTGTAAGTTTTTTTTTTTTGCTTTTTGACACAAGGTCTTACTATGTAGTTCAGGCTGGCCTTGAACTTGAGGCGATCCTCCTGCCTCAGCCTCCTGAGTGCTGGGATTACAGGTGTGTACTACCACTCCCGGTTACCTGTAAGTCTTTTTGCCATAAATAGCACCACAATCAATTACTCAAGTCAAACTGTGAGCCATTCTGATAGTTCCCAATGAAAATTTTCAAATTCTTTTTCATGATACACAATTCCATTCAAAGATGATAAATATTAGCAAATACCTTGGGGCGGGGGCTGATTTGTAACCATGCCAACATCCATTGCATTATGTAAGCGCTCCCATCATGGCTGGTCTCAAACTTCCACCATGACATCTCTGAATATGAAGTTGGGAAGAAATGCCCAGTAGCATACCATTCCACAGGGTTTGCAGCATTCAGAGACAATAAACACAAATATCCTCAAAAACATAGGCAATGGGGAAATGTAGCAAAATAAGCTTTTGCTTTGAGTACTTAACCTTTGTAATTAATTCATTTAAGAGAAAATTAATGTAATGTAATTGCTATAAATGGCTACATTTAAAAACTGGCTCTCAAAATTCATGAAAATTTATCCATGAGTACTTGCAAGCATTGTACTTTATAATTGGGATCCTGCTTGAGAATCCAGTTGCATTTTCTTTCTGTGTCTCCCCTTGGGCCCTATGCTTTGTTGATTAGGAACATTTTCACCTTCTTAAGTAAGCTGTCTTTGCCATCAGTACTCTGTGGCCTCCTTCCTAACCCCACCCACCTGGCAAATACTTATGTATCTTTCAACATGCAAAGTCATCTCATTTATAAACATTTCCCTAATTCCCTAACCCCTTCCTCTGGGTTAAGTGTAACAACATGAGCGCCTCATGCATACTTTTACCATGAGATCTGGCTGGTGTTTATTGTTTACAATTTTAACTTTACTACTGGACCAATTTACCATGCTTCATTTTTATACCTTAGACACATAGGCCCTTGGAAATTTTATTGAAAAAAAAAAAAGTAACTCTAATGCTAGTCAGCATTCAGTAATGCACATTCAGGGTGAGCCAATTTCCAGGCAATCCAGCATTTTTCCTCTAAAGGTTTCCTCTGGATTTCTAGACACTTACACCCTATGCCTTGCTGTCCCCACCCCCAACCCCCACCACTGCATCCTCTCCAGAGCCATAGGTTCAGTCCCTCACTTGAAGCACACTACCTTTTCTGTTATAAAGGAAAGGAATCCCTGGGTACAAAAGATCTGTGGGTAGGGGGCGAAGAGAAGAGAAATATAAAAGAAAATGACAAATGGACATCCTTAGAATCCTATCTAATTTTTTTAATAACAAACCAAAATCTTCGGACAAATGCCAGTCTCGGAGAAAGAGACATGCTTTCCGATTGGGCCTCTGTCCCTTGAGTCCCAGATGGGAACTAACCTTATTGCTGCTGTCCCAGAGGCAAACTGTGACTTTCATAATTCTGCTGCTGATCTGCCTGCTCTCTGCTTTCCCCCTAAGCTCCAAGTCTCTGGAGACAGTTCTGCTGGTGTTTGAATTTCAACAGATTCCATGAAGCAACAAGCTAGCTCTTTAGCTCTTTCTAAAACTTCTGCTCTCTGCTTGTTCCCCAAGTCTTCAACTACTGGCCAAGTCTTTTTTTCAGGCAAACCACTCATACTAAGTAATTAAATTTTCATTAGTCTAGGCCCCAGACGGCAGAATATTTCTCAATACATATATTATTTGAGGAATCATTTCCTGCATAGCTTCTAGTCAGTTTCCCACAGGGAAAATAATCACTATCCTAAGTACTAGATTTGCTTTACCTAATGGGCTTGAGTCAATTTACCAACCTTTTCTAGAGCCAGAATTATATTTTGTTTTTTATAGTCCAGTATTTGACACAGTTAAGTATGCAATAAATATTTATTGGATGAAGAAATGAAGCAAAGAACAAACACTTGGGTGTTTTTCTCATGAAAATTACCAAGATATTTACTTAGCTCCAGTGAGACTTCATCCTTAACCTCAAGTAGCTTACACTCTAGGAGTACAAACCTCTAACCCACTGGAAAAAAATTTATGAAAATTTCACCTCAACTTAAACCAAATTATTTCTCCTGAGGTTGTATCTGTTTGTGCCAACATTCATACACAGATGACATCTACACACTTTCAAAACCTTTCACCATAAGAATTCTTAGGACATTGCTTTTTGTTTAATTTGTAAAACTTGCTCTTAGTGTCTTTTAGTTTGAAGAAGCATTAAAGAGGCAAATCTCTTGAATAAAACTACACTGAGGGGCAAGGTTTACCCTTGCACGATGGAAGTTTCTGGATGAAGCCTAGCTGACAGCTGAACTAGTGAATGATTGTGGCTCTCAGTCCCCCCGCCCCCAACCCCACCCCATTGATCCCGACAGACAGTTGCTATAGGGGCAGGGAAAAAGTGGTCTGGCTTCTCCCGACAGATGGAAGTTAGCAGAACTGACCCTCCCACAGGCCCTGGGCTCCTCGTGCAGCTGGCTGGTGGCCTTGTGTACAATCGCCGGCTCCCGGAGGACGAGATGGCATTGTGCGTCTGAGAAAGGCGCTCCCAGCGGGAGGGAGGCAGGCGGGCTTGCCTGACGCGGGAGAGGGTTGGCTTTTGGAGGGCTCTTAGCAACAGCCCTGATCTGATCCTCCTCGGGCCCAGAGAAAACCAAATCAGTGTGCCTTTCTTCTCGCGCGATGCGGCGGCAGCAGCTGTACGTCAAAGCCACCTTCCTCCCGGCCTGTGAATAACCTGCTCTCTCAGATCGCAGGGTCCCTGGCTTTGTAAAGCGCTGCTGACAGGAAGAGGACACAACCACGCCCAACCCCCCTTGCTGCCTGGGGGTTTGAGGCTGGACTGTGAGTCCGGGTGCAGCATCTCCTCTCCTTGATAGGCGGGACTGAGAGGGCTTCCAGTCCACCCCCGCCCCCGACAGGGGCTTTATTCTAGTCACCAGCTCTCGTGGCTGCGCTTTCGTTTCCCGTTTGTAGGTGAAACCCCATTGGCTTCGTTGGCTCCTCGATTTAAACCACGCCCGGCTTTCTGCTCGCTTTGCTGCTGCAGGCCCGGGGCCCCCGGCCACGTCCTAGCCCGGTTTGCAGGGAGTCGGGGCTGCCGCTGCGGCTCTCGTGTGCATGCCGTGCGCCTCCTCTCCTCTCTTCCAGAGATGGCTAACAGGGGCCCGAGCTACGGCTTAAGCCGCGAGGTGCAGGAAAAGATCGAGCAGAAGTACGACGCGGACCTGGAGAACAAGCTGGTGGACTGGATCATCCTGCAGTGCGCCGAGGACATCGAGCACCCGCCCCCCGGCAGGGCCCATTTTCAGAAGTGGTTAATGGACGGAACGGTGAGGCGAGGCCGGCGGCGATCTCGGTGGCTAGGGCGGTGGGCAGGGAAACCCTCCCCAGGGCCCTTTCTTTCAGGGGGGGAACCGCGGGAGGAGCGGCTGTTGCCCAGCTCTGCGTCTCACCGGGAGGTGATGGAAATGCCTCTATCTCTTCAGGGTTGGAAGATTTGGGCTTCTTGCACAATTCCCTATCTAGACTAGAGGATTCTCCACCCATCTGAGCATAATGGTTTCCTTCTGAGTTATCTGAGCTGTTGGCAAATGTGAAGCCCTTTTTGATGTTTCCACTGAGAAAAAAAGACGTTTTTCCTTAGATCTCCCCACTCTTCTTAGTGCATCTGCTCTTAGGGGCCATTTCTTACCCCGAGGGAACTGGCTGGGTACTGTGAAACAAAGAGAGGAGGTGGGGGGGCTGGCCACTTTCCCAGACTTCTGGGGAGCCGCGCTCCCGGAAAGACTCAGTTGAATGGATGGGGTCTCAGGTACACGAAGGGAGTCTTTATTTGATAACTGCTGTTCTGACCATATGCTTGCGTGTGTTTGGTGGTCTGAGGACTCCAGGGTTCGCTGATTCAAGCAAGTCTGTCGTTTTCCACAAGCAGTGATTTACTGTTACATAACTGCTATCCCATGAATTTATCGGGTTGCCCAAGACTCGGTTTAGAGGTGCCTGGAAGGAGGACATCCATTCCACTTGTACACATACGGGATCGTTACTGGAGACTGATTCTGATCTGCGTTTGATAGAGAGCTCATCAAACCGTCCCCTCCCAGGACCATGGACACAGCCCTCCACTGAAAGTGTGGAGTCCTGTCCTCACCGCCTCGAATCATTGCCTATGTGTAAATATTCTTTCCCTCGCCCTGGAAAAGGAAGGGAATAGCTTCCCCTGCGATCAGTACAGCCGTGGCCATAGGGTGGTCTGGGTTTGGGGATCTCATATAGGAGCCTAGTTACACAGCCCTGAGCCTGTGCCTTCCTGGTGCCCAGGACTTTCTCTTGCCCAGATGTGAGTTGTGCTTCATGGGGTATGTTGGGGGCCGGGAGTGGCAGGTCTCACTTCTTATCTGTGACATTAGTTACAAAAGGAAAGACTGATTCTGTGACCCCTCCACTCCCTTCAGGTCCTGTGCAAGCTGATAAACAGTTTATACCCACCAGGACAAGAGCCCATCCCCAAGATCTCAGAGTCAAAGATGGCTTTTAAGCAGATGGAGCAAATCTCTCAGTTCCTAAAAGCTGCGGAGATCTATGGAGTCAGGACCACTGATATTTTCCAGACTGTGGATCTTTGGGAAGGTAAATGGCCTTTTCTGCCTTGGATCTGTCCTCCTTCCTCCTACCCCTCCCTTTCGCCTAGCTCTCCATGAAAACCACTCACAGTGTTCTTCCCTGTGCTCTCAGTGGTCTTCTGAGGCACTGTTAGCCTCCCGCTTTGTGGTGGGTGCTCTCCTGTACTGAACAATACACCCTGAGGAGGCAGTATGGACCTCAGCAAACTAGTGTAAACAGAAGCCTCCACAGAGAGGAAGCGCAATTGGTGACATGGATGCCTTTTATTCCTGTCACCCTGCCATCACAAATCACAGCTATTGGAAGGGAGGCAGGGGCGACTACACTTCTGACTCACCAGCAGCAAGGCTTGTAGACAAAGGCCTCTGCTGCTATTTTGTCATTCAATCTGAGAAGTAAATTGCACTCCAATCTTTTTTTGACTAATTATCTGGGAGCTTGGTGACTATACCTTTCAGATTGGTATTCTGCTCAAAGAGTGTGATAAATGGTTTTTTTCTTTCACATTTGTCATCTCACATTTGTTTGAATTGACTTGGTGAAGAAATCTCACAAAGGTAAAAAGCAAATCACATTCCTACGCATGTTTAGTAATCCACCATTATTGGAGAAAATGATGTGAATGGAAATTCTGCCCGAGTAGTCTCCTTTAATGAAAATATGTGTGTCTGTCCACACAGCTGTGCCCTTTCTGGATTACACCTGCCTGAGGCACTGAGAGAGACAGACTAGTCTGAGCAGAACTGCTAGATTGACTCACATGCTCACTGTCGCTGGCTGTCATTGTGCCCTAACCAACAGGATCTCCAGAGCCGTGATCCAGATGGCTTTTTGACAGGGAGAATGGGATAACATTCCTCTGGATGGTTGAAATAGTTTTCTAGCAGAGGACCATCCTACCAAGCAAATTATAAAGAAATATTTACCTCATTAATCCTCTGCATCCTTCAGGGAACTACTATTTATGTTTCCCTCACAGATGAGTGAAGTCTTAGGACCCCAAGGAGTTTACCCTGTTTTTTACCATTACATAGAAACTTTGATATCTAGAACTTCAGCCCAAGCCATTGGACTTCATGGACACTTGCTTCCAAATCCCCACATGACGCCATGGTCAATGCTTCCTGTAACAAAACTATGAGGATTTTCCCCAGTTAATAAAGACAGCTTTGACTTAATGACACTCTTCTGCACATTGGGTAGGTGCTTTACTGCATAATGCCAGTGATTTCTTCTATCAAAACTATGAGATGTTTTTAATTTCCCCATTTTGTAGATGATGAAGATTGCCTATGGCTACATGTGTTCATCAGAGACCTAGTATAGAACAGCCTCAAAGCCAGGCTTTCTGATGCCAAGGAATAGGACCTAACTACTCTGCTAGGCCATTCCTTAAACAGGAAGCTTAGTTTCCATCACCTACAGAGTGAGTCATAAGGATGACTAGCTGATGACAATGAAGAGGAGGACAAGGAGGTTGAGTCAAGGCTGTGTGGGACTGAAAGACAGTGTTAGTGTGAATGAAAAGGACCCTGGTGAGATCTCCAAGTGCAGGAAGTTTGGAGGAGGAGAAAGAAACTGGGAAGTCTAGAAGGTGGGGATCCTGAGGAAGCTTTCCCATCTTTACATTGTTGAGGAGGTTTTACTTCCTTTCCCCTTTCTCCAAAGCCATGAGGGTGAGTTTTACACCTGGAAGGTACTTGCAACAAGCAGGGAAGGAGGGAGGGAGCAATGTTTCTGCTGAACATACTACATGAGGTTGCCACCACCACTTCAGCCCTGTGTATTGGATCCTCCTTAACAAAAAGGAAGGACAGGAGGCATGAGTGTGATTGCAATAGCTTGAGATAGAGCAGTGGACAGGTCAGCTCCAGGGAAGACTAATGCTTCCAGGGAAAAAGAACAGGACAGACACCCCAGCTTCCATCCCCAGCACATAGGAAGGATAAGGCTTTAAAGGAAGAGAAAGATAGGAACTGATTCCAAAGGTACTATGACTGACAGTCCAGATAGACCATGGACGAAGTAGGAACTGGCAATAGGGAAGCAGATTCTTTAGCATTTTCAAATGATCCCTCGAGACCCCAGGGAAGATTAAAGTTCAGGGCAGTTCATTGTGAATTGGACATGACACAAAATTTTCCAGGGTCTGAAGCTCAAGACAGAGCTGGTTAGCATGCTATGGAGCAGGAGGTGGAATTTTTTGTTTTTTAATTAATTAATCAATAATTTTTTTACAGCAAAGATGTGGAGGGAGTTGGACTAGTGGTGTGAGCAGACAAGGCCAGGGTCCTTTCTGTAAGAGCTAGCAAGAGCCGGCCAGGTTCCTTTCTGCAAGAACTGGCTGCTCATGATTTTGGGGATGACTAAGCTGGACTCAAAGCCATGCTGCAGGGAGGGCTGGCATGTGTTGATGTATCTGTGCCGGTGTGCGGGCATAGGCATTTGTATACACAGCTATTGGACTAGCATTTGCTTAGTGTAGTCCCACACTCCCCCTGAAATCCCACTCCCTGACTGAGGTGTCAGTGCTGTCCCCACATTTCAGTTGGCTCATGTTGGTTCCTGACTCCCTGCGCCGAGGTTGTGGTGGCTGTGGCCACTGTAGTCCCGCCCTCCTTTCCTGGGTATTTCTCTTCCTCCTCTGCAGGTATTTTGGGCTCCTCTGGTCTCACTCTACCTTTCCCAGACTTGGCATCTTCTTCCTAAGGAGGCTCTGCCTGCCCCGAGTTGCCCAGTGACCTTACCAGCTGCCTCATGTGAAGACCAATAGAGCTGCCCCGGCCCAGACTTGCCAGATCCCTTTCATCTACTCAATTAGTTATGTAGGCAGGTGTCCCTGTTGCCTCTGCTGTCCCTAAACCCTTTTGAGGTAAAATGTTTAGAATGGATATGGGGGCAATCAGAAACAAGATTCCTCAAAAAGATACCAAAGACTGAATGATCCAGGAAACAACCCCATCACAGGAACATTGTAGACAACACTATGGAAGGCCTCTCTGGGAGTAAGTTGGGATCACCAGTCCTTTCAGTGATGGCAAGGAGGGGAGGGAAGATTACAGGAAGTATTTCTCTCGGATGAGAGAAGGTGAATGGCAGGTTCCTTCCAGGTTTGCCATGGGTTCCAGTTTGTGACTCAGAGGAGAGTACACTGTAGCTAAGACTTCAGCATCATTCTGCAAATAGACGGGGAAGAGGAAAGAAAGGAGGAAGAAAGGGAAGTGTGCGTGTGTGTGTGTGCGCGCACGAGCAGGTGTGTAAATGTGTAAGAGAAAAAACAGTGAGAACAAGGAAGACCACTGGTCTAGCCTCTGGTCAGAAGGGTTGCAATGAAATCTTATCCAGGAAGATATAGTATCCTGCAGGGTCCTGAGTCAGGAATTAGACTGCCTGCATCAAACCTTCCATCACCACTTAGCAATTAACTTCTCTGAGCCTTGATTTTCTTGGGTATAAAGCAGAGAGAATAGCACCTATTACACAGGATTGATATGGAGAAAAAATGAGGTGATACATTGGGAGTGGTGAGAGTAGTGCCAGGCAAAAAGAGTATGGTAAATGTTGGCAATGTAAAATTGTTCTTGTCATTCACCTGTCCTTTCTGAGACTAATCAAACATGGAGGAGGAACAAGGCTGGAAAGACATATATTCTTCCTAAAACAAATAGGCTTAACGGCCACACACAGGAGCTGAAGTGGGGTGCCCAGATGACCTTTGGCCTCTCTGCCCTCTGTGAGTTCTCCACCCGCCTCGCCCATTCTCCAAAAAAAAGGGGCTAGTTTTATGCTCACTTTATTGACTGTTTTTCACTTATTGGTCATTGCCTCTTTGATATTTTTCTCCATGATATGTTGCTTTGCTAATTTCAGGCTCAAAGCTCCCTGGTACAGTGGAAAGAGCATGAGTTTGAAGTAAAGTAGACAGGTTGAAACACTTTGTTAGTAGCCTATTTGTTGTGTGACCTTGTTTAATTTGCTTAGCTTCTTAGAATGTCAGTTCTCTTCTCTGTAAGCTGGCCTAGCACTCCCTCATAGGGTTCTTATAGGGCTTAAATGTGTAAAATGCTTAGCAGAATGCCTGGCTTCTAGACACCTAATAAATGTTGGCTTCTCTATCCCCACTATTAGCCCATCAGCAACTGACCTTTTTAGTTTATTTGAATAATCACTTGGTGAGTATTAAGCATAAAAAAATTCTAGAAGGTCAAAGCAAACAATACTCAAAGATCAATTGATCTTTTGTCAGTAATCGGACAAGGATTCTAGATATAGAGTTTTGTAAATGCCCGTTTCCTTCTCTTGATGACTGGTAGGCTGCTTGTATCAGTGAAAGCTCTAGAAGGTTCATTATCACTGCGAGTGTCAGGTAGCAATGGACACTTTGACTTGATGATAAAATATTCCTTGTTTCCTAAACTATTACCAAGCAATGAGCTGTGGTTTACACTGGGAGTAGAAAGCCTGAAAAGTTCAAATATATTATCTGGGGAGGTGTCACTATATGTGCCATTCTTCAACAGCAGAAGAGAAGAAACATTTCACCCAGTGTGAGAGATATTTTAGGATGTCTCAGGGAGCTGTAGTGACCTGGGATGTAAGGAATGCCTACTGCTTGAAGCCTCCTTTTATATCAGGGCAGCTTTCACTGCCTTTACTGTAGTGGCTACTGATAATAGTAGTTGCTGGGTTTTTCCTTCAGAAAGGGGTTCTCAAACTCTAGAATGCATTGGAATCACTTAGTAGGCCACAATCCCAGAGTTTTTGAGATATTAAGTCTGCGGTAAGGCCTAAGAATTTGCATTTCTTGTCAATTTGCCGGTAATCCTGCTTCTGCTGGCCTGGGAATCCAACTTTGAGAAATACTCCCCTGTACAGTTTCTTGTCCCTCACGCTGAGGAAGCAAGCAACAAAAATTCATAAAACCTGCAGAACAAAACCAACTTACCTTCTCACATTCTTTCTCGACTACAGCAATATTTTCTTTACCTTGAGTGGAGAATCAGAGGCTGTGCCTAAGTTACTATTCAGAGAAAGTAATAAAAGTAAGAGGACAAAATTCTTGTTGAAGTATCTTTATAGTAACAGTGCTCAAACTTTAACAGTATTAAGTTCAGTCATTACAGTGCAGGACACCAGCCCCATTCCCTAGGGACTATAGCTTAGTACTTGGGGTACTGGCCACACTTAGGGTAACATTTCTTGGTAATAGTCTAGGAAACAAGGACCATTTTATTCTTAAGTCAAAGTGTCCATTGCTACCTGACACTTGTAGTGATGGCAAACCTTGCAGAACTTTCAATGATACAAACAGCCTGCTGCGGCACGCACACTGTAAGCTCACCACCACTGCTCTTAGGTTTCCCAGGTAACACAGAGAAAGCCACTAGCTCTTTTTTTAAAAGACTTTATATATTTTTTTCCATGACTTTGAGGTCCAAAGCAACATTAACAGGTAGATATAGATTTTTCCCATATTCCCTCTGTCCCAACACATGCTTAGCTTGCACGTTATCAGTATTCCTTACCAGAGTTATAGTTGATGAACTTACATTGACACATCATTATTACTCAGAGCCAACAGTCTCACTCTTGCCATTGTACATTCTTGGGTTGGGACAAATATATAATGAGGTATATCCACTACTGTGGTGTCACACAGGGGATTTCACTGCTTTAAAAATCTTCTGTGGCCCACCTTTTCATCCCTTGGCATCCCCGACCCTGGGAGTCACTGATCTTTTTTCCTGTCTACCTAGATTTACCTTTTCTGGTGTCATGCAGTTGGAATGATACATCATATAACCTTTTCAGATTCTACCAGCTCTTTTTAAAATGTCAAATCTAGCATTAGCTTCTTCCCGTGATAGATGGCTAGAAGAGTCTAATGGCCCAATTAAAATCCTGAGTGATAGTGTAAACCTGCTTCTCCTCTTTCCTGTGTCATTTCCTTTTAGGATCAGTGGTCTATTGTTAGGTCACTACTGAGACTCAATCTCACTTCTGCTCTGTTTGTATCTAGAAAATTCTCAACACCAGATTGATTCTTCTTTTAGCACTATTTTTCTGCTTTCTTTTCTTGGAAGAATGGCATTGAGCAGTGGTATTTGGGCTGATCTGAAGAGCCACCAGCACCCACCAAAGTATCCAGGAGTGACTCTCAGGAAGCAAAGTGATTTTAAGCTGCCAGAGCTCTGGGCTGATTTCCAACTTGGATCAAAGCACTCCTAATGACTGGTTTTACTTTTTGACTTAGTGAAAATGTATCTGAAGGAAGGCGTTATTGCTTAATAAGTATTACTTAGTATTCACCATATGCTAGACACTGTGATGTTTTAAAAAATTGGAAACCAAAGTTTTAGAGTTTGCCTGTCCATGTGTTTGTATCAGAATTATGCCAGGAGACAGCCCATAATCTGAATATTTAAGATGCTCAGGGAATTCTGATGATTAATTTATTTTGGAAGTCACCAGGTAAAACCCATGTTTCTCCAAATTGCCCTGATGGTTTAAGTCACACGAGGAGCTTATTAAAAAACATACAGTCCCAGGACTTGTCAAGTAAAGGGTGAATCAAAAACTACAGTGTATGTTTAAATTTTTAAAAATTTTTATAGTAATATACATATCACCATTAATTAATACATACATTAATACCCTCAAAATACTTCTTCTTCCCTTGAACACACTGGTCCCATCATTCATGCCACTTTCTGAAGTAGGTCTGGAAGTCCTCCTTCATGAGTGTCTTTATGAGGTGTGATCACATGTGGTGAATGCTGGTGCCATATGCTATCCAACAAGGAGTCAGATTTGTAAAAATAATTATGGTGTGTCCTCATCTACCATATTAACTGGATCTGACACTATGCAACTTCTGGATCGTCCCAAAAGTTAAAGTGATCATGAAAAGTAAACATATATCTATTCAGGACATGAAGGTATATCCAGGACCCTGGTGGTGGGTCTCAATCTCCTGCAAGGCAATACCATGCAAGAGAGAGAGAACAAAAGAGGACTTCCAGAACTGCTTCAGAAAGTAGCAAAAAAAATGATGGGATAAGTGTGTTCAAAGGAAAGGAGAGTATTTTTGAGCCTGACTTAAGAAGTAAATACTTCTTTCTCCATAGATTTCCTAAGACAACCAGACTGAAATGAAAATTACATTGATATATTTGCCATGCATTTAAAACATTCCAGGCACTTGTAGGATTATCCAGGGAGATGAGCATCTAACAGCAATCAGCAATACAGGCTCTGTCAGTTTTTCTGCACTACTGGACTTTACTTCTTCTATTACATTTGTTCACTTTTTAGGTAAACAGTAGTTGAAATACAGTCTGAGACTTGTGGGAAAAATAACTTCTTTAGCTTGTATGATACAGCTCACATAAAAATAAACTCTCATGTGGCTCAAAAAAAAAGGACAGTATTTTGAGGGGACTTAATGGCAATGTATCTTTCATTGTAATAAATTATAAAAATTTAAATAGTCACCATATTTTGTATCATAGTGTATAAGTCCCTCAGTAGAATGACCTCAAAATTTATATTTTTTAAGAGATGGCCCCACCCATATCACATTAAAAAGCCAAAGAGTCTGGGGAACTCTGCTCTGAAGCAGTACTGTGTCTGGCTATTTTTTATATTTGCCCAATTCTGAAGGCTTCATAACAAGACAGATATTACCTATGTAATACAAGCAGGTTAACATGTATTATTTTATGCCCAGCACACTTCCTGGATCTTTCTTAACTTCACTGCTTCTTTCTGCATTTAAATTTTTGATGCCTTGTTACAAGAATCAGCTTCTGCAAGTGGGCCTAACTCCTGCCTGCCTCTTCCATCTAATATACGTACTTGATCTGAGGTTCAGAACTGGCAAGAGAGGCTGGAAAAATGTCCTCTTCCCATTTCATCAGCCTGAGAATGTAAGGAACCTGTTTTAGAAAACATATCAAACAAGACCAAAAAAAATGAGCTAGACATAAACTTGTTTTGGACAGCCTATTTCTAGTCATAGTGCTGTTTGAAATCTTGACAATAATTAACTTGGTCATCACACTGATCCCAACTAATTTTCTTTGCTTTGATCTTGGGTAAAGATACGTCACAATTATTCCAGGTGAAACCATCCAAAAACTCATGGCTTTTTGTGGTTGGTGCTATGGGTTCAGAAACCTACTCCCCAGTTTTATCCCTTTCACATTTCCTGATCACTGACTCCTTCTGAGGAACATATTTCCCCATCGTGGCCACGAGGAGGCGCTGTGAGTGACAGCGGCGCGGCCCGGTGAACTGATGGCGGACTCTGCTTTCAGCTCAACTCAAGCCAGCCCAGAGTCACCAAATAAGTAAACCAGAGTTTTTTGTGTCTTTCTGGTTGACTCTGGGCATATTAATTAACTTCCTGAATTAGTTTTCCCATCCATAGGTGGGCAGGAATAGTCCTAACTCCATGAGGCTAAGATCACATATAGTAAAGCATCTAGCCTATAATTTATATTAAATCTCTTGCTTTGGAAATTTTCTCAAGTAAAAAATTTCCAATTTATTCTTGTCAAATAATACTTTCTTCCCCAGATTCTATATCAATCATGTAGCTGCTTCCTTTACCACTCTCCTCCAATGAGAATGGGGCTGGTATTAAAAATTCTAGGTTCTCTAATCCCTGACACTTGCCTGTAATTTTTTCTTTCTGGGTTCATGTACTGTGTGCATTGGCTAGCCACTTATGAAAGAGGATGTGGTTTAGCAAAGCTCACATTTCACCTGTTGCTCTAGAGTAATAGCATTGAGAGAGTTGCCAGATGTCAGGGCCCACATTTCCTGAGATCCTGTACATTTCAGCCCAGCTTTTTCCAGCCACCAGAAACAAACTTCCTGTGACCTCTTTGTAGAGTCATGATGACTGGTGTACCCTAAGCTAGGCCTTTCTGTGCTTAATCATTGCTCCAAATTCTCTTTAATGGCTTACTGCTTAAGAGAATGTCATTTACTTCAGTTCTATTTTTTGTAAGCATCCTGTTATACCACAACAATTACAAAAATGCTTTTGTCTGTAGAAGAGAAGGGTCATTCTAACAACCACCTTTGCATTTCCTCCCTCCTGATCCTTAGTACTGCTTGTGCCTTTCTCCTTCCAACTGCTGCCCAGATACTCCATTCCTCACCATTCTCATTGTTCCTTGAATCTGAAAGACTCCATTAAAAGCATTTTGTCTCTAAATCCATCAGCCAGTCCCACAGGATCTTAGGATCAAGGCAATCACCCTATGGTTAATTTGGAAGGTGGGGCTGGGGGAGGGCAGTGAGGGAAGGAGGACCTGTTCTCTTGCTCTCTCCACTTTGAATAAACGGACATCTTGAGCTGGACTTCCTCTGAGGGTCTTAATTGTTTATTTTTATTACAGTTCATACTCCATTCTCATTTTCCATCTGTCTTCCCCCTGTAATCCTGTATTCCCTAGTGGCTGTGCTGCAGCAACCGGGCCAGAGAAAACACAGATGGCTCCCTCAGCCTAGAGAGCTTCTTCATACTTGCCCTTAACTTTCCCACCTCCCCATCATGGTGAAGGCTCCTTTCCTTTCCAACTCTGTGCCTTTCAGCTTTTGCATTGCACTCTGCACATTCCGCTTGCACAGACTTCTGATCTGTTTTTAGATTCAGGCTACATGCACAGTAGCATCTTTCCCTCCCAGTTTAGCACATGCTCATCACCTGGAAAGGTGGAAAGGAGCAAGGATGAGAGGGGCAGGCTGACTTTAGGGCACATCTGTATTCTCTGTGCACTTTGTCTGGTGACAGCACAGCCCCTCCTTGTGCAGGGCTGAGTCTCACATCTCTCTTTGCTGTTCTCTCTCTCACACAAGCCAGTGATTTATTGTCTCTGTTTAGCTCCTTTCATGCTGCACAAGATAAAGAACCTTTCAATTGTGTCGCATTGATGTATTTTATGTTGATTTGCTACTCTTCACTTGCCAGGCTTCTGGCTCAAGGAGCCAAGTGAATACTCAATTTGATGAACTTGGGTGATTTTAGACCCTTTTAACCCATAGAAAGTGAGAGAGAGGAGCCACCTGGGGTTTGGCGCAGAAATATTCCATCCAACCAATTTCTTTCCAGTTTCCTTTTCTCTTTGCATTTCATGTTCTGGAGGATACTGGTCTGCACACCATCAGGCCCACCCCTCTGAGGACCTCACCTTTACCCAGCTGGCAGATTCCACCAAGTCAGTGTCCTCTGTGTAGGCAGGGGCCAGTCTGTATCTGAGCTGCGTGTATTTTGAATGCTTATTTGTATGGACACTATGAACAGACTAGAAAGGTAACTCTGATAGAGAATAACTAACAAGGCTACATTTTGTCCTTTTTTGAGCAATCTGTGTCTGGTCATCTTAGGGCCTCTCTGGGAAGAGTTTGTTAGCATTTCCCCCTTGAATGTGATCATCCACAAACTCCCATCACAAATTCCCTCCTGAGCGTCCAGCCACATCCTTCCAGAATTCCGTGGTCTGATACCCAATTGGCTTTCATCTCTTGACTGGTTTCCAGGGAAGGATATGGCAGCTGTGCAGAGGACCCTGATGGCTCTAGGCAGCGTTGCAGTCACTAAGGATGACGGCTGTTACCGGGGAGAGCCATCCTGGTTCCACAGGTAAAAACATCCCTTTCCTGCGTCCTGAGGCAGAGAGCCAGAGAGACGGTGTGAAGCTTGGGAGTCTCCCAGAGACTGTTACATACGGAGCTCTGAGGAGCACGCATTCCTGGCCCACAACTGAGTCACCTATAGCAAGGAAAATCTGATGTGGCCATCCAGGCCACACTCTACCCAGGCTACAAGTTGTTGGCCATTTCCTTTTATCTAAGAGCTGGATCCTCCTGCTCTGTCCAGGTCCTCCTCAGAGGCTCAGCAAGAAATATGGCTTTTCTCTGAAGTACTCAATGACTCAGTGTCTGAACTTGATTTTATTATGACCCAAGCAGCCCTGAGTCTTCTCTCTCCCTTCCCTCTCTACCTACCACCTTCCTTTCCTTTGAAAAATTTTTTTGTCTGCCGGGGATTTAGCTCAGTGGTTCTGCCGCCTGCCTCGAAAGTGCAAGGTCCCGAGTTCCATCCCCAGTACCAAAAAACCAAAAAAATAAATAAAATTCTTTTGTACTTAATGAAGGTTAAATATGTCCTGTTTGCCAGGCCCAGTCCCATTTTCAGCATACAATTAATAATACCTTCCTTTACTTTCAAGAGTGTCCTTATCTGAATCATAAATTATATGGTCATCTCAGTTTGCTAAAAAGGTCTTTTAGCACTTTGTCATACTAAAGTGACTGAGGGGGGCCTACAGGAAAAGCGGGAAGTTCAAATGGATAGCTTGGTTGTAGATGAAGAGAAAGGAACACTTTGTTGCAGATAATTGGTGATTCATTTCCTGGATCACCTTTCCTTGTCCTTGAGAGTTACATGAAGATACCAGTTTGTATCATTTGAAATGACAATGGCCTGAAAACCTTTTAGGTATTGACATGTTGAAACCCTAGTTTTTGTCCCAGCATTCTGATCTACCATGGCCTATGTGCCTTCAGGTCCAAACTTTTTAACTGTTGGCTCTTTACCAACTTGCTGACCTCTGATTTATAAAATAAAATTTCCCTCATTAACCCCAAGGTCCCTCAGCTCTAAAATGGAACACGGATCCTTGACCCTGTACAAGAAATATGGGGTGGCGTCAATGGCATGCTTTGTAAGATGACTTTAATTCTCACAAGGGCTTGAGGTAACTGTGAGACAGAGGTTAAGAAGATGCAGACTGAGATGACCTAAAGTGTTGGCAGGAGAAAAAAAGTCTGGAGAAGGGAAAAAGAGAGGAAGTTGAGTGGGAGCCCCCAAAGAGGCCATCATGGATCCTCCTTTCTTCTTTGCTGGAAATGCTGAAAAACATCTGGGTTTCCAGAGATAGTGAGCTCATGCATCACTGTAGGGCCTGCTTAGTGCAGGGCCATAGTTAAGGATTTACAATAGTTCAAGAGAGGGTCATAGCTCAGGATAGGACCATAGGTCAAGGTAAGGTCATAATTCAAGATGGGCCATAGTTCAGGGTAGGGCCTGTTGGTCTATTTGGTGAGCCAAGGTACAGCCTATCTGGTACAGCTTGAGAAGAGCTTGAAAACTGGTATGTGACATTTCCATCTTACTCTCCCCATCCAGGAAAGCCCAGCAGAATCGGAGAGGATTTTCAGAAGAGCAGCTTCGCCAGGGACAGAACGTAATAGGGCTGCAGATGGGCAGCAACAAGGGAGCCTCGCAGGCGGGCATGACCGGGTATGGGATGCCCAGACAGATCATGTGAGACGCTACATCCTGCCCCCGGTAGAGAGGATGAATGTTCCACACCACAGTAGTCGCCTGACCTTCTCTTTCTCAAAGCCTTCTGTCCCTGGTTTTTGCAAAGTGCTGCGTTTCTGCTGAGAATGCGTGTTGCCTACTGCTGCCACCTTCTGTTCATTTAGAACTATGCAAGGACTCCACTTCCTCTTCCTGAGCTCTTCTGTGCCCCAAAGTCTCAGTTTGATTATTTATTTATTTATTTATTTGCCAAAATTTCCCCTTCTCAACTTATAGAACACACCTAATAAATTATCCTTGTGTCTTAAAATGTAAAGTTTATTCTTTGTATTATGGACCCTGCAGGGTTCTCTTTCAAGAAGCCCACAGCCAGGTGTGGTGGTGCAGGGGCAATCCTAGCACTCCGGGAGGCTGATGCAGGAGGATCACAACTTCAATCCCAGCTTGGACAATTTTGCAATGTAGAGAAACTTTGCCTCAAACTAAAATATGAAAATGAGGTAGGAGTATAGTTGATGTGAAGGCTCTGTGTTCAATTCCCAGTACCTTTCCCCCCAAGACAACAACAACAACAACAAGCCCCCAGAAGTCCACAGGAGCTAAGTGTGGTGGCACACACACACGTAATCTCAGCACTGTCAAACAAATAAACAAACAAACATCCAAACCAACAAACAAATAAAAGCCCACAAAATACAATTAAGCTTAACCTGTAGAAATATAAATTGTCTGTGAGGAAGCTCTCCATTACGATGTTTATCTTGGCAACTGCAGTAGAACATTCAGGAATAATTTGTCCACCAGAGAACTTACACTTATGAGTTTAAGAACAAGGTCTTTGACCTCCACATATATTTTGACTATCTGCTTTGGACTTATTGTGCTTACTTTCAAGAGGACACAGGTATAGGCAAGTCAAAGCACAAGTTCTTAATGCACTTTGGCATAGATGCCAGGAAATATCTGATATATCTGATGGATGGTTGGGGGGTTAGAGAAATGGATGGATGAGTGATTATATTGATTGATGAGTTGACAGATGATTGAATTAATGGACAGTTTTCACTTTAGCATTAATATGGCCCTTACAGGCCAGACCTTGGGTTTGATGCTGACATTTATATAGTATTTCTTTATTAGGCATGAGGTATACATTATGTAGTTTGCTCTCCTAAAGATATTTACAGGCTCTAAACCCCTAACACTCTTTCAGTAATGTCTAAGATTGAGATCTGCCTAAAATGGATTGGATTTTATGGACAGAAAAATAAAGAGGGCAAATAAATCTAGGAACTATCAATTTATGTTTTTCTTTTCTACAAAATATTTTTTAAAAGTGCTACATTCAGTAAGAAAAGAAATGAGGTTTTTAAGGTATATAGTAAATTATTAACAAGGAAAGCTAAAATAAAATGTGTCACACAATGTTTAGGTGGTCATTTTTCAGATGATGTTCTTTGCAGTTCTGGGCTTCCTCAGAGGTTTCTATGACTTCCTTCTTCACATACTTTCTAGGAACCCTTGTGACCCTTTGATAGCAGCTGATGAATTGTCCAAGATGGCACCCAAACATGGCAGCTGAATTCTTTCCTCAAACCCTACCTTGAAGTTACCTCAGAAGTAAGAGAGGGAGGTTGATGGGTATCAAAAAGTGAAAGAAAACTGAGTGGGAATTCCTAGAGAGGTAGAAGGTGGTTAGGTACCTGTTTGGAATTGGAGGCAAAAGGCCTGGGAAGTAGCCTCCATCAGAGGGTTTAGTACAAGTTTGAAGAGAGCTTTCAAGCTGTGCCTTGTTCTGTTTTCTACATTACTGTGGCTCCATTGCTGTACCAGAGACACTGAGAGGCAGGAAAAGAGCAAAATCAGCTGAGAGGTAGCAGGAAGCAGTCTGCCAAGTGCAGGGCAGTACTGGAGCCCAGCTGGAGTGAGGAGCAGGTTACAAAAAAAAAAAAAAAAAAAAGGTAGACTTGCCAGCCCCTGGGTTTTCCTTTTCCCAACGTTGCTTTCACAGATAAGGTCATATATGACTTCAGGGAAGTACGAGCTCACGAAAAGCAAGGAAAGATCCCTGAAGGGTCTAAACATTCTGATCAGATAGAATAATCATTTAGAATTAGCTTAACAAATACACTAAAATTGTCAGGGGAAAATATTGGGAACAGGAAGCAATACCGCCGTCCATTGAAAAGAAGAAAATCAACTGGATACAAAACATCAAAACAAATGAAATGAATGAAATAAGGATTGATAGAAGAATGGATGCAAAAAACAAATTAGAAACGTTTAGTACCAAGACAAGGCAATCTATAAAAGATAATAGGCACAAATAGTTGGTAAGAATAAAAGGAACATTAAAAAATAGGAGTCAATTATTTAATTGGAATCTCAGATGGAAAGGAAAAATTATTTAGGGGAGGAAAAAATTGAAGAGATAACTGTGAGACTTTTCCAGAATTTACAAAAAGAAAAAAAAAATAAGAACAGTTTTAAAAGACTCATAAAATGCCCACAACAAATGAACAAGACAAATGCCATCAGTGGGGAACAGTATAATAGAATGTGTGGCTATTGAAAAATAAAGAGAAAAGTCTCAAAGCTTTCAAAGAGTAAAAGCTGTCACATATAAGAAAATAATCAGAAGAGCTTTGAACTTTTCAGCAGCGAACCTGGTCACATAAAGTAATATTTTCAAGATACTAAAGAAAAAAATATTGAATACAGAATGTTCTATCTAGTTAATTTTTTGAGCTCAAGAATAAAACAGAAACATTGACAAGGACACATTCTTCAAAACACATTTAGAATAAGTATTCCAAGAAGAAAAATAAATTATCAAAATATATATTTGATACAGGAAGTAAGTAAAAAGTCAGACAATATCATTGTTGTTCAAATACACAAGCATTAAAAAAGAGAGGATGGGAAGGGAGGGGCATGGGAGGTAAAAAATATTAATAAGATGTGTTATGTGCATCCACTAGCTCCCCATGATGAGTGTAATCATTATGTACTACAAACATGTACTAACAAAAATTAAAAATAAAAGAGAGAGCCAGGCACAGTGGTGAGTAATCCCAGCTCTGAGAGACGCTAAAGCAGAAGGATCTTAAATTCAAATCTAGATACGGCAACATTGTGACTTAGCGAGATGCTGTCTTGAAAAAAACAACACATAAGGAAAGGACTGGGTATGTAGCCCAGTGTGAAGGCCCTAGATTCAATCCTCAATCAGTCAATTGAAAAAACATATAGAGCAACACAAATCTAAAATTCTAGAATGTACCAACATGGTGTTTGTGTCATAGGAGAACAAATGGAGAGAAAATATGAGGTTATACTAAGGAAATTGGCTTGTTTGGAAGAAAGAGATATTGATAAATTTCAGAAATTGTTTAGAACATATAAATGTATTAAATGCAACTCACTTTAGGAAGATAATTCAGCATGGATTCCAAAACTCAATAAGGACAGGAAAAGAAAATTATAGACCACTTTCATTTGGAAACATAGATGTGTAAAATCCTCAATAAAATACTAGCTACCAACTCTAGCAATGTATTTAAAAAAATATATTCAAATGAACTATTTTTTCTGTTTGAGTGAATTATTTTGCTTCTTCAATTGGATGGACTCTTTATGGGCCCACTTTTCTTTCTTTCTTTTTTTTTTTTTTAAATAGAGCAAGCCCTTAATAAACTTCAACCTGTGTTCTATTCCTTGTCTTTTTCTCTTTCAAAAGCATAGGGAGATTCCCTATTTCAAGCCTAAGTTTTATTTATAATAATACCATGACCTGCAGTGAAGTGTCTTATTCAACATTTAGCTAATTAATTTTTAGAGAAGAATTTAAATTCAGTTTTTTCAGACTTACGTAGAACAGTTTTTATTCCTTTCTATTGCATGAGCTGTCTCTATCATTAATTCTTTTTAAATTAATTCTTTTTAAATTCTCTGTCATTAATTCTTTTTAAATCATTATTAACTATTTCTTTAAAACTCTTCTGGTATCGACAAAAATCATCTATGTAGACTCCTACTGAAGTTATGAAACTCACTAGAAAAACAACCTTGTCAATAAATTAGTCAATAAGAATGTGAGTCACCACCATGTTTAAGGAATTATATGATGAGCTAGGAGATAAAAAGAAGTACCTGGCATGGCTCTTAATTTAATGAATTTGTAATCCGGTTCAGTAAATAGAATATGTTTGCATCATTAGTTGCCAGTTTAAGTTTAGGGCTAAATGAAAGCAATGTTCTCTTGGACCTTCTAAAGGTAGACCATTGCAGTATGGGATGGTCAAGGGGTGTTTGTTGAGAGACTAGCCTAGGAACCCGCTGCTATGTGCCACCATGAGAATGTATCTGTTTGCTTCACCAATTAGCTGGACCCAGTAGATTTGAAATAAAGAGAAAGGTATTTTGATTTCAAGACAAATCTTTCCTGGGTGGACTTGAGAGCATAGATGATTTGTAAAATCATGGGTGGAGGTCTCATTCCATCTTGGATCTCTAGGAGGGAGGGTTAAATATCAGAGTTTTCAAGGAAGGAATAAAGGTTATTTGTTTGCAGGAGACTTTTCAAGATCTTTTTCTAAAAAGGCCAAATTTGGTCAGGATTTGTGCAACAAGCTTAGTTAGAGGGCAGCTTGATGTGGAATACACAAGACTCTTTGTGGTGATGGCTATATGTCTACCACAGGATCACGGCATCAAGTTCTCTGCTTTATCCATCAATTCCTCAACCCAGAAGTCAAGAACAAGGCTCCTGTAGATCACAAAGACAGACATATTTACTTATAGCTAGTGACATCTATAAGTATGCACCAGGCTACAAGGGAAATGCAGGTCCCATTCCTGGTTCTCTGAGAAGACCAAGACCAAAAGATAAATGAAGAGAATCTAGAAACTAGGTTAGATTCTCTACTTTTCATGTCATCCTTCCCAGCAACAATTGTCTTTGAAGCTGAGCCTTCTGTCAGTAGAAACAAAAACTCACTTTTGATAAGGTCTTGTTTTCTGTATGAAGGCATCCTACCACTTTACTCACTATTTACAGAAAGCTTTAGTAGTGTCATAGCTCACAGGCTATGTTGTAGATTTAATTTCCATGGCCTCAAATTAGTGAAATAATCCTATTTGTCTTTGTAATTGTAATAATCCTATTGATTATTAATCTTTCATTGTTATAGTAACTGTAAAGCATAAAGGTAAATTTTTAAATTATAGTAGCATTATTGCCAGACACAAACACATCATTCTTGTATTTTGTATGTCTGGTTCCCTTGAACATTTCAGAGGCTAATTTTCCATATTTAAGCAGGCAAGTCATCTAGAATGATGTAAATTCCAGATAATTTTTAATGGACTTGGCTCACATTGAGCATATGATAAATAAGGTTAAGGCTACTAAAACTCATTAAATAAAATGTTTTCTCCCAAGCCTTAGGAACCTCTTCAAATGGTGAATGCCATTTCTTGACAGATAATTTACCAATTTCAGCACCAAAAACTAAAAATTTGGTTGGATTTCAAAGTATAGTCGTCCATTATTTTAGGAGCAATCTTTCTCCTCTCCAAAATTGTATATTTACTTAGCATGCTATATGTTTTTCTAATTGCAAGTGGTAGTAATTATAAGGGAGAGTAAATCCTGAATAATCAATATGCAGACTCTGAGTGTCTTTAGTAACATGCTTCCTGGGGGCACTAAAACCACAGCCAGAGAGACAATTCAGTAGGATTCTTTTGGGTCTTCGGTGCTCAGGTTTTCTCCATGTGAAGTTAACATGCTGTTAATGGAAGCAATGAAATTTTCATGTCAAAACACTTCTTTGTTAACATATGTACCCAACAAACAAAAGAAAAATAGCTGAATATTTTTAACCTTAATCCTGTCTTCAGTATATGATCAATGCTAAATTGCCTTCTATTTCAATAAACACTTTGACAAAGGTCTGTAATAGGTGAGTCTCTGAGGCAAGTCTCTTAGGAAAACACAGAGGTATTCTAGAAGTTGTTCTGTACCCATTATCTTGCCACTACTTTATCAACAACACATTTTTAATTGACATTTAACATGCTCATTTTATGAATTGCAACTCTAGCTTCAAGGTATTTGTGCAAAGGGAAAGCATGATAATTTTCCCTTTTTAAAAATTTTCAAGTAGAGTTTTTAAAAATCCCTTGGATAGTTTGTAAAATATTATAACAAGTCAAGGAATGTAAAAAAAAATCCTCTTTAAGCCTGGCATGGTGGCACATTCCTATAATCCCAACACTCTGGGAGGCTGAGGCAGGAGGTTCTCAAATTTGAGCCCAGCCCAGACCAGCCTTGGTAACTTAGTAACTTAATAAGACTCTGTCTCAAAATTTAAAAATACAAAAAGAACGGGGGATGTTCAGTCCTCAGTCACACACACACACACACCCACACACGTGCATGCACATGCTATCCTCTTTAATTCTATCCTCCAGGATAACCACTATCCATAATTTAGTACCTATGTTCCTATCCTATTAAAATTCATATGCAATCAGCATAGGATGTTCACAATATCTTTATGATCCCTTGGTAGTATATTAATTTCTCTTAGCTACAACCTATACACTATTAAAACTTCCTCAAAATAGGGCAGGCTCATATCTTCTCAGGAAATAGAAGGATGTGACTTGCAGGGATGCCCCCACAAGATCAGCAAAGGAAGCCAATTTGTTCTATAAACTACCACATGGAAATGACTGAATAATTTTTCATTGAAACATCCATCAAATGAAAGTGTTACCTTCCACTTGAGTAATCCCTTATTGGTGGATTTTATAATGTTTTCATTTTCATCATTCAAATTAATACCATAAGAAGTATCTTTGTATGTAAGTATATCTTTGCAATAATTACCCTAGGATAACATCTGAGATGTTGAATATTCATTTTTTATTTATATTGTTAAACTTCCATTAACACTCCTAGTTTACAGCCTCTCCTGAAAAGTATTAAGCATGGCTCTTTCTCTATGCTCACCAGAATTATCACTTAAAAAACCATGAAAAGTTTGAAAGACGCTGTGTCCATACCAGAACACCATTGGAACTTGGTATCTTTCCTGGACAGCTGCAAAGTATTGTATGGTGTCTGAGTACCCTGACACAAATCCCAGTATTTTTCATGTCTGCCAAAGAGCACAGTAAATCTTTGAGCAATGCATGCTTGTTAGTGACTCTGTGAAGTAGAAAAGGTTGGTAAAGGCAAACAGACTGGTTGACAAAAAATACAACAGCAGAACAAAAATGAATGTTTCCAGAATTCCACTTCAATGTTTTAGGCAAGAGAAATAAAGTGAAACATTGATAATGGATTTATCACTCTGTGAAATCAAAGATGTAATGTGGTCCTGAGCCTATAATAAATTCTAAAAATAAATACAACTATTTTTGTAGCTCTGAACTAGAAAGTAAAACTATGTTGAAGGGCAAAGATAAATCTCATTGTAGTTCAAATGGTTTTAGAGCAAGTATTGTTCTACTGACCTTTAATTTAATGAAACAGATATTGACTGGCCTTCCATGGAATACAGGAGAAGATCAATTCTGGTTCCACATTTTCGAATGAATAATTCTCTGAGAGAATACTGCATCAGTTTTATGATGGGATGATGTGGGTTCACATGGATTGGAAAGTGCCAAGCTCTGCCCGTGAAGGACTCCTGTTTCAGGACAAACCAAAGGAAAGAGACAGTACCCCATTGGAATTTCACTTGCGGGTTATTATCTCAGTCTTTCTGAGCTGCTATAAAAATATTTTACCCTGGGTAATTTATAAATAATAGAAATGTATTCTCATAGATTTGGAGGCTGGGGAGTCCAAGACCAAGGAACTAGACTATTTGGTATGTGGTAAGGGCCCTGCTTCCAAGACGGGATTTTGTTGCTGTGTCCTCTGGAGGGTGCCAATTCTGTGTCCTCACCTGGTACAAGAGAGGTGGGGACCATACACCTCTCTGAAGCTTCTTCCATAAGCGCGAAGCCCATTTGCAAGGGAAGAGCTTTCATGAGCTAATCACCATACAAAGGCCTCACTTCTTAATACTAACAGCTGAAAAAAATCAGATCCCCCAAATTCAAAGACCCAATTCAAAAATGGCCATCTGAAATGAACAGCCATTTCTCAGACAAAGAAGTAAAAGCAGCAAATAAATATATGAAAAAATGTTCAACATCACTGGTTATTTGAGAGATGCAGATGAAAACTACACTGAGATTCCACCTCACCCCAGAAAAAATGGTTGCTATTAAGAAATCAACCAACTGCCGGGGATTTAGCTCAGTGGTTCTGCTTCCTGCCTTGCAAGCGCAAGGACCAGAGTTCGATCTCCGGTACCAAAAAAAAAAGAAAGAAAAAGAAAGAAATCAACAATAAATGCTGACAAGGGTGTGGGGAGGAAGGAACCCTTCTCCATTGTTGGTGGGAGTGCAGACTGGTGCAACCACTGTGGAAATCAGTACGGAGATACCTCAAAGAACTAGGGCTAGAGGTCTCATTCGACCCAGCTATTCCCCTGCTGGGTATCTTCCCAAAAGAATTAAAAGAATCTTACCACAGCGATTTATGTGGACCCATGTTTATAGCAGCACAGTTTGTAATAGCGAAAGCTTGGAAACAGCCCAAATGCCCATCAACTGGAAACTGGGTAAAGGTGTGGGTATTTTTATAAAATGGAGTGCTACTCAGCCATAAAGAACGAGAAACTACAGACATTTATAGCTAAATGGATGCATATTGAAGCCATCCTCTTAAGTGAAATAAATAGGACACACGTGTAAATACCGAATACTTTCTCTAGTGTGAGAAATTGAAAGTGTAAATAAGGATACACACGGATGAAATGGCCTAATAACTATTTCTCGGATTGTTTTTCCATCGCGTGTCATATGACTGTATCGAAATTTAAATTAGGGAGAAGTTTGGCTTATGTAGAGTTTGCTAACTAATTGGAGGTTTTTTTTCCAGATCATTATTTGTTCAACGTTGGTTTTGAGGATCTTTCTGAAACAAATCACATCCTCTGGTGTCTTGTTGGTGCTTGAGATGGTTTTTTAAGTTATATGGAAAAATGTTTAAGTGCTTTTCAGTTTTGTTTTGGTTGAGTTCTACTGTATTTGAATATTATTGTAGTGTTTTTGGCCTTGCATTGTTCTTCTTTGAATGATTTTAATTTTCTGTATGTTTGTGTGATTGATAATAAAGTTATTTAAAAAATACTAATAGGTTGGACTTCAAGTTTTAGCATATGCATTTTAGAATGGCAGATACATTTAGACCATACTAGATATTTATTTAACACATAAAAAATATCAGACTTTCTGTATATTCCAGCTCCTTTAATCCTTATAACCTGTGAGGTAAGTATATAGTTTTCCAGATAAGGAAAGTGAGAATTAGAGAGGGTAAAAGATTTTCCAAATTCTCACAGCTAGTAGTGGTAGGAGGGAGAACTAGAATTTGTAGCTGGAATATTATGATTCCAAAGCCTATGGATTTTGCTATACGATACTGCTTCCTACGTTCTACACACAGTACTGAGCTCTGGAGGATACAGAGGAAAAGACATGGTCTTTGTGCTCAACTAGTACTTTATCTTCTCCTGTAAGAACTCACAGTGAAGATGAGTTCATCTGACGGTAAGAGTTCACGAAATCACAGATAGGTGTATTTCTTGAGACTCAGTTTAAAGGATAGATTTAATTCTTTTCTGAGTGCAGAGCAACCTTATGCATGTAGATAATCTGATGTAGTTTGCTTTATATTTGAATTGTTAACATATGATTCTGGATCAGGGTTATTTCTGTAAAGCTGCATAGATTTTATATAAATCTTTCTTTTTGTTTGAAATCTTTTAACTAGGTCCAGAATTAGGGTAAGATGAGGGAGACATTCTCTGTGGGTACAAAATTTCATTTTGAGAAGCAAATAAGTGTCTATTACTCCCCTTTGTAGTAAAAGGAATAAGGCTAGTGAAACTAAGCATTTGGCAATATTGTGTTCATTCTCTCATAGTAGTTAATAGGTGATGTTAACTAATGATACACCAACCAATATAGCACCTATAGCACCTGCTATATGTGATGCACTATGCTACCCTCTGGGTATTGTGAGATTCCCTCAGCTGATGGAAGTTTACCAGAAGAAAGGTCAGGAATAAAAACCTCCTAACTGTGAAGTCATGCCTCATGGCTCTCACAGTCTGACAGCAGCCCTGTGGACAGATTCTATCCTCCACTGGTTTGCTAAAGCACTAAAGCATTTTATCAGTGAGTCTAAAGAGCCATTATCTCCAAGTAAGGGGATTTGGCAGCTGTGGCTTACTGTGGGTGGATGCTATTAAAGACTTCTAGTGAAACTCAACTTATGAAACTGCAAAAAAAATACCATTTAGGATAAAACACTTTCCAGTTCATTGGAGCAAATTGATGCGCTGCATGATCACTCGGCAAGACAGCCACTCCCATGCCCTTTATGCTTGAAGAGACAGTGAGTGGAGGGCAGCAGGCACTCTCAGAAGGGCAGAGTGTTCAGCCTGGGGGTTATTTTACAGCCCCAGTGAAATTCCACTCAAGGCTATTTCTTCCTGTTACTAGGTACAAGAATTTAACCAACTATATTTTATAATTCTCATGAAATCATTAACAGCGTGACAGCCAGGAGACCCTCTGCAAATACACACCTAGCTCAGTTTTAAGTGAGCCTAATTAAGTAGAGATGCCAGTGGAAATGAATAAAAAATAAATTAGTAGCTGATGTTACAGAAACCACACACAGACATTGCATGTGTTTGCTGGAACAAAACTGAACCTATGGTTACAAAGTGAAAAAAAAGCAAACCCAACTGCTCAGCACTACATGATTTTTCAATCAATTAAGGGAAGTAATATAGGAAGGGCAAATCCCTTTTTAGTATAGAAGGACAATTCAGTTCAAAAGTACTTTTATCTTTTGGAGGGAGGGACAGGATGGGGTAAGATTCCTACATTACCAGATCACTGATGTTTTTATCTGGATTGTAATCTCAAGCATTGAAGCTTTTGATAAAAATGAACCGAACAAAGTCTCAGGCATTTCTCTTATTTTCCATCTGTAAATTCCACCAAGGTGGTTGAGGCCTCTATTTGGCAATGATTTGGGATAGTGAACAAATAGTTGAATGCATTTATTTCAGATTCTGGAATATGCGCATAGTCTATGGAAATGTTATTATGCAAGGCACTAAACTCTAAAGACTCTGGAGCACTGAGCAGCATGTTTGCAATGCAATTGCTGGAGGTGCAAATGGCAGAGCAGACTTGACTGCAGCCTGCTAAGGAGTGGCTGCTCCCTAGGCCAAGGTAAGGTATAGGATTCACATGTACAATGATTGTTTCTGTCCCTTTGCTTCCTTCTCTCATTTTTATTCCTTGTTTTCCTCCACATTTCTGTGCCACGTTCATTTTTATTCATCTGCTTTATCTCATCCCCTATCCTTTTATTCTTATTCATCTGATTTGTAAAATTGATTCTTAAAAAGTTTCATTGTAACCTTGTGCATAATTTCCAAAGTCAATACTTGTTAGTGCAGCAGATACATTCCTTCATCAAACATCAAGCAGCTTCCACTCCTACTGCAAGCCAGATGCTGTGCCAGCTCCTTTGGTGGTAGCTTTCTGTGAGACTGCTGTCTGCAGTGCCACATCTGGGCTCAGTGTGCGAGCTAGAATGGTGGGTTGAGTTTACCTCAGAGCCCCTTTGCCCAGCCACATGTTTATACTGAGTTGAGCATGTCTCATACTAAACAATTAAAAAGGAAACGGGGCTTTTTATAGTGTGTTAACTAAACCAAAAGAAAAGAGCCAGCATTTATCTATGCATTTATTCTCTCCTTACTGTTCTAACAGGACATTTCTTCCTGCACACACAGCTTTTGGGATCAATAGGGCATTCTTGTCTGAACACTCACACCTTGAGATCAATATGGTTGACCGTGGATAATGGACTAATGGTTCTTCCTGGGGCATGACTAAGTCACTGCCATTCTCTCCCGTCCCTGTAACAGAGGGAGAGAGTCGAAGAGGTAGAATGGGGTTCCCGGGTAAAATGTTCATAATGTCACCTGCAACTGCTGCAGACTGTGATCAGGCTTTAGAATTTTTGCAGTACAATCCATTGGAAGCATGTTTATTAAGAGAGACAGGCATCTACAGGTCTTTCACTTCTAGAGGGCTGGCGGGGTATTAGGTTTGTCTTCCAAAAGTATACACTGAAGTCCTAACTCTCATTACCTCAGAATGTAAATTTATTTGGAAATAAGGCCATTGCAGATGTAACTGCTTAAGATGAGATCACACAAGGGTACGGTGGGCTCTTAATTCAATATGGCTGGTGTCCTTAGACACAAACATCTGAGGGACAACACCTTGAAGGGACAGAGGCACAGACTGAAGGGCTGCACCTGCAGGCCAATGAATACCAGAGACTGCTTGCAAACCACTAGAAGCAAGGAAGAGGAAAGGAGGTTTCAGAGGTTTCGGAGGGAGAGCATGGCCCTGCTCACACCTTCATTTTATGCTTCTGGCTCCAGGACTGTGGGACAGTAAATTTCTGCTGTTTTAAGTCTTTACATCTGTGACACTTTTTTTACTGCAGCCTTGAGAAATGAATACATAATGTAATGCCCTTACCTCTGTCTTGTTCATCTCTAGTGCCACAATAGGAAAGACTTAAAATGCCAGGCTGGGAAATGAAAAGAAGGGCCACCGTTTGTGAAGGATTGAAGTTATCTTAGAGGCATTTTAGAAAAATTTATTTAGCACTGGGAGGCACATGAGTTGGTTTCAGGGCAGGAGCCTCTAGAATGAAAACCAACTAAGGGATGTTACAATGTTCCAGATTGTAAGATGCCCCTCTATAGTTTTCCTTTTGAAAAAGATTCATGTGATATGACACACAAAATTAGGATCATGCTTTTGTGAATCAGTGGGAAAGAAAAGCCAGAATCATTGTGCCAGTTTATTACTGAACACTAAAATGACCTGCATAACCTTGTGATTCTTTGGGATTTATCCACCCCTTGGAGAGGCCAGTAGTAAGTGGTGATCAGATGGCAATTTTGCCTCTGGCCATTTACCATAATAGAAGTGGATCCCAAGTAGCAGAAATGTGCTTATCAGTTTCTGAAGAGCTAGCTCCTTTTGAAGTTGGACAAAGATGGAAGTGTCACTCCTCACTGCTAAGTGTCTTCTGTGCCAGGAGCTCGAATCTTGTTCCAGTTGGACAGACCTCCCTATCTTCTCGATGTACTAATTTCAGTGCAGATGGATGCTAACATCCTGAGGGAAGGAGGTAATGCTACATAGGGCAGCCTCCTGGGATAGGCAGGGAAAAGCTGAACATCAGAAACTGTGGACATTGTTGTTTGCTGACAGCGACTTGTGGATCACATCTGTGGGAACATAGGAGAGGGGCGAGATTCACTGGGCAGGACCAGAGTGGGCACTTTCCTATGGTTTCCCTGAAGTCCAGAAAGATCTGGAAGAGTGGGGAATCCTGTCCAGTGCCTACTGTCTCATGCAGGCAAAGGAGCCCTTTTGCTGAGCCTGGGGACTGCTCTGTTTTCTGTGGGTTGGAAAGTGAAGCTCTTGGGTAGGGGACTAGGGACTGAAAAAAGTCTGAGCAAGAAGGAACAGAAATAGTTGCCTGGGATGGGGAGGTTACCTCTGGAGGGAGAGCATAGAGACGATTGCAGGATTTGCCCTGCAGGAAGAGGAGAGGTAGTGGAAGGTCCCCGGGAAGCCCACAGAGAACCCGATGTTATGCAAACTACATTACATCCTTTTCTTTCCAAATTAATTGAGGTGGGTGGATCTTGAGACAGAGGCAAAGGTCTGCAGCTAGCCTTACCCAAAGCACAGCTTGCAGCCCGGAGGCTAGTCCTGAGAGGTTGATAGCCCTCACAGCTTTCACCCGAGTCTGACTTGACTGTCTGCAAGCCAACTATGACTGCAGTATCGAGGAAACTGTGGCCACTCTGTGTATATGGGATAGCAGCTGTATGAGAGTGCTTTGTGTGTTCCTTGCTTGTTTATCTTTTCTGAGTTTTCTTTGCTTCCCCCCTCCCCCCCGCTTTTCTTTGACGCTAGTTTCTTTATATTATTTTTTACTTTTTAAAAACTTTTTCCTTTATTCTGTTCTTTCTTCCCCTTTCCTTTTAAATACTTTCTTTCCTACCTATTCTTTTTTCTTCAAACTTCATTTTTCCTGTCCCCTACGCTTCCCTTTCTTCTCCATCTTTCAAGCAATATGCATATAGAAGGTACCTGTATGTACAAAATGGAGTAAGAATAGACCAGTGCTTTAACTTGAATGGTGCCATTCATGGCCATGTTGAGGTTTCCCTTGACAGAGCTGTGCTTAGGAGATCCAAACAAAATTAGCTACAAATATATTAACAGGTTCCAATAACCCCCACAGCTTTCCTCAATCTCTAATTATACTTTCTTCCATTTGTATCTCATTTTCTGCCTCTACAAATATTCTTTCAAACCCCTTCAATACTAACCCTATATTCTGGGTATAAGAATTCATCCAACAGATCCTGACCTCTTATTTTTTACCTACCGATATTTCTCTTATATTCCTCTCCTCTTACTGACTCATCCCCCTCTTCCTTTTTCCTTCCTTTCCTTCTCTCTTCCCTCCACATCTCAGACTAACTGCTAATAGCAGAGCACTGATAAAATGGAAAACTTGTTGAAACAAATTTTAATGTTATGATTGAGGAATGTCTAGATATGTAGATGCAGTTATAACCAATGGTAATTTTCTCTACAATAGAGTGACTAAGTCCAACCCAATTAAACTGAACAAGGTGAAGTGGGTAGACACATCACTGGAAAATAAAACCTAACTAAACAAATCTTCATACCAACAGCAAAGTCTCTTTACTCTATTTGTCCTCAAACTTGCACACACACACACACACACACACACACACACACAGAACATTAAAAAAAGGTAACAAAATGCCTCCAAAGACTCTCAATTCTCCCAAAGAAGATTCAGAGAGCACTGATAAAGAGAAAATTAAACATCAAATAGCTCAGCCATACAACACGATTAAAGAAATAGCAAAGAAACTCAGTAAGGACAAAGGTGGCATAACCAAACAATGGAATTTGTTATAGATGGCACACATGAATCCACTCGTTTAAACAGGCCTTTTTGTTGTGAGGGAAAAAAAAGTTTATTCCAGTGAACAGAGACTAAAATCAGGGATAGATTCTAGCAGCTAGCTGTGAAAAGCTGAGTTTATCACATCCGAGTGTGGATGGGCTGACATTGGGAGAGAGAAATAGATGCAGCTAGCTGGGAGAGATTTCATCCATCAGTGGCTAGGCTAACACTAGGAGAGAAATATTACCAGCTAACTGGGGAAGGAATTGGGCTTGTATAGGTATTGAAGGGGCTAAGGAATCTGGGGTGAAATGTTTATGGCTGAGTCCACAAATAGGATGTGCAGATGTGTAGATAATCACTGGACTTTTTGGTGCAGGGAGACTGTCTTCTGTTTACTGAGAAATAGCCTGTCATTTGCTGAAAGTAGCCTGTTTGCTTTTGTCCTATTAGTTTGTGAAGGACTCACTTAGGTCAGGCATGACAGAATTAACATAAAAATAGACCAGGGTGATTATAGGAGAGTCAAGGGAAAAATTAGAAAAGCTGACTGAAACCACTAAAGAAAGAATTATAAATTTTCTAAAGAAGTAGAGTCATGAAAGATTCCAAGCAAAAGTCCTGGAGATAATGAATTCTATTGAATATACAAACAGCAGAATTGACCAATGTGAGGGGAAAATGTCAGACTTTGTGGACCGATTGGAAGCACAAGACAATATTTTCAAACATACATTAAAAAATTAGAGAGCAAGGAAAATTGATCCAATAGCTACTAGATTATGCAAAGAAGACTAACTCAAGATTAATAGGAGTTAGAGATAAATTAGAGGACAGCACACATGTAATAAAATATTTATTTAAAGAAATAATAGCAGAAAACTTTCAAAGTATGGAGAAAGAACTCAACATTTAGGGAAGTGAGACTTATAGAACCCCAAGTAATTAAGAGAGAAGAAGCTTTTTATGACACATCATAGTCAAAAATCCCAGTCCAACACAAGGACAGACTCTTAAAACTGTTAGGGAAAAACAAAAAATCACTTATGAAAGTAAACACACTGGGATTACAGCAGACTTCTTAACAAACTTTAAAGACAAAGAAAGCTTGGAGCAAAATGTTTCAAGCCCTAAGGTAAAACAACTTTCAGCCCAGATTAATATAGCCCACAAAAATATCTTTCAAAATTGTTGTTGAAATAAGGTCATTCAGTGACAAACAACATGTTAAGAAATTCATGATCACCAAACCAACACTCCAAAAACTTCTAAAAGATATCCTAGACAGAGAAAATGACAGCAACAAAGCCAAAAAGTTGAGTGAAATAAATACATCAAACAGGGTGGGCAGTTAAACAAAAAGGGAAAACTAATGGAACCAAGGACAGAAAAATAGTGCAATGACAGGAATAAGTCAATACCTTTCAGTAATAACTCTCAATGTGAATGGTCTCAACTCCCCAATTAAAAGACACAATTGTCAGACTGTATCAAAAAACAAAACTCAACAACTTACTACATTCAAGAGACACATCTAATCCAAAAATAAATTCAAACACCAAAAATCAATGGATGAAAAACAATAGTTTATGGACCAGAACCCCCAAAACAGGCAGGTGTAGCAATCTTATTCTCAAAGTGGACTATAAGCTAGTACTGATCAGAAGTGGCAAAAAAGGTTGCTTCATATTAGTTAAGAGAAAGATTCAACAGAAAGATAATAATCAGAAATAGATATGCACCAAATACTGGTGTACTCAACTTCATAAAACAAACACTATGGGAAATAAAAGACCAAATAAACACCAACATAGCCATAGCATGGTATGTCAATACCCTACTTTCACAGATAGATCAACTAGACAAAAAAATCAACTAAGAAATATTAGAGCTGAACTACTGTTTTCAAACAAATGGGGTAAACTGATACACGTTCTTCTTAGCAGCACATGCAACTTTCTCCAAAATAGATCACATATTAGTCCATAAGCCTTGCTTAAATGAATAAAAAAGAATCAAAATTACCCCATGTATACTGTCAGATCATAACACACTGAAACTAGAAAACAATCACAAAAGAAACCACACAAATTTTATAAACACCTAGATATTAAATAACATACTCCTAAATATCAAATAGGTTGCAGAAGAAATGAAGGAAGAAATCAGTTATTTCTTAGAATCCAACCATACTGTCAGTACAACATACCAGAACCTATAGGACACAATAAAAGCAGTCTTGAGAAAGTCCATTGCTGTGAAGACTCACATGAGAAAAACAGAGTGAACTCAAATAAATAACTAATTTCAAGGTCCTAGAAAACCAAGAGCAGTATGAACCCAATCCTAGAACAAGGAAGGAAATAAAAAAAGACCAGAATGAAATTAATGAAATCAAGACAAAAAAACAATAGAAAGAATTAATGAATCAAAGAACTGGTTCTTTGAAAGAAAAATAAAACAGACAAACCTCTAGCCAAACTCACCAAAATAAGGGAAGAAAAGACCCATATCGATGCAATTAGAAATGAAAGAGTCAAAATCACAGTGGACATCACCAAAATCCAGAAGATAATTAATAATTACTAAGAAAAATTGTACTCCAACAAATTGGGAAATCTAGGAGAAATGAACACATTCCTAGACAAGAATGAATTAATGAATTACCAAAATTGAACCAAGTAGATGCAAAAACTCTGAACAGTTCAAAAACAGGCAATGAAATTGAGGCAGTAATAAAAAACATCCAATTAAGAAAAGGCCAGGACTTGATGGTTTCATCCCTGAATTCTACAAGAACTTCAGGGAAGATATAATGCCAATATTCTTCAAATTCTTTAATGAAAAAAATCAAAAGGGAAGGAATACTGCCAAACTCATTCCTAAAAGTTAACATTACCTTGATCCCAAAACCAGACATCAACTCAACTAAAAAAGATAACTACAGGCCAATCTCATTAATGAACATAGGTGCAAAAATCCTCAAGACACTGTCAAACAGATTGCAAAAAATCATTAAGATGATCATACATCATGATCAACTAGCCTCATTCTGGAGATGCAAGGATGGTTCAGCACATGCAAATTAATAAATATAATGTATCACATAAAAATAAATAAGTACAAAAATCACATGATCACATTATTATATGCAGAAAGTCTTTGACAAAATCTGACAACCTCTCATGATTAAATCTCTGGAAAAAATATGTATAGAAGAACCTTATATCAACTTGGTAAAAACCATTTATGACAAATATATTGCCAATACCATATTGAATGGGAGAAACTAAAAGCTTTTTCTCTAAAATCAGAAACAAGACAAAGATATCTATTATCATCACTTCTATTCAATATAGTACTCAAAACATTATCCAAAGTAATCAGGAAAGAGAAAGAAATAAAAGGGATACATACAAGAAAGAAAGAGATCAAATTACCATTATTCGTCTATAACCTGATCCTTTATATAGAAGGATCTCCAAAATTCCACTAAAAGACTCCTAGAATTAATAACCAAATTCAGTAATGTACCAGTTTAAAAAACAACATTCAAAGATTAACAGCATTTCTATATATCAATAAAGAACTCCTGAGAAAGAAATTAGGAAAGCAATACCATTCCAAATAGCAACAACAAAAATTAAATACTTAGAAATTAACCTCTCCAAGGAAATAAAAGACTCCTATAATGAAAAATTCAGTACTCTGAAAAAAGGAAATCAAAGCAGATATCAGAAAATGGAAAGATACCCCTGTTTCTGCAGAGGCAGAACCAATATTGTCAAAATTGCCATAGTACCAAAACTGACATATAGATTTAATACAATCCCAATCAAAATACCAACAACATTCCTAACAGAATTAGAAAAAAAATCCTAGGATTTATATAAATCTAGAAGTAACCTGGAATAGCAAAAACAATCCTGGGCAACAAAACAAAGCAGGAGGCATCAGAATCCTGGATTTCAAGTTGTACTACAAAGCTACAGTGATAAAAATAGCATTTTTTAAATCAAAGTAGACATATGGATCAATGCGACAGCATAGAAGACAAAGAAACAACTCCAGGCATATTAAGACATCTGATCTTTGTCAAAGGAGCCAAAAGTATATTCTGGAGAAAAGATAGTCTCTTAAAAAATGGTGCTGGGTGACAAGCATGGTGGCACATGCCTGTCATCTCAACACTTGGGAGGCTAAGGAAGAAGGACTACAGCAAGTTCAAGGCCAGCCTGGGCTACATAGTGATTTCATGGCCACCCTGGAATGTATAACAAGACCCTGTTTTAAAAACAAAACAAAAAACAAAAATTGTGCCAAAACTGGTTATACACATATGGAAGATTGAATCTAGACTCCTATCTCTTACCATGCACCAAAATAAAATAAAAGTGGATCAAAGACACAAATATTAAAACAGACACACTTAATTTTCTGAAAGATAAAATATTAAACTTTTTTTTTTTGAGGTAGGGCCTCACCATTGTTGTCTGGCTGGACTTGAACTCACTATGCACCCCAGGCTGTCCTCAAACTCATGGCAATTCTCCTTTCTAAGCCTCCTAAATACTGGCACTATAGGTGAGCACCGCCACACTTGACTTAAAATAAGCCTGGCTTAATACACCTGAAGTTGTTTCTTAAAACTCTTGAAGACATAGGCACAAGAAAGGCCTTTCTGTACAGAATCCCAAGTGCACAAGAAATTGCATGAAGAATCAACAAATGGGATTATATCAAATAAAAAACTTCTGCACAACAAAGGAAATAATATAGTGAAAAGACAACCTATGGAATGGAAAAATATTTTCTAGCTACTACTCTGGCAGAGAACTAATATCTAGAATTTAGAAAGAACTAAAAAAAATCAACTCCCCCCAAAACCAAAGACCTAATCAAAAACTGACCAAAGGAAATTAATAGACTCTATTTAGAAGAAGCACAAATGTCTAAGTACATGAAAACATGCTCAACATCTCCTACCATTAGAGAAATGCAAACTAAAGCAACGCTGCGATTCCATATTACTCCAGAAAGAATGACTATTATCAAAAAACCAAAACAATCACAAATTTTAGTGAGGCTCCTGTGGAAAAGGCACATTTCCACATTGTTGGTGGCAATGTAAACTGGTACAACCACTATGGATATACATTAGGTTCCTCAAAATACCCAAACTAAAAATTCCATTTGACCTAGCTATTCCTTTCTAATTATCTTCCAAAAAGAATTAAAGATATTATGCCACAGTGCTACATGTACACCCATGTTTATAGCAGCATGACTCAAAATAGCTAAATCTTGCAAGTGGCATATATATCTATCAATAAATGACTGGATAAAGAAAGAGTGGTATTTATACATAATAGAGTACTACTCTGCCACAAAGAAGGATTCATTTGAGTCATTTATAGACAAATTGAAGCACCTTGAGACCATGTTCATGAAATAAATGAGACATATAAACTTCAATATCACATAACTTCTTTTACATGAGAAATCTAAGGTATAAATAATTTTAAAATAAAAATAGACAACAGGAAACAGGGACATAGATTCTTTGCACATGGAAATGGGATCTAGAGATAGATGGAGATAAGCAGGAGAAAGGACAGAGCATCGAAAGAAGTAAAATGTGTTAATTACATTTATCTACTCCCTAAGATTGTAACATTATGTACTTCAAACATGTACTAATAAAAATATAAATAAAAAAGAAAGTTGAAACTCTTAAAAAGGTTTTAGAGGCTGACTCCTGTCATGGTTAAGTATATGTTCTTATTTAACACTGCTGAACTGAACTGGGACTTTGGATACAGGTCATTGCTCTCTGTGTGCTTGACTGGGCAGTTGCCAGACAACTGCCTTCCTCTTGGCACCAGGGCCTCTATTACTGAGAAGGAAGTAGAAATCTCTCCATGTTCCCAAGCTCCTATGGTGGTGTTAGCCTTGTCCTCCCAAAGCCTCATATCCTTATAGGTGGGGTTTTGGGGAGATGGCTGGATCACTGGAGTGTGATACTGCATTAGTCCACTAACTGGTTTAGCATCATTCTGGGTCTGGGAGATGGATTTACAGAAGAGAGAAGATCTATGCTGGGTGTGGGTGGCACCAACCAATAGGGTTGTAAACTGGATGGAATAAAAAGAAGGAAAGAAGGAAGGCTCATGGCTTTCTGCCTGCCATTCCATGAACTGTTTCTCATCTGCTAAACCCCTGTGCTATGCTGCCCTGTCTTGGAGCCAGCCAAGTATGGACTGAAACCTCTACAAATTGTGAGCTAAAATAAACCTTTCCTCCTTTAACTTGTGAGTGTCAGATATTTTGTCCCAGCAATGAAAAAGTAACTAGAAGGGTGAGAAATGTCAACTGTATCAGGCCATTGTCATTGGTCATGTGTTCTGCGATTAAAGGATTCTGAACCCAAACTGCCATACTAGTAAATGCAACATGAAAGTTAATGCATGCTCACTTAACAAGCTTCTTACAGTTTTTTTTGACTCCCAGAAGTGATCATTTTCTTCTCAACATTTTATCAAGAAAAATTTCAAACCGATCTTTGAAAGTATTTTATAGTGCAAATACATCTATCCACACTTAGATTCTACCATTGACATTTGGCTATATACTTTATCATATATCTGGGAGTGGATTATTTTTAACTGTACACAATGAGATTATTGTCAATACAATCATAAAAATAAATGAACAATTGTGATAGCTAGAAAAACAGTGAAATCCTTTACTCAATTTTGTATACTTAATTTTTAGTAAAAATAAAATTAACAAAATAAACATTGCATATGAAAATCACACACATAAAAACAATATTCTTGAAGTTCATGCTCTGTATAATTGTATTAAATTTTAAATATAAATTAACTCTGAATGTATTAAGGACATCCGTAGAATGTAGAATGTAGAAGGACAGGAATGAAATAATTGAAATCTGTAGCTTTGTCTTTACAGTCACAGTGCTATTATTGCTTGCTTGGAATCTTCTATTTAAAAGCAGGAATTTGGAGTTCTTTGGGGACTAATGGCAATAAGGACTCAGCAATAAGTAAGCTCAAATGGTTCCAATGATTCTAAATGGTTGGAAATTTGCTTTTGAAATGAACATGGCTCATATGGTTCCAGAAATAACTCCTGAGGATTAACTGAACTTTTACAAATATATAGATAAATTTTGATTAACAGAGATCTTAGTTTGACTTGGTCTTAAACACCCAGTGGGAAAGTATAGTTAAAAGAGGAGCAATTATAGTAGTAATACAAAAACAAAGAAAGAGATGAGAGTGGTGGAACATGCCTGTAGTCACAGCACTTGGCAGGCTGAGGTGAGAGGATTGCAGGAGTCCAAGGCCAGCCTGGGCTACATGGGCCAGCCTGAGCTATATAGTGAGACCCTGTCTCAAACAAACAAACAAACAAACAAACAAACATCCAAAACAATAAAGCACAGGAAAGATAGGATAGATATAAAAAGGGGCTACAAACACGGCACCAGTCCCTACTAGCAGTCTCCAACTGCACTTATAACATCTTAACTATGAGAATTCTGATTTCCCAGTCCCACTACCTTTCATAAAATATTTTCTTCAGCCTATCTTAGAATACTGACATTATGTTACATTGATATACATTAAATCAACTCTTGGATAAAGATTTGGCTTCTTATATAGGTCTGCCTATAGGATAAAAATGCCAATATAAATATTCTAGTTACTAAGCTTTGTTACTTTTGTGGTACAAACTAACATTGTTATCTATTTCAGACTTTATATTACCTGGAGCAGGTCACTACAAAAGGTCTTTAGGTCTACCAAATAGAGGCCAGCTCTAAGTTCTGAGCTTTATAGCAAAAATTTAAGGACCAATGATCATAAAAATGTAGATATACTTATTTAGCGTATTAATTGGACATTGTTACAATTAAAATAGGGAGACATTGGATTTCTCATTGACAAAATAGGGAAGAGTCTATCAGCTCTTAAAAGCTACCTGTTTTACTTGGGTAAATATCTCAAACCAAATAGAAGTTAAAATGAAAGATAAAAGGCTTATGCCAAATATTTCCTAATTTTGTCTGACCTCTACCACTTCTTCTTCCATCACTATTCTACTTTTCATTTTTGGTCCCTGATTGTTTAACATGGTTATACAATGAAACTTAAATACCAATGACTTGCTAATGTCCTGGCTTTCTTTGCTAGACTCTGAAAGGATGATAGTTCTTCAAACAAAATCTAATCTTTTCATGTTTTCTTTAGATCAGCTAGAATGAGACTTTTGATTCCTGGCTAGGCAGGGTCAGCAATTCACCTCAGCTGGAAGCAGGAACAAGAAGACAGAACTTCAGCCTGTCTGAATCCCAGAAAAATGAAAGATCAAAGTCTTGGTGAAATAAATGATGTAAGGCAGAAGAAATAAAGATAGTTTCAAAGAAGACAAGGAAACTCATCATTTAAAAATTGTGCTTTGGCAGAGGAGCAGAAGCCCTGAGAGCCAAGCAGCTGAGCCTTTCGGGCTGCCATACCACCACCAACCCCAGTGCAAAGGGGCAGAGAAACTGCCAAGCACCAAGGAGGTGAACCACAGGGGCTCCAGCAGCACCTCCCTCCCACGTGAAATGAGAAAACATATAAACAAGTCTCAAAACCAGACTTTCACATCACCTACAGCAACCTCAGGGGGAAACAAGATGGGACAATCTGATACTCAACTACCTGGACTCACTGAACTGCAAAAAAGAGGATCTGGAAAAAATGAAATTAGAAATAATTTCTCAGATAACAGCAGAGATTGTGTCCATAGTGCAAGACATGATTAATAAATCTAGAGAGGACACAGATAAAAACTAGAGGAGCTGAGGAACACGATGGAATCCCAACACAGGAAACAAGTGGAATCCATAAAATAGATGCAAGCAGATTTCCAGGAGATTAAAAACTTCATTGAAAGCTTACGCAGCAGAATGAGCCAACGTGAGGACAGAATTTCAGATATAGAAGATAAGATTGCAATTAATGACCAGGAAAAGAAAAATTGCTTCAAAATAGTAAGGGACCACGAGAAATCAATCCAGCAGCTGCTAGATAATGCAAAGAAGAGTAACATAAGACTGATTGGAGTCAATGAAGAAAGAGGAGAGAGTGCAGATGACATAAAAAAACTGTTCACAGAAGTGATGGCAGAAAACTTCCCAAGCAGGGGAAAAGAACTTGACATACAGATAAGTGAGGCAAATAGGATGTCAACTAGCCTTGATCAAAAAAAAAAATCTACACATAGGCATACAATAGTGAAGATATCAGAAACCCAACAGAAGAACAAAATTCTACAAGCAGTGAGAGAAAAGAAACAAATCACATACAAAAGAAAGCCCAACAGAATCACAGCAGACTTCTCAATGCAAACCTCAAGGCAAGAAGAGCTTATGGTGACACATTTCAAGCCCTAAAGGAAAACAGCCTCCAACCCAGACTGATGGACCCTGCAAGACTATCTTTCAAAATTGATGGACAAATAAGATAATTTCATGATAAAGAGCACCTTAGGAACTTCATGAATACCAAACCAGCACTCCAAAAAGTTTTAGATAATATTCTAGGAAAAGATGAGGATCACAACCCCAGGAAGCCCAACAGAATGAATCCATCATGCACGACAAGAAATTAAAGGCAAAGGGGGAGAATCCAACAAAGAGAAAAAGTCATGACACTGATAAATCAATATGTATCAATGTTAATGGTCTCAATTCATGAATCAAAAGAAACAGACTGGCAGAATGGGTCAAGAAGCAAGATCTAAAAACATCCTGCATACAAGAAACACACTTAATTTTAAAAGAAACTCAAAGACTGAAAGTTAAAGGGTGGAAAAGAATACTCCATGGAACAGGAACCCTAAAAAAAGCAAGAGTAGCTATCCTCTTTGCAGATCAAGTGGATTTCAAACCAACACTGATTAACAGAGACAAAGAAGGACACTACATCCTTGTAAAGGGAACAATCCAAGAGGAAGAGATGACAATCGTTAATATATATGCACCAAACACTAGTGTACCCAACTATATAAAACAAATACTAACAGACATGAAAAATCAAATAAATGAGACGTTGGAATCAGCCCGCTGCAGACAGGCAGGTCTGCACACGCCCTACTGAGGTCCGGAGTTGTGTGGAACATGCAGAATCAGCCCGCACCCTGGCAACAATCCACTGGACCCCCACCCCCGCTCCTCTATACAGCCACTTGGATCCACACTACAAAGACACAGAGGACACCAGACCACCAGACCAAGGTACTGAGTCCCTCTGCTCCCAGCCCAGAGGTAGGGGCTTCTATTTGAAACAAATACTAACGGACATGAAAAGTCATATATGCACTAATACAATTGTAGTGGGGGACCTCAACACCCTACTGTCACAAATAGATAGATCAACTAGACAAAAAATAAGTAATGAAGTACTAGAACTCAATAGAACTCTTGAACAAATGAATTTAATGGATGTTTACAGAGTCTTCCACTCCCAAAAATTAGAATACACATTCTTCTCAGCTGCACATGGGTCATTCTCAAAAATAGACCACATACTCACACATAGAACATGTTTAAGTAAGTGCAAAGGAATTGAAGTTATCCCCTGTATATTATCAGACCATAGTGGGATGAAATTGGAGATCCATAGCAAAAGAAACTCAAAAAATTTCATAAACATGTGGAAATTGAACAACACACTTCTGAATAACCAATGGGTCACAGAGGAAATTAAAGAAGAAATCAGACAGTTCCTTCAATTAAATGACAATGACAATACAACATATTGGAATCTATGGGACACAATGAAAGCAGTCTTATGAGGGAAATTCATAGCAGTGAATACGTGTATTAGGAAAACAGAACGAGCCCAATTAAACAACCTGATGCTGAACCTCAAGCTTCTAGAAAAAGAAGAACAGGACAACCCCAGAGCTCATACAAGGGAGGAAATTATAAAGATCAGAGGAGAAATCAATGCAATGGAGACTAAGAGAATGATACAAAAAATCAATGAAGCCAAGAGTTGGTTCTTTGAAAGAATCAACAAAATTGATAAACCCTTAGCCAACCTTGTCAGAAAAGGGAAAGGCCCAAATCCATGCAATTAGGAATGAAAAGGGTGAAATTATAACAGACCCAGCAGAAATCCAGAGGATCATCAATACCTACTTCCAAAACCTATACGCCAATAAGATGGACAACACAGAAGAAATGAACAGATTCCTAGATACATATGAATTACCAAAGTTGAACAAAGAAGACCTAAAAGGTCTGAACAACCCAATATCAACCAATGAAATTGAAAATGTAATTAAAAACTTATCAACTAAGAAAAGCCTGGGCCCTGATGGCTTCACTGCTGAATTCTACAAGACATTTAGAGAGGAACTGCTGCCACTACTCTTTAAACTCTTCAATGAAATTGAAAGGGAGGCAATACTCCCAAATTCATTCCTGGAAGCAAGCCTCACCTTGATCCCCAAAGCAGAGAAAGACCCAACCGAAAAAGAGAACTATAGGCCAATCTCACTAATGAACATAGATGCAAAAATCCTTAATAAGATACTGGCAAACAGAATGCAGAATATCATCAAGAAGATCATACACCCTGATCAAGTGGGATTCATCCCAGGGATGCAGGGATGGTTCAATATATGAAAATCAATCAATGTAATACACTATATCAACAGAACCAAGGACAAAAACCATATGATTATCTCCATAGATGCAGAAAAAGCACTTCACAAAATCCAACATGCATTTATGATAAAAACCCTACAAAAAATTGGAATAGATGGTCTCTACCTCAAACTGATAGAAGCCATCTATGAAAAACCGACAGCCAATATCATACTAAATGGTCAAAAACGGAAATCCTTCACACTCAAATCAGGAACAAGACAAGGATGTCCACTATCACCACTCTTGTTCAATATAATTCTGGAAACATTAGCCACAGCAATTAGACAAGAGAAAGAAATAAAAGGAATAAAAATAGGAAATGAAGAAGTCAAATTGTCATTATTTGCAGATGACATGATACTCTATATAGAAGACCCCAAGAACTCCACTAAAAGTCTTCTAGACTTAATAACCAAATTCAATAAAGTAGCTGCTTACAAGGTCAACACACAAAAATCAATAGGTTTCCTGTACACAAATGACAGACTCACTGACAGAGAAATAGGGCAAATAACTCCTTTCACAATAGCATCCAAAAAACTGAAATACCTAGGAATCAACCTAACAAAAGAAATCAAAGACCTCTTCTCTGAAAACTATGGCACTCTGAAAAGAGAGATTGAAGATGATATCAGAAAATGGACAGACATCCCCTGCTCCTGGGTAGGAAGGATTAATATAGTGAAAATGGCCATACTTCCAAAACTGCTATATAGATTTAATGAAATTCCAATTGAGATCCCAGCAGCATACTTCATAGACCTCGAGAAAACAATCCAAAAATTTATTTGGAACAAGAAGAGACCCAGAATAGCAAAAGCAATTCTAGGTAACAGAGACATGGCAGGGGGTATCACAATACCCAACCTGCAACTGTACTACAAAGCTACTGTGATAAAAACAGCATGGTACTGGCAAAGAAACAGACCTTAGGACCAGTGGAATAGATTAGAAGATGCAGAAGCAACTCCAGACACACTCAGCCATCTCATCTTTGATAAAGGAGCCAAACACTCTCACTGGAGGAAAGATAGCCTCCTTAATAAATGGTGCTGGAAAACTTGGGTTTTAACTTGCCAAAGATTAAAACTAGACCTATATCTCTCACCATGCACTAAAGTAAAATCAAAATGGATTAAAGATCTAAATATTAAAACAGGAACACTATACCAGCTGGAAGAGAGGTTAGGAAGAACTGTTGAAGACATTGGTGTAGGAAAAGATTTTATGTACAAAACCTCAGTTGCTCGTGGAGTAGTACAACCAAGGAGCAAGTGGGATCTCTTTCTATTAAAAAGCCTCTGCACAGTAAGAGAAACCAACAACTGTGTGAAGGGACAACCCACAATGTGGGAAAAAATTTTCACCTGCTCTTCCTCAGACAAAGGTCTACTATCTCGAATCTATAAAGAACTTAAAAAAGTCAGACCTCCCAAACTTAAAGACCCAATCCAAAAATGGGCATCTGAAATGAACAGACATTTCTCAGACAAAGAAGTAGAAATAGCAAATAAATACATGAAAAAATGTTCAACATCACTGGTCATTTGAGAGATGCAAATGAAAACAAAGCTGAGATTCCACCTCACCCCGGAAAGAATGGCTGCTATCATGAAATCAATGAATAACAAATGCTGTCGGGGCTGTGGGGAAAGAGCAACCCTGCTCCACTGCTGGTGAGAGTGTAGACTGGTGCAAGCACTGTGGAAATCAGTATGGAGATTCCTCAAAAAACTAAGACTGGAAGTCCCATTTGACTCAGCTGTTCCCCTACTGGGTATCTTCCCCAGAGAATTAAAAGAATCATACCATAGTGATATATGTGCACCCATGTTCATAGCAGCACCATTTGTAATAGCTAAAACTTGGAAGCAGCCCAATTGCCCATCAACTGGAGACTGAATAAAGAAAATGTAGGGTTTTTTTCTTTTAATAAAAATGGAGTACTACTCAGCCATAAAAAATGAGAAATTAGAGACATTTATAGCTAAATGAATGCACATTGAGGCAATACTCTTAAGTGAAATAAATAGGACACATGTTAAATATTGAATAGTTTCTCTAGTGTGAGAAACTGAAAGTGTAAATAAGGACTAAAAGGTATAATAGATAATGTGGAATATGAAGAAAAGGGGCAAAGGGGAAGGGGAAGTGGGAGGGGTGGGGGAAAGGAAAGAAGGAATTGGAATCAATATGAGAAAATGAAAAAATGGAAACAAAGTCTTTGTAAATAGGGAGGGATGGAGGGGTTGAATGGAAGGCAGGGGAATGGGGAAAAAGTAAGAACCAAGAGAGATTATGCAAAGTCGCAAATTTTCAATAAAAAAAAAAAATTGTGCTTTAAAGAAGACTGCAACATAGGATACAATCAAATTTACATAAGGTTGTCCATATCTCTACTTCCCAGGAGTGTTTATATTCCTTTTCTTCCATCACTCTGAAAATTCTGTAAAGGTAATATAAGTTCAAAAAGTACCTTCGTTGATAAGGGGGAGAAACTTAATTTTAAGATAAAGAAACAGATTCAGAGTGTTCAAACAATGCTTTTGGGCAAAATATCTTAGATCGCCCATTTTTAAAACACAAAATAGACTGTTTGTGCCTTTCTCCTGTAAAAGAGGCCATTACCTTTCTATCCATCAGTTCCCCATCACTTTTGTCCCTTAGTAAATAAAGCCCAAACTTTCTATAGATTCACAATTCCACAGATTTCCACTGCCAAAGACATAAATATTCAGACTACAGTACTACTTTATTTTTTGAAGGCCCATGCTTTTTTCCTTTGAGTGTGTACTTTGAAGTCTGCCTAATAAATCCTTCCATGACTTTTACTGATATATCCTGAAAATCATTTTTCTTTAATGGAAGTAAGTGAACTTGTAAAACTGTCTTCTGGATAGGGTAAGTCAGGATTCCCCATCTGTGCTTTTGGGGACTGCTTTGGACCCCGTTTGGTGACACCACCTCCTTGTGGTTTAAAGTTATGAATATGGTTTCCATTTTGTAAAAAAACCCAGAGCACATTTTCAAGACTCCTTACATCTATTTTCCTGGAGTGCAATCTTAATGAGCCCCAATAAGCACAATTTTCCTTTGTTCTCTTAAAAATAATTAAAATAGAAAAAAATAATCTTGTAGGATAGGAGTTTCTCAAAAGCATAGCTGGAGAGCGGAGAGCAGGTTGGAGAAGGGCATCTTCAGAAACAAGATGAATAGGAATGAGGCTGTGTAAGAAATGGTGCTGAGGCTTATAAATTAGACTTTTTCATACTCATTAGTAAAAACATGTCCTTTAAGTAACAATGATATTCCAATATGTATTTTTTGATTATTGGACTGGGTTTCTTGTAAGGATACTTTGTGTTGCGTCTGAGCTCTGAGAATCCTCACTCACTCTAAAGTTACATTAAGAAGCTTTTCGTGTGTGGTGAAAAGCTAAGCGCCTGCTCCCTTTAGCAATGAGGGAGCTTCAGTTTCTGAACTGGACCCGGCGGAGGTAAATTGATTCCATTCCTCTGAAAGCTGGCTTCAACGTGGTGACTGTTCTCTCAGTTCTTCTCAAATGAGCATGTAACAGGGTGAGGACTGGCTTGCGGGCACCCTAGATGGTCACAGACTGAACACCTAAAAATGGACAAAGAGAACAGTGATGCTTCATCTGAACCTGCTGACCTGATAGTAAGTATGGTGTGTGTGGGAGCCTCCTCTCCTACTTGAATAACATTTGTAGTTGAACCTGTTAGTAAAATGAGCCCTTATGACTATAAAAAGAAAGGGACCCCCAAAACCCCTTTATTTTTATAGCACTTAATAGATTTTACAAATGTGAGATTGTTTTAAAGTACTTTACTTGGCAATTGATTAGAAGCTGTTTCTCTAAAACTCCAGGGAAATTGTGCTGATCTTAACACAAATTCCACTTTAAAATTTAATCAGGGCTAACTGAGACTGCCTATAATGTGTTCTTGCACTAAAAGATCCAACTTTATTCTTGTCAGTTCTGTATGCATTGGCATTTCTGTGTATTTCTTTCTCTTACATATCTTAAGGAAGGCCTGAAAGTAGAGTGATACCATAGTCAACTCCTACAGTGGAATATTTTCTTCTCTAGATACACACTCCTCACTCCTGCAAGACCCCACAGTAAATGATGTCTGCTCTAGTTCAATTTCACCAGGAGGGATACAAGCGACATTTCACTCCGAGGGTTGACAAGGGTGTTTGGCAAAAAGAATAAGGGAGCCATAAATAATTCAAAGTGTACTTGGCCATATATTATCCCATTAATTGGCAGGATTAAAGACTAGAAGACATGAATTTTGAAGAGAAAAGTGAGGAAGAATAAAAGAGAATGGAGAACTTGTAACAAAAGCACAAAAGAGAGAATTATTCTTTCAGAGTTGGAATGGTCGATTGTCCTCTTTAAAAGAATGTGTGGTTAAAAGTTATTTCATCACTGGAGTTTAGTTACCCTGACATGCATAAATCTCTTTGTCAAAGAAGCTAAAGTCTTGCATACATTATTAAAGAATTCACAGCATCAAATAACAGAAGGTAGAAGAGAAAATAAAAGAGGAGGAGGAGGGGAAACAGTTAAATAATGTATTTTTTTCCTCTTCCACATAACACTTTGCACATCAATACATGTAAATCAATCATTTTCCAATTGGATGAGTTATCTATTTCATTCCTTGCTTTATGTTTTTGTTTTTGCTTTTCAGTTTTGGATTTTTAAGACAAAGTCTCACTGTGCAGTTCAGGCTGGCCTTGAACTCACTGTGTAGCCAGGCTGGCCTAGAACTTGCAGCGATCCTTCTGCCTCAGCCTCCCACGTGGTGGGATTACAGGTGTGTGCCACCATGCCTGGCTCCTTGTTTTATTTTAAAATTATTATTTCATTTATGATGGAAAAGCTGTCATTTGATAGACCAGTTATTTTTTGCTTTATTTTAAAATTATTCTTTCTTTATGATTGAGAAACTGAGTCACCAATCAGTTCAGTGGTTGGCAATAGTAAAACAAGCATGTTGGATTCCCTTCCTACAACCCTACACAATCACCTTAACTTTTTCTTCCTACCATTCAGTATCAGTCATGAAGCCATAATTAGGAAATCAATTTATTTCTGTGAGAAATCTCATTTCAACTCTTATTTTCAATGCTGCCTCAGACAAGAAAGAATTGGTTGCAAGGGAAAAGCAATATAACAAATTTTTTTTGTTGTTACTGGGGATCAAACTTGGGCCCTTGTGTTTTCGAGGCAGGCAGCAGAACCACTGAGCTAAATCCCTGGCCCTAACACAAAAATTTGAAGGACATACTCAGAGGGCTGAGAACACACATGAATCTACCCACACAGAATCTTTACCTTCACCCCTGACCTTCAGATCTTTTGGTCTACTTTGCTCCGTGAAATTCAGGCTTCTGTTCATTCATTAAGCAGAGTTGGAGAGTTGAGACAGGACCTAGGAGCCATTTCAGTAGGGTTGCTGTAATGTCTAGTTTTTCTGATCTTCACTGTGTGTTTTGATGCAAATCCAGTTATTACTTTTACATAAATAATTTAACTAATGCAGAGAGTCTTTTTATCAGCAAGATCACTCTAGTAGGTAGTTCCATTTAAGCTCTCAACTACTTCTAATGATAATGTATCTTTCTTTTTTAACAGATATCCAATATATCAATTCAGGTGGTCAGTGTTCCCGGGAGGCTACCAAGGAGAGGACCACCTCGAAAACCAATTGGCAAAGCCAGGCCCAACAAGCAATCCAAAAACAGAGCTCCCTTTTGGAACGTCCAAAACAAAATCATTCTCTTCACAGTGTTTTTATTCATCCTAGCAGTCATAGCCTGGACACTTCTGTGGCTCTATATCAGTAAGTTAAATCCATCTTCCTTTGGGACTAGGGCTTGTGGTGTGAGTCCTGCACTGTCATAGGGGCCTAGCCTGCCCCAGGGGCCTGATGGAATTGTCCTCTTTCCTACAAAGACACACTGTTCCAAAACTGGTATTGAGGCTTTCAGGAGAAAGAAACCAGGATTGTCTTCCTCCTTTCTTCTTTTACCATGGCCACTTTCTTCCATAGACCAGAGGAGGAGAGATGGCATATAGGGTAGGAAGAACTGAGGAAGATGCTCAGGAGATTTTGACTAGTTCAGAATATAATGCATTTGTAGCTTTAAAAAATTAATGGAATGTTAAGCTGCTTCATTTCCACATTCCACCCACAGCCTGTTTCTAGGCAACCTTAAATTCCTGGCTCCCTGAGCTCCAGTTCACAGAAGCATCTTCCTCTCCTCTGTGGTTGTTTTTGTCATCTAATTGATCCTTTGGACAGATGAGATACCTAAGCTCTTTCTTACAGAGTACTTATGCAACTCAGGAACTACAGTCCTTGTTGACTTGTGTTGGAGTTTCCACTCTGTACACGCTAGTATATCTGATATAAGATACATGTACTGTGATATTATGAAATACATGTATTTGGAATACTTGGTCTGTGTCCTTGGTTTCTGACAGAAGGGTTCTGACCTTCTTGTAAGCTTCTGAGGGATAGGTCTGATAGGAGCATCTTTTGCTATAACACTTAATCTTAGGCTCCAGGTCTTTACACAGAGCTTCTAAGAATGTCTTTTCTATGTTAACAATATGATTGATGGCTGAACCTTCCTGGAAACCTGGAAGAACTAATCATGTGATTAGAGAATCATAACTTTTAGTCTCCTCACTTCTTAGAGGCAGGGTGGAGTGGGAGGAACTCTGCTGAAGATTGAACTCAATCAGTAATGACCAGTTATTTAACCAATCATGTCTACATAATGGAACCACTACAGAAACCCTAAAGGACAGAGTTTAGAGGGCTTTTGGGCTGGTAAAAATACTTATTTTCTGGGAGGGTGGCATGCCCCACATCCATAGGGACAGAGGTTCCTGTGCTTGGGTGCTGTATCTCTTCATCTGGCTGTTCATTTCTACTCTTTATAATATCCTTCATAATAAGCCAGACAGAGTAAAGGTTTCCTGAGTTCTGTGAACCATTGCAGCAAATTATCACATCTGAAGTGGTTGTGGAAACACCTAATTTGCAGAAGCTGTGTACTGTACGCAGCCTAGGGACCTAGTATTTGTGACTGGAATCTGAAATGGGAACAGTATTGTGGGACTGAGTCCTTAATCTGAATAGCTAGTTCTAGAATTAAATTGCATTGTTAGCTACCCAGTTGGAGTCTGTGGAGAATTGAAGAACTGCTTGGTGTGGGGGAAAAAAACTCCACACATTTGAAGTTGGAAGTATTTTAAGTAGAAAAACCAATTTCTTCGGTATATTCTCTAGGATATTAAAATCGGATTGTAAAGCAAAATTTAAAGGCAAAGAATTAATGAATAATCTCAAACAGTTTGGGTCACGTATATACAAATTGATCACATATAATTTACTTGGCACAGTGTAGTTCCTCAGGCTACCTTCAAAAAGCTGACAGATGCATTTACTACTTTCAAAAAGCTCCCAGTTCAGTACTGGAGTGTGAGTTGTTTATTTATTTTGCTTAAGTGATTATTTTGTGATCACAGAAGAGAGGCATTCAATCTGCCTAGGAATGGGGTCCAGAAAAACAGTTCCTGCAAATATACTTGGAAATCTTGGGAGTACCCACTGTGTGTGGCCTCTGTGGTAGGTATGGGGATACAGACTGGCAAACAGACAAACAATTTATGCCTTCTAGGAGCTTACAGACTAGTGGGGGCATTTGGTTTGGTCTATGGGCAATTGAAACAAACACACAATTGCAACTGAAAGGAAGACAATTTATATTCCTGCTGTACCTCAACTGATGGATTTGTATTGGCTTGGAATTATTGCATAATTTGGACTACAATATACTTGTGCACAAGTAGTTTGTTAGCTGTGTAGTAATCGAGAAGGATATTTCATGGAGACAGACTAGTATGAGCAAAGACAATCTAGTATAGGTAAGTAACAATTGTTCAATAGAAAACAAGTTAGTCTGATCTGTGAAATTTGGGCATAGAGTGTAGCCTTGAGAATGAGGGGGACAGTTAATTAGGGAGATCATGGAGGATCTTGTATATTGGACTGAAGTAGAGTTAAGTAAATATAATCAGATTCAGTGCTAAATTGATCTCTCTTGCATTGCTACTGTTCTGACCCTTGAATACTTACTGATATGAGGAGGATGTGTGAGCTTCTAGAAAGAACTCATAGCCTTCACTCAGATTTAAAGAGTCTGTAACTAAAAATATCTAAGAAGCACCTGCGTGATAAAAAGAAAACTAAAGACAATTATTGTTTTATACGGGAGACCTAGCAAGGTGATCTACCATGGTCAATAACTAGAAAGAACAAATCCAGCACAGGACTCCAGGTCTCCTGCCCTCCCCTGTGCTCCCTACCCCTCCACAGCCTCACTGTTCTACTTGGTGTCAAAATGACTATCGTTAGGTCCTACGATGGAGGCTGCTTCCTGTCACCCCTGTAGATTGCATCTTCTTTTTACTTCATCATTTATTTGGCATTGCTATGTGGTGGGCCTTGTGCTAGCAGGAAACATTCTCTTTCTCTCTCCCTCCACCCACTCCCTCCCTGCCTTCCTTCTTGAAAACATGTATTGAGCTCCAAAACTAAGCCTGGAATTATCTAGTTGGCTCCTGAGAAAAAAAAGTAAGTTGCTGTCCATTTTCTCTGAGAGCTTTCTCTGACACAGCCAGCTGCAGAAAGGAATGTACAGGGCCAAGGGATCCTGGGGAGGGTGCCAAAGTGGGGAAAAACCTTGGAAACTATTAAAGAAGGGTGAGAGGTTAGGCTCTTATTTTCCCTAGCTATTGCCAGGTGTCCCAAGGCAGTACAAAAGCCACAGCCTCTCTTTGCCTCTCGTCTCTGCAAAATTTCTGGGATGACCTAATATTCAATGCTACAGTCTTCAGGGGGCAGAGACTTTGAGGAGTACCTGACAAAGAGCTGTAGGACACACTGTTTGGCTCATTGGAAGGCTGAGTTTTCCATGCCTTGGACAGAACTGCAGATTGACCCAGGACCTGAGTGTTAGGCCACATAGTCGGCGATGGACAGAAGCTCCACTGATGATCAACAGGACCTGTTCCCTTCTTTCCCAATACTCAGTTTGCTGCTGAGCTTGATGGTACATGGTTTTACCTTCTTGCATTCCATAGTCTTGGAACCCATGAAAATTGTATATATTCTTTTTAACTCTTTTGAGACTCTAGCATTATAGCTTCTACCTTTAAATCTTGCCTATTGTATTTGGCAGAAGCAATCAGAAAGAACATAGCACTGTAAGAGATATAGTGATTTGCTGCTGATGGAAGAGATACCATTAAGTACTTTTAGAAGAGCATCGTAGAATAAGCTTGAGTAAAGTGTGTGGGTGCTAAAATAAAATCATTTTAGGAGCCTCAGACTAGCATTGCTCAGACAGCGCCTTGATGCCATGCACATGAGAAAATCCCCTAATCACCTTCTCTCCTATTTTGCAGGTAAGACAGAAAGCAAAGATGCTTTTTATTTTGTGGGGATGTTTCGCATCACCAACATTGAGTTTCTTCCTGAGTACCGACAGAAGGAGTCCAGAGAATTTCTGTCAGTGGCAAGGACTGTGCAGCAAGTGGTGAGGTGAAGGGGATGCGGGAGAGGCCAGCAGGGGGAGCCAGCGGTGCTGAGGGGTTAGGGCTTGAGAGGTGGGCTTGAGAGGTTGGCTTGAGAGGTCTGACTCACTGTCCAAGTGAGTGAGTCAGATTAAGGGAAGCACAGGACTGGGTGGATGAAGGGCGCTGGAGGAGAGCAAATGGGACTTAGCGCATCTTTGCTATAATACAGAATTGCTTCTCTCCCTCTCCTTGATGTAAAAAGAAACAGCTCTCTTGACTTCTGTTTTTCTTACCTGTGAAATAAAGAAACTGGGTCAGGTGATGCTTAAGATGATTTCCAGCTCTGATGTTACATGAATACTGATTAACTCTGTGATTGTGCACATTTATTTCAACCACTGGCAATCTCTTGGCTGTTGAAAAAAATTGCTCATTTAGAACTCATAAATATTTATTGGAAAGCTTAGTAAAATTCAGAGAAGTGAAAAAATTAAAATATTTAATGTTTCATTAGAGAGAAAGCCCCTTTTTATTCTGAGCTGCATTGACATAGGAAATAATGCAATATTGGAGTATTAGTACTCAGTTTTGTAATGATGTTTTCTTTTTAATATAACTTTGCATGTTTCTATGCTAGTAAATATTCTTTCAAATGCATAAGTTCTATTCACCTCAAAGTTAACAAATTCTTTTTTATTGGATTTTTAAACTGTTTTCATTTTTTGCTATTACGGAAACATGCAACAACAAAACTGCCACATAAATCATATGTATCTCTGGTTACTTCCTTAGATGATTTCCTAAAAGTATAGTTACATGGGCAAATACAAAAATACTTATTCATTGCTCTTGGCACATGCTGCCAACTAGAAAGTTTCTGCCAGTTTGTATTTCTACAGTCATGGGGAGGGTTGCTGGGCTGTGACCTTGATGATGTGCCAGGCACAGTGCAGGACAATGACAGCACCTGGAGTGGCTCTCCTTTACTAACCGATTGCCTTCTGGAACCTGGGCATGTTATTAACCCTTTACTGCTAAAACATGTGCACCAATTATTCTTCAGAGTGTTCCCAGGAGTAGGCATTTCAATCATTACTTTACTGATGAAAAAACAAAACAACAGAACAAAAGCAAGGGAGGCTCCATGAATTTAGGCAATCTGCTCTGTGTTGCACAGTGAATTTAAACTCCATCGCTCATGTTTTTGCACCATACTATGTGTTTGTAAAGGTTTTTAATGTTTATCCTGGACAATTAGGTTAGGTTTTGCTACTGTATAGAAAAGGGAACACAGGAGGAGAAGACTAGAGAAGAGAAGGAGTTTGGTTTTACGAATACTAAGAGAGGGCAAAGAAGGTAAATTGATTAAGAGACCTCTCCTTTGAGATGCAATTATTGAGTTCTAGGGGAAAATATAACATCATTGATCACATCCTACTTTTGTTACCACATAGCAGTGGTTCTGACAGATTCCAGGTTCTTGAGTGCAGCAAGCAATAACTAGCAAAGCATAGACTCCACAGTGGGGGAAAAGTAATTACATCTACTGAAGGCCACAGAGAAATGGATGATAGAAAAGGAACTCTGCATGCTGAGCAGATAAATCAGGCCCTTGGGCTCAAGAGGAAGAGAGGGATGGAAAAGGCTTGCATGTGCTTTGGCCGGGGTTATGGGACTCTGAAGGTGTCTACTGAGCTCAGGGAGGCAGAGGGAGTAATTGGAGGGATGGCCTGAGGGTGGTGCTCCAGTTTGCGTGAGTGGAGATGAGTGAGTTCCTCAGCTCCCAACATCCTATCTGCACTAATCTGAACATACAACTTTCTGATCTGGAGTCAAATACCACTGTTTTACCACAAGGCCTTCAGAGCTTCAGTTTTTAAATAGCTGGGTGCTTCCCTGAGAGACAGAGCTGAAAGGACATGGTGGACCTGGCTGTGGCAACTACCCGCCCCCTAGCGGCTGTTATAGGAACGAGTCCTTAAGAAAGAAAAGTTGGGTCAAAAGCTATGAAAATGGGATTAAATGAGTTTGATTTGTTAACTGTGGAGAAAGCTTTTGAAGTGGGCAGAACACAGAAAAGCTTGATCAGAGTCTTTAAAGAGAGCAATAAACAAATTAAGGTAACTATTCTTCACAGACAGACAGAATGAAACTAAGTAACCCAAGAATTGCTTCAGTAATAATGTATTTTAATTTAAGAAACAATGTTTGGGTTTAGAGTTAGAAGCCTTTAGTTAGAGGCTTGCTTTTCTCCTTGGTAGCTGACAGGGAATGGCATTGCAATGTGCAAGGTAGTGTAAAAGTTGTACCAATTTTTTTGACCCAAAATGAGCTCTTTTTCCCTCTCGGGATTGTGTGACCAGTAGCAGACCGAGCACTGATTAAGCAGTGAAGGAAAGGTAACTCTTGGCCCAAGGATAGGAGACACTGGAGACAGCCTCACAAGTCAGCCTCTCAGTCTACTGGAGGGGGAAAGTCAGAGATATAAGGTAAAAAAATGAGAGGGAGGAATAAGTTAATAAAGGTGAAGAATATTCAAGTCTTTTCTGGGACTGGGCAGAGATTTTCTGGGGATTCAGGTACCACTACGATGGGGGAAAACAACTGCCAACATGTTAGATGTTAGATGTTCATGGTCTCAAAACATCCACAAATGAAATTCCGAACCAAAAGAGGAGGTTAGGAGAGTTTTATTGGAAATAAAAGTAACTCCTGGATTTCAAGGAGGAGTCTCAAGTGGATGGCTGCTGAGGCTTTTTTTTCAAGGGTATTTCATACAGCAAAATCACAATATGGGTACAATGTGGGTCACACTGTAATTAACCTACAGTTTTACAAGTATAGTCACTTAGCTAATATTGATCCAATGGAGATGCCAGGCATTAGCAAGGGTATATGGCTAGCATCATTGATCATTAACTTTAGCTTATCTATAATCTCTAATTGTAGAATGAAGAAAGGCATTTTGGGGAGGGGAGGGGAGTGTGAGCCAGATGGTCTGGTCACCTAGCCTATGTGTCTGGTGCTTATCTGGGCTCAGCTGGTCAAGTGGTACTAATTATAGTATAATGGCAAGTTGCTGTTTACTTCTAGGGAGGGTTGCATGTTACTTTCTTGAGGGCTCAATGGCTCTCTATTAATTTTTATCTAACTTACTACCTCTCTTTGATCCTTGTATGGTTCTTTCCACTTGTCATTGTGCCAAATATCAACAGTCATGGTGTTGAGGGTATGTCAGAAATGATATTATGAAGAAGGTAAGAGGTTGAGATTGTCTGGTGGTCCTTCTGGCAGCCATGTAATATCCAACTAGTTTTCACTAGACCACCTGAAGAGAAACTTCTGAACTTCAGAGACCCTACCTGCAAAGATAAAAAGATGGGCAGGCCACCATACCACCTCCCTCATGGCAGAGGAGGTGAGCCAATCCCAGTGCCCAGGAGGAGGCTTCCCAGCCACCATTCCACTGCTCCTAGGGTAGAGGAGGTAACCCAATCCTAGTGCCCAGAAGGAGGCTCCCCATTGTCATTCCACCACTCCCAGGGCAGAGGAGGTGAGCTGCATAGGCGCCAACAGCATCTGCCTCCCCCCGTCCCATGGAAATGAGAAGACACATAAACAAGCCTCAAAAACAGACTTCCAGATCACCTAGAGCAACCCCAAAGGGAAACAAGATGGAACAATCTGACACCCAACCACCTGAACTCCCTAAACTGGCAACAAAAGAGGATCTGGAAAAAATGAAATCAGAAATAATTTCTCAGATAAAAACAGAGTTTGTGCCCATAGTGCAAGACATGATTAATAAATCTAGAGAGGACACAGATAAAAAAATAGAGGAGCTGAGAAACATGATAGAATCCCAACATGGGAAAGAAATGGAATCCATAAAACAGATACAAACAGATTTCCAGGAGATTAAAAAATCCACTGAAAGCCTGCACAGCAGAATGAACCAATGTGAAGACAGAATTTCAGATATAGAAGATAAGATTGCAGTTAGTGACCAGAAAAAGACAAATTGCTTCAAATTTGTAAGGGACCCCGAGAAATCAATCCAGCAGCTGCTAGACAATGCAAAGAAGAATAACATAAGACTGACTGGAGTCGATGAAGAAATAGAAGAGAGTGCAGATGACATAAAAAACTGTTCACAGAAGTGATGGCAGAAAACCTCCCAAGCAGGGGAAAAGAACTTGACATACAGATAAGTGAGGCATAGAGGACTCCAACAAGCCTTGATCAAAAAAAGTTTACACATAGGCCTATAATAGTCAAGATTCCAGAAACCCAACAGAAGAACAAAATTCTACAAGCAGTGAGAGAAAAGAAACAAATCACATGCAAAGGAAAGCCCATCAGAATCACAGCAGACTTCTCAACACAAACCCTCAAGGCAAGAAAAGCTTGGAGTGACGTATTTCAAGCCCTAAAGGAAAACAGCCTCCAACCCAGATTGATGGACCCTGCAAAACTATCTTTCAAAATGGATGGAGAAATAAGATACTTTCATGATAAAGAGCACCTTAAGAACTTCATGAATACCAAATTAGTACTCCAAAAAATTTTAGATAATATCCTAGGAAAAGACAATGAGGATCACAACCCCAGGAAGCCCAGCAGAATGAATCCATTGAGCATGACAAATTAAATGCAAAGGAGGAGAATCCAACAAAAAGAGAAAGTCATGACAAGGCTTTTAAAACTTTTAACTTCATCTCCCTATGAGTGTATAATTCAATCTTGTTATTGTACTGATCAGTATTTTTCTGATTCTAGTGTTGCACACCTTTCCTTGTGATGTACTATCTATTTATCAATTTCTTGTGTCTACTTTTTAATTGGGTTATCTATTAATGAGCTGAAAGGGTTCTTTATATATTCTGGTCATAGGTTATATGCATTGTAAATATGGTCTGTTTAAGGACTACTTTTCATTTTAACGATGTCATTTAAAGTTCTAAATTTTGATGGAATCGCATTTATCAATTTTTTTCTTTTATATATCATGTTTTATGTATCCTAGGAAGTTCTTGCCTACCCTAAATTCATGAACATTTTCCCTTATAATTTCTTCTTAAAGTTTTACAGTTTTAGTCTTTCATATTAAGGTTCATAGATCCTTTCAAGTTATTTTTATGTATGGAAATAAAGGGTTGAGGTTAATTTTTTATATACGGATACCAGGTGTTCCAGTGCCATTTGCTGAAAACACTATCCTTTCTTCGGCTCTTGAATTGAGTTTATATTCTATAAAATGTTAATGTTAAATAATCTTTCAAAACTCAGTGGACCATATATGTGTGGTTCTATTTCTAGATTCTCTGTTTTATTCCAAAGATTTATATGTCTTTCCTTACACCAACACTGCCTTGATTACTGTAGCTTTAGAGGAAGTCTTAAAATTAGGTACTAAACATCATCCAACACTGTTTATTTTTTCTTTTTCTTTTTCTTTTTTTAGGTCCTTTGTACTCCTACACAACTTTTAAATTTCAATATCCAATTTTTCATTTACAGCAAGTATACATAGACCTGAATTTTTATATATACCTTGTGCTTTCTAATCCTGCTAAATTCAAATACAAGTTCTAGGGGCTCCTAGAGATTTCTTAGTATTTTCTCTGTAGATGATCATTTCATCTACGTATAAAGATTTTGCTTCATTTTATTGCCAGACTATTTTGGTTTAGGCCTATGTTTCAAAGTTTAATGGACAAATGAAGAGTAGGCATATCTGCCCTTGTTCCCCACCTTAGGGAGAAAACATTGTATTTTCTCCATTCATATAAGGCATTTTTGTTGGAAGTATGGAGTACATGTCTTTAATCTGTTGAGAAGGTTCTGTTCTACTTCTAGTCTCTTGATAGCTTTTACCATGAACAGCTGCAGTGTTTAGTCCAATGCTTTTTCTCCAACTAGTGACAGGATCATATGGCTTTTTCCTTTCCTCTGTTAAAATGATGTCTTTTGGAGGTGGATCTTCCAATGCTGAACCAACACTGCCATCTCTATAATAAAACTACTTTCTATATACTACCAGATCTGACTTCTAATAGTTTGTTTTGTTAAACAAATTTATATCTATGTTCATACTTTTTTCTTCTATTATCTTTATCCAGTTTTAGGATTAGTGCAATGTTGATTTTCTAAAATGAGGGGAGAAGTGTTCCTTCTTTTTCCTGCTTTAAATGTTTGATATAATTTATCAGTTAAAATATATATGAGGCTGTTGTTGTCATATAGGTAAGTTTTCAAGCTAGGAATATACTTTCTTTAATAGGCGCTATTCAAATTTTATATTTCCTCCAGAGTTAATTTCATTAATTTGTCTTCCAAGGTACTTCTTAGAAGTTGTCAAACTTATTTCAAAACAGATTTTTGTAATATGCTTTCTATATCCTTTTAAATTCTGTTAAATCTGTGGTAATGTCTTCTAGATCTTGATATTGTAATTTTAAAAATGTATAATTGAGTGCCAGGGATTTCGCTCAATGATTTTGCCACCTGCTGTGCTAGCACAAGGACCCAAGTTCGATCCTCGGTACCAAAAAAAAGTATAATTGATATTGTGTAATAGGAAAAAAAGGTCTAAAGGAGCGGAAGTGGGAGGGGTAGGGGAAAGGAAAGAAGGGAAAAGAAAAAATATGAGAAAAGGAAAAAATGGAAACAAAGTCTTTGCAAATAGGGAAGGGTGGAGGGGGTGAAAGGAGGGCAGGGGAAGGGGAAACAAAATAAGAACCAAGATACTCATATAATGGTACAAGATCCCAATGATGAATGTAGCTGTATTTTATACCTAAAATGTACCAATAAACTTAATGGGAACAAAAGATAAAAACATGGGAGGCTGAAGCAGGAGGATCATAAGATCAAGCCAACTCTGGACAATTTAGCAATTTAGCAAGACCCTGTGTCAAAATAAGAAGTTGAAAAAAGTGCTAGTGATGTAGTTCAGTATTAAGGCTCTGGATTCAATCCCCGGTATCACAAAAACAAACAAAACAAAGCAATTAACACAAAGTAGAAATTCAAATTAGGTTGCCCAGGTAGTATACTGGGTAACATGGAAGTCAAGTTTGAATTAAGACAACTTAATTATTTTTTCCCCAGGTGAATCTTGTTTACACAACATCTGCCTTCTCCAAATTTTATAAGCAGTCTGTTGTTGAAGATGTCAGGTAATGTATGTCCCTTACTTTGAGGATATAGTGAATAGAGATTGATATCCATAGAAATAGTATATTCTCCCCGGAGATGCAACTGTATGGTAATGATTCCAAATTTGAATACAACACAGTGATCTGAATTCATGTAGTATGATGCTTTCCTTTTCCAATCCCCAATAATAGGAGCCAATGGCTACCTAAAAAGGCACTTGGGTTCAGTCAAAGGATGTGCTCATTAGCTTTGAATATGTTAGTTGGGTATCTGCTTTCCTGAGAAAATTTATTTCCTAAGAGGGAAACCCTGAACATCTCTATCTTTTCACTATAGCAGCAACAACAAAGGTGGCCTCCTTGTCCACTTTTGGATTGTGTTTGTCATGCCACATGCCAAGGGCCACATTTTCTGTGAGGACTGTGTGGCAGCCATCTTGAAGGATTCCATCCAGACGAGCATTATAAACCGGACCTCTGTGGGGAGCTTGCAGGGCCTGGCTGTGGACTTGGACTCTGTGGTACTAAATGGTGATTGTTGGGTAATTCTTTAAGCAGCACTTCTGATACTTGCCATTACCATAGTCAGCACTGTAATCAAGTGTTCCCTTCCTCAATCCCAGTGGCACAGGATTAGCTGAAGGCATTGGAGCTACATTGGTTAAGGATATTGCTAAATGTTACACACAGTCAATGACTGAAGAATAGAATTGAAAATGTGGTATAGAAAAAATAGAATTTTAAAAAATGTAGCCCACCTTACATTTACTCTGCTTATGCATCTTCAAACTAAGTCCCCACAGAACAAAGTCAGAAAATGAAGAATTTTGCAGAGCTTTCTTTTGTCTCTTTCCTTGTGTAGACAGAATTATATCTATATTATGTAGCATTACTCAGTGCTCCAAAATGGCCTATCTCATATCTCCATCAAATTGCAAATTATATCACTTTTTTGACAGTGGTATAAATGGTTTAATCATTGTGTAGCACAATATTTGTGCAGATTTGTCTTTTGGTTTAGTTATATACATATATAGTTATGTGTATATATATATAATATATACACATACATATATATGCTATATATGCTAGGCATATGGTAAATGGTTGATAAATATTTATTAAGTGAATGAATGAAAAATCCCTAGTGAAAAATTCTGCAAGGATTTACTATTTCAGTCATTATTTTTACTTGCTTGGTTGCTTTCTTACCTTTAAGAAATGTTTAGAACTCATAACTGTGTAATTTGAAGGATACAGAAGTAAAGAGAATAATATACTAAACTCTCATAAAATGTATTCTTAGCTTCAAAAACTATCAATTTAGAGCTGTAAATCTCTAAATATCCAAATAGCTACCCCCATCACTTGATTATCTTAAAACACAGTCTCATTTGTGTTTGATTGTTTTAAAGAAGGACTGAAAGTAATTTTTATTAAGCAAATTTCTAACAAAATAAAACACTAGGACCAACAGTCTATTTCTATGTGTTTTTTCAATGCAGCTGGGCTTCGATCAGATTACTCTTCGACCATAGGATCTGGTAAATTCTTTTGTGTTTCCCCTTTACCCATCTCTCCATTACTATCATTTTTTTCATAGTTTTCCTTTTTTTTCTTCCATGATTTCCCCTTTCTAATGATATTTGGTAGTGCTCTTCTGGTTGCAAATGACAGAATTGACCTAAGTGCAAAGGAAACTTGACAGGTGTGTGTAACTGGGGCAAATGTGGGATGTGGTGACTTGAGGCATGATTCAGTCTAAGTTCTAAAATAGTATATTGCAGGGCATTGTTGTGCACACCTGTAATCCCAGCACTCAGGAAGCTGGGGCAGGAGGATCACTGTGAGTTCAAGACCAGCCTGGGGTACATAGAGTTCAAGGCCAGACTGAAGTACACAGTGAGACCTTGTCTCAAAAAACAAACAAACAGAATAACAACAACAAAAAACAACCCCAAAACAAAAACAAAAACACCATATCATCAGGACTCTGTTTTTCTGCCTTCCTCTGTTATGGCTTCATTATCAAGTGTGTTCTTTCACTGTGATAGTAACAATTGCCACCAGTATACAGATCAAGCTTATAGTTTATCATTGTCTCAATCATGGTAGAAAAATATCCCGCACATATTTCTTGATAGCTTTTGAAGAAGTACTGGAGCTGAATGTCATTACCCAGGTTACCAACTTGCCTATTCTTGGACCAAGTTCTTTGGCTCTGATTGGCCAGGCAGAATCACGTGCCCATCTCTGGAACTAGGGGTGAGTTTAACCCCAAACAGGCTATGTAGGCAGAGGAGGGATGGCTTCCTAAGCAAAGTCTAGGGGCTGTTACCCAAGAGAATGGACTAGCAGACAGCACATGTCTTCCACATGACCTCTTTTGCTCTTGACTCTTCTACAAAGATTTCTGGAAAAGTCATTCCTAAAAAAAATCAAAGATAAATAAATCCAGAAAGAAAAAAAAAATAGAAAGAAGGATAGAAAGAAAAAAAGAAAGTCAAAAGGCAAGTACTGTCTCCACAGACAAAGGCTGCTCTCAGTACTTCTATGCAGATCAACTGTCTCTCCACTACCCGCTGGAGATTTCTGCAACCTCAGGGCGGCTGATGTGTCACTTCAAGCTGGTGGCCATAGTAGGCTATCTGATTCGTCTCTCCATTGAGTCCATCCAACTGGAAGCTGACAACTGTGTCACTGACTCTCTAACCATTTACGACGCCCTTTTGCCAATTCGGAGCACTGTTTTGTACAGGTAAGCGTGCAGGCACTATTGTTGATAGTGAAAAGATTTTTTTTTTTTTATAATTTCTGCTTTGCAGTATATTAGTTCCCCTTGGATTTTAAGAAAACATTTTTGTGTACATTTATGGAGTCAAAGACTGACCTCTGCTCTATTTTTCACCTTTATATTTTTGTACCTTTGCCAGAGTTCATTGGATTCAGTGTTTGTTTTGCATTTGTAAAACAGTCTCTCAAAATGAGGAAAGCAGAACCTTTAACCAATCTATCTAAAAATGACAGATATTTTGGTTAATTTTACTTTTATTACAGTGACAAAGAAGTCTGGTGTTCAAATAAATGGCAAAAACTCTTCTATGAAGAATAAATATTCTATGATAGTTACATAGCATTAGTAAAACAATTCTTTTTACTACAAAGATGAAAGATGTTTGTTGTAGCAAATGAGGTCTGTTAGAGAAAATTGTATCAATTACTTTATAGTCTGATTGCCTAGAACACATTTCTGTTATATTTTAGCATAATTTTTTCATGCCATGCATACGTACATACATGTATTTATCTACCCCCTAATATTTTTTACTTAACAGTAGACATCTATTTAAGGTTACTTAATATTCAATAACTTTATAATGCCAAAAATAATGGGCTTTCTTAATAAGTTGTGACTTATTATTCGCTGTTAAAAAATATGTGAATTACCTTACTATTTTAATAGAGTTTATGTATATCACAGTTTTTTATTTGGGTATGTGCATACGTATTTTTATTTTAGTGATCAATATGCATGTTAAAAGTTCAACATTATATAAGGATATGCAATACAAAGTAAGTTTTAAATTACTCTCATTTCTCAATGACTTCTAGTTTCTTTCCATCCGTCCAGATATTTTTAGCACTATCTCATTGAATCCTCACCACAATCCTCTGAGAAGCGTACTGTTATTACTACTACTGTTTCATAGGGAACTGGCACTTCCATGTATTTAGTTGCTTGATTGCCTGGCATCTTTTATCTAGTTCATTGGGGGAGCTGATTTTGGAATCCAGTATTCCTGTTACAGAACCCATGAACTTAATGACTACACACCTTGCCTTTATAACTTATTTGCACTCAGAGAGGTGCCAGGGACAGGCATCTAAGAGAATCCTTTGGTGGAAGCTACTGGACAAACATTTCTGCACCTTTTGCAGCTCCATCCCATTTGCAGTACTCTGTGACCACTAACTGGTAAAGACCTGGCTGCAGAGACTGATTCTTGAGAAATGGGTAGATGGCTCTGGAAATGTGTGGAATTAATGTTGGCTGGGGGGTCTATTCCTCAAATGGCCTATTATTTATGTACTTTGTTTTGTTATCTGATTTCAGACTTTGTGAACCCACAAGAACACTAATGTCATTTGTTTCTACAAATAATCTCATGTTAGTGACACTTAAGTCTCCCTATATTCGGAGGCTATCAGGAATTCGGGCATACTTTGAGGTCATTCCAGAACAAAGTAAGTCTTCTGCAATTAAAAAAAAATCACTTATGGAAATACATATCTTCAATACTTCAGGCATCTTTTCTCTCCTGAAGCCGTATTATAGTATTACTTGTATTAGTCATTATTCTGATTGATTCAGGGCCCAGTCAGTCAGAAGAGAAAGAACAGAGTGAATGTAATAAAGTACTGGTAAATTGACATACAGGTATTGAGTAGGTAACTCAAAACAAGAAAACCTAAAGGATGTAAGAGATGTAGGAAGCCCTCAGGTTGGAAGAATGCAGGAAAGAGGTTGAAACTGTCACAGCTTAAAGGTTGGGGAGGAAGTCTGTTGCATGAATATCTGGCCTCTTTGGAGAAGTTGCTGTTTAGCTGTGTTGAATCTTGGAGTTCAGAATTATGTTTCTAAAGCATCCTACATATCTGTAGCCAAAATACAGGATTTGAAAACAAACATGGAACTTGAGAACAAGTATTTTAGCTAAACATCTGTACAGTGCTATTTCTTAAAAAACAAAAACCAACAACAAAGTTAAAAAATATACCAACTTGCTAATCAGGGAAGTGTGCATTTATAATTACAGATATGTATGCAGTGCATTTTTGTATAATTTCACAACTTCAAGTCATTGTGTTTTACTGGATATCTTTTTCAGAATGTGAAAACACAGTGTTGGTCAAAGAAATCCCTGGCTTTGAGGGGAAAATTTCAAGTCCATATTATCCAAGCTACTATCCTCCAAAATGCAAGTGTACCTGGAAATTTCAGGTAGCTGAGTTTTATCAGAATCTTAGGAAAATATTGTTATCCTATTTTGGGTACAATTTTATTGTTATTTTTCATTATCTTTATTTTTTAAATTCCAAAAATAATATCATTTAATTTTATAAAGTTTGAACCTTATCAAAATATAGGAACTAAGAAGTGAAGTTTTCCTCTAAGTTCAACCCTCTGACAAGTTAACTGTTCTTAGTAGTGGGCTTATCTCTCTAGCTTACTTTGTCTATTTGTATTACAAAATGGAAAGGTGTTATTGCAGGATCAAACAATTATTTTATTATGATACAGTTCATTTATCAATGATTAATTACTTCATAATAGAAATAATAAAATAAATTGGATTACTCAATATATATTTTGCATAAACAAACAAAAGTGTAAATTTATATAAAATACATACCCTCTGGTGTTAGATATGGTGTTATTCTATTTTAATATTAGACTAAACTATTGTGCTTTGTTCAATTATATTAGCATCTAGTGATAACCCTAAGTATCACCTTTGCTCTTTCAGTGTATACATATAAAATCATTATATGTAGCATGGAAATTAGATGTAAATGGTGATTATACGTAGTTTGTGTCATCAATGTGTTTTCGAATGAACTACTATGGGCAAGGTACCGGGCACTACTCTGGACTCTGAACAGCTATGAAATTGGAGAAAATCAAAAACAAAAATCTGCGCTCATGGAGCTTACCCTCCAGTAGAGGGAGACAAGTGACAAATAAACAAGTTACTTTTCCAGTGAGCCCTCTGTATCTGTGGCTTCTGCGTCTGTAGATTCAACTGACACCAGATTGTACTGAACATGTACAGATATTTTCTTGTCACTATTCCCTAAACAATACAACAATTGTTAATGCAGCCTTTACTTGGCATTAGGTATTATAAGTAATCTGGAGATGATTTAAAGTATGTGGAAGGATGTATATGTTATATACAAATACTACAACATTTTATAAAGTGACTTGAGCATTCACAGATTTTAATATTTATTGGGGTCCTAAAACCAGTTCCTCTTGGAGAGTCATGACAATTGTGTGTAGTATGTGAAATGGTGACAAAATGCTGTGGAGAAAAACAGAGCAGGGAAGAAGGCTTTATAGCTTGAGTAGAAAGCTGGAAGGGAACAAGTTCGGGCTTTGTTATCTAAAATAGGATGGCCAAAGAAAGGCTCATTGACAAGAGACCTTACAGAGATAACTAAGAAACATGAGAGAACTAAATTTGTAGACCTGCAAGATAAGAATGCTGCAGCAGAGGGAACAGGTGAGGAAAAGATTCTCAGGAAGGAAGTGCTTGATGCATGTACGATTATTTGTGTGCAATCATATCAATTAAATAGTCAAATAATTTCATTACTCTCCCCAAATCTAAACTTGACGTCCATGTCCTGATGACACATAGTCTTAAATTATTTGCCATTATCACAAACATTTCCAAAATAATTAGAAGATTAAGATGCTGTGCCCTTTTTTACTGACAGATTTTCAAGGCATTAAGGTCTCAGATGATCAATGGGTCTGAGGGTTGGGGAGATTTGAGGAAAGCATAGATGAAAGGAAGATTTGGAAAAGGAAGAAGGAAAGACATCAAATCTCCATCTCTTCAGTATCTCCAGAAAGCATATTTTTCTTTTTGGGTTAGTATAATAGCCAGAACAAGACAGGTGCCATTCTCAAAAGCTCTGTCAAATGTCTGAAATTCTTTTGATATAAAATAAATATTGATTCTATGATAACCCATATACTTACAATTAAAATCCCTGGACCTCATTGCTGGGGTTTTTAGTCAGAGTGTAAATAGGAATCTCAGATCACTTTCTGTTTTGCCAAGAGTTAAGGGCTAGAAATGCTGCCAAAAAAGAAGCCTTCATAGGGAAAAGGGGTTGCCAGTAAGACTGGAGGTGGGAGATAGTAACCGTCAGGGGTGAACCTGGAGGTGGACAGCGGTTCACAGAGAGCAGGGGTTGTCCACCTCCTGTGGAGGCTAAATAAATAAAATCATGCTGCTTCCTAAATAAATCGGGCCTCCACCCTTTTTCTGGGTTTCTGAAGATGTCCATCTTCCCTGTGCCTCATAACAGTCACTTAGCTGAACATTTACTTCCCTTTTCTTTGCTGCTTTTCTTTTCCAGTACATGTTGTTACAGAATCCTCGAAAACAGACAGAACAGTGCATTGACTTGTTTTATGAGAGATGGTATAGCCCTAAATCATTCAATTTGGCTCCATCAAGCAGAAGCAGGGGGCCTGTAAGTCACTTCTTCATCACTTAGGGAGTCAGTGGGAGTGCACAGGAGGGAGCCCCTCTTTCTCTGCTTCTGTGAAGGAAATATGAGGCCTCATTGCCACAGAAATTTCCTGTGCTCATCTGAGGTGGGCTTTGGGTTGTGTATACTCAACCACTTGCCAGTTAGGGGTAACTGAAGGCTAAAATGTTCCCAGCACCTGTTGCCATCACTGACTAGAGAAATAATTAAATAGCATAGGTCCAAATAAGAATTCCTTTCTTTGCTTGTTTAAAGTTACCATACAAAGGCAGAGGGTGGAGAATGGAAACTGAGAATACAGAACATATAAGGAAATATCATACTTGCTTTTGTTCATTTGTCAAAACAGTTTGTAATACTCTGTGGAATTGTACCCTTTGCAGATTAATGTCAGTAGTAGCCAGACAACCTGTGCACATGTAGAAATGTGTGTCACTCTGTGTCAGTAGAGGCAGTTTTATTTCCTTTCATTATGCAGAGGCTCAGAATTGAGAAGTGGTCATGCATATAAATCTGTTTTATTTTGAGGCAATGGAAGATAGTATAAACACCAAAGCAAGCTTCTTGGTAGAAGATTACACTGGAAGATGTTCCTACACTATAAAAGTTTTCGGTGTTTTTTTGAGACAGGATTTCACTATGTAGTCCAGGCTGGCCTGGAGCATGATCTTCCTGCCTCAGCCTCTGGAGTATTGGTGTTACATGCGTGCACCATTGCACCCATCTGCACACTGTAAAATGTACACTGGTTACCTAAGATACTGTCTCTCAGTTTGCACCTTTTTTCTGTGAAGAAGTAACCGTCCGACAAGCCTGGAAATAAATTGATGTGTGTTCGCATGAGCTCTGGGCTTTTGTTCCACATGAGACCTTCCTGTCCTCTTAGGAGGAGGCTTGCACATTAGCTTCCAAGCAGCATGATGCACTGAGGGGAAGTGGCCTGCAGAGAAGTGCAGGACAGGCTTGAATCTCTGATCTGCATTTCCTCACCTGGAGAAAGTCACTTATTTTTGATTAGCTATGGTATTTCCTTTTATAAAATGAGATTCAGGCTACTTGCCTAGGGTTGTCATGATGTTTAAATGAGAAACATAAAGTGCTTGATTTATTCCCTCTCAAAGGTAGGCAGTGAAAGGTGGGTACATGTACACACACACACACGCCATAGAAAAGCATAACACATAAAATAGTTGCATACTGAAAACAAATATCTGTTAGAGTGATAAAAGTCAATGAGTAACATTCATCTAAATAAAGACAGTAGAATTGAATTACAGAGTATTGCTGAAAACTTAACTTTACATTATTTTCAAAAGACAAAATAAATTAAAAAGTGGATCAACAAAGCTGAACAACAAGGATGGGCAAGATCATACCAGGCAAGTATGAATAAAAAGAAAGCAGTATTTATGATCCTAGTGCCAGGCAACACACAAACCAGGGAAACAACTTTCCTGATTTGAAAGTAAGAGAAGATAAGCAACCTGTAATGACAATTATTTATGCAGCAAATAACACAGCATTAATACTTATGAAGCAAAAACTATAGGAAGTACAAAAGGAAGTAATGGTGAAGTAGATTTTAATTCCCTTCTCTTGATCTTGCTTGTTTCATGCCAGAGATAGTGAGGGAGAGTAAATGAGTCTAAGAAGTACATTAAAACGTACCAATGAGTTTAGTAGTATGCATAAGCAGAGAATACTTCCATGTTCAAGTGACCATGAAACATTCATAAATTTAATTACAACAAAATCTTTAATGAGCTGGGAGTGGTGGAACATGCCTATAGTCCCAGTATTTGGGAGGCTGAGGCAGGAAGATCACTGTGAGTTTGAGGCCACCCTGGACTACATACGAGTTCAAGGCTAGACTGAATTCCATAGTGAGAGCCTGTCTCAAAAAAAATCTTTAATGAATTCAAAAATTAAAAGCAATATAAACCATAATCTTTTATGTAGTTAAGATGAAATTAGAAAATCTGAACATGTATGAGTCCAAATTCAACTCTTTGGAAATAGTAACTCTGTTGGGTAAAAGTAAGAATAAAAACTAAAACTTTGGTGTTATCAGACATAATGTGTGTTTATATCATACAATGCAATAACAAGGTTAATTGTATAGTGTGTATATGTTTGCTATATACTTAGGCAGCTATTTCTCCTTTGACCTCTTCTGAGATGACCAGAGACGATTCAGTAATAGCTTTCAGAAACATCTAGGTTTAGTATGAAGAGAATGCGAATTTACTTCTCCTTTATCTGAAGAATCTAAATGATGCTCTAAACAGGTCATGTTATTATTTTTATCAACAGAGGAAATTTTTTGCTCTCATTAACTAGTGTTTTCAAAATCAAGGTCATCTAACAGGAGGAAAGTGACACCCAGAGATACTGTGTCCCCCTCAGGCAGCTCTACCTGGACCCAGTAGCCCCTCCCTGAATACCTGCCTATCCACTTTGTTCACCATCATGATCTCCTCCTGACCCTAGTTTGTTCAGGGGAACTGGTCTACCCCACCAGGGGCCTCAGGTTGCACAGAGTAGAATACCTTCAGAACAACAGGCTGAGGAAGGAGTATTGAGTGAGCAAGAAAATTTTAGCCTGAAACTCATGCTTTGACTAAAACATTTTTCTAACTTGATGTTTGTTTTTCACAGACTCCCCTGTCAACTCTTGGGATAGCACTGAAATTCCATAACTATTCAATAACCAAGAAGAGTGCAAAAGGCTGTGAGCATGGATGGTGGGAAATTAATGAGCACCTGTAGGTGATTTTCATTATATGAAGACTCTGATGAAAAGTTTACAACCTTGAGCTCCTTGCCCCAAACAGTTTGCATGTTATTATTTACAGAGAGGGAAACTGAGGGGTAGAATAATTAAGTAACCCACAAAAGACCACTAGGCTCCTGAGTGTTCAAGGCAGGATTCTAGTCCATGTCTTAGGGATTCTGCCTTACCTGTGCTTGATGGTGCAGGGCTATCAGTGTGTATTTTCTATACTTCATAGAAGTATTTGGTAGATAAAATTGTCAATGTCCTGGAGCTATAGGGAAAATAAAACAAATTATAGTACAAGAGTTTGAGGCCATTAGACAATCTTGTGTGGTAGGAGAGGCCTGATTGGACTGGCTGGACTCTAAGGCTGGGAAATGAATGAAGCTGATCAGAAAAAAATTCAGAGATGTGGGTTCTTGGGCTTCCTGAATCAACCTAGTAAGACCTCACTCTTAATTTGTCCCTTAAATTTTGTTTCTTTGTTTTTTAAAACTTTAACACGTATTCAGTAGGCATTCAGCTGAATCAGTATTTAAAAATACTGAATGCCCTTAATAGCTTCTCAGTTCATTTTCTCAGAAGAATCCTGTGATGTTAAAGGATTTGCTTGCAATTCTTTGCTCATTGTTATTGCATGAATGAAACCTTCCCTTTCTAAGTGCTTTTCCTGAGTTCCTTTAGATGGCATACCTGCAAAATAGTCACTGGTCCTGTCTTCATGGAATAGGTCATACCATATTTGAAAGCATTCTTGGATCCATTATTAAAATGTAGCCTGTACTCCTTTTGGAAGCACAATTGACTCAAAGGCCTATATTGTAGGAGTCAGAAGTCCTGAGTTCAAATTCCAGCCATTAGTAGTTATAACTAGGAAAAATTACTTAACTTCTTTGATTTTCAGTCTGTAAAATCAGGCAATAATTTTTATTTAACAGGGTTTGCTAAAAGCATTGAATGAAACAATGCATTCTACACATCAAAAATATTAGCTAATGTAAGTAACAAGATTGTTTTGGAAATGACATTGGTGGATAAATACTATAGAACGCGCCCCACACTGCATTTTGGTACTTAATCAAAATAGAGATCCAGGACTCAAATCTGTGAAGCTGTAATCCAGTTACAGAACTGTGCCTTGAAAAGGAGAGATTTATTCCCCCCCTAAGTAAAAACAACCACCACCAGGATATGCTACTACAAGTAGAAGCAGAGTCTCCTCCCAAGCCAATACCAGGAAAGAAAGCTCTCTGCCTCATACTTTCCCTGTAGGGCCAGTCTTTAGGCTGGCTGAAATCATATCAGGTTCATTCCACGCTGATTGTACCTTTAGGATTTAAAATGCCCAGCCCTTCCCTTATCAGTCCTTTTTGTCTCAAAAGGAAAGGCTCTAATTGAACTAATCAGACACCTTGCTGAGAACTTGCTTAAGGGAACTGGGGCTCTAATGGGGAAGGAGGAAAAAGTAATGCTTCCAGACTGGAGGAAGCCTAAACCTCTCACCAAACGGAGGAGCAGGTCTGTATGCTCAGGGGAACTAGCAGACAGTGTATGAACCCTGAAGAAATAAAGCACTGTCTATGACTTCAGTAGAGCAAAGCCTGAAAAGAAAGCCTTTTAGCTGGGGATGTAACTCAGTGGCATAGCGCCTGCCTGGCAAGTGTGAGGTCCTGAGTTCAATCCCTGGTATTAAAAAAAAAAAAAGGAGGCCTTTTATCATGCAAGAAAGTGCCAGATGTGGGTTTTTAAAAATTAGTATTATTATTAGCATGAGTTTGCAGTACTTAATGATTACATTCATCATGGAGAGTTGGTACATGACACATCTTAATTCTTTTACATCCCCTTCCCGTTTCTCACTTCCCCCTCCCCCCATCTCTTAGTCTCCTTTCCAAAACCTGCCCTAGTTTAGCATCAGACAAATTTGTGTCCAAATCCTGGTTCCACTTGCTTACATTTGAACTTCTAAAAGTTATGTCCCTTCTTTACCTCTCACTTTCCTTGTAATATGTCTCTGTGTGTAAACTGACTCTTGTTGGGTTTCCCAATCACTCCCTTTTATACACTTTCTTTCTATAGGCTACCATTATATCCCACTGTATAATTCCCCATTTACACTGTAACCCAAGCATGGATGAAAAGATCCCTTTTTTGATTCCTCCTTAACACACTCCAGTGGGGCTCATCTTTGCAAGAAAATATAAAAAGTTAGTGGAGACGGCGAAAGTCACTGTGAGATATGGATGACATAATCATCATGTCTTCAGAGCATAGGATTCAAAGCCCAAGATGACTAACTAGCCTCTGGCTCCAGAAGCTTGGCTTGCCTCAGCCTCTGTCTCCCACTTGGCCAGGTGGCCACCTGCAGCTGTTATATTCTCCTCTTATCCCAGGGGCTGGCCTATCAGTCCTCCAGCCCCTGAATTTCAGTCAATTGCTATATTTCCTGAATTACATGTAAATGCTTGCCTCTCTCAAGCCTTACAGTCATAGACTATCTGTGCTCCTAAATGCCATTATCTGATCCATGGAACATATATGGTCTCCAAGTGCTCGAGTGATTGGTATTTATAGGGTCTAAAGAAGATGTCACCCCTAAGCCTTGTGTTTGTTCTCTGTTTCCCATGGAGACATGGCAAGTTTCACCCTGGGAAAAGCCTTGCCCCTGTGAGGTGACAGACTTTCTTATGAATCTGCAGTATAGTATAATTTGTACCCTATTTAACCGCAGTGCTCATATAGTAAGAATTATTCACCAGAGGGACATTTTTTTAAAAGGATACTGAAAAGCCTGGTGGCATCCAATGATGAGATGTAAGGGGAAAAATATCAAGGTAGGTTAATACTATAAAGAAACAGTACTTATATATCCAAGGAGAAGCCCGGAAATGCACATCAATTTTCAATTTAGACTGAAATAATGTTGTCTTTTGCTTCAAGTGTTGATGATATTCTTAGCATATTTTCAACCTGAGCTCAAGAATTCCACTCTGCTGTGCAAAGAGGTTTGTGAACAAAAGTAGGCAATTCTTAGTACTAGAATTTTTTATACTGAAAAAGGAGGAAAGACTGGAAGAATTCAATCTGTAATTTTGCTTATAGCTATTGGCAAGGAAAGCCACGGGTAGATAGTACCATTATTGATCCATTAGCAGGGGAGAAAATTGAGGGAGAAGTTCTTGGGTCATAGTCACAGAGTAGAGGTTGGATAACTACCATTAGCTCTACCATAAGCATCTCTGCTTCTACAGTCTGGTTGACCAAAGTTTTAGTCAATTCATTATCACTAGGAATGCAATTGACAGAAGCTTAAGCTGCATGTCCTCCTTGACTCTGTGTTCTCAGGTACTGTGGCTCCTACATGGATCACCAGACGATTTTCCGGGTGCCCAGCTCTCTGGTTTACATTCAGCTCCAGTGCAGTTCAAGGCTTTCGGACAAACCACTTCTGGTAGAATATGGCAGTTATAACATAAGTCAACGTAAGCTTTGGATTTGTTCCTCAAAAAGCCCTAATAAGTAGTAAAATGTAGGACAACATTGTAATCCTAAACCTTGAAAATATAAAAAATGAATATGACTTCATTTTTGTTATTTCCTGTTACATATTTTTAAAAAATGTAATACAAAGATAACAAATATACATATATAATTACATATTGCTGCTATATTATACATTGTAGAAAAATAATTTAACTTTTGGACATTACTAACTTCTAGTTGAAATATAATTGCTCACATCATTCCAAAAATACAGAATAAGACCATTTCTCGGTTTGTTGTATTTCTTGCTAGCCATAATTCTTTGGAAATATGATGTTTACACCAACACTAAGTGGATCTGAGGAAAACAGTTTTGATTCTCTTTGGCTTATGATACATGAGGGAGCAGGTCAGTTCAGAGTTCAAATATCAACCCTCAGAATGTTGAACTTGAAGTTGACCCTGAAACCACTAGAGCAGTGGCCAGGAAGTGGTTAGCAGAACAGGAATGTCTCAGTGGAGTCACTAGAGTGAAAGACTGGCTTGACAAATTCTAGACATGTTTGAAAAGGGTAAAAGTAAAGGTTACTCACTGAGAATTCTATGAGAATGTGACTTGAAAGAAGGCTCCTTTGAACATGTCCTTCTCTGCCATGTCTCTGTATTCTGGAATCACAATATTGTACTCTGAAAGCCAGAATATTATAATTTTCAGCAGACACAGGGGTAGTGAGCCCTCTGATTTCTAACTGTTCTTTCAAACTGTGACTGTTTTCTAGCAGGTCACCTATTGACTCCATCGTGTGTCCTTGAGACAGTAGCTGACCTCTCCCATTGTTTTGTACATGAAGAGGCAGGATCTATAAATATAAAGATGTCTGGGATTAATGATTTAGACCCAGGCTTGAAATGGGTTTTTCATGAGTCTGATCGTAGTGGAAAAAATGAGGGACAGTGAAGTAAGAGGCGGGAGTCCAGGGCTTTCTATAAGATCAGTGGTTACTAAGATATTTTGGAGCACAGCTCCCTTGAAAATGTAGTTAAAGGTCTGTGAAATAATGTGCCTGATCACAGAGAATTCAGAGACATCAGAAGTCAATTCGTAACTGCCTTAGAGGCTAAAGACTGTGCCTTAAGAATGCTTGCCTCTCTGAGCTATTTTTTAGCTTTCATATCTTCAAGTCTAAGATAATGATAAAAAGCTGAGTCAGAGTTGTGGAGGCAGCAGAAGTGTGATTGTACCTGTTACATGGATGTAATGTTCACTCAGAGCTTCTGTAGATTAACTCAGTTTTTTCTTTGCTTACTTAAGATTTCTTTCTTTTAATTACTGACAGCCTTGATGGCATGGAGAAATTGTATAATTACTCCTGCTACTTTGCCAAATCCCTAACCACTTAAGAATTTATATTTTGTTGCTAACGTGGTCTGGTGATTTTTAAGGACCCACCCAAGATTTTCTGTTTTTTATTGTCCGTAGCTTGTCCTGTTGGATCTTTTAGATGCTCCTCCGGTTTGTGTATTCCTCAGACTCAGCGCTGTGATGGAGTGAATGATTGTTTTGATGAAAGTGATGAACTTTTCTGTGGTAGGTATTAAAGCTTTTACTATGATCTTGTTATGAATAAGTAACTTCTCAGGAACATTTATGCTGCTGGCTTATAGCTTTAGTTTGTAGCTATTGCCAAGATTGCTACATTACAAACTGTCTCAACACCCAGTGGCGTAAAACAATCACTTATCCTTGGCCATGCCCTCTGAGGTGCCTGAGTGAGGCTGAGATCGGTGAGGGTGCCCCGCTTCAAGCACTGCTTCCTCCTGAGCTTGGATATTCACAGGTTGGGATCTGATCAACTCTTCATGGTTGTTTCTCTTGCTGACCTAGGGGACTAGTGTTTGGCAGTGACAGATGCAGAGAAGGGGAGACAGAAGCATATGTGTTTTTCTGGAGTCTGGGCTTGGAATAGTATGGGATCACTTGTATTATATTTCACTGTACAAAGCAAGTCACCAAAATCAAGCTGAGACCAAAATCAAGGTTTACCCTGCTCACTTTGGGGTCATGTCATAAATGAGGTACATCAATAGAACCACAGGGAATGAAGATCTATGGGTAATAATTGAATCCACCACAATCTTAAACACAACAATACTATTCAAAAGCACAGACCCTTCCTTTAGAGAGAAGCTCAGTATCTGGAAAGAATTCAGCATGCTTGTTTATGGAGCACAGGTGTTGTTTATAGATAAGTGTCTGTTGGTTTTTAACATGCAGAGTCTGCATTGATACCACATTGGTAATGACCAAGGGATGGGGTGCCGGACATTTCTATCTGGGAGAGAGAATCTGTCTTGGTTTTTTGTTATTATCTGCATCTTGTTCAGTCTTTCTTCATTTATGGGAGTAATATAGTGAATATAATTCACTGGACAATGTGACACTGTTGTCAACACTTTCAGCTAAAGGTTCAGAGCATTTTAAATATAATTGTGATCGTGTTGCTGCATAATCTTTTTCACATCTCTGGGGAAATACTACAATTAATATATTATGACTAACTGAAAAGTTATGTCCATGAAAAATAACCTGTGACTCTATACCTTTATATATTGACAAAACTAAATTCTCTTAAAGATTCATTGTCTTCTATTTCTTAAGAAAGTAACAGCTATTATATAGTGACTGGGGTGTTTTCTTTTTTACATTTTTGTTCTTTAATGTTCCAAATATCAGATTATTACTGTAACTTTATAATGAGGAAGATTTTTTTTGAAATCGTTACGTGCCATTTAGTCATTTTTCTGGAGTTAGTCTATAGGCACCAAGTAGTCATGCATGGAGACTTATCGAAGTATTTCAGGGCAGGAGTATCCTCCTATTGTCCCTTGGTGGGCGTGAGTGCAAAATAAGTCAGGAGATACTCTTGAAAAAAATGGGTACAGAGAATGAAACTTGATTCTTCCCCCAAAAAACTCCCCAAATCTAAAAATGCCTAAGAAATCATAACCTTCTAAAACATGCTTGCTAATACACTGTGCTTACCACTTGCCTAAGGAAATTAAATATTTCAAAGAAAAATGTGATGGATTTGCACTGATATTTGCCACTTTAGGAAATGTATCTCTCAGGATAAACTAAGTTTAAAGAGTTTCCTTACACAGCACATGTCTGTTGTCCTCTAAGATCTCATATTCATTAATTCATTCAGAAAACCTTTAGTGAGGACCTACTGTTTGGTCAAGGCTTGAAGGTCAGGTGAATAAGACAAAATCCCCAATTTCAGCATATTTTCACTTTCTTTAGGAAGTTAAACAAGTTTAATTTAGATAATAGCTTATGATATTTACTTTCCTTAAAATAGGTTGCTTATGATGCATTTCATTATAATTAAATAAACCATCAGAACTTAACAAATTTATATAATAGCAATAGCAAAAAATCAGGTCTGAACAGCCCACGTACTAGGAATGACATTGAAGTTTAAATACCTGCTTTTCCTCATGAGGGTGTCAGTTTTGAGGAAAATATATTCTCTGTATTATTTGTCATCTTAATGACTTGCACCATTAGAAAAGCAATGCTGTTATCAGAGAGTGCAGCGATGTGATGTGTTAGGCTCATGAGCTTTCTGTCTTTTCTCACCCTAGTGCCCATCAAACCTGCCTGTGATGTTACCCCCTTCAGGCAGCCTGGTCCTCTGGTCTGCGATGGTTTCCAGGACTGCGAGAACGGCCAGGATGAGCATAACTGCACGCAGAGTGAGGGAGGGAGTGCCACAGTGTGTGCTGCTCTCCCTTTAGATCATTGCTAAATCATAATCAAAACACATCTGCTGGGTTAGGGTGATTATCTTCCCATCCTAGTTCCCTCAGAACTTTTCCATTGTTAGTATGGAAATTCCTTTGTCCTGAGAATATCCTCAGTCCTAGACAAAGTGAGATAGTCGGTCCGCCTAACTGGGATGGAGTTGTGCATGTGTGCTACTGTATAAATCATGGCAGGTTTGTGTTGCTTCCTTGCTTTTAGCTCTACTGAGGTTGTAGGATACTGAGGACCTGATACAGAGGAACTTGCCAGAGACCATGGAGAGACATCTGTTCTAATCCCTGTAGAAATGCAAACCTCCAAGTTTGTGAACAAATGCAGTATAATTCACAGCATTTATCCATTTTTTTTTGTCTAATGATTTGAAAGGACAGAGTATGATAAAGGTTTTTGTTCAAAAAATGTTCTTAGAGAGCAAAACAAGGTGATAGAAAGAGGCCATGACCTAAAGCCACTGGTCTGGCCAACTCCTTTGCATCTCACCTACAGAGGAAGAAAGGAGAGGCAGTTATGATTCTCAACTCATGTGTCAGTTGCCTGCCTTTCCATGGCTTGGCTTAGCTGAAGAACAAGGTCACTGTGAGGTCGCCCCATTTCTCTCCGCTGTTTTTTCCCAAAGTGTCAAGTAGCAATTCAGTGGCTAACCCATCCTTTTTAGAATTTAGTGTCACTCACTCAAATCTGTTTCTAGATTAAAAGAAAAAACTTGCTTCTTTTATTCATTTTCAGGCATTCCATGCACCAACAGAACTTTTAAGTGTGACAATGATGTTTGCTTTAAAAAGCAAAACGCAAGATGTGATGGGATAGTGGATTGTCCAAATGGAAGCGATGAAGATAGCTGCAGTGAGTAGAAATTTGTTCTTTTTGATGCCTGTATTCCATCTTAATTTATCCATTTTCCATTTTTAGTCCCTTCTTGGTATAATTCACCCCACAAAGGTTGCCACTGACCCAAGGAGTAATGATAAATACTGTTGAACTGAGTCTGAAATTGTTTTTCAGAAATAAAAGCTCTAGGGTTTTATTCCATCTTCTCCTTTGATAAAGAGCATTAGTACACTAGATGTGTATAAAGAGAACAAGGAGAAAGTTCTTAAAATAATTTGTGAGAAAGGAAATATTGGGACTCAGTGGATGACTTTCAGATATTCTTTGTTTATTTTTATTTATTTTTTGTACCAGGGATTGAACTCTGAACCTTGTGCTTTCAAGGCAGGTGCCAGAACCACTGAGCTGAATCCCCGGCTCAGCTATTCTTTTTTTTTTTTGGTACCGGAGATCGAACTCGGGACCTTGTGCTTGCGAGAGAGGCGCCGGAATCACTGAGCTAAATCCCCGGCCCTCAGCTATTCTTTATGATATGAACAATAACTAGTTCTGTTTCTTTCTTTATCTAAGACTCCATAACTATAATCTCCCATATGGTCTTTTTGATCATATGGCCTTTATTTGGCTATGTGGCAACATGTTCCTTATATATCCTTATCACTACTATTTACACTGGAAAGTCATTATTCTGATAACTAGTTTTTCTTAGTAAGTTTGTATTTGTCTTTGATTTTAAAATTTCCAAAAGCTTTCTCTCAGATCAGCACTTCAAAGATATTTTCAAATTTGGTATATTTGGAATTTATCTCTTTCTCCCTACCTGCCAACCTAAGTCCACAGGCGGCCATTCATATCAGTCCACCTGTTAGCACAGGTCGCTCTGTGCCCACATGCATCATTATATAGCGACGCCAAGTCAGGAGGGCCTGCTGTAGGAAGGGGAGGAGTGGGCTGTTGGTGCTTGTTTTAGTCACACCCATAGATTCCCTCTTGTTTAGATAAACAGGAGATTTCATATTACTTTAGTGAGTCAGTTCCTAATTTCCAGTTCTCTTCCAAGTCTGGCTTTAAGTCATGTGACCTTTGCCCTATTAAAGGCTGCAGCAGGACTTCCTCGTCTCTGAACCGCATAGTTGGGGGAGCAGACTCGCAGGAGGGGGCATGGCCATGGCAGGTGAGCCTCCACTTTTTTGGATCTGCCTACTGTGGTGCCTCCGTCATCTCCAGGGAGTGGCTTCTCTCTGCAGCCCACTGTTTCCATGGAAACAGGTAAAGTATCCCAACCCTTGTTCTCAAGTGGTGCACTCTGGCCACAGACCACACCCCTGCCATTGGGCTGTGGGGAGAAACTCTGATTGGGGACAGTCAGTTTGCAGGACTTCTGTGTGTGAGGGTAGTGGGAGGAGAGGGAGACCAGCTCTGCATCAAACATTTTTATAATTGCATTACTGATTAAAGGAAAAAGAATATGAAGCATCAGGAATCAGTAGGCTTCACTGGGGAAGTAAAGATCGGGCTTTCAAGCCAGAGGGGCAAACCTGGGGACTGTGTGGAGAATGTAGAGAAGGGTGGCATTGGAGGGTGCCTGGAACAGAGGTCCCTGCTGGACTGGGACCAGGGGTGTCGTGGGAAGGACCATTAGGACTGGCATTGGTGGAGCTCTGTCTGCTTTTGCCAATTAAGGGATAGGTGCCCTTCTAGCTAAGAGTGAAAGGAAGGTGTAAAATTCAAACTTATTTGAAATCTGTTGGATCTTAGGTACCAAAATAATTTCATTCACTTCTCATTGTGACTTTTAAAAATGGAGTTATTTCAATGAAGTTATATAATTTGACTATTTGCTTTTCCAGGAAATGACAAGATTCATGTTAATTACTAAAACCACTTCTGTTTGTTGATTTGTCTTAAATGCTGTGGAACTGCTCTAAATAATATATTAACTGGAATATTCTTTTGGGTCTCCATTGCCACTCATGAAATATTAGCTGAGAGGATTAGTGACCACATCCTCAGAGCTTCATCCTTATTTTTCTTCAAAAGCTTCCACATTCTCTTAATTTCCACTCTTCTCCCTGGGTGCTATGCTGGTGGAGATTGAAGCTTCAGATGGAGACTGAAAGCCCATCTATGACTTGTGCAAGGCTGGGATTGGGATTGGAATCAAGATTAGAGTCCTGGGAGTACTGATCATGGGGCTGGAGTGTGGTGGCCGTGTGAGTGGTCACATTTGAGCATAAGAACAATGATCTATAAGGCTTGGTAGCTTGCAGGAAGGAATTTCACTGAATTCCTGCTTAAAACGCTAGTGTCTAATCTATCTTCGTGTTCACATCATTTGAATTTGGTAGATGTGCTCCCAGACCTCCACTTCACTGGCACTGTCTCCATCAGATGCCATTGTCAGCATGAATAAGAAGGACATAACAAATTAATTCTAGTTATCCACATTCTTGACCTGTGTGTGGTTCATAAAATACTACTGACAAAAAATTTCCGGGCATTTCTCACAATGATGTTGGGAGGATTTTCTGGAGCATAGTTACAACTCACTATTCCTGTAACAGCTTGCTTCATCTCTGGTTTCACAGAGAAAGGCAGGCTCAGAGAAATTGTGCTTCTTGCCATGTCCCTGAGCAGAGCCACTCTCCAAGACATGACTCCTAGGAATCAGCCCTTTCTTTTCTCAGCTCCATTTCTCTGTAGAGTGCTTGATTCCAAATTGCATATGGGCCTTCAAACTACTAATGTGGAATTTCTTTCCTTTTCCATTAGGCTGTCAGACCCCACTCCATGGACTGCTCACCTTGGGATGTATGTACAGGGAAATGCCAAGTTTGTCTCTCCAGTGAGAAGGATTGTGGTCCACGAGTACTATAACAGCCAGAATTTTGACTATGACATTGCTTTGCTACAGCTCAGTATTGCCTGGCCTGAGACCCTCAAACAGCTCATTCAGCCAATATGCATTCCTCCTGCAGGCCAGAAAGTGCGCAGTGGGGAGAAATGCTGGGTAACTGGCTGGGGGAGAAGGCATGAAGCAGGTGTGTGTATGAATTAATTGTCAAACCCTCCCCTCACAGATGATAGTAACTTGTGTTGATGTGCTTTGGGGTTCCCGGACATAGTTTGTATATATTGTCTCCTTTGGGCCTCTTGACATCTCTGGGAGGTCAGATTGGAGGAGGGCATTATTATTTCTGTTTTAATGATCCTTTCGATTTGATCTAAAAGAAGCAGGACCCAGATGATAAATTGAGAGAAAGGGATTGACTAGATATTATGGGCCCTTTTCAAACTCTGAAGCACAGTGCTAAATTTTCCACTATAGAAGAACAATTTCTCTTTATTCTTAAATTCTCTTTTTATCTGAAGGGGTGACTCATTATTATAAAAGAGAGGACAGACATATGCACACCCCACTGTGTCAACTCAGACAACTGTCTGGAAGTCATGCAGGTATGGCCGGTACCAGGGCTGCTGCCAAAGGATGAGAGTGAGGGCTGAAGCACAGCCTTCCCTTAGCTCTCCAGACAGCAGAGTCAGGCCTGAAGGTTACATTAGTCTAGAACTGATCCATCCAGGGTGGGGGGTGTCTTTTGCAATTTGTCCACCCAGAAAAGATATTTTTTCAGTATGCACAAAGGTCAGGCTGTATGGTAAGGAAGCCCCTCCAGCCACACTGCCAGTTTTTCATGGTGCAGGATTCATGGTTGGTTCTGAATATATGGTGAGGGTAAGAATGCAACTTTACAAAAGTCTTCCCACAGATTAGTCCTAAAACTTTCCTTTGATTTTCCAATCAACTCAGATTCCTTTTTCTTTTCTAGGGCTTAGGACAGATACAGTGTCCTGAATCCTACTCTCCAGCTTACTTTGATCTTCTCTAAAGATTTATTGTGGCCAGTTTCTCAAATGGTCACTGCCCTCATTTAGTTATGGAAGCCATAATAGTCATTACCAGTTTGGATTTGCTGAGATGTCAGAGTTTCATTGAGAGAAGGAAGCTAACCATCTGAACACCTGAAATGGATAGGTTTCTGTACTCAGTGCTTTAATTACATTGTCATATATCACAAGAGGAGAGTTTACTCTACCAACAAGACATTTTCTGTGTGTGTGCACGTCTGTATTTTTTTCTGAATCATCTTAGTCATATAGGTTAAAAAGGAAGTGAAAGAACAATTCTACAACAGTTAAGTTTTTATGGCTCCTTGGAGACTTGTATATATCAGTTATGCTTCTCCTTTTAAGTAGCCCTCCTGAAAAGTAAATATTGGTTGATACTAATAGTGGCTGACTCATAGTACTCTGAAAGTGAGGCAGGAGGCAAGGAGGAAAGATTCCTGGGAGAAAAAAAGTCCTGAAGGCCAGAAGGAAAAAGAAGAAGCTGACTTCAAAAACCATAGAATTCTGACATCACAGCCGGGAGGCCCATGATAAGCTCTTTGGAAACCACAAAGAGCACCCATCTCTAATGAGTAAGCCATGCCTGGGGACAGATGCATTATAGAATATCCTATACAAACAAAAGTAACCTCAAGTCAATTATAATTATAATCTCATTTATGTTGTGTTCCATAGCCCTCTGGGTTTTGGGCACCATGAAAGTTCCTCAATGATCCATAAAGGGACAAAAACTCTCCCCCTCCAACAGAAAGGAGGAGACTTGTGAATTGCCTTTTCAGTTCAAAGAGCTCCTCCCAGCCTGTAAAGGTTACATATAGGCTCTGACACCTGGCTTTTTCAAGACCACAAACTCTTCACTGGCCCACTCCCACCCTGACGAACATATTCTGACTAATAAATCTGTGCTTTCACTTTGTGTCCAACTCAATTCTTGGAGATATCAAGAACCTAAGACAGTCATAACTGTGGACAACAAAAGGAAGAGGTACTTGGTGAAGGAGTGGCACAACGACTCAGGTGAGGGAGGCTGACCTTGGGTCTGAATCCTGCTGAGTGCTAGCTGTGTGCCCCTGGGAAAGTTGTTCAGTACGCTAAACCTTAATTCTTCATCAGCAAAATGGGAAAATCAGAATTTATCTCAAAGAATTGCCCTGAAGTCTGTTTTGACCATTTCAATGAAAACTTGGAAGTATGATTATTATCAGCATCATGATTTCTACTTCCAATGTGTTTTCCAGATAATAAAGGCTCCCCTATTTTGCAGCAAGCAGAAGTAGAACTCATTGATCAGACCCTCTGTGTTTCCACCTATGGGATTATCACTTCGAGGATGCTCTGTGCTGGAGTGATTTCAGGCAAAAGAGATGCCTGCAAAGTAAGTCATTTTCCCTTTCTCCCACCTGTGTACTTCCCATAAATGCTTTCTTTTTTAACCTACAAACACTGGGAAAAAACTAGGGCAAGTATTCCCCTTCTCTGATCTGAGTGGCTCAGGTATTAATTGTAACCTAATTAATGGTTTTGCCTAAGAGCAGGTAAAGATGGTAAAAGAACTGGTTTTATAGAATCAGTTTTCTAGTATGCCTGGATTTTCCTCCGACATTTACAGGATGAGGTCAACATTTCTCGTGCAGTCTCAATTTTGTTATAACCAAAAGCTAAAAAGCAAAGCGCAAAAAAAAAAAAAAAAATAAAGACACACAGTGTTTCAGGATTGCTACTTATTTCCTTTGTGGCAGCTATTTAACTCTAAAATTACAAAGGTCTCATTTACTTACTCCCTTGAAGCATAGGTTAAAGGAAAGAGAGGAGGAATGGGAGAGCTGACAGAACACTCATATGGGGGTCTCTGGGAAGCCCCCAGGTGGAGTGTACAATGGAAAATCACCTTGGGACAGGGAAGCTTCTCTGAGCCAGAGATTCCAGTCTATGCAGACTTGATCACCGAAGAGTAAACAGATGATTGAGAGGATGTGAAGGACACTGGGAGCTGGTTTCACATCTTTCCACAACTTTAGCCACAGTGCCACAAAAACTCATAATAAAGTCTTCAGTCTTTCAAGATTCTATTTTATGGCAGGCACTATGCTGGGTCCTTTATATAAATTCATTCAAATCATTCTTTTATATCAATTATACAGAAAGGAAAATGGGTCATGGAAAGGGTAAGTTGATTACCCAAGGTCATACAGCTGGCAAGTACAAATGTCTGGGCTGGGATTTGAATCTTTGCTTCTTTATTGCTAAAGCTACTATGTTTTGGGTGTTTCCTGCCGCTGATCAGTTACATGGCCCTGTCCACATACCCACAAAGGTTTATACATTAAATTACTGTGCATTTAGTAGATATGGAAACAATTAAAATAAAGAGACCAATTTCCCAACTAGTCAGAATTTATCAAATCAATCCTAAATTTACCTTCCCATCCATAAATTTGTGTGTGTGTGTGTGTGTGTGTGTGTGTGTGTGTAGTAAAGATACAAATTTGGATTCCTTCTTGTCTTTGCTGCTGAGTTAGTCATAACTTTACTTGCCTTCCAAAATAGGAAAATAAAACTCAGGCATTATATTAAAAGATTAATGCCATACAAATTAAGTTTAAACTTTGAAGTATTTGAACTTTTTTTATTAACTATATTGGAACATTTAAGGTATACAATATAATGACATTCATCGTTGGAAATTTGCACCTTTACATAATCCATCTTGGTTCTTATATTTTCCCCCTTCCCCTGCCCTCCCTTCAACCCCTCCATCCCTCCCTATTTAGAAAGACTTTGTTTCCATTTTTTTACATTTTCTCATTTTAATTCCATTCCCTTCTTTCTTTTCCCCTACCCCTCTTATTTCCCCTTCCCCTTTGCACCTTTTCTTCCTATTTCACATTATCTATTATACCTTTTAGACCTTATTTATACTCTCAGTTTCTCATACTAGAGAAACTATTCAGTGTTTACACGTGTGTCCTATTTATTTCACTTAAGAGTATTGCCTCAATGTGCATCCATTTACTTATAAATGTCTCTAGTTTCTCATTTTTTATGGGTGAGTAAAATTTGAACTTTTGCTTTTTGGAGTTGAGATGTCAAAAGGGAAACTCAAATAAAAGTAGTCTATGAAAATTGTGGGCCAGTGGCTGTTAGGGCTGCTTCGATGAATGCAGCTGAATCTTTTCCTTCCTGAGGCCATGAGCCAACTGCTAAAGTTTCATGGCCCAGAGATAGAAGTCAACCTTCCAAGATAATTATAAGGATGTTGTGAGGATTAAATGACCTAAAACAGTGTTTGCAATGTAGCTAACACTAAATAAATGTAAGCCTTTACTACTGCTACTATTATTACTACTGAAGTTTATTGGGCGGGGTTAGGTGAAATTTGCTTTATCTTGCAAGAATTTACTAATATTATTCTTAGTCCAAAGAATCAATTTTTTTTCAAGGAATGGAGCTATTTGGTTATGCACCAAAGAATTGTGTAATTATTAAATGGTATAGCAGTATCACATTATTTCTTGCTTTTTTTTTTCTTTTTTTGAGAGAGGGTCTTGCTATGTAGTTCAGCCTGCCCTTAAACTCACTATGGAGCCCTCACTGGTCTCAAACTCATGGCAATCCTCCTGCCTCAGCCTACTGAGTGTTGGGATTTCAGGCTTGCACCACCATGGCCTGCTCACATAATTTCTTGACACTTCCTGAACTGTCTAGTGATTAGCCAACCGCCCCCCCTCCCCAAAAAGTTAGAAACAGAATGTATTAGACATATGATGAATTTGATGACCATGAGACAAATGTTTTCATGATGTCTTTTTGTGTAGGGAGATTCAGGTGGACCTTTATCTTGTCGAAGAAAAAGTGATGGAAAATGGATTTTGACTGGCATTGTTAGCTGGGGACATGGATGTGGAAGACCAAACTTTCCTGGTGTTTACACAAGGGTGTCAAACTTTGTTCCCTGGATTCATAAATATGTCCCTTCTCTTTTGTAATTTATACTAGTTAGATTTTTAAAATTGTTATTTATGTGATATTCTTTTGAAAGAATGAAATAATTACCAATAAAATGAGTCATTTAATTTTTTTAAACTGGTTATATCAGAGTGTACATGTTTAATTTTCTCTTTTTTGTTTTTATTTTTTATTAGTACATGTTTGTAGTACGTAATGATTACATCCCTTGTGGGAAGTTGGTACATGTTCATAACACATCTCAATTCTTTTTTCATCCCCTTTCCTTCCTCTCTTCCCCCTTCCCCCATCTCTTGATATTCTTCCCATTTGAAAAAGATCTATCTCTAGAGCTGGGGATTTAGCTCAGTGGTTCTGCTACCTGCCTTGCAAGTGCAAGGACCTGAGTTCAATCCCCAGTACCCCCCTCCAAGAAAAAGATCTATCTCCTATCATCTATCTTTTATTTTTCTCTTTATTATTTTGTGTTTCTCATACAAGAGGAATCATGCAATATTTAAGTTTATGTGTCTGATTTATTTCACTTAACATTATGGTCTCAAGTTGCCTCCATTTTCCTATAAATGACTCGTTTGTCCTTGTTTATTAAAAGACATATTACTCTATCTTCCATAAAAATTGCTCCTATGATATAGCTGTATTCATTCTAAGACATCAGAATGTCATTGATTCAGGGATGAAGAAACCTAAAGTAATCTCATGAACCAATTCTCTAAAATATAAAAGAAATGAGGGACACATTCAGGTATTCCTACTTTATGTTTCTCTGTGTGGATATTTATAAGGATTGAGTCAAATTTGAGTTACTGTAATAAGAAATTCCATTTAGAGCCACACCTGACCATTAGCATTCCCATGAAATTAAATAAATAAAAAACTTCACAAATGCAAATAAAATAAAACTCTATTATTGTCAGAATAAGCACTCATATTGTTACTTTCCAGTCCTATTTCATCTAACCATGACATAATGGGTCTTTTTCAGCAATGGCACATGGTAATGTTGTGGATGGAGAAATCAACCAACCAACAAAACTGAAAGTTAGGCCAGGATTTAACTCAGTGGTGCCACTGCCTGCCACACAAGCGCAAGGTCCTGAGTTCAATCCCTGGTACAAAAAAAACAAAAAACAAAAAATAAAAAACTGAGAGTTAGCAACTTTTATTAAAATGGTAGAACGAAGCATTGTGGAAGTTGGACTGAAAACACATAAAGGGGATTTGAAGATATTGAGGTAATGCTGGTCAACAGTGAAAAGATGAATTTTTAGATGGCTTTTGTGAAAGTGAAAATTTTCACACATATTGTCATCTGGGTTTTTGTTCTTTCATAAGACCCCAATGGACAAGACTTTCTTTTGTTTTGTTTATAATACCTTGTATAGTTGAAAACCTACAGTACACTCACAGTACATCCTAGTTCATGACTTATTTTGATTCAGTGGACTTCATTCTTGATCTCATAATAATCTCTTCAATAACAGGCCAGAGTTAACAGTACCAAGAAACAGGCTAAAACATCAGAAAAAAAGAAGAATGTTATTATTTGCTTTTCCTGGGACAAAATCAAAGGAGTAATAATACTAGTATTAAAGAAGGTTCAAAATGCTCCGCACAACCTCAGAAAATCTTAATGCAACAGCAAAAAGGAGGGAGAGCAAAAGATGTCATTCCCCAAATTGGGTACAAATATAGAAATATTGGTATGATTTCCCTAATATAATGAATATTTTCCAGTTTACAGAATATATTTTGATTTGGTAAAAGACTCTTCATAAACATCTCAAGTATAAAATACCTTAACAGATACTTCTCTGAATAGATCCCTAAGGGTTTAGGAAACAGGCTATGCAATTAAGTGAAATTCAAAGGACCAAGTGTACCACTTAATTCACAAGGTGAGACTGACCTACTAAATCCAGTTTATAATGGCAAATTAGGCTGAAAGTTCTTATAATCTAGGTTATTTTGGTATGGCTGTGACTTGTGTATAAGGTGAATTGTACTTTTTACTTTATGAACATCTCTAAGGTCTAGAATTCCTATTCAGAAAATAAAAACCAGACATAACTTTGTGATCTTAATTACGGGTAGAGAAATGCTGGCATGAGCTATCAGATTCATTGGAGGTAGTTTCTGAAGCCACACTTGTGCACTACCACTACAGGCACTTGCTAGTACCAATTGAGTGCATGTATGTGTTCCTCAGCACTGTGGGGTGGGAAAATGGTTGATAAACATATATTGCTTGGATAGTTCAGTCCAACATAGATATCTTTAAAACCTGAATGATGACATGGGAATACCCTTTCATTCTTGCAAAGGTGTGAATTATGGCAAATCCCCAAATAGGTTTTGTTAGGGGAGTGGAATGGGTTCTATAAACCAAGACAGGAATATTTCATATGTCATTTATAGGAGAGAATTTGCAGGAACTCTTGCCACTCTTCACAGTGCCTTGAAAACTGCAAAATGAAGCATCACAAGCCATTTCTCAAGTGTTTGCTGCCTGCAAGTGGCTAATCCACTTGTTGCTATCCATAATAGTAGTACTGCTTGCTGTCATTGAACATATGGGTACAAACTGTTATGTTTTCAAAACTTACAAACCTATCTGAAGGTAATGAGATGCTTTGGCGTACTGGTGAATCATTGATACTGTTACTATATTTTTTGGTTAATATGAAAACTATTTGGGAAATCACTTGCTAATAAAGGAGATGAATAAAAAAAGAGAAAGTACTATGACAAGAAAAGCAAAATAGAAAATCTTTTTTTGGTCTACAAACCTCAACAATAATTATATTTTAATTTTTTAATGTTTACATTTGAACAATCTAAATCTCTTGAACAATCTAAAGCAACTGAGTCAATAATAATTTTAATTATATTAAAAAATAACTGGAATAACAATGAAGTTTAGAAAGCAAACCTTGTAGAAATAAATTCTAGAGAAATTATAAAAACAGTCTAGGTAGGGTTTGTCTCCTCATTTACAAATACTTAACTTTCTAAGGAGTTTTTAATTTAATTTTTATTTAATTTTTTTATACTGCTGGGGATTGAGCCCAGAGATGCTGTACTACTGAACTAATCTTCAGTCTCCTTCCCGCCCCACCCCCTTTTTTAGTTTGAGACAGGCTTTCCCTAAGTTTCTAGTGCTGGCTTCGAATTTGAGATCCTCCTGCCTCAGTTCCTGAGTAGCTTGGCTTATAGGTGTGTGCCACCATTCCTAGCACATTATTAGTCTACATCCAGTTTTACCTTTGGAGGGAAATACTTCTTTCTAATTCAGTCTCACTCCTTAGTTTGGAATCAAGCCAACAGGATAAAGAAAGTCCTCAGGCAGAAGTTGGGACACATCTACATTCTAGGTCAACCGGTGATTAAGAAATCTGCAGTAACTAGAAACAGGAACAGATTTGGAATCAGATTTTAAGTAGTTCAGGTAATACTGGAAGGTGTCAGCCAGTGACAGTGACCAGGAAAATATACAAAACAAGAAGATAAATAAATTTTGAAAGAACACATAGTGAATCAAAGGTTAGTTGTTGGTGCTAAGCATTGGGTGTTGGTGGGTATTAGTTAAAAATATGTATTAGTCATGGAAAGAAGGGGGCATTTACTAAGGTCTTGCTATGTTCAGGTGCAGGACTAAATGCTTTAATTTTTTTACTGGGTAGGAATCATTTTACAATGATGGAAGAAGTTAAAGACACTAACAACTTGCCAAAGAGCACTGATAGAATCTAAATTGGACCCTTGCTCTGCTCACCTGCCTTCAAGACCTATATTCCCCCACCCCCATATCACAGGGACATGATCAGGGGATGGAAATGTGGAAATGCATCTGAGTCTAGGAAATAAGCAAACTTTGTTCCACAGTACATAGAAGCCATCAGAAGATGTGGCTTCTAGTGAGCCTGTAGCAGGAGCAGCTGCCCTCTGGTTCTCTGAAGGACAGAAGATTGTGGTAACTTTGCATAGAGAAACCAGAGTTGGAGATAGGTACAATACACTGGACATGAGCAAATCTCCCTTTGAGACTGAGCTTCTATAATCATGGGAACCATGAGAAAAGTTATCTGGGCCCTCTGTCAGGACAGGAGTCAGGAGTGTGAGAGGTCTTGGTGCTTCTAGAGGAGTCTGTAGTTTTTGGTGACGCAGATCCCATCACAATTCCCCTTCTGTCTTCAATGGCTCCAACTCTTAATCAAATCTAGCCCCTTTTTGGCCTAAAACTGCTTAACAGCTCCCTGCTATTGCTCTTCCCTGGGTGCCTCAGCAATCCTTCTTGATTCCCTTAATTTTTGCTCCTTTGTTAATAAATTCTCTTCAAAAAACCCAGGTGAGAATGCAGACTGATCCCTTAGGATCTTTGTGTTAAAACAGAGAGCCAAAGTCAGAGCAGGCTAGCAGCTGAGTCACTGCAGCTAGCAGGACTCCCTACTGCAGATGGATGGCTGAGTCTGTCAGGAGTCATTCTATATAATTTTGGGGAAAAATCATTTCATAATTAAACTAGGGCTGTCTGAGGCCTAGTCTTCTTGACTGAGGGCTGGTATGGCACGTGGAAATATGACTCTGTTTTGGCTTCAGTCCCAGCTGAGGGCTCAATGGTCCCATGATGCTGTGATGCTCAAAGGCAGGATTACACTCGCTGAAGACATCCTGTTTCTTTGAGAATCAGATAGTAATAAAAAAAGAAAGGATTCACCTGGGGAGGGACAAATTCCTTATCAGTGTAACTCATCCCACCTACTGTTGTGAGAACCTTTTGCTCATCTCACCATCCTAATCGATACAAGCTCATCAACCTAAGATCCTCCTCCTCAGCATAAGATCCTCATCAATTTAGAATACCTTGCTGCCCTGGGTCATCTGTTACTCCCTCGAATTACTGTATGAACCCAATAAATAATGGCTAGCTCAGAGTGTCTTTGCCCACTCTGAGGCACTGAACCCCCGCCCCCCCCATACACTTTGAAATTACACAAGTCTATTGTCTTTCATTCTTTAGCCCTCACTGTGCCTCTTTCTAGGCAGTTGGAGGGTTGGCCCTCCAACAGGAGTCCACAGCTGAGATACTTTGGTCAGATGCCTGACCTTGGGGGACAGGATATTGAGGCAAAGTGTCAGAAGGTACGATTGCAGGTACCAGAATTTTGGACACAAGTCAACATCTTCTGAAGTGGAGTTTATCTACAGTGTTTCTGATTCCCAAACTGATAATATTTGTGTGTACTGAGGGAAGGTGAGAAATAGCACAGTGGATAGCTATGAACTATGGGAGGTCAGGTCTTTGGGCCAACACACATCTGCTTTGCAAATATAATTCCCGGCTCACTAAGCCAGAAGAGGTGCACTATGGACAAAGAGTGGAGGGGATGAGAAGTGTGTCCCTGTGCCCAGGTGCTTCTTCCTTAGGTGTGCGTGCGGGGGTATGTATGACGCCTCACCAACTTCTATGAGACCTTGCTGTGAACCAGCCAGTGCTCTGAGGGCTTTTCTTACATCCACTCCATTAGGGTGGACTAAAATCTTGCTGGCTCTCCAGAACAGGACCCTGGCAGAGAAAGTTGAAGCTCGAGGTCTCACAGTTGGGAAATTTTGAGTGGAGAATCACCCAGGTACCTCGGTTCTAGAGCCTGTTGTCCTCACCACCACTCATAGTCTCTGTGCCGAGCTGTAAGAGGAAGTGCATTATTCACCTTCTTATGCTCAGAAACTAGCATGATGCCTGCCAAGAAGGAGATGCTTCACAAGTTCTGGTTGATTCAAAGGATGAGCTTTAGGTAGGCAGCAAGATCTGGGCTTAGCAGCAGCAACACACACTCCTAGGGACAGACGGGAAACTTACTGACCACGGGACTGCGCGGCCGGGCCATGGCTTTGTGACCACAGCTGTGTGCGTAGGCACCAGCAGGGAAAGGCACGGGAGGCAGCGCCCTGCTGAACAAACCAGAAAAACAGCCCTCCTCTGCTGGAGCCCACAGCCGGCACGGGCGCAGCCGCTCAGCCCGGCAGGAACAGGGGAGCCCAGGGCCCCGCCCCTGGCTGCCCGGCCCGAGGCCCCACCCGGTGGGTGGAAGGGAGCCCGCGGCGCCCGGACTCTGCACCCTCAGACACGGTCCTGCCTCCGCGACCGCCCGCAGCCTCCCCTGCCGGCCCATGGAAGGGGCCGGGCCTTGGGCGCCCAGGGACGAGCTGGAGCTGTCGGAGGTCGGGGAGCAGCCGGAGGAGCAGACGCCTCTCAATGGAGCGCTCCAGATCCTAACTTCCTCGGCCGAGGACCCCTGCCCACCCCAGGTAAGGTCTCCTTGGCTCTGGCCGGACCCGGGCGTAGGGTTCTGCCGGACGCGGGACACTGAAGGGGCGCGACTTCTGGACGCCCTGGGCACCCCGACCCCGGGGGCAGTTTAGGAAGCTTTGTGGTGAGGTGCGGCCGCCCCTTTATCTCTATCTCTGTATCCCAGAGATACAGGTGGTTTGTAAAGTTATAGGTAACTGCATTAGGTTTTTCTTTTTCAACCAGGGGGAAAAGACTGATAGCCATTCTCTCTCTTTCTTTCCCTCTTTCCCCTTCTCCCCTTCCCCTCTCTCTCTCTTTCTCTTTTTTTTTCTTCCATTCACTGAAAGTCCCATATCCACCTTCTCCTCCCTCTCCCTAATCACACCCCTCCCTCCCCCAAAGCTTTCTGTTTTCTCCTCCTTTGGCAGGGAGAGAGATATAGGAAGACAAAGCAAGAACAAGAGAGCCAGAGGCCGTCTTGGGGTGGGATGGGGTGAGGAGTGAGAACTTGCCTCCTCCTTTGAAGGGGAATCCTCTCAATGTTCTCCTCCAAAACAACTAGACTAGCTCCATTTACTTTTTCCTCTTTTTCCTCTCTAAGGAAGCCCTTGGTGTGTTTAGGCTGAGCTCTTTTCTGATGCAACCCTAGCAGTGATGGAATATTATTCACTCATGTCAAATACTTGTAAAATATCAGAGACTTTGATTTCTGAATTAACCTCTTCATATTAACCCCTAAGATTGGCTTGAGGTTTACTAGGAACTGGGAACTCCCCATATCCATAATTTTGTCTTGATCTTCCTAGGCCTCGCTCCTTCAATTGCACCTCTTTGGTTGCACAATTGATTTTAAAGGAAAGCAGGAAACTCAAACTTTGTGCTTTTGTTCCACACTGATCCTAGAAATAGTGTACTGTAAAGTCTGCTTTTATGGGTACCCTGGAAAGTAAATTGGTAACTTGTATTTGAGTGAAATAGAGCCCCAGGAGAATGAAGTTTGGAAAAGATGGCTGCTCAACAGAGCTAGCGGCTATAGCTATGAACTAGCTGTGGTCCAGGCGTGGGCATTTGGAATGCTTGCCTCACATTAGCTAGACCCAGTGCACCCCAAAGACTCCAAGGTTTGAGGCTGTTCTGGTGACAGCTTTACCAATAAAAGATGTGCTCCAGGCTCAAGGCTGTCAAATGATGTGAATGTAGTGTACCCCACTGGGCTTCTGTGAGGCCTGGAACAGCTATGGAAGGAGGTATAGTTGGGGACTAGCACATGCCAAACCCATGTCAGCTAGTAGTGTTTTATAATTTTTTATCCTTCACCTTGAAGAGATTGCTCATTCATGTTCTGATTCCTTGTTAGTCAGATATATATACAGATATTCCAGACTTCCTTGTCATTGAGCTTTGTAGGTCACCAAATCAGAAAGGTATGGTGACTCACAGAATAGAAGAAAGGTGAAGAAATACTTGAACAAGGAAAACCTTTTTTAAAAAGGTAGTGATGGGGTAGAATCCCTTACCTAATAGGTTAGTCATTCTCTGGTTCTATAGAATAAATTGAAGTATATTTCAGTTTGAAAGATCAATTAGTGTGGGGTCATTAAGTATTGGTCAGCATAACCATGTGATTCAGACACTTAAGAATTTTAGTATGTGGGTCCATAAGACTGTGTATCAAGAGTCTCAGTTTTGAGATATAATTTAGGTCCATGTACTTTAACCTTTTTTATACATATCATATGCCAAACATTGGTAATACATAAATTTATATATCATAACAAACTTAAGAGGAAGGTGCTGATATTCTGATTAAATAGATGAAAGAACTGATTGAAGAAACTGAGTCTCAGATAAGTTCTTAAAATACTCAGGTTGCTCAGTGGTATCCCTGAAGTTTGACCTCAAGTTTCAGAGGCCTCAGGTCTATGGTGATGTCATTGATTCCATCTATCTATCTATCACCTTTTTATCATCTATCACTTAAATGTATAAATATAATAATTCTTATTTATGTATAGTTGCATAAACTACAAATTATATATTGCTAATCTTGGTAAATTAGGTCCCTTATAATCAGGTAACTTAAGTGAACTATGGGGGGTTGAGTGACACTTCCTGGCTGAGGAGGGTGTTACAGGTGGATGGGTGGGAGGAGGGAACACTTCTGGATCATTGGAGGAGGACAGACCACTGGTATCTGCTTACTTGGGAGAGCTGGGCTGTAGGAGTATACAAAGAAGGTAGAGAGAATTTTTTACCCCCTTTCTCAATCTGAGTTTGGGGCTTACAGGAAAAGGAATATTAGCCACTGAGCTCCACTTTGTCTGCTGTCACAATAAGCATGTCAGTATCATTGGGTCAAAAGTGAAAAGGAAATTGTAGGCAACAGAATGAGACTGGTTTTCTTTTATGGCTTGTGATAAGGGCCCTGACTCATAAGTCTGGGGGCCATATGAAGTGATAGTAGGATGGTCACCATAATAATAAAAAAGTAAACTGGTAGTTTTGAGGCGAGCAAGGCTTATTTGAAGGAACTAGTTAAAAATTCACCCCATTGCTACACATTATTCACCAGTCTGGGACAGGGATCAGGTGGCTCTTTTGTGCTTGGATCAAACATATGAATTAAATTCCACAATAAAGATGAAAAAGTATAGAGTTTCTTATGTCTAAGAAAAATTTCCCTGATCTATACAGTATTTGCTCCTGATTGGACCAGGGAAGAGCTTTTTGGACCCAAGAGATGGCCAGTCCTGCCATTGTGGTTAGATTTCTTGTACCAGGGGGAGTGTTCAGAGGAAAGCAGCCCACATCTGGAGCCCTATAATGCAGTCAAAGAGTTCAGATGCAGCTTGCAAGTATCTCTGGAAAGCATCTGGTGAACAACCTGCCTGTGGCCTCTCATGATCTCAAATTGGGCAACAGAATGCAGAAGCCAGTGAAGGAGAGAGTATATGTCTTCATGGTCCAGTTTTGAGGGAGGCTCAGCTAGCACAGGTATCGCACACATACTACATCAGAGATTCTTCCCTCGCAGGGGCCTTGTGAATCTCTCAGGGACACTTGTAACAAATACTGATTCCTCCATTGATACCAGTGTGCACATAGCCCAGAAGCACTGCACATTATTGTTTGGTTGGGAGTGCCTGACACACTATTTCTATGTTTTTTGTGTTTTTTTTGGAGAGAGAGTCTCACTTGCCTTGAACTCACTGTGCAGCCCAGGGTGGCCTCAGACTCATGGCAATCCTCCTGCCTCAGCTGCTGGGGTGCTGGGAGACAGACTATTTATAATGACTTAAAGTCTGTGAAGATTAATTGTGCAGGGAGAGTGGTCAGTGGTATCACTCCTAGGGTGGAAGATGTGACAGGGAAGGGCACAAGGCTGTAGGAGGACAGCTTAGTGCTGAACAAGAGGAGGAATTTCCTGTAGACAAATGCTGTGTAATTCTGAGCTGAGTCGCTCCAGGAAGTCACAGAGTACTTAATGGTCTTCTCAAACCACGAGAGCCCTAATTTATGATCCCTAGGGGACAGCACATGTGGCGTCGACACTCATTCTTGGTTCATTTGAGATGACTTTCTTAGTGACCTGGCTGTCTCTTATGTAAGGACTAAAAACAGCAGAGGTTGATTTTGGTCTCCAGAGCTCTGTGGGTAGGGAGCTGTGTTTCAGTCCCTAGGAAGTTAAAGACTCCTTGCACCAGGATGTCTTTTTCCATTATTCCTTCTTGAACCCTTGGTTTCTGTGGCTTTAGAGCAGTTCTGCAGTCCTGAGTGGGGGAAGTGGAGGCCCTACTCTTGCACCCCAGAAACATTCTTAACTCAGAGAGCTTTCCTCTGTCCAGGTACGGAGGACTTCCACTGCTCCCTGCATACCTGTGATACGCTGGACTCAAGGATCCAACCCTTAAGGGTCCTACCATTTGACCCCTTCTCTAGAATTTCTTTCTTTTTTAAAAAAATATATATATTTATTGGTACATGTTAGGTATAAAATATATTTACATTTATCATTGGGTGTTTGTACCAGAACATGATGCATCTTAGTTTTTATTTTTTCTCCCATTACCTGTGCACCTTTCACCCACTCCACCCTTCCCTATTTACACAGAGTTTGATTCCTTTTTTTTCTCATAATTTTTTCTTTCCCTTCTTCCCTTTCCCCTTTCCCTTCCACCATCCCCAAACCCTTGGACCTTTTCTTATTTCAAATTATCAATTATTCATTTTAATCATTTTCATCCTTATTTACACTTTCAATTTCTCACACTAGAGAAACTATTCGGTATTTACACGTGTGTCCTATTTATTTCCCTTAAGAGTATGGCCTCAATATGCATCCATTTAGCTATAAATGTCTCTAGTTTCTCATTCTTTATGGCTGAGTAGTACTCCATTTTATAAAAAAACCACATCTTCTTTATCCAGTTTTCAGTCGATGGGCACTTGGGCTGTCTCCAAGCTTTAGCTATTACAAACTGTGCTGCTATAAACATAGGTGCACATATACCGTTGTGGTATGATTCTTTTAATTCTTTGGGGAAGATTCCCAGTAGGGGAATAGCTGGGTCAAATGGGACCTGTAGTCCTAGTTCTTTGAGGTATCTCCATACTGATTTCCACAGTGGTTGCACCAATCTACATTCCCACCAACAATGGAGAAGGGTTCCTTTCTCTCCACACCCCCGCCAGCATTTGTTATTGGTTGATTTCTTGATAGCAGCCATTCTTTGTGGGATGAGGTGGAATCTCAGAGTTGTTTTCATCTGCATCTCTCAAATGACCAGTGACGTTGAACATTTTTTCATATATTTATTTGCTGTTTTTACTTCTTTGTCTGAGAATAGAATTTTTTAAAGTACATTCTTAAAATTTTCATGCTGCAGAGTGTGATGGAGCACACTCTTGATCCTAACACTCAGGAGTCTGAGGCAGGAGGATAGTAGTGGGTTCAAGGCCAGCATGGACCACATAGTGATTTCAAGACCAACTAGACATACAACTAGGCCTCAAAAAGAAAAACAATTTTTTTTTTTTTCTGGAGCTCTTGCAACTAAGCAACACAGATTTATGAAATGCCTACTCCCTGTAAGAGGCACAACTGTGGGATAGATGCACAGGGAAGTTAAAGAAGCACCCCTCCCTCTGTGTGGTTTCAGTTCACTTGGAAAGATAAGACTCGTCTCTGTTTGTGTTTGAACATGAAACCAGACAAGACAGTCAGTAGCAGCAGCACTGGAAGGTTGCACAAAGCATGGGTGGGAAGGAAGGCTGGACCTGGCTCTTGAAGGGCTATGAGGCACTTGACCAGGCATTCTAAACTGTGTAAAGCAGTTGATTACATTTGGGAGGTTAAAAATGACAGGCCAGGGGGCTGGGGATTTAGCTCAGTGGTGCTGCCACCTGCCTTGCAAGGGCAAGGTCTGGAGTTCAGTTCCCAGCACCCCCCCCACCCCACCCCCGCAAAAAAAGAGGACAGGCCAGGGCCTAGTCCACTATGTGCAGGTTGGGCCTGGGATGTATCCAATCCAGTCTTCCCCAGGTGATTCGGGTGTGCAGCCATGCTGGAGGCCTGTGAAATGTCGTCCTAATGTGGACTAACAATTTCCTTTTCTCATTACCACAACCAAAATAAGGACGGGAGAGAAAGTGAACAAGGTGTCAATTCCAGAGTTCCTGCTTCTACTTTGCGGGACAGGGGAACACTCCTAGTAAACTGAGGAGTGATTTCTCCTCTTGATTGAGCACCTAGTATTTGTTTAGCAGAAGTTTTGTGCCTATAATCTCTAGTTTTTACAACAGAACTGTGAGCTAGATTATTTATACATGGATAGTCCTTGACTTTCCATGTTTTTTAATGATATTTTTTGCTTTACAAATACCCCTTCAGTACAAACCATACTTTGAATTTAGACTTTTGATCTTTCCTTGGGCCACTGATACTTTCTTGTGATGCTAGGCAGGGACAGCCAACCACTGCATAACTCAGCTGTGCAGTTATGAGTAACTGATGCTACTGTACAGTGAACTCTGTTGCTAAGCTATGATATTTGCTAAGTTAGATATATTAAGTACATTTTCAATTTACACTATTTTCAATTTATGCTGGGTTTTCTTCATCATAAGGTGAGGAGAATCTGTATTTTAAAATTGAGGATCTTGGGTCCTGTACATTTCAGTAGCTTACTCAAAGTCCACCTGCCTTTAAGTGGCATATCTTGGGATGGAATCTAGGTATTTGGGATACAGAAACATTTTTTTTGCCCATGATATTTCATCATTTCTCATGGTCTCCCTGTAGGAATTACCTAAGCATGCATTGGGAAGGTGAAGAGTCAGAACTATTTAGGGGCAGGTGAAGGGACTGTGAGTGGATTTCTCCAAGCAGCCAGGCACACTCATGACATGGAGCTCCTAACATAGATGTGGAGAAGTTGTGCACAGAGGGGAGAGTGCAAGAGTTTTGAGGTGACACCCCATGGGGATTAGTCCTGGCTAAACTCTAAAGTACATGTTGGAAATCCACTAATACATACCTTGAAAGACTGTTAGGATTAAGTGAAATGACCAGTAAACCAGAGGAGCTGTAATTATTTTCTTTGACCTTACACCCTGCCTCGCTATACACATTGAAGCTTTTTTGCTACTGATCCAAGCATCTGTCCTTTCATTTCCTTTCCCAGGCCTCTTTTTATGTAGAATTGGGGCCACAGCATACACTTTTCTTGATATGTCCAATTCAAAATACACATTTTTCTCTTAATTTTCAACTTAGCTCCTGTGTTCCAAAGCCTTCAACCAGTCACTAGTACATACCAAAATGAGTCTAGCCTTTTTCAGCAGCAATCAAAACCTTGGAGGATGATCCAACCCTATACTCTCTCTACTCTTTCATTGTTTGCCTCTGACACCGCATTACGATCCTCAGATTCTCTGTTTGCTGGTTTTATTATGAAGAGGTCCCATGCACACTCTTTCTTGGGTTTGCAATGCTTTCAAAACCTCATTTTTTAAACAAGAAGATAAACACTGCATGTTCTCACTTATATGTAGAAGCTAAAGAATTGATCTCATGGAAGTAGAGAGTAGAATAGTGATTTTCAGAGTCTGAAAAAGGTGGAGGGGAGGGAGGGAGGGAGAGAGGATGGTTGACACATATAGAAATGCAGTTGGATGGGGGAATAACTTCTATGTTCTGTAGCACAATAGGGTCCAATGTGCCCTACATATGGTTGACAACAATTAATTGTATATTTCAAAATAATGGAGAGGATTTTGAATGATAAATGTTTGAGGTGATGGATATACTCATTACCCTGATCTGATCTTACACATTGTACACAGGTATTGAAATAACACACTGAGCCCCAATAAATATGTATAATTATATGTCAATTAAAAATAACATGTGTATATATGTAAATTATAACCAAAAAAAGTTCATCTTTCACAATCCTATCTATCCTTCCTACCTCAGAGCCCCCAAAGCATTTCATTGCTAACTTTTTCATGAGGTTCCATTCTGTCTGATAGTTCCTTCTATAAACTTGATTCAGAAGAGGACACCCGCTTGAAGTCAGGACTCTGCTGCTTTCATTTCTCTATCCCCCAATAGGGATTTGAGAATATTTGTTAAGACAAAATGACTCTTTCTTTGCTTTCTAGGCTAACAAGAAAAATCCCTGGAGCTCTTGTAATAAGACTTTGATTGGAAGGTGTAAACTGTGGATGGTCATCGGCTCCATTTTCCTAGGTTTCATTATAGTAGTCATCATAGGCTTATGTCTCACTGGAGGTAAGAGGATTTCCACTAAGTTGACACATTTTAAAAACTTGTTTAATGCTTGTGACTTTCATTGAAATGGAAAAACCTACTCATTGCTATTTCACTATTTACAATATAAATTATGTGACCAATTTTTGATCCCAAACGGTCCTTTTTTATCTTGGAATGGTGGAACTGTTAAGACCATATGCTGACTGAGCAGTGAAGGAGACTTTTTATTCTTGGCCAAGAATAGGAGAATCAGTAGGTAGATTCCCCAAATCAACTTTTCTCCTGCTGGGGGTCTGGGAGATATAAGGTAAAAGAAATGGACAGTGAAGGATAGGCTAATAAAGATGAGGAAGAGTCATGTCTTTTCTGGGAGTGAGCAGAGATTTTCTGGGAATTCAGGTACCACCTCTTTTCACTTTTATGGTTCTTTCCCATTATTGTCCTGGCAGTTGTCAACTATCATGGCACTGGGGGGGTCCATTAGAGTGCCAATTAAATTATAATGAAGCTAGAGGTTGTCTGGCATCACTCACTCTGGCAGCTGTCTTAGATCCAGCCACTTTTGATTAGCTCTCCTGAAGAAGTACTCGTGGCCTTTGAAGACATCCTGCTCTCGAAGATAAATAAAATTAAGGTGAGATCGAAATTAACTAGGTCACCTGGGCAGTATAAGATTAGGGTGAGATAATAGAAAACTGGTTGGAATATGTTGTGTGGATAAGTTTTTTTTGTTGTTTTATATATATATATTTTTTTAATATAAATTCTAGAAGTGTGGAGATCAGTGTTTTATTTTAAATTCTACTCATTGGATCTTGAAAAGATTTCTTAAATTGTTAACAGAAATAAGCACTAATCTATATTTTATTACATCTTAGGTCATGCTCATTTGAAGTTTTTTTCTCTTTATAATTTGTTCAATAAAAGTAATTATCAAGTTTATCTGGTATATTTAACACACAATGATAAAATAATGGGTAATATATTT